>NC_143577.1:65214179-65853699 GCF_048544385.1 Mastigoproctus giganteus
TCTGCATTAACTTTCGCTAAGAACGATTTGTAGTAGCTGGCTCATCCACAAACCCTGATACCCGTGGCTTATACTATTTATTTTATTATTTTTTAGACTTCATTTCACCCGTGCACAATAGAGGAAAGATCGTACCAACGACAGTTTTCATAAAATGCGTTTTGAATTACGGTCCCAATACTTTTAATTGGTAATAGCGTACTCAATACAAAGGACCATGACGTCCCTTAGTCACAACATCATGGTCCCCTTCCATGAAGTAAATTTAAGATTTGTCTTCCGCTGTCCGACTTTCACTGATGATGCTGAAGTGCAAGTTCTCCAGCGAAACGGTGGTGCAGTATTGCTAACACTAACTTACTTTTAACGTGATTCACTGCCTATATGTCCCTCAGAAATCACATTGGAACTCCCTTATGGAAATTAGCAGATGTGGACATTTAAAATGGCCCCTTCTCCACAACAAAATTTTTCAATTACACTCTGCTTCTCCTTTTCTTCGAAATCTCTCGTGAAAGCACACCCAATTCATAATTACTTCGTTTTTTTTTGTATTTTGTATACCACAGCCACAAATTTTAGCCACACTGAAATCTTTTAAAAAATTCTTTCTTGCTAAACCTCATTAGGAAAGAACTTTCCTCCGTTTTTCACTTTTTAGTGGTTCGGTAAGCTTCTTGTATTGGATTATTATAACTTCACATCCCAAGAGTTCATTTTGTGCACAAACCATTACAGTTTTTCGCTGCGAGTCCGGTCTTAAATTGACTGTAATGACTGGTTATCCTAAACAAATCCATATGCTCGTCCGTATGAACGCATCCCTATTAACGCAGAATTCTTTTTGTCATTAAGCATGCATAAAAGAAAGTAAAAACTAAAGAAAAATGCAGTAATCAGAAAAATAAAGGAAAGAGAAAGATTAAGTAGTCTGTGGAACGTCTAATCTTAGTTCCGTTACTTCCAGTAATGACAGTAGGTCTCCTTATCTTTTTCTCTCCTTTCCGCTCCATTCTTTTTTTCTTTTGCATTTTTTTTTTCTGATGCTCAAGGATGACATGAAGAAAGACATTATCATTTTTGAAACTTAGTTTTTCCCCTCCCAAATTACCACCTTGAGCTTTTCGGTAATTGTACAGTGGACAGTTTGTCGATCAATAAGAGAGGGATTTAACCAAAATGATAATTTGTTTTTTTTCATTAAAATTCTTTCTTCGCTATCTCGATTAATAACTAATTAAGACAATTAATAACTAATAGATAGATCACAATGAGAACTATCATAAGATTGATGAAAATGGTGAAATTCACGATTAAATTATGCGCTTACCATTTTATTAGAATCATCCAATTGCGAACCACTTCCAGCATTTGTAGGTTTTCATATCTTTTCACTAGATGGCAGCACTCAGGACTTTCTTTTAATATAACTCGCATCGAAAGGTTTTTATGATTCTTCCCCTTGGTGAGCTGTTTTCCTTTTTCTTGAACTCCAAGGCAAACACAGTCAGAGATCGTAACACGAGAACTATTTTTTTTTAAATTAAGGACCATCATAAAAAAAGCTTTCATCTTTCTTTTTTAATGTTGTCTTCTATAGACTGACCTGAGTGTTACAAGATTGTCTTCGACATTAAGGGTCCTGCTCCAAGAACCATTACATTAGTGCCATCTATGGTATACTCAATTACTGAGTGGTAATTGTCGCTAGAGTTTAACAAATTCGTTAAATTCTCTCTATCCATAAAACAACAGATTTCACAGACAGATTGCAGTTCACTTAAATATTAATAATCTGATCTGATTCTCGTTCAGCTAAATTCAAATTGACAATTGGCATAATGATCACAGAATGCAGTAAGGCTTATGCTTTTAGCAGTTACACTTAATAAACGAACTCTGATTATTCTCAAGAGCAGCATTGTAATTAAAAGTCCGTTGTGCAAGCTTATAGTGCTCTATAATCTTCAATAGTTTAGGGGATGACAATTGAGAATAAACTTGCTAATGTTACGCTTTGATAACGAGGTCGAAGGTGGTTTGTTAAAAATAATTAAAATACAGAAAATGGGATGATAGAAATGTTGATGGCCAGATTGGACGGTTTCAAGGGATGACGAATACTCATCCGATGTGTCCAAACTGTTTAGAAGAAACAGATGAAATTAAACATACTAATTCCAATAGACCATGTCAATTCGCAACCTGTAAGCTCTATTTTAATTTCCAGTTGCAGACTTTCAAATCAGTTCCACCAAAAATTCCACAGATAATGCAGGGACAATTCGTTGTCAAATTTTAAGTAGCCCACCGTGACCTAATTATTCAACAATGGAAAAGGGTTCCATGGTTTTCTTTCCCGAAAACACTGCGTTTTCTTCTTCAAATAAGCAAGTCCTGGAACATGTGTAATTTAGAGACTATGAATTAACACCTACAGCAGCCTCGCCGCTTATAAACATAGCTTTCAGCTGACAAAGTTATGGATGATGTCATTTAGATACGGAAGGGGTCACTTTAATGACATCAACCCAAGATTAGAAAGCAATCGGCACCTTAAAGAAACTTAAGCATTTAACTTTCTAAGAACGGTTACAGTTGTTTTAAGGAGCCTGTGTGGGCCCCGACTTTTATTACTGTTTGTACTTTAGTGACGTCCACTGAAATGACACCCTTGTGGGTGGTATATTAGTGCTTACGATCGCTGCCCTTCCATCCTGTGTGGAAATGGTCCGAGTTCTAATCTCGTTAATACAAAAGGAACTTTTATGGGCTAGCTCTCTGTCTCTCTTCACATCATGGTCCAAAAAGGCAGTTGTATCAATAACTGAATCATGTATAGTTAAATAAGTTTTCTGTCAGTTATGCTGGGGTAGAGAAAGATCTCATTGGCTCCAGAAAATTTTATATCAACTGCTTATATCCAAATTACTACTTCATCTTGATATTGGTTTACTCTAATTTCAAAGAACTTCCTACTAAAAAAGTTTGCAGAATTAACTGAGTGATAAACAAAATAAGATTAACCGAAATTAAAAAGAATTTAACTTCTTTTTCTTTTGTTAATTTAAGGAAAAATTAATTTACCTTTCCAAAAGAATTCTATTACCATTATTGTTGACAAAAATGTCCAAAAAACCGTATAACGAAACAGACTAATATTTTCCTGCCAATTTTCACATTCTGTGCGGTCTTCACTTTACTTCTCCTTTCGTATAATGTCTCACTACCATCAGACAATTTCCTACAGTTCAGAGAGCTTTCTATTTTCTGGTCGGTCGATGCCTTTTCTCTTCAGAAAGGTCACCTAATTCCGTTACGCATTTGGCCAGCCTCCGTAATGACGAACGATTTCCTCATCGTCATCACGGGAGGGAGGGAAGAAGAGAGTGATCTGGGAAATGTCGCAAGTACCAACTATCTTCAGTGCTATCGTGAAGACTGACTTCCGTCGTGAAAGGGGTATCCATTACAGCTAATGCCGCAATGCATGCCGGATATTTACTGTATCAGATGGTGCTAAAACTAATATGGTCTTTATGTGAGCGACATCATCATGGAGTATAATTCCCTGAAGAAATCAGTAAACAAAGTGACCCAGAACGTCACAATTCGTAGGATATTTCCAAACAGCATGGGATAGCGACACCGTACAGGTAAACCAATGGGGAGATTGACATGGTAGAGACTGCCGCCTCCACGACGTCCCAAAGTTTAAATCCAATAAATATCGGGAGAAGTTTAAGGCTAGTCAAACAGAAATCGAACCTTAGACCTTTACTAAATGGGCTGTAGGACGGATTATCCGTGCGTTGCAATAGTTTCTTCAGAAAGAGATTCTTGCAGGAGCTGACATTGCGATTTTGGATTCAAATATTCCAGTTCGTGGTTGTAAATATCAAATACGTGTGCGAAACACAAAAGTGCGTTGCTTTGTTAACTTATTTTAATATATGCGTATTAAAATAAGGTTTATAGAAGGAACATTAGAAGGAATCATTTATAAGATGCTTTCGAATGACGAATAGGATTTAAATAAACACGGGGAGTTTCAATTAAAAATGCAGAGTCTATTTCACTTATTTTTAATTTTAAGTTTTTTGTCGCTGGAATTTTCTCCATATTTGTGCTGCAGTTTTTTTAATTTGATATTAAAAAGAGACTAAATATTTTCATTTAGGCTTTATAATTTTTAAATTTATATTTTGCCCAATTATTTTTTTTTTATTTTTCCTCAAAGGGAAAGTTGTTCTTTGTCAGACGTTTAGCTTAAGAATGTTCATCGATGCATTTCTGTAAAGAACGTAAACCCTTTATTTTTATTAACCTTTCACCTGAATAAAACAATTGTTCTGATCTTCTCTTTAAACAAAGTGAAGACGGGGAACAACTTTCCCATTGAGAATAATTGAACTGATTACGCAAAACAAAATCCAATCAGTAATACTGAGTACAATTTCAACAAGTCAGCCCAAAAATGGCAAAAGAGTCCAAAGGACAAAGTGCCTAAACTTGAAGGAAAGGTGGGATAGAACAAAGTGCCCTTCAAATGAAACATCTTGTATAATTCAAAATAGATTCTCTTAATTTTTTCTTAAACAGAAACTGAATCCACAAACTGATTTACATGTTTTGCTTGAAAAATAAGTATCTTGAATACGGAAGTGGATTGGTCACAATCCATAAGGTGTGAAAGATAAATTTATTCTTCCTCAGTTCTTTACCCGATGATACATAAAATAGGACGCAATGAAAATTATCATATCCAAATCGGAAATGATTATGGTTAACATACACCGATGAGCTAAAACATTGACAGTGAGTCGTTATGCATATCGAAGCAACTGCAGTGAACTACGGCGCGTGCGCGGGTCGGGACACGGTATAAAAAACACCTGATACTGAGCTCCGTTAATCAGTGTTACTCTTGTTCTTCAGATGGGAAAGGCAGCGGACTAAAGTCAGTTTGACAAAGGCCAAATTGTAATGACCAGACGACTGAGTCAGAGCATATCCGAAACGGTATGGCTGGTGGGATGCTCACGGTCACCCGTGGTTAGTATCTACTGAAAGTGGTCCGAGGAGGGGAACCCACGAACCGCAGGCGAGGTGTTGGACGACCACTACTCATCGATGCTCGAGGTGACCGAAGGCTCTCCCGGATGGTACGTGGCAACAGAAGGGCGACTGTGACTCAACTCGCTGGTAAAGGGAGTAATGCGTCACAACACACAGTACATCGAACCCTGCTGAAAATGGAGCTGCGTAGCCGCAGGTCGCTCCAAGTGCCCATGCCAACCACAGTTCACCAGGATAGCGCCTACAACGGGCACGCCGGCATCGAAACTGGACCCCTGAATGATTGGAAGAAGGTCGTCTGGTTCGATGAATCACGTTTCCTGTTGCACCATGCGGACGGCCGGGTACGTGTGCGTCGTTTAACTGGGGCAGTGATGGCACCTGTATGCACCATGGGATGAAAATAAGCCGGCGGCGGTGGTGTCATGCTTTGGGCGATGTTCTCCTGGGATACCCTGGGTCCAGTTATACATGTGCTGAGCACCACCTACCTAAACACTGTTAAACCCACAATGAAAGTAACGCTGAGATGGGGAAACCCCTGGTGCCATCAGACACGAATACACTTTACACCTACCTAAACATCATTGCTGACCAGGTACACCCTTTCATGGCAAAGGTCTCCTCTGGCGGTGGCGTCTTTCAGCAGGATTAAACACCATGCCACACCGCCTGAATTGTTGTAGACTGGTTTGCGGAACGTGAGGAAGACTTCCAGGTATTGCCCTAGCCTCCAAACTCCCCAGACATCAATCCCATTGAGCATCTGTGGTTTCTGTTGGAACAGCAACTCCTATCCGCAGCGTCTGAACCACGGACCTTACAGGAGTTAAATGATCTGCTGGTTACGTATTGGTACCATATACCACAACACACATTTAGAAATCTTGTAGCGTCTATGCCTCGTCGGGTACAAGCTGTTTTGGCTGCACATGGAGGACCAACATCATATTATATTAGGTAGGTGGTCATAAAATTTTGGCTCATCGGTGTATACTGCACTGTGCGAAATTACTACTGCATTATTGAAACGAAAACTAATAAAATCATCGTGCTGGATAAGATGTTTTGATTTTATGTGGGTAGTTTCAGAATGGTGTGGGATCACTTAGAAACTCCAAAATCTAATAAACAGAGTGAACAAAGTATTTTTTTTAAATTGCACATATTTCAAAGTTCACCAAACCAAGTTTTTAAAGCCCCTTTGTGCAATATTGTACACACCGACTTCATTTCTGAAGTTATATGACTTGAGAACCTTGATATAATGTTCAACTTCAATTACTTTCAATTTTTTGAAGTACAGTGTACATGAAAAAAGTTAATATTCAAATTCTAAAACATTCTTCATGCTATCGGCAAAAATTAAACATAACTTACACCGGACAACAAATTTTAAGCTTTTATTTTTTGTTATCCTGAAATATGATACGTATGCATTATCATAAGACAAACACAAATTGAAGAGCAAATATTTCTTAACACTCAAGAGATTTAGGCAGGAATGCAGGTTACGCCTTTATTGAAAATTTTACGAAATTAAGAAATATTACAGTAAAAAAGAGAGGACTTCTTTTTTTTTTTCGTTTTCCTTTTTTGTGTAATGATCAGGATTGTTGCACAAGGGAGACTACTATACAAATTGGAGCAGTATGCAAAAGGGTGGTTAAGTGGGAGAAGACAGAGTGGTTATCAATGAGCGCTGCTCTTTGTGGACTAATGTTTTTAGTGGAGTTCCCGAGTGATCGGCCCATTGTTGTTTTGTACATTTATCAATGATATTGATGAAGGTATATCAGACTTAATGTCCAAGTTTGCAGATGATAGAGATAGAACGAGTACAGAGAAGAGCAACGCGATTCGAGAGGGACACAAAGGGTGCTCTTACCAAGAAAGGTTTAAGTTCTGCAAATTTCAGCGTCTGGACACTAGGCACCTGCGTCGTGATCTGACTGAGGTGTATAAGGCCTTGAATGGGTTGAGCAGCCTCAATGCTGATGAGATTCTTCCTCTTGCTCGAATTACAAACTCAAGAGAGCATAAATTCAAATTGAGGACGACAGTTGTAGAATAAATGTGCAGAAATTTGCCTTTAACCAGCGAGTAGTTTGCTGGAACAAACTTTCATCTGTCGTTGTGGAAGTTGATAGTTTAAATAAATTAAAGGAAGAATTGGACAACCTCTTGGAATAAATGGATATGTGAAATGGATTTTTTTTTCTGATGCTGTATAAGCTTGCTTTCTTGCATCATTTCTAGTAATGCTAATACCTTTCTGATCAATGTCCAGTATTAAGAGTAGTCTCTGGCATACCTGACTTCCACCTTCTTCGGTAACTTTTCTCCACAATATTAATATCTTGATGAAAACTTGAACCATGTTCATCACAAATGTTCAAGGTTATGTGGGAAAAAGTCTAAATAGGAATGGAGGAAGTTTGTTTCCAGGAGCTATTGTTAAATTTATACCTCACATAAAAAGCAGGCTCGTAACGAATTCCCAATCAAGATTTTTGAGTTCTCTGCTCTGTTGTTGTCCAAGATATATACTTGAAGGGTTTCAAAGATTTCACTTCCTCAAATATGTGGCCCAATTAGTGTTGCTCACTTCTTGTATTGATCACCTAATTCACAGCCAAAATAAAGTTCATACGCTTTCTTTAATAGGAACATTATTGAATGGGAGATGTAATTGTGTATTCACCGCACACATAACAAAAGTTATCTAGTGAATTTAGGCACTGAGATGACATTTTAAAAGAAATCTCAATTGCAAATGACACAAAAAACTATAAAAAGAGCACGAATTTACTAATATGTCACGATTGCCGAAACTGACCACTGCAGCAAGATTGAAAAAACTCCTGACTAGACATCAGCAGTCAAATTAATATGAACAAGTATATGATCTGTGTGAAAATTAAAATATGAAACATCTTGAGAACTGAGGATACTGGGAAAAAACTGGAACGGTGTTATAAATAAGTTAACTTATTTTCAATTTGGATGAAAGTTCAAAATTTATCGTATTACGAGTACCTATAGTTTTTTAGTGGTGTATCATATGATGGATATTCTCTGAAGCTTGGTTAGGTTATGTTATGTTAGATCAGGTCAGGTCAGGTCAGGTGTGTGTTAAGCGCCAAAGCAACTAAGGTTGTATATTGTGTGGGCAATTGTTTATATTTTACAGTTGGTTTGCTATTTTCTAGGCGAAAAAAAGATGCACCCCTCGCCTGTGAGTCCTCTCAGCCACATTGTGTAAAAAGATCACTAAATTTCCTGGCGTCATTGTCAGGATTCGAACTCGGGCCTTTTCCAACTGGGTGTAAGATGAGTGATTATTATCACAATGATATCCATGAGAGTGCGAGCTTTTCTTCAGTGTGACATTGAGATTCTATATACCCCCGTCAATTCTGAAACCCAATCAATTTTATAACTGACAGCGAGAATATGCCCGACACGATTTGCAGTCTGTATACTTTATTATGGCACGTTCTGCTAGCATTAGGGTGCAGAAAATTGCAGAGAGTGATGATATTTGCTGGAAAGAAACACCGAAGTCGCCCTAAGCTACTGAATTTGACGAACTACTACCTGTTATGGGTAGTGTGGTTAGTACACCCATTTCTATGATCCAAAATTGGATCCTAGGATCCGATTTTGATCCAATCAAAGCTAGGATCCAAAAATTGGATTCCAGCTTGCAGATATCCGAGGTGTCCATTCTGGGCGTTGCGACTAAAGATCATGAGGTCTCTAGAAACAAGCTGCTGCAATGGGATAGGACTGACTCTGAAATAGTGGGTGGCCAACGTAGGAATCCGTGGTCCATATTTTGGATTTTAATGAGATGTACGGGGAGAGACCTTATAATACAGTGCTTTCTAAACTTTTTTTGATGCCGAGACATGTATCCGAGAATGTCTCCTATGCCAACGGTCCCCTCTCCAAAAATAGTGGTCGGAATCCTTAGCAAAGCTAATTGTACAAAAAAGAAAAAGAAAACAAACAAAAAAAAAGGAAAAACTTATGTACATACCAAAAAATAAATTCTTTCTTAAAGGAATGGATTCAGTCAATAGGTTTCCCTTTACAGGCATCTTTCAAAATGAGTTTCCTTTGAACCATTTGCTTCAAAGGAAAAACCAATAACCTAAACCCAAATCATGACAAACTATACCTCATGGCAGCACTTCGGCCAGACTTCACAGTTGGATGATATTATCAATAACAGCTTTACAACATTCTAGCGACCAATTATGATGGATTGTGCATCAATCCGTGCTGCTGCGTACTGTGACGTTCGATTTGTGCTTCAGCTCTTCCACAAAATCCCCTAACATATTACCTTGCACTTCTATGAGTTCTTGTGGCATCCGTGAGGTTTAGTTGAAAAGTATTTGGTGAAGACTTAAGTTCCATGCCGCTCTCCTGAGTATCCCTTCGTTCTCTTTCTTTGATTTCTGCGGTCTATCCAACTGTTTCACGACCATAGTAGCATTATAATGTTTCCATTTAGTGATTGTCAGTCGCCGTTGATCTGGGTTGCAGTTTTGCTTCAACAGAGCGAACAGGTTGATTGCTAATATTGAATCCTATTATGACAACACTCCGTTGGAAATCGCTAAGCTCAACGCCTAAACTGAATTTCATTGATCTGCTTACTTCTAGCATGAAGATAGTTTATTTTCTACCTATTCCCCACAATCTGATAGTGGATATGGCTTATTTTACCCTAATGCCAAGCATGCCTGATTATTGGAAATTCAGTGAATATCAGCACCAATTCCTGTGACCACGCTTTGAACCAAGGATTTCATATAGACGATCTGTTAAATAAGAATAGACCCGAGCAAAGGAATTGTAGAGTACGATGTAGCCTCAGACTGTGCGTATCAATTCAGCTAAAGTTTGCTACTCAGTGCATCGATCTCATATTGTAGAAGCATCCCACCACGAATGAGAACAGAACCAAGGGAGCATAGGATATGGAATATAATATAATAAAATTATTTAAATGAAAATCTGTAGGACATTGAAGCAGATACCACAGAGAGGTCGATATACAATATATCTGCCTCTTTTTCTCAATCTATTACGATATTATGAGCCGAGTTGTCTTGAATTTACACAGGCAGTTAAACCCACGAGGAGTTAGTATGTTCTCTGTGACCATTTTGTCTATATTATAGAATCAAAAACCGTGAAAAACTCAACTGAGACCTACTAAATCGGCCATAGTGTGAAACTATTTTGCCCATGATTTATCATATTTAAATGCATGTAATAGTTTTTAATGGCGAGTTTAGAATTTTCCAGATTACCTGTGATAACTTGCAGAAGTGTAGTAAACATGTGGCGTTATGTCCCGAATAAATATAAAGACAATATTTACAATTATTCTAAAATAAACCTATTTCAACTCGATTTTTAAACAGGTGGGATAATTGTCACTGGACAACGAATCATTAAATATAATAAGAATTTACACGAACCAAAGACATAAAACAGCGCTTCCAGAAGAACAGAAGGATTCCATTAGCAGCTCTGATGGAATCCCTCAGGCCACATAAATGTCTCACCTCCCTCCCCACCAGAATAATTTCGGACAACCCTCACATTTTCAGAAACTGTCTTTTCGATCTGATTCCAGTTCTTTACTTTCATGGTTACCTTCCACTTGTTGGTTGTTTTCACTAAGTTTTTTTTCATCCTTAAAGTGAATGAACTGCTTTTTATTTCGGTTGCATTAAAGAAATGAAATTCTTTTCATAATGTAATGGAATAAACCTTGAATTACAAGCAAACTCGGCCATACACGCTGGTACACCTGTCGGTGGCCAAGTGCTTCCGATTTTCTTTTTTCTTCTATTATGTCAATCGCAAGATGTTGAAAATTTAATATCTTAATGTCTAAAGATTTAAGTATATTTATATCTTAAAAAATATCCTTTAATTAATATAATAAAATAGAGTACCCGTGATATAAATAGCAAAATACCTCTAAATTTAATTATAATAAAATACCTTTATATATTACACTTTAAATATCTGCTATTATTTTTAATGATTAATTGAAAACAGTGGAGAGAACGCAAAAATATAGCTTATTCATGTTATTAACCAGCAATGCCTTCATTAACGAATTTCTTTATGCAATTTTTCAAACTTCAGTGTTCTTTTTAGGATTTAGGGATGCCTACTCTTATAATGTAGCCAATTACACTTATGTGTTTCATGGTTGAAGTAAGTAAGGGTAAAGAACATAGTGAGATAGTCTATGTTAGTCGTCGGACAGAAATTTAACCCAGAAACCGTGTTAATCGCTACAAGCGAGATAATCACAGTTATGGATTGAAGTTCCACTGAGGAAGAGTCTAGCAAGGGTTAATTGCAAGTGGCCTAACAGTGACCATTAAAATTCGGAGGGTTAGTAAATGTTAGTGTAAGGTCACTGCAGGAAGTTGATCAAGGCTTATGATATGGATGCTTAAAGCGGGTTTCCAACCATCCGGGGATACACATGACAATTAAAGTGAAAGGGGATGGAAAAGCAACATTATTATAGCATAAAATTATGTCTTTGGTAGTTGATCAACACCACTATCCGCTCATTCTCGTCAAAGTTCGAGGACATCAGCAGTTAATGCTTGGAAGGAGGGACGATATGCGATGAATAATTAAAGAAATTAAACATTATAAAACGGTGTGATTTTTGGATTAATTATACGATATACGAGACAACCCATCGTACTGACCGCTTCTTTCCATCCTTTAAAAAACTCCACTTAAGGAGTTCTGCCAAGGTTACCGCAGTTCTGGCAAGAATATACACGAAGTCTTTGCCAAGATATACGCAAATGCTTGCAATTTATGAATATTTGCAATTTTTCCTACCAATTATAAGTGTCAATAATCGACACGCTTTTGTCAATGAAAGAGTAAATTAAATATAGAACTTCAATATGGTATAATCATTTATTTCTCTATATTTTTATTTTATATTTTATATACAGTGGGGTCGATTGACTGCTGGATACATAAATAAATGTTAATGTACAACAATATTAACTTTCATTCAGATAAAAACTATTTTTCGAATGCGAACAGTGGGGTAGAAAAATAGTTTCTGCGGCTGTAATCAGAAATGGTTTAATTTCAGCAAAATGTGGAAACAGATTAGCAAGTCCCGAGGTAGAGTGAAAATGTCTGCAGTAATTCAGAGCGAGCTCTGTACAAATGCTATTAACACACCACCACTTTGCTTATTGGAGGCTTGAAGTGGTGAAACCCATGTTTAGTCTCTAGAGCAAAGTTTCCGGCATCCCCCCCCCCATACTTCTCCTTCAACCCATGCACGGTACTAAGTACTATAGGTTTTGATACCTTTCGTGTTTGGGGTTTTCATAAAAAAAAAAAAAAAAAAAAACACACATGGACAAGTATTAGCAAGAAAAATGGTGTTCCAAAACACAGCCACCACAATCGGGAGACCATGAGGATGTTGATGTGGACTAAGGGCCAGAAAGGTGGAAAGATAGGTCTGTATTTATGATTAAAGGTGTTACGAGATTTGAATCGTCACTTTCAGTGCCCTTCTTTAGGTTTTTTATGTCTGCAGAAAATTTTAACAAAATCTGCATTGTGGACAATGTCCAATTGGGCTGTTGGTAGGGGAAATCCATCGGAAATACGATACTTGCACACAAAACAGAAATTTCTTTAGGAAACACTTATGAAATTTCCAATTATCGATGACCCCGCTGATATCTATCATGGATATAAGATTTTTTACATTAATCGATTGGCTAGCAAGTCCTCTTTAATCCTCAAAACAGCCTGGATTCGCTGTGGCAGGAACTCAAAGAGGTGTCAAAAGAGTACCACAGGGAATTGTTACATGTGCAGTCAATTGCTTCCACGGGTGTTTGCAAATTGTATGGTTGCTGCTCTCTATTTCAAAGAGCTCGTTTCACCTCTTCCGGAGCCCTCGTGAGTTGCATAGTTGGCGGAATCGCCGTCCTCCCCACACCAGGTGGAAAATACCCTAGTTTGAATTCCGTCAATGACGCGAGGTTATGGGCCTTTTTCACAACGCGGCTGATTCTTGGTAGACATGGTGCGTGCGGCTGGTTAAATCAGTGCTCCGCATATTTGTGTTTTTAAGTGGTGATCTGTTACTCCATAGTATGGAATTTTTATACTGATAGAATCGCGATGTCATGCATGATCCAATTCAAGTGCCTTGAATTGGATCATGTATCTTGAATCTCTAGTATTATCAGGTATTATTTTATTTCCATATTTGTTTCTAAATTCTCTATACGGAAGCTAGCATTCCTTCCACATGATAACCCTGCAACGTACAATAGCAGTTTGAATAACTGCCTGAAGGGTTAAAGTGCGAACGAAGACACTCTACGTTCGTGCACATGCAACAGAGATTGACCTTCATTTCACTATCTCTTTGAAGAATAACTCCGTTCCCACAGGGAATATTGTTTACTTAAGGAAAATAGGTATCAGCCGTTTACTCTGCCTGAGGAGATTTCATGACATTTCTGTTAAGAAACTGAACGTTGTAAATTAGAAAAAAAGTGTTTAATCAACAGTGTAAGTGCTACAATGTATTCCCACAAGAAGACTAACTTTATTGGAGTGCCTTGGTAAGAAACTTTTGCTATTCTATTGGGATTTACGCCAGATACTAGCGTTATTCTCTGTTTTCGAGACTGTATGGTCACCATTCGCGGCTCGCAGAGGGAAAATAGAGAAGTGCTCCGGTATAACGCGGCTGCCGCGCTAGGATCTGGCCCTTGACTGGGGAAGGATCCCCCACCACTAGTGTGTACCCTGGGCTGAACGAGAGCCCCAACTTTCTTGTGACTGAGTTAACCTTTAATTGCAAACTATGCGTACAGTGACCGTTATTCTCCCCCCCCCTCTCTGCCATAAACTTTCATGGTGAAGTCTCTCTCGTGCATTTACCAATCTTTTTGATCTTTTGATCTGACCATCATCTTTAGCGTCCTCAGAAACCGCTAAGGAAAATTTTCCCATCGTTCTAGGGGAATTTCTACCCTCGGCTGTTCCTCCCCCTCATGTGTTTCGTTGGGGGAAGGAAAAATACACAGACAGTAGTGTTTCTCTCCAAATTAACATACGGACTCGTGTGTGGCATCATTCAGCGACTCCTGAAGAGACCTGTGTAGGAAAACACTCAACACCTCGATAAACCAGACAATTCCGATTATCCGAAAAAACAAATAAAATGCATGAAAACGACATGGGAGTCATTTAGATTGGCACCCTCAGCCAAACTGAAGAGAGGCAGGAAGAGGCCGAGGATCATAGACCAATTGCCAAAAGAAAAAATAAAAATGGAACAGTACCAAAATCTGACCGGAAAACACGGAGTACCAGCGAAATAAAGGATCAGCATGAACACCCAGGAGGGACAGACGACCAACCCAAGTCTTCAGTAAATGCTAAACTCGATCCGACACTACCAAAGGGAACCGTTCCAGAGCAAACACTACTGCTGCGAACGGCCTTAGAAAATCTGATGAAGGAAAACAGCAGCAGAATAACATCCGTACTACGAGCAGAAATCGTACACCAATGGAATAAACTCGAAGCCATCTTAATGAACACATTCGGCCAACTACAGAAGGCAGAGGCAATATTGGAAGCACGAAACATGGATGGAGACAAACAAATGCTACAGCGCGCTCTATCGTATGCACAAGCGCTGAGGATACCAGCAAGTGACTCGATAGTGGCCGGCAAAGCACCCGAACTCGAAAGAAAGACCCTACCTAAACAACCACACTTAGTGATCCTACGACCAACAAAACCTGACGACAGCCAGTGCAGGGAACAACTCAAATCCCAAATAATGACTAACCTAAAAGAAGAATTTAAGACAACAAGAAAAAAGGCCGTAATGAAAACAATGAAACGTCGGACTACTGATAGAAACGGAAACACGAGAGGAAGCACAAAGAATAATAGAAAATCTGAAAATACCTGAACTAGGACTAACCGCTGCTGCGCCCAAAAAACGAGGCCCTTCAATCGTAATATATGACCTGCCCAAAGACCATACCCCAGACCAACTATCAGAGGAGCTATTCCAAAGAAATCTACACGTCATATTTCCGGACAGGAATAAGGAAGACCTAGCGCCGCCCAAGTACATAACCAAGTCAAGGGACGGAAGCCACCAGAACTGGGTTGTTGAGCTCGCGCCCATGGGCATGGAGGGCTTTAAGCACCCAGAACAGAATCTATGTTAACTGGGGCAGTCACCGCTTTGGGGAGCATGTGACTGTGCTCAAATGTTACAGGTGCTGCAAATTTGGACATGCAACCCACACATGCACCCAGACAATTCCCACGTGCGGGCATTGTTCAGCAAAAGGTCACGCCTTCCGTGACTGCCCAAACAAATTCACAGACCCAACCTGTGCAAACTGCAAGAGTTTAAAGTTAGACAGCGCACATTCAATCAGAGATGGTCAATGTCCTACATACCTCAAAGCAAAGAGTTTATTCCAATCAAAACAACTATGGGAACACGTCCTAAAAAAATATAGTATCACAGAGATTAAATTCATGCAGATAAATGCACATAGAGCCAAGGCGGTCGCCGACCAAATCCGCAAGAAGGCGGAAGAAGAAAACATTGATGTAGTAATAGTACAAGAACCATATGTACATATGAAGGCTGTCAGGGGCTATCCCATAACATACAAAGTAGTCCAAACGGGGGATGACACCCCATGGGCAGCGATCTTGGTAAGAAACCCAGATATAACGGTGACCAAAATCACTCATCTATGCACATCTTGGGTTGCATGTGCCCAGCTCACCACGGCCTTGAGAGAGTTTTATGTCATAGCCCTTTACTGCCGTCCGGGTGAGGATATCGACTTCGTAGTAAGGTACCTAAGTCTGGCTAGTAATATGCTCCCAAATACAAAAATCATCGTGGGAGCAGACGTTAACTGCCAGTCGCCAATGTGGCACAGCCATGCCCCAGACAGACAGGGTACCAGAAATGGGACCAGATTGGAAGAGTTCCTGGCAACCTCAACATTAACTGTACTAAACTTACCCACTATAGACGTTACCATGGCAACGAGGTATGCTGCCAACATTTCCAATTGGACCGTACGTGAGGCCTGGACAACGTCTGATCATCGCGCCATTACGTTCAGTCTAAACAAATCACTGGCTACAGTACCTGTGAACAGACAAACCACTCATAGATATGCCATAGTAAAGGCAGACTGGGAACTCTTCCAGACCACCCTACGGAATAGCATACAACAACGACAGAGAGAATTCCAACGTATCGAGAACCCAAGAATCCTCCAAATTAAAACGACTGAAATCATAAAACAAGCCAGCGACACAGCCATCAGGAAGAAAAATCCACCACCAGGGGCAGTGCCCTGGTTGAATCAAAACCTCTAGCAACTCAGGAAGTAGGCGCAGGAAAGAAGAAAGGCCTCTCAGCGAGCCAGGCGCTCCTGGCCGGCGGCGGAAATTGAAACCCTACGACAGAGCTACAAAGAGGCGAGAAACGCCTGTACAGCACAAATTAGAGAAAGCAAAAACCAATCCTGGGAGCGCCTGGTCTCCACCACTGGAAACAAGTACCCTTTGGGACTTGTATACAAGTTCGTCACCAACAAACTCCCCAGAGAGGAAGTAGTTGAAGCCACTAAAACGCCCCAAGGATACTTGACTATCACTTGGGTACACACGATCAACAATATCCTTGACGCTGCCTTTCATCCAGAGATACAAACAATGACAACAGAACAGACCCCAGTTTGATAGGCCAACGCGATTCATCAAACGGCAACAAAAGAGCACCCTTTCACCATGAAAGAGATCAGCAATGCAGTAGACCTAATAAAGATGCCCTGGACCGGATCTTCTGGAACCCGAAATTATCAAAAAAAAAAAAAAAAAAAAAAAAACGGTGGGTACACTCAGAACTTACTATTAAACCTATATAACCTCTGTCTCAGAGAAGGTACCTTCCCGACTTCCTGGAAGATGGCGAACGTTAAACTCATCCTAAAGAATCCAACAGCCTTCTGGACTCCTACCGGCCCATTGCACTTTTGACCGTTATCAGTAAGCTATTTGAACGACTACTCTACACAAGGATCCAACATTACTATGATGAGGCAGGCCTGGCCTCAGCAGACCAATTCGGCTTCAGGCAGGGAACCTCCCCCGTGGACGCCTTAACTCACCTCCTGACCAAGGTAAACAGATGTAATAAAAAGTACTTCCAAGTGATAGCCGTGGACTTCGCTGGAGCGTTCGACTCACTTTGGTGGCCGAGCGTACTAGCGAGGCTGCGCAAAGCCAACATGCCGGAAAACCTCTATAACACCATCAAAAATTACATAAGCAACAGAACCGTCAAAGTCACCGCTCCCTATGGCATACTCTCCAGGCATTTCCATCGGGGTTGCCCTCAAAGTCCTTGGTCCACTACTGTGGAATATTGTCTTGGACACCTTTCTTAACATCGATCTCCATGAAGTACAATCTCAGGCATTTGCGGACGATCTCATTCTGACGATACGGGCAAGAGCCGCGTTAGAGGTCCTCGCAAATAGGGCCCTGACCATTCTCCAAGGATGGGCAAACCGAAATCAACTCAAAATAGCCCCCACAAAAACAAACTCCATCCTACTAGGGACGCCTTGATCTTAGGCGGCCTCCGCAAATAAAAACTGGGCAGGAAAAAATCAAATTCTCCAACCAACTGAAATATCTAGTCGTGATATTGAACCAAAATCTGTCATTTCAGGACCATCTGAAATATCTCCGTGAAAAAATAAGACGCTACGCAGCCATGGTTGCCAGGGTCACGCGTAAAGAATGGGGCTTGAAAATGCGAATTCTCAAACTGTTCTACAACGCTATCTTCCCTCCAATCGTCACCTACGCTTCCGGCGAATGGTTTCAAAAAACTACAACAGCAGTAAACAGACGTATCACAGACCAAATTCATAGATCCATCCTCCTAACCGTCACTCGTGCTTGCCGCACAGTGAGTACCCATGCTCTGCAGGTGCTCGCCAGCACCCTCCCGCTAGACTTAGAAATCATACGACGCGGCCCCTACTGTACTACCCAGACAAAGGTACCCCACGGACTTTTCTGGGGTTCACTACTGACCTAACCAGTAACAGAAATGTGGAAAAGAAGAGGATACAAACTTACCTGCAGCAGGCATGGCAGGAAAGGTGGAGAAACTCTCAAAAGGGAGAGATCACAAAGAAGTTTCTACCAAATATTGAACAAAACTACCTAAACTCATCCAACTGGTTCTCTCCAAGTCTACAAGTAACTTACCTCTTAACTGGACACGGAGCGATTAATGCCAAACTCTCTCTCTACTTGGGATTCAGGATGATCCAACTTGCACTTGCGGGGGGCTGGAGAGCTGGCAGCACCTCATGTATGACCGCTGGCTCTATGAAGACCTACGTGGTGTTTTTTTCACCAGAATCCACTACTTACCACAGGGACAAGAACATCACCGCCTAGACACGAAGGAGGAGTATCAAGCCTTCTCTGATGACGCACAGGCACTGTTCGTGAGGAGGAGAAACCAAATGGCTGCAGTCCACAACCCACTATCATTTTAACCAAAGAACATCTGTTCTTCAGCTCGCTTGGACTAGGACACCAGAAATGACCCACCCCCAAGAATTATAAAACTCAGGAAACAAACTATACCAAAATAGACTAACATAGACGGGACCCATGTCCCATGAATGACAAATGGAGATGACTACCAAACTTAGACACCCCACCGGCTGGGTCTATGTGAACAAGACACATTCCTTAGAACTGGAAGGCTTAGGAAATAAATTACACTAAGGTAAAGGATTAACATGGACGGGACCCAGGTCCCACGGTTGACAACTTGGATATGACACCAGATTGGACACCACCAACAGGGTCATTGTATAGTTTTTCTGCAGACGCCTGTGGGCGATCGCACGGGGCTCCCTTGCCTGGTGCCTTCCCACCCCCTCCCCTTGCGGCGGTGGTGGGACGGTCCCCCCAGTGCCCCTACTTTCTCCTAGTAAGGCATGGGCCTGCCTCACTGACTTCTGGGGTTGCCTACATTATGATCCCCATATTTCTACCTTAACCTCCCAGCCTTCAGTCTCTCACTCACTATCTTTATGCCAGTGAATGCCCCACACACAAAAACGTAATTGTGTCAAAATTACCGTTCGCCCATTTTTTGGCCTTTATTATGCAAGCGGTATCCCCTTCACATAACGGTCATCAAAACCGATGATGATGGATATATGTATCGCATATATATGGATCTGTCTGTACGTACATGCATATAAAAGAGTGCGCTGGTATTTTGTTTTTTAGGTCTTAGCCACTGAAATCTCAGGAAATTAGGTGGCAGGACCTGCCAGAGTGAAACTAAAACTACTGGGTTCCTGGTTTTCCTCCACGGGGCGAAGGTGGGGTAACATTGGGCCTCAGCAGGGGTCCAGCGGCTAGACGACCAGATGAACACGGTACATAACACTACACATATACAATATCCATACACTTTTAAACCTCTGGCATTTACAGCAAACTGGTATACCCACAATGACAACTACGCAGAGATGGGGGAAACCCCTGGTGCCGTCTGACATTAAATACACCTCACCTTACTTACTAACGCGGCTGATTGGTCTCAGGTGAGAATAGCATGGGTTTTTCTTCAAAAAACGTCGTGTTTTTCGCCCAGCAAAACAGAAAATTAACCATAGAACACATGCAATTTACAAACATAACATATATGGTATAATACATCAGTCGCTGACGCGTCTACAACACCAAAAAACGTATAGCTAGAAGTTTGAGTCTTATCAACTCACTTCCATACCTGTAACTGAAATTTTAGAGGTTTCACTGAAAGATTTCTTACTCGTCACTGTTTCTTCAATGGCGCATAATTCAAAGAATTTGATTAACAGTGGATGGTCTCGGATACCACTAAGTTCGACTGAATTAAAAGAATCTGTTAGAATAATGGGCATGACGTTCCCTGAATTATAATTATGAAGAATTCTACAAAGTCTTTGATAGATATTATTTTGTTAGTAGATTCTCTGAGCAGGAGAGCAAAAATCTTTAGGTCCATCTGAGTTAGAGAATGGCAGAATGTGGACATGTGTCATGTCTATGTAAAGCGGCCCGTAAACGTTAATTCATCTCCGCCATAGTTCTCTGTGATGATACACAAAACTCTGTACAATGACCAAAGAGAATGGCAGAATTGGTTTTCGTACAGAAGGGAGTTCGATTTTGACACACTATAGGAAACCTAGGTAATCTTCTCAGTTCAACATGTGCTAAATTTCGCTGCAAATCATTGCATCGAATAAACTCGTCAGTTATGTCTGATGCTACATAACTGACATCTACTGGTTGAGAGAGGTCGTTCTGAAAATATGATACTGAACTTACTACGTTTATCTACATCGCAAGTCTTTTTTATCTTCGAATAAAAAAGTTTTGCCTGTAGCTCCTGCAGAGAAAACCATCCAGTTAGGACAGCTATCATGGATGAAATCGCTGTTGCTATGAACAATGGTGATACCCAAAATGTATAACTCATTGGCTGGTGTCAGATTGTTATTATGACACTTACATTCAATGGGCAACATTCTATTTGAAGTACCAGAGCAACCACTATCAGGACCGAAGTCCCTACATGGCTTATTCTTAGCATCAAGCAAGCCGAAGCTGTTGTTTTAAAACATTAAAATAAAGATAAGATAAAATAGACACGCGTAATTAAAAATTGGAGGGCAACCACTTAGCCCAAACTCAATGAAATCTAATTTTAGAATGTAACTTATCTAATGCACTGTGCCTGGTTACCATTCCTGCCCCTGGGAGGTGGGTTTATACTATCTAGCATTCAAATGAGCTCTCCGTCGAAATATTAACATATGTAAACAGTCGACTATTAGTAAACGGGACTCAGAGTTAGTCCCTCGAAGTCATTCCAACTAATCTCTCTAAGCGAGATCTCAAATCTAAATAAATAATACATTCTAATATGACATGACAAGAAGGCTCCTCCTGACCACATGTGCATAAACTGCTCTTGGACAAACTCAGATGAAAAAGTCCTAACGAAAGACTGGCCAGATACCAAAAAGCGGCATGCAATCCAAATTGGAGCGACGGGTTAATCTTATTATTTATAATTTCTACCTTTAGTAAGAAGGTATAAGTTCCTCTTCCTTTACTACTTAGGTTCCACCTATCTTGCCATAATGAGTACAATCCAATTAATAAACTCTTCCTCAATATTTACATCCAGCTTATATACCTGTTGTACATCAGGACAAGTTAAAATACCCATAATACTGACCGAAATGTTGTTCTTAGTATAAAACAGCATACCATTCAACAGGACCTTCAAATCAGCAGGGGTCCCAGCAATCGCTTGAAGTGCTACTCAGAAGAGCAAAACGTTGTGCTTGAAGCAGATACTTCTGCACAACAGAATTTTGGACTTCATTCTACCAAGCGCCAAAGCCAAAGTCTGAATGGGAACAAAGAGACATTTATATAACAAATTCAGAGATCCACCCTTAATTCTAAAATCCATTCACCGAAAATATTCTTCTGAGATTGGAGTACAATAGCCTAATTTTGTTCCTTAAAAATCTCGAGAGTTCCATAAAATATAAACGCTCTTCCAGAGATAAACCAAGGTATCTTGACATTCTTACATATCTGAGGGAGACTCCATCTACCCTTACAACAGTTGCCCTATTTAAACTCAGTCTGCCCTTGAGCAGCATCTGTACAGTCTTATCATGTGAATTGTTCAACTTATACAATTTTCTCCAATTTAGGAATCTACCGAACACACCTGAAAAACAGCCTCAATTTGAAACCTTGAATTGTCAAATATCATTACAGCAAGATCATCAGCATAAGCCGCGTACTGAATATTTTATAAATGCTGATTTAAGAACTTATCAAAGACAATGTTCCAGGCAAAGGGCCCACCTACGAGCACTGAGGATATCTCCGAAAAATTTGACGTCTTGTGTAAATTTAGTCCTCGCTATAGTTTGTCTTTTCGAAAAATAACTCTTAAACACATAATACAACTTATCTGAACATTGAACACACCCAATTCTCACCAAATTCCCCCCCACCAAAGCCTGTCAAATGCTCCCTTGCAATCTACCAAAATACCTACGATATATCGAGCCGAATATTCCTGCACAGTTTCATCAACCTGTATATAGCATCCTCTGCAGATTTTCCCGTTTTGTATTCATATTGGACCTCAAGGACTTGTTATTTTCACACAATCACCAAACCGCTGACACATAGCCTTTCATATATTTTTGCCAATACAGGTAGCAGGGCAATGGGTCGATGTGAACCTGGTGCAGTAGATGTTCGTTCAGGACTCTTAATTTCAAGGAAACAACCTTTTCAAACCTAGCAGAGGTACCCTCAGCCTAACCATAGCTCAAACCAATTCATCACGAGAAAACGTGTCTTCTATTATGCCAGATGATTAAGCATTATTTCCATTAATAATACGCTGATGATCAGGTTGATTTTCAGCCTCCTTGACTTACAGAAAAAAAATCTCCTTGAATCTGTATGCTGACCACTTAACAAGATGTCTTTTTCACTTAGTTTGCATTAATAATGGCTTCACTTCCAGAATCCAATTTAACACATTTGATTTATAAATCCCAATTACATCAATTAACTCCTCTATCTGACACTGTGAATCCATCCTGCTCCAAATTTTTAGAACACAACTATATAATGAAATTCTCTTTCCGTAAATGAAATCCTTCTCCACATAAAAAAAAGTTCTCAGGTTAATAGGCTTATGAAGAGAATACATCAATCCTAACTCTTGTATCTTAGAACACTTCTTAATTTTATAGAGGTCCTCCTCAGTTTCCGTCTCCACCAAACCTTCTTTATCTCTTATAGTCCTAATAATTTTCACCTTAGCAGTACTTAAAATTGGAAGAACACACCTCAAAATCTCAGATTTTATTTCCTCGCTTGTTCTATATTTTTCATCAGCAGCCTTAAATAATATGACTTAAGAAGACGGTTTCCTTTACATTTCCTTTAATAAAGAATGCTGCATTCTGTTTCGACCTTTCTTCTTTCCTACAATTATCTTTTAATATGGAATTTCTCAGTAAAAATCTGTTTCCTTAGACTTCAAAGCATCCCATAATGAACTTCAGCTTCAGTGGGATCCCACAAATAATTTCTCAAACGAGATCAAACCTCCCTATCGTATTCCAAGGCCACACAGTCAGATCTTTCATTAATACTATCATCCCTTCACCACAGGACAAACTGGCTTCTTTGAAGTCTCACTTTTTTTCTTTTCTAGCACTCGTGTTCTCTATAGATTTGGAATCAACCTTGGATTTCCTCCTCTTCTGTTCTTTTTTTCTCTGAGTACTCTGTGCAATTACATGGTGGCCATTAACAGGCAACCAAAACTTTAGAAACCGTTTTCGGAATACAGCAGGATTTTACCCAAAGCTAAATAATAACTCCACGTTTATCACTGTACTCACAGGAGCACAATGATAAACGTGGCAACCATGTTGAAACGTCGACGCCCTCTCCTTCAATGGGCAGCTGTGGATTGCGCTGAAATCCAAAATTTTTATTATAATAATGTATTTTATAAAAGTAACTCAAAGGCCCAAATATATTTTTGTCTAGGTGAGTCAAAAACCCCAGGACCGAGTCTGAATGTTTTCGTCACGTCCTTAGCTTTTGGTCTATCTATTCATATTAGTTGAACAGCCCACTGAGAAGTGCTGGAGCCATGAGTTTCTAAATCTTGCTGTAGTGATCAGTTTCCATCACTTTCTGGCAGCAAATAGGTGGGATAGACTATTCTACCCCTCACCTATTTCCTGCATGTCTTATATATCTCCATAAGACTCTCTCCATGTTGTGGAGAGAGCCAGTCAGTTAAATCAACGACTGCTGGTTTTACATAACTGAAATTGAAACCAAAATGTCGGTGGTAATACATCTCTAAAAATTCAATTCCTCCATTCCCATTCAGACTTTTCCCAGATAACTTTAGATATGTTAGCGATGAACACGGTGAACGTTTTCATCAAGATATCGCTACCAATGAGAAACGTTACCAATGAAGGTGGAGGCTCAATATTCGCACACTATTGCTGAACATTGATCAGAGAAACTCCTGACCATTACAATTGAAAAATCAAACGGAAAAAAAATAAACTAATGACATTTGTACTCCATTTATTGTAACACTTGTTAAATTTTGAATTCAGCTCATTAAAATCCACGAGAGGTCCATATGTCCGAAGGAAAAAAATCCAAAGCTTAAAATTTGTTGTCCAGTATAATAAGTTACCAATTAAGCCTCATGGCTATCTTCGATTTACCCAAACTCATTAAAAATAACTTTAAAACCTTATAAAACAGAATAGAGATGAATATGCAACTGTTAGTGATTATAGTGTGGTTTCGGGCCCGTACACTGCCACGAAAAACAGCATGAGTGATGGAATCCTGGTCGGGTCGTAAATAACAGAGCAGCCATCCTATCTGTCTCTTGTCATCATGGTATATCTACCATGATGACAAGAGAGAGAGAATAATGAACGGTGCCTTACGAGATAAACGAAAAACAAAACGGCCATGATTCAACACAATGCTTTGTGGATAATAACCATGTTGCTTTATGGGAAGATATCTGAATGGATTTTTAAGCCCATCCATTTACCGTGTGCAACGTTCTAACTGTGCTGTACAGCAGCCACAAATATTCTCATAAAACCTCATTACAAAATGCGGAACGGTCCAGAGTAAGGAAACCAAATATGCCAGCCAGTGCATTTTCCCTGCTTCAAGTTCACTTCTAACGAATGCCATCATTATACTAACAACAGCATTCACGATTTTCACAATCCCCAACATAACGTAATAAGTTATCCATAAATTCTTTAGTTTTCAAACGTCAGTACTGTTATTTTTTTAACTACTTAGGCTCACAAAGAAAAGTCGTTTCCAACCTTATCACTTTTCACGGCAATTAAGTTTAAAAATTCGGATTTAAATGCAGAACCTTTTGTAATAAATCATATGTCAGCTGGTTACAGCAGGGAACCGCTTGGCTGCTATATACAATATGGTCACGTGCTTCTTTATTTTAATATCTGAAATTCCACTGATAATAATCTCAGTTTTCCAAGGTTGGAAATGAGACTCCTCCACAAGCGAAATAAATTGTGCATTAGGAAACATGCTTGTAAATCTAATTTGCATTTATCAGCCACTGCAGTTTGTTTATTAAAAATTTATTTCTATGAATAAATAACATAAAAATGATAGATGAAATACAATAGTTTCCAAAACTTCAGTAACCGTCACAAAGTGGGATTATTCGAAAGAACTCGTGAAAAATTCGACTGCTACGTAGAATAGTATAGACTAGTAAACAGGAAATGATATTTTTAATTTGCCCTTTCCTGTTTACTAGTCTCTCATTGTGAAACTGCCTGCGTGCACCAGTTGAAGAAATATATTGCTGTTGTTGTTATTTGGTTTTCAGGAGCACTAGCAACTAAGGCCATATTGCTCCGGGGATATGCGGTGGTCATGGGCAAAATATATTGTAAAGTAGCTTTTGCTTAAATTTGGGAAAACCGCGTATTATTATTGATACATACGCGCGTTGAGTAGCCAACTTTATTAGGTGCACTAACCTAATAGCAAATATGTCTCCCTTTTGCCCTTAGAACAACTTGTATTCGTAGTGGTATGGACTCAAGGAGATTTAGAAAATGTCCGTGTTAACTCAATTGTCTCCCATAGTTGTTGGAAGCTGAATGGTTGTGGATCTCTTCTCCAAATGGCCGGTATCATCTCATCCTACAGGTGCTCAACTGGATTGAGAACTGTTGACTGGGGATGCCACCCCTTTATGTTTCTGGAACCAGTTCTGTACATTTCTAGCCTTGATGGAATTCCCCTTGGGTGGCGTGATCACATCTTGCAATCCTTGCACGAGCTCTTCTTCTGTTACACTCAACAGATCGAACTCTGAGATAACACCTTTAGAACTATTGAGTGTTGTATGGAGTGAAATTTTAACACTGATTCCGGCATGTGTTGCAATCTTTAACAATAACTCATCCAGCTACAATCATTGGACGATATTTGGCTATCCGGCTAGTTATCTCTGTATTACAAAGGAGAGGGCTGGCTTACTTACTGCTTGATTATTGAAGGATGGTACTGCCAGGAAGGTGGATATTCAGAATGGTTACTGTCTTTTGTCATGCGTAGTAGAGCATTGTCAAATTCGGTATTATATATGTGATTTTTGAAGGCACTAATGATAATTGTGTTTCTTTATCTCTGTCAGCTCCCTTTCGCCGTTGGAAATTAACTTTTCCGCTCTTATTACCGCCCTACCACGAACAGATAGGGGCAGTGCCAATCGGTGGCCAAGAGTAAAAAAAAAAAAAAAAATAAAGAAAAAGGTTCTTTCGTGTTTCTGGGCTCTCCTCCTAGAACTTGTAAGAAAGAAAGTTCTAGGAGGAGTACTTAAAAGAAAGATTGGTAGCTATAGGAGAAAACAAGGAAGAGTTTAAGTAGGCAATGATCGTCTGGCCACGTAAACGCTTCATATCCGGAGTAACAGGCACAATCGTATGAAAACTATAAGAGGATTGCAGTTTTCTGGATATTCAATGCCGGTGTGTTTGGCACCAACTTCTGTGCCACGTTCAAAGTCCTTTAAATCTTTCGTCTTGCCAATTCTCTCGCTGAATTATACATCTGCTTTATATCGCATGGTGTGAACACGTGTTTCTGTTACTGAAGGGGAAGTTCATTTAATGATAGGTGTACCTAATAAAATATCTATCCAGTGTATTATGAAATAACGAAATACTACAGATATCTTGGACTATTAGGCATTTTTAAAGCAGTATGGCAGGATTGAACCGACAAGAATTCTACGTTGTGTTCGAGATACGATAATAAGATTTTTACATTATTTGCCAACCACGGTAAAAGGCACCAAGGCACCTGAGATACTGCATAACATTTTCTTATCCACACACACAGCCTACAGGGGATAAAGCAATCTAGGAAATGGTAAACAGTTGAACGAGAGTTGTTTTATCAAATTGTTTAGAAAAATAAGCAGAAGCAAAGTAGATACTTAGAGTACTAGTGTTAGTCAACTGCCCTCACTTGAATCAAACGACTTTCTTCAACCTATTGGAAAGATGAAGCTCCTTCATAAGAAAATAAAACATGTTTCAAACAGGTTTTGCACACATTTTATACAATTTCGAATACATTTTATGTAACATAAGTCCGTTTCTGCAAATAGTTGCAGTTAGCTGATTTTATATAAAAAAAATAAAATCAGTGAAATAAAGTGCAGATTGTTGTCTTTGTTATCATTCGTAGGTTAAATACATTCATAGGAATTTTGTGTACTTATTTATAACACACAGTATAATATACACAACAGACATGCGCCCAGTTAAAGTGTATAACAGAGCAAAACAAAAGATAACAGAACAAAGATTGTACAAAACATAAAATAAACATTTTGTACGATGAAAGTCCCTTCAAAGGAGAAAGTCCAAGAGGAAATAAAAAAGATATTTATGATAGCAAGTCCAATACCATGTAGAAAATTGCAGAGACCAGGTTGCTGCTAGGAGACATCATCACACACACGAATTAATAAGGACATCATTAACCCAGAACTCATCGGTCAGCCAGTCAACTCACTGTAGATAGTTCTGTGAAACTCTTTCCTGTTCACAGCCATATCTAGATCAAATTTGTTCATGAGTGCCAATGTTCTTTTGAAGGAGTTTCTGGATATTGCTAATCTAAGAGTTACCGATGTGGAATGTGTCTAGTAGCCACCGCTGGAGCGTGAAGATCAATATGGCATAGAAGACCCAGCAGGAAGTTTGAAACAGCGAAGATATGGTACAATAGTTTGAAATCGAGAACAGTTCGCAGAGTTCCCAAAGATTGAAGTAGGAACAGAGATTCCGGTAGAAGATTCTGTGGTAAAACATGGGAGTATTCAAATGTAGAGTTTTGAATTCTTTACCTCCATTTTCAAAACGTTTTCTATACGTAATTGTATCTTTTCAATTTGTTTTGTAGTCAAAATATTTCTTAAAGATCATGCATAATATTAAGAACGATTTGATATTTAGCACGAGCACTGCTCTGTCAAAAGTATTCGACATATCTAATATTTGAAAATTATTTTTGCCTTATATAGTAAATTTTCTTTGAAAGAGCTAATGACGTTTAAATGTTCATTTGCAAACTTCCTCTAACTTAACGGAAAGTTGTTAATGAAGTGGTTTTAAATTGATTGCTTTACTTTGGCTGGTCCAAACTGGATACCTTAAGCTAATCAAGTCTCTGAGATTAGTTACAGGTAACGGACTTACATCTCGGAGCAACTCTAGCTTAAGACCGACTAACTTGGCCACAGTAACAGAGGGCATTTTTCCATAAAACTATTTGGAAACCGAGTGTGTCAATTACTCCACTTAATAGTTCGAACCTGAAGCAGCAGTGAGCTGACCTTTTATATAGATACAAGCGACTCCGTACAGAAGGTCTGTGGGGAAGGAGGAGACTGAGATTGAAGAGCAATACCCGCTTAGAGGGGAGAGAATGATGAAGGCAGAGAAGTTCATGAGATCATGAGCCTTGATGTTAACGTAAATCTTCAATGTGGACATATTCTGATGGATTAGCGTAAACAACGTAATCCCGTCCTGCGCTGATAATCTGTTTACCACCTCCTATAAATACACGGATCAAATGCTGTAATAAACTTCTCCGTCTTGCGAGAGCAAGCAATGCTATTAGAAATCAAATTTCAAACTGATGAGCTGTATTTGGTTGGTGTATGCTTCTGCTTTCATAAAGCGAATTAATCTGTCTTAGGAAGCGATCTGCAGGCAAACTGTAGTATTATATATGCATTCTAGATTGCAATACAGCACAAAACAGAACCCATGCAGTTTGAACTTAGCAGAATCGAGACCCTTCGCAGCGTTCTTGTTGAAATGAAAACTTATATTTCAATGCAAACTTATACTTCATTGAAATACGTTTGCAGTTATTCCATCTTCATTATTATATTGTTGAAATACAACCGCATTCAAAAATGTGGAGTGTTCAGTAACTTTCAGCTCTACGATGTATAACATATAATTTTTAATTATATTCATTTAATTAAAATTTAATTATATATTAATTAATTTAAAATATTTTTAATTATCAGTTATTAATTATATATGAGCAAAGAGTGCAGTACATTGTACAGGCTCAACGGCAGGTCACTGTGAGACAGTGGACATCGCGATGCAACGTGGGGAAAGCAAGAACAATGTCCCAAATGACTATGGGCCGCACACTCAGACAAGAGACTCTCTCCTCACCGCTAATCATTGTCGACAGTGATTTCTATGGTGTCAACAACACGCTGGTCTGATGAGTCCTACAGCGAAACTTCGACGAACGCCTTCGTGCGTGGTGCAACACGAGCCCATGGACCATCTTGCATGGTGTCCCACTATCCAGAGTGGCCGTGGTTACTTAATATAGGGCATGTTTTGCTGGTAAGAATTATAACCCCTGGTGAGTATGGACCAAGATTTCTCTGATGAGGTCTACCGGCAGCGCTTAGGAGACCATATGTACCCTACCATGTTGCATTTTTTCCGAACAGCAACGGGATTATCCAAGGCGATAATGCGCCGTATCATCGGGCGAGCACCTGTGCAAACTGTTCGAGGAACACAGTGAAGATATCACCCATCTTGATTGACCTCTAAATACGCCTGACCTCAATCCAATTGAATGCCTGTGGGATGTTTTGGAACGGTAAGTGAGGCGTATAGAGATGCAAAGCCCCGCTGGGGATCACTACGAACGTGTTCACACATCTAATGGATTCAATGCCTAGGCGAATAGCGGCTGTTATCCGTGAGAACGGTGGCCTAACATAGTATTAGGCAGGTGGTCATAATACAGTGATCACTCAGTGTATATATAGTTTGGATATGATAGCCTTTCATAGTGTTATGTTTCATATGTTATGTAGTAATTTTTAAAGTCCGTTTTTGTGAACAGTTACAGGTCGCTTTTTTATTATTATTATTATTGTTAAATAAAAGAAAAAACACTAGGAGACCAAATAAAGGCAGGCTACAGAACATGAACACTTCTATATTTCGATTAGGGTATTATCAGCACGCAGATAGCAGATACCTGGTCCGGGTCCACGTGCCAGGAATTTTAGCCAACTAGTGGCAGTATGTGTTATATATATTACAGAAATTCGAGTTCAATTTTCTAATTGAACGTACCTAGACGTCAGAATTTCAATAACCAGCAAACACCAAAGTTTATAAGGAGTGTTTACAGACAGGAATACTGTCAGGAATTTCCTCTTTCACATTTAATTCATAGCATACCCAAATATCATCCACCATCTCACATACCGCATTTTCCACGTTGCTTATGAAATTACATTGCAGTTGAAAAGCTGTAAGAGTATCGAAGAATAAGATGTGAACACTCGCATGGTCAATGCGACTATCTAAATCCTGGACAGATTACAAACACGAGCATACTAATCTCCTCATACGGAGACTATTGAAACTACATTCATTATCAGATAACCTCACCGCGATATTTATAGCGTGCATTCATTTTTAAGTAATGAACAGTGAATTAAACTTCAAATATGAAAGTGAGATTGTCATTGGCTGTTATTATAGGACCCAAACACCTTGCTTCTACAGAGGAATTGCCAGTCTGTGATGTTCTTGTTATTCTTAGCCTGGAAGTTAATTAGTTCCGGTTAAGGTGACTAATTGCAGTTGGCATAATTGCCCGAAGACTCTGATATCCAGCTTCATTGTAACACGGCCTAGTACATGAGTACTGCCGGTTATTTGGGTAAACCTTCCTTTAGCGAAATTTAATCCAAGGTGTGTGGTTCGTTAAACAACGGAGGCAACGTCGAATTCGGGTCGAGATATTTAGGAAGCCTACTATATATGTCAGGTAATCGCTCTTCGCAGAATCGTTCGCTGCTCCCACATAATGAAGACGAATATCGTTTGATACACTTATGGGCAGCAGATTTGCTCTGCCTCGCTAGAAATTAACAGTCCTCGTTATTTGGGCTGGGAGTTGTTCGGCTCCACTCCCTTTTGTCCTCTGTTGACAAATGACTGCCTGCGAGTCTTTTGTTGCCTTGCAAGATATCAACAATGAGTCATTAATGGAGGGAATAACCTTTGAAACCAGTAGACATTTAAGGTCAAAGAGTTAAGTTCCGCTCACAAAAGAGGAATTTTTTTTTCTTCTCCCGATTCCCTGACCTCAATATTCCTAAACCTAGAATTCTCCTTATATTCTGTTGTTAGTTATTAACTAATATATATAGGAATTCAGAAAAATATTCACAAAATATTATAAAATGCGTTAGCAATACAACCGGTTCACTGTTGGCCTTCGAACGAAGGCTTGTTATTTGTTACTTATCGATTCAATATATCGCAGTAATTTATTACTTATCGATTTATTATCGTTATTAAATACCGCATTAGTTGGTGCCTATCCGTTAAATATCGTATTTTTGGCCGCAAAGTTGAATAACAAAATTCAAAATAAACATTTCAATTGCTGATATTTCATATATCCAATTTGCTTTTTTGTTTGTTTAAGATTTAACTGCATCAGCAACTGAGGCCATATTGCACCGTATATCGTTTCTAAATTGTGTGCGCTCAGGTCGATTTTCTGTTTGTTGGATGAAAAACCCATGCTGCCCTCACATATGAGATCGAATAACTCAGACACGTTGTGCAAAAGGCCCATAAAAATTCCTCACTTCATCGACGGGATTTGAACTCGGATTCAAACCCAATAGAGAAGGGAGGACAAATATTCTGACCGTATTATATGTGTAAATTTTAAGTGCAATGTACTGAGTTTTCATTTATTTGTCTAGGGAAAAAAATCGAATCAATCAATGAATTGATTTTTGTTCATACTGTGTTCGATTCATTTCCGAATTATATGAAATCAACCTACATAACGACGTAATCCACAAAGCAGATACAACTATACTGGTGTTCAAAAGTTGAGAACAAACATAAAAACGGATATGAATAAATAAATTATTCCTTTATGACAAGCCTTTAGAGACATTTCATTTAAATGTGTCTTAGTAATGTACTAATTATCTGAAATTACAGTTATGCATATGAGTTTCACGAGTAACCAAAAATGACGTATCGATAATCCATGTGGAAACTTACCCTAATAGTTAAGACAGATTACTATTCTTTCGTAAGATCTGACAGAAGCATATTGATCTTTCTCAGAGGCCTGTGTGAGTGGTAATCCTTGTACTTAGAGCACCACAGGCATGCTCTACTGGAGTGAGGGCTTGGAATGTGGATAACGAGGTTATACCAGCTATTGGTTCATTAAGAGGTTTCTGTGAGACCATGCATTATTGTCCCACGAAAAGAAAGTATGGACCAGTTGTTCCTGTGAGAGGATGAACTGAGCATCTTAACTCTATATCTCACTGCTGTGACAGTTCTTCCCAGAGACGTGAAGATATGCATACGGCCATTGACAGCGATTCTGTAAACACCATTGAACCACAACCTCCAAACTCGTCTATTTTTACGATGTTAGCGAGATGGGATCTTTTCTTCTCTGTTCCATCCACTGATGTTGCATCTGAACTAATCGGTGAATAACACCATGGCTCATTTGCTCCGTCCAGTCGATATGCTGTCGGCCTTTATTCAAGCAGACTCTTAAGGTTATAGGAGTCAGGAGAAAAACGTTTGTAGTGGCGGAGAAAAACTTTTCTGTGAGACCTTGTATAGACGATATGTCAGGAAAATGGTCCTTCTGTACATCCAACAAGGCGCAAAGATAAGTTGCGATGTCATGAGTCTCAATGACGCCTCGCATTTAGGCCAGATTAACGATAATTTTCTGTGCAGATGACACCGATTCTTTGTCTGTTTAAAATGCATCTAATCACATTCAGCCACCTAGCCAATTCCACCGACTACGTTTTACCACAATTCTTCCTATCGATCCCCATCTCGAAGAATAACCCGAACGGTGACTTGGTGATATTTTCCCAATTAGGGTGAACTTGAAAGGGATAATGCAAGCGATAAGCATCAAATATAGGTTTTGAAACAGGCTGCTTTTATCAGGTTACCTGATTTTCATGTTGTAACAGATTGTGAGATTTGTTCCATAAATGAAAAATATACAACTGGCACTAATAGTCTCAAATTTTACAATAATTTTTTTTCTTATGTTCGAAATGATCATAAAAATGATAACAACAGAATTAAAACACATAATACGCCTTATAACAGTTAATTCTTTAATCCTAATCTTTCAAATTGATCGTGATTATAGGTTTACAGCATCACCAGTTCGTAATGGGCTTGCTATTTAAAAACCGATTTGCTAATGTTATATAAATATAAGAATAGATTCGCCAACGTGGAACCTCCATACTCGAGACTAAATGCTCATGGAAAAACGAATCGTCTCGACTAAAAAAAAAAAAAAGGCAAACAGCAGCCATTATCAATCCATTGCAAGATGGATTGATAATGCTGTTGAAGAAAATGATAATCCAAGAATATTGATAATCCATGTTGAAGAAAAATGGACCATAATCTGCCACGCTGATCCAGTGCAGGTTGACAGACTGATCGTATTTAGCAATCAGGGGCTTTAACCCCCCCCTCCCGTTCTACTTAAAGAGAGGATGTGTTATTTCATTCCCGCTCTTGACCACAATTATCCCTAAATCTGACAACAATCTCTTTAGACCTAGGCAGCACATTCATGTAAAAAACAAACTGAAAAACAATCTTTTATATATATATATATATATATATATATATATATATATATATATATATATATATATATATAATTTCATTAAAAGTTTTCAATTAAATAAAAATTGGTAAAAACTGTATTTGTAATAATAAGCAAACGCTGGAAAATTAATACAATCTTTTTAAAAGCACCATCTTTTAATACGCGAGTGCAACAAATGTCACCACGTGGATCCTCTGTCTGATAACGCCTAGTCCAGATTATTTACATAATCTTTTATTTTTCCTACCGCGTTTATATGAAATGGTAGTTAGGCTTACATTATTTTGAATAGATTTTTTACTCGCGCTTAATAAGTAAAAGTGGAAATTTTCATACCTGCTGCTTTCCAATTAACCACTAAACAATTTATTCTCCAAAGTTACTTATTCCACTTATGCCCACAAATAAAAAAAAAATTATCAATAAAATACGCTAGTAATATAACGAAGCAGCCAACTTCGGTATGCAAAAGCGATTTCTGCTTTTCTTTTTTGTTTCATGCACTCACATGCACAAAAGCTAAAAAAGGGTGGAAAAAACTATTAATAATTCAATAGAGAAGGGATGAAAATCTGAAACAAGTTTAGAGAGAGCACATAACTTCATTTCTATGAAGAAAACGTTCCACGTAATGCAATATTCGTGCATCTGGGAACAATCTGAAACTTTTGATCTGGTGAAAATAAAACATGTATTCCGCTAAAAGAGGTAGCTTACGGAAATCAGCCGCTTTTTTTTCTCCCCCTTCCGCCAAAAGGAAATAAAATGAGCATTTCAACTGAACAAACAGAGTGCTTCCAGGCGAACATGACAACAGGCGTTTGTAATTCAATCAACTTTCCACTTATTGGGGGAATACCAATAATGTAAACAGCGAGAGTGTTCGGATAAAATAAATCACACACTGTACTTGTTGGATGGATTGGACAGTTGATTGAAATAAAAAAAAGAAGTCATTCCACTTGAAGTGCGTAGGAAACCCCGACATCTAGCGGAATATTTATAAGCAATTTCCGAAAATCTAGGGGAATTCATTATAACGAAGTGAATGTGAAAGTATATTCTAAACACACAAATATTAATATAAATAATTTACTATTCGTTTCTATAATATAACTTTAAAAGTGAAATTTAAGTGTATTATTTTAATTCATATTTTTAAAAGTTTTTAATTAAATAAATTAAAATTATATATAAACCCCTTTTATATTCATTTTGGTATTTATAAGATATAGCTACTCCTATTCTATGGTTAGGTTTGGGTTTAACTATGTGTATTCTTTGGTCGGTTTGCTGAACCAAAAATATGCTTTGCTGGACTCGAATTGCTGGAAGATAGAGCCATACAATCCTTGTCTGAGACCAACTAATTCAACTACGTTGTCAAATTCCTTTGCTCATAGAAATTCCTCCTGTCATTAAAGGGAATCGTACTCTATTCTTTTCCACTCGGCATGGTGTTGGTAATAACTGCGCTACTTTCGAGGACTTCGGTTATTGAAGTGCCGAATAACAAAGCCTTTACTAATATACAAATAATTCAACTCATTTCAAGTTCAATGTTGATTTACCAAAAATATTAACGAATGTATTAAACAGCGAGGTTTTTTTTTTTTGTATGTGTCATCAGAAGCAACAGTTCCCTTGATATAGCATGTATCTCTAAACGATACCGTCCCACTCTTAAAGAGTATACGCTAAGAGTTTTCTGATACTGTATTTGTTTGTCAAAACTGGTCACTCTCACTTAATACGTTTTTCCAATTGACCTCAAGTTCTTGAATGGAGTGAAATCTCACCTGTGATATATTCGGAATGATCATCAAACCATGTCACTGTTCCAACAACCACTGTGGCCGTTCAAGACATCATCACAATAGTTATCTTAATGGGCACCTTCCTTCTAGAATTCAAGGTGACCATTATTCAATGTGGTATCATTCGATTTTCTGTTAAAACTTGATAAATAAGTCTTCTGATGCGATCACAGAATATCTTCTTTCTGGTTTGCTTGGCAGCCGGTGGTTTCAGTTGATAGCCACTTATAAACTCCTGATGCAGTCTCACCATCACTGGAGAGACATTGGATAATTTACCCACGTCCTCTTTCAATACTTTCTTGAATGTTTCTACAAATATCTACATTCATGTATGAAAATATCGTTATTTATGGCTAACTCTGTTAGCATTTCGCTTCCAATCCTTCAAGCAAATTAATACACTGCACACAGACAAGATACTGCTTTTGAAATAATAAAAGCCCAAAGTTCATATTTTTTCTTCTAGTTGTTGGTACAATGTTTTTGTGCTTCACTTAGAAAAAAAGTATTTGTTAGAAGAAAGATTATTTCCCCGTCAACCTGTCATCCCTCCACCCTTCTTTCTGTCTTCCTTGCCCCATCAAAAGAAGTAACTTCATTTGCATAATTAATACATCTAACGTGAGCTGAATTTTAATTAAATTAATATGTATAAAAAGGGCAAGAAATCGTTAATGTGTTTAGAAACATATTAAAATGAAAATGCCCGATTAATTTTCCGTTTGTATATGCGTATTTCACGCGCATATTGCAGGAAAGGCAGGAAGAAACCTGTCGCGCTAATCTATTAATTAACTTTTTTTAGGATGAATGATTAATGAGAATTGTTTGGAAAATCGGCAACTCGTTCCTTCAAAATTTTTCATTAATTTTTAGAAATAAATATCCAGTCATTTAAAAAGTCATAAAAACTCTTTATAAGAGACAGCTTTTATCAGATCAATGGAATTTTAAATCAGAAGCCCATGGTCTGATGAAGGTTCTAAAACTAAAGAGTGAAAAAGGCACGTCTAAGCTGGGATGATAAATGGATGTTATCTTGCTTGCAGTTATTCAACCTGTTCTCTTGTTTTATGATAAAAATGGGTCTTGCTGTACTAAACGCTGATGCTCTACTGAATCGTGGAAAATGCATTTACGTTTAGTTTCAGATTTAATTCCTTTCTCTTAACTATGTTTAGATAATTTATAAAATGCAATTTCCACCTTGTTAATTGAAAAATGTACAATCTTAAATCTTGACCATTGTTCACCATATTGTAAACAATGATTAGACATCCTTTTCAATTTCCACGTCTCGCTTAACGTGGTGAGGGCGTTCAACAGCAGTTTCCGGTAGGTAACTTGGTTTATAATATAATTAATAAAAAGGAGAGGAACCGTTTCAAACTCAGGTTATTGCAATAGGTATTTGAAACAGCTTCTAAAAGAACTCTTCTCTGTTTTAACTTTTTCAGTCGACTGTAAGGGGACTCTGTGGTCTCTCCAGTGATGGTGAGACTGCCCTCGAGCTTGTGATCTTTAGAAACGACTAGCTGTCCATGTAATCAACCTAGTATCTAATATCGTTTTTTTGGATAAAATCACCCATCAGGTGAACCATTAAAAACTGAAGGCACCTCTGTAACCGGTTTCAGAACTTATTGGTTTCATCATCAGACAGCCCTATTGGAAACCTTGTATTGAGCAGTGAACGGATATGTCGAATATAAACAAGCAGCCAAGCTGTAAGAAAACTTCCAATTGAAAACGGAAGTTATGTAGCTTGGATGTCAAACCCCTATAGAAAGGCTTCGTGAGGCTACTGTTATAAATACAATTAATGAAGGGGGAAAAAAAAGAGTTTAAAATGCAATAATCTTATTGTAATATTTGGAAACAGCAAAAATAATACTTCTCGGATAACGGATTCGAGTAATGGGTAATTATCCGATTAAAAAAAAATGTATAAGTTACCTTAGGTTGACTAGGTGGACAGTTTTTAAGGAGCACAAGCTCGATCATTGTCACGAAGAAACCAGAGCTTCACCTGATGGTCGACTATAAAAGTTAACACAAAGAAGCGTTATTTAGAAACTGTTTCTAACCTGGTTTAATTTTGTGGCTTGAGCAAATCTATTTTTTCATTCGCTACGTTATTCAAAAGTGCAGTTTAATATAATGTTCGTATTTCAGAGTAGGTCTTAAATGGGGAGAGATTACCAATAAATCTACCACTGGTCCTGACAGCTTTCCTCTATTCCACGTCTCGCTTAACTGAGGTATTAGATATCTCATCTGCAACGTCAGATGGGGTATCTAATAATATCCCACGTCCATATTTCCATTCGGACGTGGGATATTATTAAATACCCCATCTGACGTTGCAGATGAACTCAACAGTTACTTTGCATCGATATTTACATAAGAAAAACGCTTTATGTCAATGAGAAATTATGGGAGCGAAGTCGAAAAATATGTAATTAACGATATTGAAATTTCACATGATTATTTAAGGAAAAAACTTTCTAGCCTACAAGCGAGTAAGACCGCTGGGACTGATGGCATTTACACCCTGTAATTTTAAGGGAGTTGGCAAGTGAGTGCATTGAACCATTAAAGCTAACTATGAGAGATTACTGGACTCCGGAGAGAATCCATTGGATTGGGATTGTAAAAGTGCAGATGTATTGCCACTACATAAAGGTGGTTCTAAGAGTGAAGTGGGAAATTACCGACCGGTCAGCCTAACTTCAGTAGTAGGGAAAATCACAGAGGCAGTGATCAAGGGTGGAATTCAGGATCATTTAGATATAAGTGGAATTCTGAAGGATGCACAGCATGGTTTTGTAAAGGGAAAATGATGTTTAACGTATCTGGTTAACTATTTTGACGGAGTCATTCATGAGCTGTATTTAGGGAATAATTTCGAATTCAGAAAAGCATTTGACTTAGTCCCACATGAGCGGTTACTTTATAAGCTGGAACAGGTTGGAATCGCAGGGAAAACCCTTAGGTGTAAAGCAGAATGGCTTCCGGGCAGGATGCAGAAGATTTTGATAAATAGTTAATTCTTCAGACTGGGTTCTAAGAAGTGGAGTTCCCAAGGATCAGTATTGGGACCACTGTTTGTTTGTTTGTTTTTCTTAAATGACTCGAAGGGATAGAGGGTACGATACCTAAATTTGCAGATCGGTAGAGTAGTTAATGATAACTGCCAAACAGAGCTTCTTCAGAGTGACCTAGATAGACTTCAGGGATGGTCAGAAAAGTATCAGCTATGCTTTAATTCAGAAAAATGTAAGGTCTTACACCTGGGGAACAGTAACCCCAAAATAACTCCACCACTTGCATTTTAACTAAAGTCAGTAGTGGAAGAAAGGGACTTGGGAGAGTTACGATACTTTCAGACATGAAGCTCTCCGAGCATTGTAGACAGATTGCAAGGAAGGCCCATGGTGTCCTATCGATGATTTATCGAACATTTGCTAATAGATATAAGGACGTCATAATCCCATTATATAATGCTATTGTTAGACCACACTTGGAATATTGTGTTCAAGTATGGAGGCCGCACCTAAAAAAAGACAAAGCTTCTTGAAAGGGTTCAAAGATGCACCAAATGGCTGTTACTAATACTTATACTAACAGTTAACTATTTTTAATACTGTCATAACAAGCAATATAGAGTGAATATATCTGAATCTCAACACCTTACTTCAACTACAGAACGAGCCCCCCCCGGGAGGAAACTCCTTGGTTAAAGAAAATAAAATCGGATGCAGAAACAATACTCTGTAATAAGTGAGCTATACTAATATAATATAAAAATTTATAATAAGCAATTAACGAAATCTTCACGCAACTGAAACTCACGAAGCATAAAATCTTTGTTGAACCGCTACTTTTGGAAAATATTATAAATAATCGCTGTTTTTGCTTTTTTTTTAACACCCCTTCTAGCCGTTTGGGCTACGTAAAAGGGATGAAAGCAAATATTTGCTGGAATAAACAGAATGATAATAACAATTTTTTTCATGTATAATTCATAAGCGTTTTTGTAATCTGAAGACTGTTGGATTACATTAATAATTCATATCTGAAAGAAAACAAAATGTTTATCAAATAATATAACAAATTTAATTGCGTTAAAAAATACAATTTCTATTTTTAAATAATTTAAATATTGATAGTAAATTCAACTAATTTTAATATATTATTTAAAACGGTAAAAATCAGCCCTATCAAAATGATGAACGCTATATGCACATCAGAGGCTCGTGAATATGAAATAAGCGTTAAATGGAGGGTGGTTGTTTACTACAGCTTTAACTTCATAAATAATTTACAAAATTTGTATTCAAGTAAAGCTGTGGCATTACGTTATTTTCAAGCAGATTGTGTAAAGTTCATTGGCGAATGGCTTAAAGAGCCTTTCAAGTAAATTGTCAATTCAAACTAATAAATGGTAATAAACGATTTATATGAATTATCGGTTTAAATGGTGGGGTTAAAACCTGTGGTAGTCACAACCACCTGTTTTGTGATTTACTTTATCATATAATGCACGCAATTTTTAAATTTTTCTTAAGAATCAAATCGCAGTTTTCAGCCTGAATACTGGATGATGCATTTGAACAAGAAGCGTATCCACTCTGTTGACATATGACTGTACTACACGTGGCGTGATATACACTCAGTGATCACTGAATTGCATCCACCACATCCGTATCGACTATACCGCATAGCTCGCAGTATAAAAACCAGGAAAGATTCATACCCTAGAACAGTGGTAATTTGCACCTGGTCGTGTGATAAAGTAGCAATTTATGGGAGTTTGTAAAGATATGGAGCTCCTGGGTCGGTGTTTCCATGTGGGAAACCGCACATCTTGTCGGTTGCTCAACACCTTACTTCAACTTACGGCCCACTGTGGTTAAGGTGTACAAAGGATGGTGTCGAATGGGTCAAACCATCTCCCGCCGACAAAACTTGAAAGGATTACGGAAGGTGGATGTTCATGGTGAGTGAAAGGTGCAGCGTGTTGTATGGGCTCAACAGCAGTCACTCTACGATGGTGTTGACATTGACATACAATATGGGGAAAGCAAGAAAGAGTGTCAGACCACGGTATCATTTGAAATTTTCTTTGTGTGAAGACTTAGTCTGTGTCCAAAGTGAATGAATTCTAATGTTACGCATTCTGATCCAGGCATATTCGGACCACTTTAAGATGCTTTAAGTGGTTTTACATAAACTTCAAGGTCTCTAAGGTCTGAGATATCAACACATTGGGATCTATAAAATGTGTGCTTTCTGTGTCCACTTTAGTTATTATACTGAAAAATAAATTCCTAAATTTCTGGAATAGAAAGCTATATTGAAAACTATTTTTGATTTATTTTCTTATTTCATGAAATTGCAGACGTCTAATCAATGAACAAATAATGTCACTGCATTTATTATGGACACAGTGGGGTGGGAAAATCGGGTCTGTACATCAGTAACAAGCGCTGCAGAAAGATCAAGAAACTTCTAAAGATAAATCTCCCTCTGAGACAGTATTTAAACGATTTATATTTCAAGCCTATGGAAGAACTTGTGTTGAAGACGACAAACGCCTGCGGACATTGTAAATCGAGCGAGGGATTTGTTTCGAGAGAACAGGAGTGGTTACCAGAACAGTAAAAATGTCTTATGTCACATGGGAAGCAATTATTACGCAGGTTTTGAGATTGAGATGCAACGTGCGGTGCTTCTCTGTCTAGTTTGTTCATTCACGACTGCTAGGAAATGAGCGGATGAAAACCGTGTGTCAAAAATATACTTCCGTTAGTGATCTTGGATTTTTTTTTTTTTTTTTTTTTTTTTTTACAAACATCACTAGAGAAAAAGAAAATAGGGTCAGGTCAAATGTGAGAACCAAGCTGGTCTTCATCTTCCAATTATGAAAACAAAAGAACCATTAGTGATGACCCGCAATAAAACTTTTTATCGGAATATTTAATTATTCGTCTTTGGTTGTTGTTGTTATTTGGTTTTTAGGAGCATTAGCAACTAAGGCCATATTGCTCCGGGATATGCGGTGGTCATTCCCTGAATGACCTTTCCGCATCCTCCGTATTTGGTGGTGACGGGCTCGAACCCCGGTCTAATCAAGAAGCGTGTGCTACGCACTGCTGCTCCTTCCCACCTGGCTACGGAGGCGCCTTCGTCTTTGGGTAGGCATATCTAGGGGACCCAGCTCGACAATTTTGTCTGGAAGAGACTAAATACGGATACAGGTTTGCTCAACCCCTTTGTTGTGTTGCTTACTTTGGTCATAGCTGTCCAGTTGACTTGGTCCAAGGTGTGATTTTTATGGTGCATCATGCGTATGTGTTGGTGGCCGATGTGCATGCTGTGTGGTTGGTTGGCTGGCTGGCTGGCTGGTTAGTATAAGGTTTTAGGCGCATCAGCAACTTGGACCATATTGCGTCGGATATATTGTGTGTGTAAATTTTCGCGCGTTCTGAGGTCGATTTTCTATTTGCTGGACGAAACACCCGAGTTTCGGGGAGAAAAGAAATCATACTACACTTGTCTGAAACCGACTAACAACCACATTATGAAAAAAGCCCCATAAAAATTCCTCGCGTCATTGATGGGATTCGAACTGAAATCTTTTCCACCTCGTGGGGAGGATGGCGATCTATCAACTGTTTGCTACCGAGGAAGGCATGTTAACAGGAATAATTCACAGATGGAATTCTGTACCTCCCGTACCGGTTGTTGGTTTCTCCCCGGATCTTATTAAATGTGTTTTCAGTACGTTTTTTTGCCATCCACTTTGGAAACTTGGTAGGCAAACGCTACTTGCACACGTGTTAGTTGTTGTATACTTAATATTTGGCCTTCATGTAGGCTCGCACTGACTGAAGAATCCTGGGGCAGATCAAGTATATTTCGCCAGTGGTGTTAAGTCTGCATTTTAACTGTAGCTATTTAATTTATACACGAAACCTTATCTGTCCACCGGTCTAGGAATTTTGTTTCCACCACCTCAATAACATTGTATTAATTTGAACTATTATTAGCTGGTTTTAAAGAAGAAATCTAGTTAGTAACCACCGTAACTGTACTGAGCTTAAATCTGAGACTCGTAAAAACTTTTTTTCGCAATTCCAAATTTTAGCGGAAAAAGATTGAAAATAATGCGTTAAAATATCCTTGAAGTCTAGTATCAACAGTATTGGTGCATCACCAGCTTAAAGTTATGCATTTTTGAACGTTTAGGCAATTCTCGTACCTCAATTTTTGATTGGTTAGTAAGGAATTTCCTTGGAGTATGCATCAGTTTGTGCCTATTAAAAAAAAAAAAAAAAAAAAAAAATCACTCCTGAGCCACCAAATCTCCGTCTGTATTAAATATTCAATCTCATATCCGCTTTCGTGTCTATCACTTAAATTTTTAAATTGTACCAATCTTCACAGAACGTGGCATAACACTGAACTTTGCGCACATCAATTTTGATTACAGTGCTCATTGCGAATGGCACAGACTTATTCACACATGCTGGCCGAAAAACCCAGAATAACCACTAGGAAACTTACCCCAGGGACTTACTCTGGTGAGTATAGGCTTGGCACACCCAGGGTCCTGAGCTGGATATCATCATTCTCTTCCTTCTTGATGATTCCGTTCTATTTCTGACTCTTGTTTTTCTCTCTTTCTCAGGGTAATTCAATTTTTTTGGCTGAGTAGCATGAGCCTCAGGCTTCCTTGCACCATATGACTAATAATAATTATTATTATATTGAACGATGAATATGGGAAACAGAGCCCAATTTGTTAGATTTTATACCAGTGCCCTATAACCCAACTTCCTAGCAATCACACCTGAACACGCTGAAGTTCTCCATTTATGATCAAAATATACATAATTTTATGTAAACGCGAGTGCCCGTAATCTTTCACTAATGTCGATATTTCGTGAAGCAAATATCCTCCCACGTTTAAACTGTTTTAATTGGATGGACTTTTTTTTTCTGTGTCAGTAATCGATTAAACTTTTGGCAGATGTATTCAAAGACAGCTATCAAACTGTGTCACCTGTCTTAACCTCTGTAAATTAATGAGTTCGGGTACCACCTCTTTAGCAGCTTCTATCACTAATGGTAACACCGAGCCTTTTCAAAAAAATTAAGGTATTGTTTTTAAATAATTTTACCAGTTAGACGTTTTCAATAATTTAGAAGCATCACACAGCTTGCGAGGGAGCATTTTTTTTTTTTTTTTTACTGTAAACGACATTAATAAATCAAATTATAGTCATTTTTAACTTATCTTCATAGAAATCTCAGGTTGTGAACTTAGCGCACGTTCTTATTTATTTCTAAAATAAATAACCAAAATTCAAACTATATACAGGCACTAAGAATTCTTCCAGAAATTATGACAACGTAAAAGTGTTAAGAAAATCAGTATCAAATAAAAACAGAATCTTAAATCCTTAATTTAAAATACGGTGACGAAGTTGCTGACTTCAACTTCAATATTTTACAGACTAGATATACAAAATATATTTAGTACACCTTCACAGTGATCTAAGGGATTTACAATTTATACAAAAATATCAACTGAAATTTCATATTGAAGATCTCAATAGATCTCTTGTGCACAGACTATTTTCGATAGATATTTTTTTATATAGAAAACAAGTCTATTAATTTAACTGATTTATTTATCAAGATATATTTTCATTTTTACAATTCTAACCGTAAATTCCTTTGACCTGTTTGTTAGTACTCAAGTACAAAATTTTGAAAATCTTTGAAAATTTAGAAAAACTGTCAAAGAAGCCGAAGAAGAATCGATTTTAGACAGAAGACAATCAGAATCAAAACACTATTTTTACAGCAATTTAATTACTTTTGATATTCGAGTCAGTGTATCTTTAACATTTTGGTTATTCTTCTTCATGTCCCTATTCTACGTATTCAAGGTTCTATCAAGGATTACTGGAAAGGCAATTTGCAGTTTATAACCGTACTCACCTCCGCTTATTTGTCGTAAGATATGTTCACGCTAAAATATGTCCTTTTTATCCAAGTTTTAATGGCCAAAGTCGCCAAGATTTTATAGCTTTTACGTCATCAGATTGTGTATATTTTAAGGTTTATCAATGACAACGTACTTTCGATGCAAGGTCGTCTTTGTAAAGTGATTAGAAATTCAAAGCTTTTGCTTGCATTATATTTCCACAAAGTTGAAGTGCTTTTCTTGTTTTCCACGAGGTATTAAACAAGCTCCCTAAATATTTCTCTTTAGCTGACACTTTCAAGGTATTGATCTGTAGTGGATAATATGGGTGAAAAATGGTTAATTTATCAAGTTAAAAAAATCGGAGTACCTAGAAAAAATCCTCCCATGCTGAAATATGCAATTACATTATTAAAAAAAAAAAAAAGCTGTATTATGAGTACATTCAGTTTTCCCTCCCTCAAGGATGTCCCTTTATTGATTTTAAAACCCCCAATATTCATAAACTAACTTTGTAACTAATCTCATGACCAGTGTGCTTTAACTTTTAAAGGGCTTTTTTGTGCACCAACGCAATAATTTTTCTCTGATATCTCACCGACCAGATTGTAGAGTTATCAACACTGGGAAGTGTTGATAAGGCGGAGTAACATTATGAATTTTGCATTCACTCATAAGTGGCTGCTATCTTGAAAGAAATTTCACAGCTGCCTTAGCACCTCTTCAATTTCATTTGGTTATTAAAATAGTTTTCGCCATTAATTAAAATCGCAGGTGTAAAATAAAGTATTATTTATTGGACGTGCGGGCGGATATTAGCTTGGTGCACGCGTTGCTGTTAGGCTTAAGTTCATCATGAAGAGAGATCTTCATCTCCCGTCATTAACGTTCCTGTAATCGCAGTAGTTATTAGTAACTTCATTATTTTACATTTCTTTCCACATGAAATTTTAATTACGGTCGAGCTCGCGGTTTCACGTTCGGCTTTAGCCTTTCCAGTATTGGTCGCAAGTGTAAATCCTTCCGGGAAAGATTTTTAATTAATCATTTTATTATTTTTTTTTTTAACTCCCAGCGCTTTGAAGTTGCGGCTATTTAAATAGCAACATCCCTAATATAGTTCCAATATGGCGGTTTATAGATCCTTCGACACAGAAATCAGCAGCCCTGCGTTGTAAAACACTAACTCATAAAACAACCTAATTCAAATATTTAAGATTTTCACCTAATGCCATCTAGTGAAAAATTTTCAAAATAATTTAATTAAATAACGCGACATTCTTCATAAATATATTGTTTAAATTGAACATTTAATACAATAAAATTATTACTAATTTAAAATAACAAAACACTCAAATGTTTAATTACAATATGACCATAAACATTTGTAGTATACCGGAAAGAATATTCAAAGCTATACCACGCTAAATCCATTCTAATATGAAATTCTTGCGTTTATGTACACTGAAGTGAACAGATTCATTTTTTTGGAAAGTTAATTACGTTGACCATCAGCTTTGGGATAAATCAAGAAATTGCTGATAAGTTTGTGCAGCTTATCGCATTCTTTCTATAAGCTAAAACAGTTTTGGCGAATGAGAAGTGAATTAAGGCGAAAACTTCATGATATATCTAAAGAGTTAAATGCTAATTAGGCCAACACTATCAATAGCAAAGTACGTTAAAAACCCATTAGCCACAAATTGGGGTGAAAGAGCTAACACTTACAGAATCTATATCTAAAATTTGGTATTTGAACTGGATGAACAAAGTTTTTTTTTCATGTAAGTTACTATTAGATTAAAAATATATATAACAGCCACTTTATTACCCGAATTACCCTAGTATTTGTCCCATATGACCATGAAAGATTTATTTCCACTTGTGTGACGGGTCCCAACCATCAAAGGTCATAAGGTTGAATTTCAAAAAGGTCATAACCTTTTTGAAATTCAAACAATAATAAAAGCGCTCTTATTTAAATCAATATAACCAAGTTTAGTCAAATTATAGGATAGAATCAAAGGTTGTCTATGTTCCTAATCAGATTTGATCCACAACTGGGCCTCGACTTTCTAAATATACAAACTTTATCATTCATACCACCTAACAACATCGTATATCTTTGGTCTGCATGTTGTTAGCAGACGCAGAAACCCATTTACCAGTTATTAATCTTCACAGATTAACATATAGATTTCATAATCATGCGCAGAAATATTCCACGCAAGTGTATTATTTGCATAATGCACTTGCATGGGATATTCTGTTTTTTTGTTTCATATATCAATTTCGAAACAAAGTAACGTTTTAATATATTTTTTTCACGAAAATGATAAAGGTTTAGTGTTAGCAAGATTCTTTGAGGATCATCAAAACATTATCAAAAACTGAGCGCTATGTACATTCGAGAAATTAAGTGATATTTATTTATAATGCGATACCGAGCAACTGGTGGGGATTGACTTCATTCTGAGAGAAATAATCTGGCACGAGGACTTATTTCCAAAAACGGTCGGTTGAACTAATGGAATCTTGGATGAAAACCTCTTGTAGCATGATTAAAAAGGAATTATTTCAACGAAGTATAAATAATAAACAGTCCAAGAATATCTCACTCGTTGTCACAGTCGCTTCGCTTTATATCGGTGTCTGTTTACTTTTCTTTCTGTGAGTTAAGCGATAACAAAGTATTCGCTGAACTAAAGATGAGCATAAAAGAAAAGTTCTACCTCCGGACAAATTTTATTTGTCAAAAGTAAACTTTACTCCACAAGAATGAAAATTACTTTCACTAAAATAAACACTTTTAACGCCAACTTATTTCATTCAAATGCTCTTAAAAATATACAAAAAGCTAGTTTTGTACTAAATAAACATTTTCTGTATATTTCAAGCATCCACCTAAAACGCTTACATTGTTGCAGCAAGCTTATAGTGAGGATTCGATGAAACACAGCCAAGTGTATGAGGAATTCCAAAAGGGAAAGAGCTAACAGTGGAAAAAGCGATGTCAGATTTTTCTCCCTGCAAAGACACGTTTTTTTCGATTTGAATTAATTCGATTTTATTCTAGACGTATGTATTTTAGAACAGTTTATTCAGATCTCATTGTAGAGGGTGCAACGCCAGTTCCCTAATTTGGTCTAATTGATTTGATCATATGACGACTGATATGATGTTAATACCCAGCTCTTTGAAATTAATAATATCAAGGGCTTAATCTGTTCTGTACCCCTAAGGTTTCGTACAGTTAAATGTACTAACAGTTGTTACAATTGCGCACGTTGCTGTATTCCACGCAGTCTTTTATATGGCTCTAATAAACTGTATTATCACACTTCAGTTGATTCCAGGTGGGAAGTTAGGTGGCTGGAATGAAACTACCAAGTTCCTTATCTTCTTCTCGCGTCCTTCTCATGGGAGGAATTTCGGGCATGTTCTTGACACGCGGAGTGATGCCCCGCTCCGCTTTCGTTCATTCCTATTTCACCCGAACCTAACTACTGCCCTTTTATTAATTTACCTAGTTCTGGTCATTTCGATTATCACTAATTTAGATATGAACAGACTATTTTTAATTAAATTTTGAACAGTTCAGTAAACAAATATGAAACATGCAATAAAGTGTGATTTAAGTGAGATGAAAAATGTTAAGAAATATTTTTTTTCCCCTCATTTGTCTATTGCCTTTTTGTCTCACACGACCAGAGCAATTTAAATTTTAAACAAGTTAGTTTAATGCACGCAATGCGTTATATTTCAAACGCGTTGTAAAATAATTTAGAGTTTATAAAAAAAAAAAAAAAAAACCAAAAACTTATGAGCAAACCAAGAAATTTTCATTTCTGCGCATGCGCCGCATTGTCCATCCATTCCTCCAACCAGTACATGACAAGAAATATGATATCCAGTACTTCAGGTACACAGATTATCTATGTGATGTGTTTAAAAAAACTAATCGCCCGATTTCTATTGGTCTCATTTTAATGAAATTTCGAGACTCTACAAAGCTAAAAAGCCTAAATATAAATTTTCATGAAAATCGAATTACATGAGGATAGAAAAAACAAAAAATAATAATTTTTATTTTTAAAAATTATATTGGTCCGATTGTAATTAATTTTGAAAGGATTCAATAAATCTTTTTAAAAGGCCAAAAATATAAAATTTCATGAAAATCCGTTCTCTGGCAGTCGAGTTGTTACATGCGGACAAACAGACGGACATGAAGACAATAGGCGCATTATGCATATATAATAGAGTTGATCATTTAATTCTCGGATTAGTGAAAGATCTCGTCTTAATTGTCATCATGTGAATCTTCTGTGGATTATTCTTTCTCGAAATACTCTTCCTTGAACTTTACACACTTTCGCCATCCTCGTACTCGCGCATTAAATGCTTCTTACAAGCAACTTTTCGAAAGACTAAGTGCTTCCGTTGTGGCTCTGCGAGCATCTTTGTCGGAAGCGAAACACCTGCCTTTCAAGAGCTGCCCACACAATATTAGCTGTATGGGGGCCTGGCATTGTCTTGATGGAGAAGTGGTATCTTCATCAAGACAATGGCCATCATCTGAAAGGATTCAATAAATCTTTTTAAAAGTCCAAAAATATAAAATTTCATGAAAATCCGTTCTCTGGCAGTTGAGTTGTTACATGTGAATCATCTGAAGCGATTATTCAGATGATGACGATTAAGATAAGATCTTAATCTTTAATTCGCGGACTGGTGCAGTCCGCGAATTAAAGATTAAGATCTTATCTTAGTTAAACTTAAGGATTTTGCAAAAGATTCTCCAATGATTTTAATTCTGTACTCAGTCAGACTGATTACTGAGACAATTTTCAGTGTTAAACAGCCAATTTTCCACCTAATATTCCATTTAGAGGACACCCTAAGGCATTACCTAAAGGCGTCTTGAGATATCTTTACGTTAATATAAACTAATCAGTAAAAATTCATCCAGAGTTCTGGATGAAGAGAACTAATTCTGAGTTGTCTTTAGAACTAATTCAGAGTTCAAATTCTGAATTTGTCCACGCATATTTAGAAGCTTTGGAAAGGCCTCGTATTTATATATTTCATTATATTTGTAAAATGTTAAGACTTAATCCATATAATATCATAAAAAAGCACATACCTTTTTTTGTTTGTTTTGAACTTTCACAACAGAATCGTTAAGTTCTGTAAGTTTAATGGAACGCTGCTAGAATTATGGTAATTTCTTTTTGGTGACAAACTTAAAGGGTACAAAAGAAAAACAGCATTTAACCAATTACTCCAACTGAAACTTCTCTCTCGCTACGATAAAAGAAATTATTACAACGAATTCTGTATAACAACAGTCAGAATGCCTCAGCTCTTCGTTGTCACATTCGTTTGCTTTATCTCTGGTGTGTTTGCCTTCCCTCAGTGGGCAAAGACGATAAACATAAAAGCGTGTGTAGGACAAAGGAGGTGTATAAAAGAAAAGTTCCGTTCAAAACAAATTCTGTTATCTGTTAGAAATTTCCATGTACGCGTGTAAAAAAAAAAGTAAAAAGTACTTTCTGCAAAACAAACAATTTTCTGGCTGCTTATTGCATCGCATTACTGTTTAAAAAACCACTAAGAATGTACGAATAGGTAAACAGATCGAAACAATTATTTTTATAAATTCGGATTAATACAAACAGACCAGTTAAGGCATAATTGATATTATTAACGGTTAATTTATTACTTGCACTATTTTGTATAAAACTAAGTGTTAATTTTTGTCTTCGTATCTTAATTATTCAAAAATGTTTATGTAAATGTTAAAGCATAGTTTTTCCCATAACAAAATTTCTTATTTTAAAATTCCTTTTTTGTTGAAAGTTTTAACAATACGCCAGTTGATAAGAACTGGCTTAAAGAGCGTGTGCTCATATTTTTGTCAGGTAATTATTTTATTTATTTATGTCTGATTTTTTGATAACAAGATACACTGCGTGTAATCAATAACAGTGTACCTAACAACAGAATAGTAAACAGAGCTGATAAAGTAGTTTAATAATAAAAATGACGAAGAACTAGTTGATACGTTGGATGAAAATCCTGTCACCTGGATTTTTTCAGACTACGTATGGGCGATGTAGTAAAGAGTAGCAAGGAGAACGATCTCACCTGATCTTAAAATGGAAAAGAGGTTGTTGTAGTAGGGTCTTAAGAGCATAAGCGGCTAAGGTCATATTGCTTGTGTTCCGAGGTCGATTTTCTGTTTGCTGGACGAAAAATCCGAGTTTCTGGGAGGAAACACCATGCTGTCCTCGCCTGAGACCGACTAACTCAGCGACATTGTGAAAAAGGCCCATAAAAATTTCTCACATCGATGGGACTCGAACTCGGGTGTTTCCCACGCGATGTGGGGGAGGTTGATGATTCTACCAACTGTGGATGGAGAAGAGGTACCAAGGAGGGTGAAATGAAGCTATGACAGGCGACTATATCTGGTTTTTGGTTCGGGATAATCGCTGACCACAAAAGACAAAGACAAATTCAAATGCACATTTTTAAGGAAAGGTTTTTTCGCTTAATTCCAGAAGGGTTTCTTTTTACTTAGTGATTTTTTTCCTTGTTGCACAGATTTCTTCCTCTATTCTTTCATTTCTTGAACATAACCTTTTTGAAAATTAGTGGTGTATTAGATGACAAATTTCTTACTCAAAATATCACATCCAAATACTTGTACACTACAAATAATGATTTTTAAATAATTGAAAAGATTTAATGAAATATGATAACTGAAAACAAATGATATTCGAATTATTAGGAAAGCAGTAGAAGTATAAACTAAAAAAGAAATCTATCTTGTTTTAATATCTTTAGATTGCAGCTACTATTAAAATTGGCTTGAAAGATTTATCCCACTGAAAGCCTAAAATCAAATTGTCGCACTTAGGTCAGCTTGTTTAAAGTTAATTTATTATTTTAACCAACTTACAAAGAACTCGCATTCGTTTTTAATTATTCAATCTTCAAGGAAACTGTCCGTCCAGAAAGGGTTTCTTACTTTAGGGAGATAAAATTCCCAAGAAATTTCTTAATCGTTCATACAATGCAATATAATCATTTTAACAAACTTCGAATCAAAAGACAAAAATCAATACCGAAAATTAAATTACAAGTTCGGCTTTATTTTCTTCAAGTTTCTAGTTTTCACATAATTGATATTTATTCACAAGGGGAATAATTGTTATCTAGTTTGCGCTATGAATGGATTTTTAGTCCCATCTGAGAATACTAGTGACTGATGCCCAACATAAGTTCCTAAATTTGTTGTCCAGATCTCTTTCAAATATCCAGATGAAGTAAAAGTATAAATAGAAGCTGGATTCAATCTTGGTATGAAGGCGTTTTCAAAGTCTATTCGATACTTCCGTTTACTTTCAAACGAGTGGTTATAGGAACCAATTACTTGTGGTACGAACGTTCATCATTTATCGGAAGTAGTCATAAGCAGAAGTCGTTATGAAGTGCAGTGTAGCGGAGAAATTTTCAAAACTGTTCATCGTTCTCTTTACTAGATGCTAATGTGTGATACACCTCGTAAAGACGGAGCTATAAAAGACGTTGCTTCCCGCTAAACTTCCAGAGATGAAGCAGGGAGTCAATTTTACATGATATATAAGTCTCCTGTACTTAAAGATCTCGTGGGGTTAATGTAAATTTGAGATTTGCTTCCTGCACTACAGGGCTTGACGTCAATAAGTTAACACAAGGCAGAGAGCGATAAAATCAAACTTGCTGGGTAATGAGAGAATTTGACTCACAATAGAGACAATATAAAGAGACTAATAATATTTAATCGAAATGTGGAAATACTATATTTCCTTTTAAAGGTGTAATTTAGTCTCAAATAAAATTCAGATTTACATTGTTAACTCTAGTTGCTTCTAACATTTCCTTATTCAGATTCTGATACATTGACATAACTGATTATTTCAACAGAATTTTCAGAATGACCTCAATAATCGTGCGGAATACAGACATTAAATTTTTCGTCATTCATCCCTCATGATAGTTGACAATTCATTGTAAGAACTCAGGTATTTGTTGCTGTAGGGTTTTAGGGGATCAACGACTTAAGCCATATTGTGCCGTGCTTATTATTTCTGTGAATTGCGTGTTCTATGGTCGATTTGCTGTTTATTGGACACAAAACCGAATTTTCGGGATGGAAAACTATGCTAGCCTCGTCTGAGACAGATTAGCTCAGTCACGTTGTAGAAAATGCCCATAAAACTCCGACAGGATTCGAACTTCGAAGTATTTTTCAACCTTTGTGGGAAGGACGGCGATCCTTCCAACTGTGCTACCCACGAGGACAAGAATTTAAGCATATTGGTGTGCATTGTAATGGTTGCTCTTGAAAACATCATAAGACTCTTTAGTTCGATTAAAATCGAGGATCTGAGGAAGAATCGCCCAGATTGTCATGGTCGGTTTCAACGTTTATGGTTCCACGAACTAGCCCCAGTGGAATTCATCTAAATTATCTAAAAGAAGCATAGAATGTAGCCTTCATCAAACCCAAGTTCTCCTTAGGCATATGAGACCTTTTTGTTCAGCTAATGAGTCGACTAGTGTCATTTAGTCCTCTGTCAGTGTTGCAAGGTCTAGTTTTTCCACTGTACGCATCAGGACAGGCTTTAGGTGGAGATATGTGACGAAAACATCGGTTTCTGATTAGCTAAATGGCTATTATATCTTAATCCCGTAATGTTACCTTAATCCAATAAATGCAGCTAATTTAAAACCACCAATTTTTTTATGGAACTTACTGGTACGGTCAAACCAGTTCACTGGCGCCTCTCACTTATAAACTCGGCAATGGTGATTTCCGATTTCTGGCAGATTCTGTGAATTATTAAGCGTCACACACAGCAGGTTTACAGGATTTATTACTTTTTGTATGGGACAAAAAACGTACTAGAGGTACGTTATTTACTTAAAGAAAAGGGCTAAGGCCTCTTTCCCATCAAGTTTGGCTTCTAAATATGTTCTTCAAGACCGAAATTTGTGACGCTTATTAACTTTTTTGTACTTTTTTTTTATCGTTTTCAGTTCCTGAACGGATCCTGGAAGTACAGCCCACATTTATGAAACACCTTTATATAATGGAAGTATGTTTCAGATGTTTTTTGAAATGAATTTTCAACTCATGTTCTTTTAATCCCTGAGAAGGGGATTTATGATGAGTTTCCGTTCCAGAGCCCTTTCTCAATACGGTACTTTCGGGTTTTCGGACATTACTCAATAAGGAAAAGTTGGATCAACACCAAAATTTTGGTAAGTTTTGATATCTTTGTGAAGTTTAGGCTCAATTGGGATTTCATAGCCGTCCCACAAATGTATATACTACCTAAAATTTTATTTATTCGTCATGTCTTGTACTGTCCTGTTTTTCTCACTGCAGCTCTCATTTTTATTTCATTTTAGTCTTCTGTCTATCTCTTCCTTTTATTTAATTCTCTCCCGAGCAATCCCACTCTTTTTTTTCTTCACGAAAAGCTATAAATCATTCTAAGTAAAGAAGGAAAAAAAAGATCTGGTAGTTACTTTACAAAGTATAGGCAACATGACTTGCCTTTATAGTAGTGTGAAGTCCAAAATGTTTAGTTTCCTTTTGTTTGTGGAGAGCGCTTTAAAGTCTAAAAGATTCAGAGTGCAGAACACGTGTTTAAGGATGTTGTGCACTCGCCTCACGTCCTTTTCTGGCTTAAGAACACTGCCACTACAGCTTTACTTACGACGGGAAATTTAAAGCATCCAAAGTTAACATTGATGTAAAAGGCCCTGATCATAAACGGGTTTTTAAATCACACGGAAAGAGTTGCACCAACACACCGTAATTACTGTCTTGTTCTTTCTTGCTCCTCTGGGAGCAAAGCACACGAGTAGAGCACAGAAACCGACCAATGGAACCTTAGTTAAGTTTTTTTCGTGGCGAGAATTATAAAAACATACACTTACAAAAACAATCAAAAAGAATAACTCCCAAAAAACGGCTTCGTCATTTAAAAAAAAAAAAAAGAAGTAACATGAAGAATGGTTTTTATTACGAAAAGAAAAGTAACTGAAGTTATTTTATTAATTTAATTTCTTGGGCCAGATACAGAAGAGTCAATATTAAAAAAAAAATTGTACCGCGACGTTTTTAAGAAACCGTTCATATTTTTTATGGTAAATTGAAGCATGAGGTTAAATAAAAAGTAGTCCATTACCAAGAATTGTTTTAAAAGAGTCAGAATTAGAATTAGAATTTATTCGGAGGCATCTAAGGCCATAAGGCTTCAATATACCACGTGTAAATTGTTTGTATTCTAAGGTCGGTTTGTGCGCTTTCGGGATGAAAAACGTAAATTTTTCATGCAACCCAGACTTGGAACCGATTAACTAAAACGCCTTATACAATTTGTATAAAGCTTTATCTTTATGCAATCATAATTCGAATTAATTTTAATGTATGAGCGCAACAGAACTATAAAATTTGGATACAGAATGTAACTCACTAATTTTGTTTTTTGTTCTCTAATTCATGAGTTGTCACAAGCAAGTGGATTATTAAATAACCAGAATATTTCTGCCATTACATATGAACGAACCACTTGTGAAATCCAAGATTATATTACATTTCTAGGTGAGCGATACTAATTTTAAGCTCTGGCGATATGTTGGGCAGCTGTTTAAAAATAGCGAAGGAGCAGTCTACGCGGGGAGAAATCGAAGTGTTAGCCAAATATCTCTAGGCAATTCTTAAATTGATATTCATCGCCAGTTGACAGATTAATACTCAGGACTTCATGCAAGCCGGTAGAATAAACAACATGCAATACTGCATATCGCTGGAAAAGTTAAAGGCTGCAAAGAGAAAGGAACCTCGGTTGCTATCTAAGAGATCGATTCCTCTTCTTCGCAAGAACTTACGTAAACATATCGAAGAATCTCCCCCACCAATGAAAAAAAGCTTGCTAAAAATTTTCAAGTGGAAAATCGTGGTTCCCGCAGCATACAGCATTCTTCACTTGTTTTCAAAACCTGCTTTCCGGAGCTTGCTCCTGTTTTGTGTAGCCTTTTTACCTTCTGTTATTCCACAAGCGTGTTTCCTTTTGTATGGAAACTTGCTCATATCCCGCAGGTTCTTATAAATGGTGACAGTTCTCTCCATTCCAATTGTCACCCCACTGCACTTACCGCTACTCTTAAAAGAGTAATAAAGAAATCCATCGACCTCTAACACTTATACAATCTCTAGACTTTCGATCTGATCAACAGTCATCAATAAGGATTCCTTAGTTGTTGATGCACTGGTAATATCTTGGCTTCTGCTGCTTATCTGTTGGACAAATTCGATAGTAAATATCAGTAAAACTCAACTATGGTTTGCCCTCTGCTCTTTGTAACCGGACGACCACCTTTCCTTTCTCTTTGACCGCGCACTGGTTGATTTCTCTGTCTTGTATCTTCAACTATTGCTAGAGTTCTCCGAGGGTTTATTTCTTCCTTCCATTGTTCTCCTTTTGTAAATTAATGGACTTCTTCCACTAACTGGAATTCTATCCATTGGTTTGCCGATAATAGCATACTATATTTTCCGCCTTCCACTTTCAGAAATCTTGCTCTACAAGTACAATTGCTAGAATATCCTACCACCAATTCCTTAAATGGGGCAAAGACAGTAGCAGAAGCTCTTTGAGTAGACCGGGGTTCAAGCTTCTGACTGCTAAATACGGTCGATCTGCCAACTCGCACTGGACCAGCGTGGCAGATTATGGTCCATTTCCCTCAACATGAATTGTTGAGCAGGCTTCCATCCTGCTGTGGATTGATAATGGCTGCTGCTTACCTTTTTTCTTTTACTATATTATTTCTCACAAAAACGAATCTATCTTTCCCTTGTTCATCTTCGATAACACTCAAATTTCTCAGCAAGATCAAGTATCTCTACTGGGGATTTCCCTGTCTTCTAATCTCTTTTGTATAAGCACATCACAAATATTGCTTCCACTGCATCAAGAAAATTAGGTTTTCTTTTTTTTTTATTTTTCTCGACGTTACTATTCTTCTAACCTGTTGACTGTACAAGTCTAAAATCAGTCCTACTATGGAATATTCTTGCATTTGGGGTAGTATCTCCCCCCAGTAAGCTCTCTCTCAAGCTCCTGAATTATTCAAAAGAGAGCAATAAGGTTAATTAAAGACCCCTCACTTGCAACTTCTCTTTACTACGTCTCATTGACGTTCAGATTCTGGTGGATGCCTTTTCTGTATTTCCATAAGCGTACTTCCGAACTGGCATCTGCAATTTCACAACTCTCTTCTAAACCAGTCCGAACACGTGCTTCAACTAGTCAACGTTCGCACACTGTTTAACTTGAACTCACAGAACTAACTTTTCCTCTTTCATACCTCTGTTCTTTGAAACAACCTTCCTACATATGCGTTTCTGGAGAATTGCAATCCACAGAAATTCAAGTCAAGTCAACGAATTTCTTCTATTTCTCAACTTTCAACCCATACAGTACTAAAGTACTGTATATTCTTATACTTCTTGTATCTGGAGTAATCGAGTCATGCTCAACCAATTACCAAATACATGTTTAAGACTTTTTTAAACCATCAAAAATAAAATATCTGAATTGGATAAGGGAAGGTAAAAAACTATTATATTAGGGTCACCTGGAAAATAACTTTCAATTATCCATGTGTATTGCGTCTGTAAACTGCTTGTGTTCTCTGGGCTCTTTGCCTGCTTTGCTAGACGAAAAACCTCAATCTTCTGAGGGGAGGGGCTTTCTAGCTACGCTTGAGACCGACTAACTAAACCACGAAGTGAAAAATCCCATAAAAGTTCCTGGCGTCATCCACGGAATTCGAACCAGGACCTTTTACACCCGGTGTGGGGGCGATAATGATACCACTGTGCTACCCGCGCAGACGGATAATGGAAGAAGGCTTCTATTGCCCTCGTAGGTAGCACATTGGTAGGATCAACTTCCTACCAATGTGCTAAAGACCCCACCGGATGGAAAAGGCCAGTTTGAGTTCCTCAGCTTCCCGGAGCTTTAATGCAAGCTTCGTTCTGCTACAAATATGGCGAGCGAGGGTACAGGGTGATTTTTATTCATAGAACTATTGCTCTTTTATGAAAAAAGATCATCGCATACCTTGGTTAATCATTTAAAATAATTATACGCATTTAAGATATCCTCAAAGCGAAATATCATGTATGCATTTAATCGATACAATTTAATGTAATAATTCCGTAGGCTGTCAGTCAAAATAAATATGAAACTTTTAACCCTCCTAGCGCATACTCTGTAGGAGTCAAAATGGGAGACACTAAATGCCCGTGTCTCCCATTTTACTTAAAGATTGTTATAACTGTATACTTTAGGGATACGCACAGAAATCTTTTCTTTTTTTTTGTGCAGCCACTGCGTTGGATTTAAAATGGTGCAGTTCCGAAGTTCACAGCATAAATGCCTTACTTCAAATAGACCAAAGTTAGTTAAACTTGCAGTCAATCCGAATATTCTAATCAACTTGGGCAAGCTATTTAACGAAATCTAATTAACAGGATTCAGGATTTTACGGTAAAGTTAGTTCCAGTAATGTCTATTATGTGTTAATGGAATGCGTGGATTTACTTGTAATTTCAAGCATTTACTTTCCAAATATGACGATTAATTGCGTGCATCGAAAAATTCATTGCGAAAATGATTTTAAAAAATAGCGCATCTTTATTGACTGGTTTTGGAAAACGAGTACAAAAGGTAGTTAATGATTTCACCATGAATCAACTCACGGCATTAAACATGCAAGGGTCTGCAGCGATTTAACACCTAAAATCAGGTGTTAAATATCGGAAAAATTCTGAAAAGGAGAAACAAAAAGGGCAAAAAAATAAAGGTTTTTTTTTTTCAAGGACTAAAAGAAAGTGGTTTTCATCGATTTTAAGATTCAAGCTGTAACTGTTGCAGCAATGCATACACACTTTATAAAGCACGTCTTTCATGAAAGGAGTATGATAAAAAAAAAATGTACTTTTAAGACAAAAACTGATGCTATTCAAATAATATTACTCACTACAGGTTTTAGAAATATACTAATTGAAAGAAATTCGTCTACGTATCACATTTTGTAGTTATTTTTTTTTTAATTACTGTCTGCCTTTGAAGCCATACAACAAAAAGGAAATGAACCACGAGGGATTAGAAACTTCTTTGATGTTTCAAACTTTGACTTAATACCCAAAAATCTTACGATATTCTTGGTAAGCCTTACACTTATTCAGAAGGACTTCTAAAAATGAAGGGTTCTTTTCGTGCGAAATAACATGGCAGATTATAGAGGTATCTGAACAAGATCAAACGAAGGTAAGAGATATGTTTTATAAACTACCTAGAGAATTAGAACGTTTCTGATATTAAATTCAGTTCTCTCGAGAAGAACTCTGGGACAATTTCAAAAATAATGAATTAGCCAGTCTCACAGGATGTTTTTCACCAAGTTTTTTCTTATTGCAGAAAGACCTTATCAGAACACACGCGATTTATAAGCAATACACTAATTCAATTATAAGTTACATTAATGGATCCATTTCTCTTGATAGACAGTACATGGTAAGGCAGGAAAGCGGATGAATTGAGAACTCCGTAGGTAAATAAAGAATTCGTAGTTGCCAATTAAAAATATGCCACTTTAAAGTATACAGCATGCGTTTATTTTTTGAAGATAATATCCTAGAGGTCACCTTAGTGTCTCTGCGCATGCATCTTTCTAATCTTCCACCATTGTTTCCATGACGCGGCGTAGCATCTCCAAAGGAATTCGGGAAATTTCTTCACGAATTCTTTCTTTCAGTTCTGCAGTATTGTGTGGGCGATGAGTACACTTTGGTTTTTAAGTGCCCCACCATAAAAAAGAGTCACATGTTGACAGGTCTGGAGACCTTGGAGGCCAAAGAATGTCACCATTCTTGCAGATGATGTGATTATGAAAAAGCAGTCGTACGGCGTCCATTTTGATGTCAGGCCGTTATGGCCTGACATCAAAAGGTGTTACTCTTCCATTATCATCTTCGAAAAAATATGAGCCAATAATGCAATGAGATGAAATTGCAAACCAAACTCTAACCCGGTCACTGTGCAATACTAGGTGTTGGATTTGACGAGGGTATTCTTTCGACCAATAACGAAAGTTCGGTTAATTCACAAAACCGTTTAGACAAAAGTGCGCTTCATCAGACAACCACACATACAGTGAATGAAGTCTTCATCATGATCCATTTTAGTTAGAATTTCTTGACAAAAAATTTTACGGGTGAGCAAACATTAGAAGGAAATGCAAAGGTTTTAATTCTTTCAGTACCTATACCTTGTAAGGGTGTTTTTTCGTTATTTTCTCTGCACCAGGACTGTAATTACTTATGTTACCCTTTGTGAATTGGGAATACCATCGCACATCTCCAGCCCACAGAGACTTCCCACGAAATCAAGGATGCTTTCGTAATTATGACATGACTAAAGGTGTGCTTACTTCCTTTTGCTGTCTCCCTTAATATAATTGATTTGATCTTATTCACTCCGGGTGCCTTTTTTCCGTTTAGATTCAACAATTTCTCTTCCACTTTCCTCGGTTATCAAAAAATCATTTAGCTCCGTGTTAGAATTTCAGAGATTTCTGGCATCCCCATCGCTAAAAAAATTCCTCCTGTTTAGATGCAGAATACCTATTCTGTTAGCAACCTGAGCAGGATCATCAACAGTTAAACTATTCACATCCAGTGGACCAATGTATTCATCCTTTTCCTTCTAATGTTTGCATAAATAAAGTCTTTGCTGCTTTCTAATCTAATCTGCTCTAGCTTGCCTACCCTCTTTTGTCACTTGATGCAAACTAGCTAATATATACTGTAGCTTTTCTTTCACCTGATAATTTATGTATCTCATGAATTTTTTCACCGCCACGAGATTCATCAGTTCATTTGACATCCATTTATGTCTGAGCTTCGAACATCTCTTAGTTGGTATGAAAAGCACAGTAGCTTCTACGATTACTTCCCTGAATGTTTCCCATTTAGCGTTTGTTGTTGGCAACACCATACGTTGATACCACTGCAGAAAACTTAACTGTCTAAGACCAGTGTAGTTACCTTTACCAAAGTAATAGCCCTTTCCTTTGGCCTTGACAGTAGTTACATCTTTAAGTAAATCCCACATCAGTACACTGCGATCACTACCAACTAGTGGACCTTTTATCTGCAAATCCTTATGCAGGAAGAGTCGCTGTTGATAATCAGATCAATAGTATTGCTTTCTTTCGTTGCCATTCTATTACGTTGGTGTAGTAAACAGCAATCCAATAAATTCACAAATATCTTGTTGATTGTGTGTATAACCAACCACAAGTTTCAGTCAATATCTGGAAAGTTATTATTATTATGAACATCATTTGATTTCCACATCAGTGGGCAGCCTGGTTCGGCTAGAAGGGTGAACATTATACAAATTCGAGTTGATTACATTGATTGGAATTACAAGAAATCAAAACAGATTGAAAATACAAAAACAAAAAAAAAACAACACACACACACACATCGGTGAATCCAGGGAAGCCTTGGCAGGGAAATTTAAAATATCTCATTATAAGATATTCTAATTTACTAGCCCACTATGTATGTTTATACAGTTGTTCGTTATACCCAACACAGTCAGTCATTAGGCCTATGGCACACATGTTTACTCCCATTCTTTGTTTCTCAGTGCTTATGTCACACCAAACTTATTCAACATTACACTGGCCACCACAGTTAACTAGAAACACATCCTTAGATTTTGTGTCCGTCTTACCTAAGAGCCTAACCCCCCACTTCTGTCATGTCTGTCCCTCCTGTACATATTGTACTCCCGAAATTCAAATTCTGCATCCTCCATATTTGATAACACAAAGTCTGAATTTGATGACTCGACAGTATTTCTGATTAAGTAAGTTTATTTACTACGCTCTTAGCATTAGTGTACACGCAACTATACACGCACCTGTTTTTACTCTTAGTAACCATAACATAGCCCATGTATTTGCTTGTTCCATGAGGTCCTTCAGCAGGCACTTCTGCCTGCGACTCTTGTTAATCCATTAGTCTGCGAATCCCTCCAAGCTACCAGTTTTCAGACCCACAACACTGCTTCGATGCATCATTTTTGCACTCTTTCTCTTTAAGGTATCCCAACCCTATAAAAAGTCTCCCCAGTTAACAAGCACAGACCACGCTGAGAAAATTCTATCACATGACCTTGCAAGTCTTCAGGGCGAATTGATTGATAAGCCTCTCCTCATGTACTCTCTCCAATTCTGTCTGAGCAGAATTGTAGTATCTTTCTTTCAATCCTAACTCGCGACTTTTTCTCAACATTTCTCTATATCTGTTAAATTCTCAGGTCTTCCCCTCTTAATATCATTATTACCAACGTGTACAGCAGTATCATCTTTGTGCTTATAAAATGATATCTGCTCTACAACGTCAACTTTAGCTCCTGGAAGATAAACGCTGGTCATATTCCACCTATCTTTTTTGCACAATATACAAAAAATTTGTATTTCCCGTTTCCTTAACAGTGGAGTCACCAACTATAATTACTTCCCGTGGGATCAAGATCTCTGCTGTAGCCGATGTCTTTTTGTTGTATAATGCTGGAGCATGGATTCCAGCGTTGGTTGGGTTGAACTGGGCAGATGAGTGCACAGTGGGTCTAGTTTCGAGTATTCACTTGATCATTTGAAGAAGCTATCATTCCAGAATAAAACTCAAACCAAATAAGAATAATTTGTTCCGTATAAAAAAGTTCAGAAAGAAAAAAATATATATTTCGATTATTGTACCGCTTCCAATGTTGAGAAAAGGAAATGCTGTTTTATTTATGAATAATACAGTTCTTTCACAGATCTTCCTCGACCTTCAAAAATAAGGCCTCAATATTTCATGACTTTAAATTTATAATCAGTCATATGGAGCACACAATAAACAAGAATTTAATGATAGAGTTCCGATATTCTTTTCGAAATGATTTCAGCAATAATTGAAAAGGAAAATTTAAATTCAGATAGGAAAACATTAAGACATTTTTATCGTTTGATAACGATCTTACATATCTTTCCAATGAAATATCAAGCGTCTTTTCTTGCTTCCCAGTACCAATTTACTTATGACTCAGTCACATTCAGCTATAAACGTTTATGTCGACGGAAACAATTGAAGAATATTTAGTTTTTCTGACGATTCTGAGAAGAATATTAAAAATTACAGTTGGGCAGCAAGTCGGCATGAAGTATGGATGAGTACAGTAGCAAATGCATGGAAAAAGCTATTAAATGAAGATGTTCGTATTCATTTAGATGGAATCAAATAGGAAGGGTGTCAAAAAGTGTTGCGCAATAGTGGTTATTAATTTTGGTATGTAATCTAAGTACGCGGCCAGATGAAATGGCAATAGCATTTCAAGGCAAAAAAATCTGCAACCAAAGTGTAACGTGAAATATAAAAGGAAGAAAGTACAGTACAAAGGCAAAAGATGCCTCGATACTCTTATTAAACTTTCTAATTCTGACGAGAAATTCCAAAAAAATTATCGTCTAACATAAATGAAGAAAACGGTCTTTGAAATGGCAGTATAACAACACTTTTACTCAACAGAACATTTCCGTTGAGCAAAACAGATCATATTCTCTTTTTGAAGAAAAGAGAATATGACCGGGAATGGACGGACAGTGTACATATTAAATTTATAGTTATGAATGTTTAACACGATTAAATTAAACGTGCAAAGAGTTGTTTTTTACTGGAAATTTCACTCTCCCCAATTCCTCTGATCTGAATAGCTTTCGAGTGAAGTCAAACGGATTTCGAATGTTTTAGATCCACGGGTTCTAATGCAGGACATTTATGAGACACTATACAGACATCATAGCGATTCATATATCCAGGCGTGTTCAAATACTTTATGACATCCATGCCACAAGGTGTTTGTGTGCAAGAGGTTCTGCAAGCTCAAGGAAGCCCGACTCGGTATTAGGCAGGTAGTCCCATTCCAATGTCCTCTTGGTGTACATTTTAATATAAAAACATTTTCCGACTCGTTTGATTATTTTTTACTGTTTGTATTATTAAAGACCTGAGAATACAAAGTAGAATTTCTGGGAAACGTTCAGAGGGAGGGGATTGTGTTGAAGAAGAAATCGCGCTGGATTTTATTAAACCTCTAGGGACAATAGGATTCGTTTCCAAGACTGAAAAAAAAATTTTCCAAAAAGAAGCAATAATTGCAAATACCTGAAATACCAATGTGAGTTGTTAGAGATAACGTATATCTCTAACTTCATATAATATAATAAATATTATTATCACATATAAGATTTCGTTTATCAAAGATAATCAATTAACTCAATCCATTTCGTTTATCAATTAACATATCATAATTATAAGCGTCGTCTAAAGATAATTTATTCGAATCTTTTTATTGCCCTACCTCCTGTATTGACAGTCTTTTTAAATCTCCCCCTATCTTGCCAAACAATGTATTCAATGCATCCCTTGGTTTTCTGAGAGAATAGAGCTTAGAAGAATCTTGAATAATCTGGACATCAGGAAATCCTCAGTATTGATGCGACTTCCTCACTTGTTTTTCCAGCGTTGACTCCTGTTTAGTGTCGCCGTTTTGAATTCTTATTTCACTTATGTTTTCCCATGAGGAATGTTGCTCGTATTCATTAAAATCCCGCAAAGTATGAAAAATTCCCCTACTTCCAATTATCGTCTTATTCCGTTACCTTAACTTTCTCAAAGTTGGAAAACTATCAATCACCATCTCTAAAAACCACCTTCTATACGATTAACGATGACCAATATAGATTCCTTCGGTGGCGATTCACTGGTGATATCTTGGTTTATGTTAGCCATTTTTGAGTAAATCCCATGGAAAAGTTTGGAGAAACTGAAGCAATTGCTGTAGATATTTAAGGCTTTCAATCCTTAGTCACTTTCCCTGTCTGACGACATACTACCTGTAATGGTGGATGGCTCCCTGTATTCCAACTTCAACTAATTATAGATTTCCTAATGGCTGGAAACCTTAACCACAGTTTTTTTTTGACGATAGTGTTCTACGGAATCCTGCTCTGCAAAAACAGCTATAACCTTTGGAATTTCCACCACTAGTTCCTTAAATACGGATCTTCAAATAGTTCTCCGGTGGAAAGGAGTAAACTGGCTTACTTCAGTTCCTCTAAAATCCCATGTCATTTTATTTCTCACAAAAAAAAAAGCCTGAAATTCCGATGACCATCTTCAAGAGCAATCACTTCTAGATAATATTATATATCTTCTACAGAAATATGATCGCTTTACTTCGAAATTAATATCTGCAAGTCTATCTTACTCTTCCAAACCAGCCTGAAATTGTGCATTAGGTAGTCGACCTTCACCCTAAGTTCAGCTCCAAATTCACCGAACTAACTTTTCATTTTCACGTTCTATTTGCTCGAACAACCTTCCTATGCATTTCCTGAAATTACAATCAACAGAAATTCAAGCCCAACGACAACAGTACTGCTTCTCAACCAATACACATTACTAGAACACAGTGACTTCCAATACCTTAAGTTAGGGGTTCCCATTAGAAACTATTTTAAATTAGGTAATTTCTTAAGCCTGAAGTTAATACGCTCATTGGCCAAAAAAATTAGAAACCTGTATTCAGTGTCTAGTAGAAGGATCTTTTCTCCGAATTTCAGCAGTACCACGTGGTATGGATTCCATTTGGCGCTTGACAGAGACTAGCTCCAGATTTGACCGTTCTATCATCGGGATATTTGTCAGCCGTTGTATTGTGGTCAGTAGAGAACCGCGAAGCCAACTGCCCTTTCCAACATATCCCAGACATTCTCAATTGAATTCAGATCTGCAGAATTAGGCCACCAAGGTTGATGCGGAAAATCTTGGGATGTTTCTCCAACCATTCAAACAATTTGTGCAGTGTTGATAGTTGCATTGTGGTCTTGAAAGAAACCACCGCAATCCGGGTAAAATGAAGCACTGCACTGAGCAGTTAGGTGGCAACACGATTTTCTCATTAAGAAAATCGTGTAGAAAATGATTTTCTACCGGTATAAGAGGACCTAATCCGTACCAAAAGAATATACCTCATACCATAATACCACCTCAAAGCACTTAAGTAGTGGACACAAGACAGTGACAGTCTGGATGCATCCTTCATTAGGTTCCGGCAGCACTTTTATCCTATCACTGATGCAAAAATGGTGCAAATCGAGTCATCAGATCACATGATCTCTTTCCACGCTTCCACAGTCCATTCTTGGCGTTGGCAACACTACTTAAGTCGAACCTTTCAATTTTTTTACAGAAAAAGAGTGATTTTTTAGGTAGGTACACGATCGCCAAATCCGAGATTCTTCAACTCTTGCCACATAGTTCATGTGGATTGGGTCTTTTCTTTCACAAAATTTGAATTTTACATTTGTTGCACCATAGAATCTTCTAGTATGGCGCACAATTTGGTTTAAATTCCTGCAGTCGCCTTCTTGGAGTACCAACTTTCTGCCACATTTCTTCATTTTAGAGTTGCATTCATCTTTCATCTCCCACTCATTGTATACTTTTGAGATGGTTGCTTTCGACACCAGCGATTTTCTTTGTTTCCTCAATTGCGGCTCCTGCTTAAAGTGCTCCAAAAAATAACACCCCTTCTGAAAATCGGAAAGATTACCTGTCTTCCCCATGACGTAGCCTAAAAATCCAGAAAAGTGTACAATATTTACCTGATATCAAGGAACTTGTGATATATGTGACAACTGACATTTGCATACTGTGCGTTTATCTGTTGATATCAATTGCAAAAATGGTTTCTGATTTTTGTCCAGTAAGCGTAGTTATTAACATTAACAATATTCATGAAAAACGTTTCACAAGAAAACTTTACCGAAGTTATGCTATATAAACTCCAAGAGCTCTTTTTCTAAGTCTCATTAGGAGATGAACTCCAGTATTTTCATCTCCCTCTCTCTCAAACATTATTCTCATCATCTTCTGAGCTTTTTGAAGAGTAATTACTGGCATTTGTAGCCTGCCTAATTTGTCTTTCACTTCATTTAGAGCTTTTTGCATCTACTAATTAAAGGATTAGATCTCTTGAAATAGCAATAAAAACCAAAATTTTTCAAAGTTAATTCCTGTTTAATTCTAAGTCTAAGTAATAACACGCAAAACATTATGTTCGGGAGAAAGACACATTACGAACAAAATTAACAAAATTCATCATCACATCGTTTTAGTAAGAAAAGCAACAAGAGTATTTAAGCGGTGGAAGAGGTAAGATAAAGCAATATATTCTCTCCACTTAGTGAAAAACGGCGTTTTTTTCCTACTGTATTAACTGTAATTGGCCGTCTCTTTTCTTAATTATCCGAGGAGGCCTCCTCCCAGTGTTCTTTTCTACAGGAGGGCAGAAAAAGGGGTGTCACAAACGTACATACAAATGTATTCAATACCAGATGTTGCTTCTGCTGCTTCTTCCAAATGAATATAACTAGCACATTTTCAGTAATAATTCCAAGTCTTTCTTGTTGGCATCTTAATTGCTTGCAAGAGAGAACTTTAGCGTGCTCAGAAGACAATTAACACTAAGAATTCAACATTTCATTCGGGTGTGTAATTGTATCTATGGAAAATGCTACAAGAAAAAATAAACCATGAAAATAGCAGACCCTTTCTAGTCAAGTCTCTAGATCTGAATTTTTATTACGTTCATTGAATTTTAATTTAATTTATATGGCGATTTTCAAGAATAAGAAACTAATTATGAAGGTGTGCTTTTGTAGTTCTTACTTCATATACTGAATGAAATCACATTTAACAACTTAACCATTGTTTTATGAGTCAACTGTCGCTACAGATCACGTTGGAATTCCTCAGGTTGTTGTTGGGTTTTATGAGCATCAGCGATTTAGACCATATTGTTGAAAATTGCATGTGGTCAATTTTCCTGTCTACTGGACGAAAAACTCCAAGTTTTGGGAGGAAATATCACGTCACCTGCATCCGAAACCGAATAAATTAGCATCTTTGTGAAAAAGGCCCATAAAAATTCCTCCAGTCATTGACGACCCTTTCCACCCAGTATAGAGAGGACAGTGCTTGTGTAGTGTGCCATCCGCTAGAGCGAATTCCTCAGGGATCAGACCTGTTTCGTTTGCCCTCATGATATATAGGATATACTGCCAAATTTTGCTGAAAACTTGGAAGAGTGGTTAATGGTAGAAACCAGTTAAAAGTTTAACATCACCAAATACAAGGTATTTTTACCTGGGGATCAAAAACCCAGGAGTAGTTTGTAGACTACACTGGGAGGAAGGGATTAAATAATGCTGAAGAAGAGAAAAAAAATGGAGATGACGATACAGAAAGGCATGGTCTTCGACATGCAGTAAAAACGGACGACAAGAAGAAGAGCACGCGGTGTTGTCTATGATTTATCTGAATTTTATAGTGGAAAGAAGGTTATTGTTCCTCTATATTAAGACGATTGGAAGGCCACATTTGGAAGCCAGGTCTGAAGGTCGCATATAGAGCAAGATATAGCACTCCTAGAGATGATGCAAAGAGTAAACTGGTGAAGTATTAACTCTATAAAGAACGGCTTAGATATGGTCGCATAACTTATACTAGACACCTTTCGGAGGAACTGATGGAAGTGCATGATGGAAATGTTCTGAGGAGGATTGGTATAAATGGGGAGATGGACCAGATAACATAATTATAAAATCTTAGGGAGTAGCAATAGACCAGATCTTATGAAGTCTGGCAGCGTGTTTTGGAACGATGCAATAAATTGTCCGAAATGTGGCCGAAGTAGAAAGTTTGGAAAACATCAAGAAAGAATTGGATAGACACTTTCTGATGTGAAAAAAACATTTTTTTTTTTTGGTAGATAGGGAATAACTTTGCTTCCTTCTGTCAGATGTCATTTTAATACTATCTATTGAGACATCAACAAGTTTTGAATACAGCACTCATAACAGTCTCTTCGTTTTAAAAAAAAAAGTGAGAAGATTAACCTTTTAGCATTTCCATTTTGTTGAAAGTAGTGCAATGTCAAGAAAAGTCGTGCTTGAGGCAAAGTTCTTTCTTGCTATAAGATTAAGCCTATCGCACTAAATAGATTGTTATTAAAAAACTTATTTAAAATATCTTAAGACCTTTGTGATAAATAAGCAGTTTAAATACTGTTCAGCCGCAAAAATATAACAGGGGTGGGCAAAAAAGAAAACTTCATAAAAGCCATCATTGTACCAGAATCACTTTTAAAAAGTATCTGTCTAGTATCTGTCTAAGCACTGGATATTTAAAAAAGTTTAATTTACAAGCATGGCTTACAAGTTTTCATAGAAATTTACTTTCTTGCACGCATTTTAAATGTTGGAAGCATAAATTAGGGAAAAAAATGCAGAAGGGAAGTAATATCTGGTGGATTAAAAGCAGGGCTGGAGCCATCAATTGAAGCATAGCTTTAGGCGCCTTGGAGAAATTAAGTCCTGATACAGTCATACCACAATTGTGCTGAAGTTCAGTTTTATATACGCCGCCTATGTTAACGACAATCTACTATTATTGTCTAAAAAATAAAGCAAAAAGGCGGTCAGGTTTACTTTTAAATTCAACAAAAGCTTATTCCTTAGGTGGTATTTCATAATCTTCGTTGGTTAATTAAAAATATCGCTTCTCTGTTGCTCAAACTGCTGCCTTCTGTTTTTTCCCCCATCAATCCCTGCTAGGTTCTGAGCTATGTAATTAAGGTTTCGCAATATGTGTTATCTTAATAGCCGAGGCAATTAAGTACCTGTCACGTCAAGTCTATCAGGGGTTGAAAATGAATCCCCTTACACCATACGCATTATGATTCTAATGGGGAAACTGTTTTTACCACTTCAGTATCGAAGAGTATACTTTGAATATTTTCAGTGTTTGTTATACCCTCATAAATTATCGAAAGAAACCAATGAAACGCAAAACTTGTTTCAAAAAAAAAAACGTTATTTGCATTAGATGCAATTTAACTTTAAACTATATTAAAGTCTAACATTATAAAACACGCAAAATAAACAATATTAAATCGTTAGGCTTAATAAGCAGAATTTAAATATTTTTTTCGTCCGAATATCAAAAATAAAACGGTTAACCGCCATCTATCGGTAATAAGTCGAACTATTAATTGACGAATAAGTAGTCGTCTTTAAAAGCTAAATTATTTTAAAGAATCAAACAATTTCTTAAAGTCCCTTCTAAGTAACAATCACTGATGTTTCTTCACTGATGCGAGTGAAAATAGCTCTCTTCACTGAAAGAAGCAATCCATCAATAAGAAGTTTGATAGCCTCCTTTTGTCGGTATAACCGATAGAGGGCGAGCAATCGATATTCCCGCCACTTAATCAGCAAGCGTCTTGTCATGAACGAAATTACCGCTAGGGATATTCTGAAACTTTTGCTTCTGAATGAAGCAAAGTTTAGTTTAAGATTACCAAAGCCGATTATTCCAAGGAATTTTAATACAACTAACAAAGTTTACTTTTTTTCACTTTACCTTAAATATCAGACAATTTACTTAACCAGCAATAATTTTAATATAACTTTTCGAAGCGAAGTCCTGTAATTTGCTTCGGCCATTTGAAAATTGATTTTTGTTGGGAACTTGCGTAGATCTCCAAATACGATATTAATTAAATTTATTCTTTTTTTTAAGTTGACATTCTTGCAGTAAGAAGAGTATATTGAACTACGTGAGTGATTTGCACTAGTAGAATTCAAAAGGAGATAAAAATCGTCAAAAATAAATAACATTTTCTGGCTCATTAATTCTTTCTTTATCTTAACGTAAGGTATTGGTTTTCAATAGAGATACATTCGTAATATAAAAGTAAATTAGAGTTAAAATATAAAAGTTCACTTGGCTTAGATGAGTCAGAAATATTTCTAATTATAAAAAAATAATAAAATAAAGGAATAACTGAACCATTTTTAATATACGCCATCTACTGATGTCTACGATCAAATGTATCATTATTTCATTAGTTAATAACGTGTCAAAAATTTTTAAGTATTTCTTCGATGAACAAATAAGAAATAAAACAAAAACTACAGCTGATAAGTCTGAAGGCCGCTGAACGCCAAACATGAAGATTAAGATTTAGAAAAGAATAAGTTAAAAAGGAAACGTTTCTTAAATGAGAAGTTAATGACCTGAATAATAAAAAAAACGATAAGAAATCGATCTTACTTCTTTCAAAGGAAATGTTCCTGGTTATTTTAAAGTTGTCAGTTCTGCTTTGTAATAATTACGGCACAGAGCAGAAAACAATTTATCTTTGCAAGTATAAAAACAGAAATTCTTGCTCAGGTGGTAGCTGTAAACACGCAGGAATAATTAAAAAGGAAAAAAAAAAGAAAAGAAATGAGTTTGAAAGTGGTTTGCTGGTCTCACTGATACATACGAATTGCACGTGTTTTGCTAATGTTCGAACAGGAAATGGGCGAATTACAAAGGTTAGCACGATTTTTTTTTTTGTTTGCTATTTGCATTTCTTGTATGGATCAATATATTATGCGAGAGATGCATTCCTCAAAATGTACCACGAAGCGAAAACGCGTTATATGATTATTCGTCATAGGAAACAACTGAAAAGATGAGAGTTGAGTTCCCACTCTGGAATTTAAATGAGATACACTAAGTCGTCAAAAGTTTAGGGAACGCTAACAATAAGACATTTTATTTTAAAATGAAAAGGAGGAAGAGTTAGGTGTAACGGTGGAAAGAAGACTAGATGCGTTAATATTGGGTGAAGTGACAAAAGGAACTAATCTTTGGCAGTCAGAAGAGAAAGAGGGAAAATCGGGTTGGGTATAGAACTAAGCTCCTAGAATGGAGGGAGAAAGTTGTGAAGGTTAACCAAATAAACGACAGGATGATGGGGATCAAATTGATGGTAGGACAGAAAGGGATCAACATTCTGCAGGTGTATGCACCACAAATAGGATAGGAAAGTAAGGAAGAAGTTTTGTTTGAGGAAAGAGTTGGGTATCTAAAGGAAGGTCAAATTTTTATGGGAGATTTTAATATCAAGTTGGCATTGATAGAAAAGAATTTGGCCAAGTTTGAAAAAGGGGGAAGAAATGAAGAGAGGAAAGCATGTAGGATCTATACTGGAAGGTTCTAAGAATTCGGAATGGGTGATTCCAGAAGCAGGATAGTTACATGTATGCAAGATATAGCCAGGACGAAAAACAGAAGTCAATAATTGACTACGTATTGATTAGTAGCGACCTATGGCCGAGATTGAAGGATAAGGATATTAAGGTATTACCAGGAGGTCGTGATTATATATTATTTATAGGGGACTAGCATCAGTGAAATAAAAGAAGACAGAGAGGTGGATTAAGCTATGGAGGCTGAAATGTGAGGGTATAAGAAAGTGTATGGAGAAAAGACAGAGAAACAAATGCCTGAGAATGAAGTACAAGGAGTATAGTATTATTCTGTGTATCTATTGCAGCTCAAGCTTGGCCAGCAGATATGCTAGTCAAACAAGGCTGAAATAGATACACATAGTGATGGAAGTAGTATGGGAAGAAAAGAATACCGAACGACTGGATGAGAGGATTGATTGTGCCTATATATAAAAAAGGGGGACAGGAAAAAAAGTGTGAGAACTATAGAGGGCTCGCCCTGACTAGTCACATAGGGAAATTTGGGAAAGAAGAGTAGAGAGGAGAGTACAAAAAAAATGTTGAAAGTAGGATGCGGGAAGATCAGAGTGGTTTCAGAAAGTGCAGATCGACCACGGATCTAATTGTTCATACTAGTAATGGATGATATAGAAATTGCTATGGAGAAAAGGATCGGTACAGAAAAAACGAAAATGAATATCTGCTGAGGATTTGTTGATTAATGGGGAGGAGGTGGAAAGTTGGGTGGAGAAAGCAAAAAAATACAATTTAAAGTTTATTGATGCTAAGAGTAACGAAATGAGAATAACATGGAAGAAGGGAGAGGAGGGGATTAACATCTTTATTGAGGGGAAGAAGATATAAGTGGATAGTTTCAGATATTTAGGGAGTATAGTCGATAAAGAAGGGAGAATTGATAAGCAGATATGTAGAAGAGCAGACCAAGAAGAGTGTTTTATAACAGTGTAATCTCGGAAAAAGGAGTAACTTGAGAACTGCAATATGCTACTTTATAAAACATTATGCCCTAATAATAACCTATGGATCGGAATCATAGATAATGAGGGAGAAGAATATTATCAGAATGCAAGCGATGGAAATGAAGTTTCTGAAAGATGTGTGTGGAAAAACCAGGAGAGAAAATATAAAAACGCGGCGTTTTGGAAGAAAGTGGGAGAAGAATAATTATATGAGAGGAACAGACCGAGATGGTTTGGTCATGTAAAGAGAAGGGAGGATGTTAGGAATGAAAATAGAGGGTAAAAGACCAAGAGGAAGGCAGAGAAGATGGCAATAAGATGTAGAGAACAATTTGGAGAGAAGAGGCGCTATCTGGAATATTATTATTGTAGTAGGGTTTTAGAAGCATCAGCGACTGGGGTTATATTGTTCCGTGTATATTGTCTGAAAATAGGGTGCAAGTCTGCACGGTAGCACAGTGGTATCGTCACCCTCCTCCGCACACCGGGTGGAAAAGGCCCGGGTTCGAATCCCTTCGATGACGCGAGGAACTTTAATGGGCTTTATTCACTCCGTGGCTGAGTTAGTCGGTCTCAGGCGTAGATGGCAAGATTTTATCCCCAGAAACTGGGATTTTTCCGTCCAGCAAAACAGGCAATTCGACCAGAGAACATACGCAACTTGTAGACAAAATAAATATGGGTTTATGTAATCAATTACGGATAACCCTAGTATAATAATTTGATTTTTTTTTTTTTTTTTTGTTTTTTGGAAATTGCGCGTGTTCTGAGGTCCATTTTCTGTTTTGCTGGACGAAAACCCCGAATTTCCGGGAGAAAAAACATGCTGCCTTCGTCTCAGTCCGATTAACTCAGTCACGTTGCGAAAAAGGCCCATAAGAATTCCTCACATCATCGACGAACTCGGATCTTTTCCACCCGGTGTGGGGAGGACGGCGATTCTACCAACTGGGCAACTGATTCACGAGGGCAACGGATAAGTGAGTAGTAAGTACGAAAATTGTTATTTATAGAAATATAAATATTGAACACCGAACAGACAGACTGCATATTCTGACAAGATCTACAAACACAGGCCGATTTAAAGTTCTACGATTTGCACTAATACACATACACAAAAATTGGATCTATGTCGGAAAGAAACATACCAAACAACTTATAGAACGTAAAGGTTTTATTTTCAAAGAAAAGAAAATGACGCTAGATGGAGCTGAAAAACCAAATGCAAACCAGGCGTATTTATTAAAAGCAAAGTTATGATGCTGCAAAACATGGCATTCTTTTAATTTTTTTTTTTTTTTTTTTGGTAGTTGTTGGCGCATAGACTTGTGGCCATGATGCACCTCCCAAGGTTTTTGCAGTACTTTGATCCAAGCCCGAGGCAGGAATCGAACCCACGACCTTTGGGTTGCCAGGCAGGCACTTTACCCACCTGGCTAGCCCGGTCGGCCATACTTTTAAAAACGTGAAAGCGCAGCAATAAAGAACTCGGTTTGCTCTTCTGTCCTCATCCGCCGATTTGAAAGAACACATACTGCTGTAGGTCTCCCAATAAGCGTAATGCTCCCGAATCTATCAATAACTGTTCAACAGGTACAGGGGAGAAATGATCAGCATCTAGCTCCGTTCATTGATATCCTCCACAAGAACGAACGACTGCAGGCATTAGCATCTCTTGGTTTATGAAAACGGATACGATATATTTCAAGGAGTGACTCCGCCAACTGAATGGTTTCAGATGATGCTGATTACGAGGGCTTGGTCTTTAATTTGACCTAATCAGAAAGGGCATATCTGCTCTAACTGAGCCTTCGATAATTCATGTGACTATGTTCGGAGTCTATACTGACGAACATCTATACCAACGTTCTTAACGTTCCAGCCTGCTTCTCATGCGCTGGTACTGGTACGAAATTTTTGAGACTATATTCGGCACTGACCGAAAAATAACTGTGCCACCAAGTTTTGGTAATAAACAGTCCATATATACACTGGGTGAGCAGTTGATTAGATATAGCTACGTAATGCCAGTAGTATCACCTTTCACAAATGAAACAGAATCGGGTCGTCTGAGCATGAACTTCACGATGCGTCGAAAGCATTGCTTCCGATTGCACGACGGCGAATGCCTGCAGATGTTAAATTTGGTTGGGATACGATGGCTGGACAAGCCAGTCACATGATAAATTTCACAATCATATTCTTGGAAGTGTTCCTGAACGATTCGAGCCTTGAGACATCGCAAGTTATCCTGTTGGAAGCAGGAAAGTACCAGATGAATAAGGAATGAGCATGAAGGGCTAATTTGGTCGGCAACTATGTTTAAGTAGGGTGTGGCATTTAGACTGGTATAGGGGAAACTAACATGAGCCACGAAAATACTGTTCACACCGTCACAGTTCCACCTACCATCCTTCAGTGTTGACACCTTGCACGATGGCCCCATTGATTCATGCAGATAACTCTATACCTGGTCATGCCGTCAGTATGGAAAAACTGGAACCAGTATTTCAATGCCCAAGTGGATCCGACGCATCGTACCTTTGGTTATGTCCCTTTTCACGCCATCGTGGTACTGAGCTGTCATTTTACCGATTGTGGCCCGTCTATTAGAGAGCATGGTTCCTTCTGGACTCTTGGACATGAACACCAAGTAGCAACAATGACATTACACCAGTAAGGTCTAGCGCCGACTACCATATCGCGTTCAAAGTCAATTAAGGTCACGTTGTTGACATATTCTCTCCCTGAATTGTGTGCACACATTTTCAGGTTATAACTACCTGCTTTGTATTCTTTCTAACGTAGCAGTCGCTTTCTTATATGATTAGGGTGTACCTAATAAACTGGCCAATCTGTGTATAGTACACAGGTAAACTGCATGTGCTTTATGGTCGATTTGCTGGATTGATAATAACTTCATTGATAATAATAATAATAATAATAATAATAATAATACTATTGAAAATATCATTATTCGGTGGCAAGTCGTATTGTTTTTAGTAAAATATTATTTTTAAACGTTATTTTTGGTCGCTTATTAAATTCGATTTAGAAACACGTTTTACACTGAGGTACTGAAGTCAGATTTCCACTGGACTGCTACCAACAGAACTTTAAGCATTTCTCTTTCGTTTTCAGTCAATCCGAAGTTATTTAGAGAAAACAAATCTTTTTTTTTTCCCTCAGTAAAGATGCGTTGGCTTCATGCAGTAAATGGTAGATTTCGAAAGAATTCGGATCATTAAATGGTTCGTAAGCCAAGATAAAAATACAAGGTCTAACCGTTACTGTGACTTACAGTAGGTGCAAGGCCAATGTACAAGTCTTCCTTTGGTGCGTATAGCGTTTCGCTTATTTATCCCTGCTTGCCTTTGCTTCGGAGCTTATTGGTCTCCAGAAAACAGACATCTACCAGGCAAGACGACAGTTATTAGCTACACTCCGTCAGTACAAATGTCTTTGAACTCTTCATTAAATCTTGGCAAGAGTCCTCTCATGTAAACTTGGATCTTAGATTTAGGCTGCTTGGCATTCGATAGGTTCTTTGTGGAAAATAAAACCGGCAACTGTGGTAGATTTAAAAAGTTGTATACCCACTTATTTCTTATAATTCTAAGTGTTTTGCTCTCCTACAAATTTTTCTTTGAGAATGTCTAAGGCTCGTCAACAATTCTAATTTCGAAATAATTAGAATAAATTAAATATCCTCGAAGATATATTTATGGTTATTGTGAATATTTGACTTCTATGCTGATTTACCAGGTTTTTTTTTATTTTATTTTGGCCAATGAATATCATATATTGTGGAAAATTACCGAAATAAATAAATGGAGAGTATTTTCCATAGACACATGAAAGATAGTACTCTGCGTGGCTTGCGAAGCTTTCTGGGTTTTTTTTGTCCCTTGTTCTTGTGAATTTTTGGAGCATCAGCTACCCAGGGCAGTGAGTCAGTTGCTATGGAACTCTTGTTTATACAGTTTATCGTGTATTAAGGCTGTAAATTAAGCCCTCTAGGTTTAAATTTAGCGTGATAACGAATGCCAACGCTAAGTGATGGAGAGCAGTCAGATTTATGGAGAGCCATGTCAGGACTACCAAGGAAGTTCCACTAAAGCAATAAACAGTACCAGAACATAAATGTAGTCAGATAGCAGAAATGGTGCGGTCTTTGGTTTTAAAAGATTGAAGGTTCGTTTCCCGTCCTGTAATACTAAATCTCGTTGTTCCTAGCACATGTGAATTTTAAAAAAAAAATCAAATTAATTCATTTATAATGAGAGAGAGAATGTATGTGTGTATGGCAAAACACTCTCTCTCGAGATTTCGCCTTGAAATCTCGAGAGAGAGAGTTATGTCACAGAATGTATCATAAAAAGTAAAATAGCTTACTGTTGTCAGTTTTAGGCAATGATGTGTTGGACGATCAGCATATTAATCCATATTGCCCCTTATGTCTGTACGAGTGTAGGAATCGAATCGAGACATCTCCAAACATTGGTATCTACTACATTCTGTACATGCTCTAATATAAATTTACAGGTTTACTGCCACAGTTTTGTTCTTTGGCCCATCACCATAAAAAATCACATCGACTGAAATCAGTATTTTTCACTAGTCATTCTGTTAGCCCTCTCCGTTTGATCCATATACAAATTGCGTCCATCCAGTTCCCAATATCAGTTTGTAAATAAGAAAACGTCTTCTTCCAAAAAATAAAGTTCCTGCTCCTTATTCCATTACTGTTTATGACAAAAAAGAAACCCCTTGAGCATGTTAAAGTGCCTGTTTCCATTCATTGTATCATGAAGATATGTAGCGATAAATTTCTCTGCCATTCTACATCAAATGCAGAATGACAGCGAAATAGGCAGTTTCCGCTTTCCACTAACTTTTGGATGGCTTTCTGACCACTGCTGGCTGTTATGTCTATTTACAAACTACCACTGTAAAACAAAACCTCCTGTGATCAAGCGTACTCTAATAAACTTGGTCACCCTAAAAGCCATTGCAGAAAAGAATGTATTATAAACATTCTTAACAGAACGTTTATAATACAACTCCAGAATTCACCAAGGATTGATTATATGTTGGAGTTGTATTATATTTTGCTCCAAATAACATTTCCCATAACTCAACTGTTTTCCTTCGTGTCTGATGGACTTCCGTGGATTCATCGCTGACATGAGTTTCTAATGGATATTTAACTGTTTGTAGGCTCCAGATCGCATGTCGTCTTCTTTCGTTCCTCTACCTACATGAACTACTTTTATCCAAAACTTCGTGCCTGTAGCTATTTTAGCTCTTTCTTCAATATAAATAAAAATGAATAAGCTAAAAGGAATTAATGTTTTACAATTAAAAACAACAAAGTCGATAGAAAAATTTTAATAGGTATGTACTTGTGGCATCAAGGGTTCTATATCGATTAATGTCACAGAAATCCTGGTTATTAGGAGCCGTCGAGAGTAACTGGAATATGGAAATACGATTACAGTAATTAGTTATCCATGGCAACTCTTCATATTTTATTATAATTTTGGGAGTGCACCGGAACTTTCGACAACGCAGTATTGATAAAAGCGCTGCTATGGCACTTCCCGATGGAGACAACTGCAATAACTTCTAATGAGAATTCCTGCTAGAGTCTATTAGCATCCACAATCGCGAGCTGTCTACTGCATGTGTGTCGCTTGCCAACTAAGGCGTGACAATATCCTTTCTCCTAATTAATTTTAATTCACGGTCTTGTTGTTATTTCCACCTTTTCAATCAAACGGCTTACTGATTTTTTTCATTTCGCGTAACACGTGCTTAGTTCACCGTCTACATTATCACCTCTTTGCCTGGGGGACAATCATTTACGACACGAAGAAAGGCGGGGGGGGAGAATTATTTAGCGATAAGCTTAATCCGACAACCCGCCGATCGCCGATGTATCCTATCTTGTCGGCAGCTCCATGCATAATCATACAACGAGCGAAGAGTGAAGCGACACCATCCTGAATTACGGCATATCCCCCCCCGCAGCCGCCACCATCCCTCGCGTTCCATCTAGACCTTGTTAGCTATAGGAGTTAATGACTGATAATAACAGGGCCACCAGATAACGAGTCTTCGTTATCGTCCATTCATCAAGCTTACAGAACGCCTCTTCTCGTCAGAACATCCCCTCTCCCATCCCTCCTCTTCCACCCGCATCGTCAACCAGTTTAAGTGGTAGTGAAACGAGTAAAATGAGAGGTCACAGTTGCTATCCGTTACCGTCAGGGTTGCCGCTCTTTAGGTTTCACGATAAACTCCTTAGATTAGCGTCTTTTAAAAGAGGAGGAAAAAAATTAAAAAAGATTGCGCGTGCTGATTAGGGTACCTATAGATTTACGGTTCAATTTGCTTATGCAGAGGAAGCATATCGTCGTAAGTGCTGATAAAAATCTTGTAACGTGGCGTTCTCTCTAATTCTGGGACAACTGATGATGTGTTGGACCATTAAAATTCATCGTATTTTGTACATAATGCGATTTTCTCGGATATCAAAATTACTGGAGATGGAGAACATTCGGTGTAAATGAAGTGGCTGTTGTAGAAAGTATCGAAAACAGTGGTTTTATTTATATTAAAATACTTCAGATAACAGATATGACAAAGTACAGGCCTTGACAATCAAGTTCCACCAGTGATTTCGAGAAAGCAGAGCATTACAATGGAAAGAAAAAAAAAGGTTTTCCCTATGCTGTCTCTAGCCAAAAGGTCTGGCCTCAATGGCCAAAATGTTAGAAACCTGGATTTAATATTGAGAAGAACCATCTTTCGCTCCAAATTACAGGCTTTTAATTTTAACTAGGTGTTCCAAAAAATTTAGCTCCAGATTTGACAATTCTTCCATCAGGATATTATCAGCTGCTGTATTATGGTCTGTAGAGAACCGCGAAGCCGAACTGCATTTTCCAACATATCCCGGACATTTTCAAACAGATTCAGATCTGGAGGAAAGGGTGAGGGTTAAACGGAATTTAGCCATTGTTGGCCATATTCAAGTTGGGCAATATGCAGGCGTGCAAAATTTAGACTGACTTCTGGGGTCGGAGGACAGCAATTTCTTTAACTATACAAAAGCGATTCTTGCCTCCAATGATCAGACGGTTAATGAACCTTAAAGTCAACTGAGAATGTGCGTTCCGATTTTTTTGTGTGGAAATAAGGAGTTATAAGAGAATTAAAGGAAATTTAAGGATATAATTCCATTCCGGCTATATATAAAGTTCTAAAAGAAAAAATAATGATTGGAAGAAATTGAGAAGTGAAAAACTCCAGCCATGTTGGAAATATTCCTCGAACCAGTCAGATGCAATATTCGCACGGTGACTAGTTGCGTTGTAGTCTTGAAAGAATGAGTCTGAGTACTGGTAAAAATTAAGCATTTCAAGGTGAAGATGGTCCGATACAACAGAAATATTTGTTGGAGGTAATACGACTTTTAAACTCTGAGTGAACCCAATCCATACAAAGAATCCCATACCATGATACTAACTCCAGCCGCTTGAGTGGTGGATACAATGCAGCCTGAGGTTCACGCTACAATTTCACCCTATCATTTAAGCAAAAGAGTGTAAATTGAGACTAATCAAATCACATATTATTCCTCTGTTCCATAGTCCACTCCACACTGGCGGCACCTATTCAGTCGAATTCTCGATTTTTAGAGGAAAGTGTCATTCATATAGGCACACGATTACCAATTGCTAGATTCTTATACTTCTGTCGCAAATTCTGATCTCTGGGGCCTTGTATATAAGTTAGTAACTAATAAGATGTAAAGCAGTCCTCTGTTATCTTCTATTAAGTCAGGTAGTTGTGAAACAAGTGATTGGGAGGCAACAGTTGCTGTTATAGTTAACTGTTTATTTCCAATAGCGTGGGGGATGATACTATGAATCAATTGGAATTATGTTGATTCAGGTGCGGATACTTTATTTACGGTTAATGATCTTAAACAAGTTTGCACGGGTATTAACATCAATAAAACTCCAGGTATTGATGCTGTTGAAAATAATGTAATACTCAAAACGGTTCAGGTCTATCCACATCTAATGTTGGAGATTTTTTAATAAGTATTACTTAGCTGGTAGCTTTCCTGGATATTGAAAGGTTGCCTTGTTAAAGTTGATACCTAAACCTGGCAAATATTTGTCAGAACCTAGCGCATACAGGCTTATCTCTTTCTTCCAAATATATCTACGATTTTTGAAAGATTGTTACACTTCAGATTAAATGATTGGTTTATTGTGTAATTATACACTACAGTATCAATATGGTTTTAAACGAAAATGTTCCGCTGAAGATACACTAAAGGACTTTGTAGCTTATGTTGGCTCTTCAAATAGTAAATATGTGTTAGTTATTTATTTAGACTTTGAAGGAGCTTTTGATAATGCCTGGCACGAAAGCATACTTTATTCTTTGCGCTTGTTGAAATGTCCTCAATTTTTATATAAATGTTTGTTAAATTATTTTCTTGGCAGGAAGATTTTGGTAAGATCTCAGCATTTGGTGTATATTTCCAAAGGTTGTCCCCAGGGATCTGTTTTGGGGCCAACCTCCTGGAACATAGTATTGAATTTATGGTTACAAAACACAGATATGCAATGCCATAAAATTGCGTTTGCATATGATTTGGTGCTGGGTTTTGATGGCATGTCAAGACGGGATTTAGAGATTAAGGCAGCTACTGTAATGGATAATCTAGTATGTTGGGCATCAGATCATAAGTTAAAGATATCTATTAGTAAAACTGCAATGTCATGTAAAAGTAGGTAGATTAGATGTGGGAAGGCCTCCGAGGTATTACTTGAAAGGAAACAAATCCCTCTGGTTCAGATAACAAAACATCTAAGGATATTAATTGATAGTAAGTTGAATTTTATGCAGCATTTTTAGGTGAAAAAAATCAAAACCTTTTCCTCGTCTATTATTAGGATTAGTAGAATAAGCAGTATTTCTGCCTATCATTGTGTATGGAGTTAATGTTTGGTATTCAAGATTACTCACGGTGAAATTCAGACAGAAATTGTCTACACAAAGGAAAATTATACGATACGATTTTTGTTTAAATTGTGTAGAACTGTTTCCATTAATGTTGCTCAGGTTATATCTGGTTGTGCGCTACTAGATCCCTATGCTGCGTGGAGAGTTACTTTTTGAGGAAGGGTTGAATTTACTTTTATGAGTATTACTAATAATTTAGATATAACTAAGTCTAAGGCTAAGAAATTGATAATGACTGCTTTGATGGATCAGTGGCAGGCCAGATGGTGCAGTGAGACGGATCAGGTTACCCGTTTGTTTCTTCCAGATGTTAACTTTGTCTGTGATAAGAAAGAAATAGCTGGTTGTTTCCAGAAACGGAAACTTTGTATTTTATGACAGGACATGGATCTTTTAATTATAAGCTGCATTATTTTGGGTTAAAACCTGGCCCGTTTTGCTACTGTACGTGTGTTGAAACGTGGGATCATGTACTGTATGGTTGAATTATTTATGAGCAATACAAACAAAATTTAAGAAATACTATTATTGAATTAGGTCCTGGAAACGAAAAAGTTATACCTCGCAAATAGAAAGTATTTTAATGCCTTGCAAAATTTTGCAAGATTGGTCTTTAATAAGCGAAAACAGATGTCTTTCCTTGTAATATCAACTTCTGGTCTTGCTGAGCAGTAAAAAAAAAAAAGGAAAATGTATTTTTATTTATTTTTTTTTTCTACATGACAATTGGTGGAGATGGACGAATAGTCCTGGTACCACTGTGAGACAGGTATACATAAACATTCTGTCACAAAGTTGGGCTGAAAATGAATCTTTCTTCTCCTAAATTGAGTTTAACCTTTCGCCTTTCCTATGACTGGGTCGACTAAGAAGCTCCAGAAAAATGTACAGTATTTATGTGATAACAAGGAACTCGTGATCATATGATGTGACAATTGACATTTGCATACCGTATGATTAATTATCTGTTTTCCCCACTGCAAAAGGTTCCTAATTTCTTTTCCATCTAGTGTATATGTTCCATTACTTAAGACCATCATATATTAGTCCTAAGTCATTGATAATATTATATTTCTCAACACGCCCTTCAATCCAGATGGATTAATAGAGACGCGCTTTTACAGGCATGCAGACAATCTCCTGGAGCTTAAATGTGAAATCCTGTATATGGAGCTCGATCATAATGGTTGTTTTCTTTTGATAAACGTCAACTAGAATGTCAATAATTGTTTCTCTAAACTGGTTACTTGAAATGTGGATGGTACCCCCACAAATGATTCAGACAATTTAAAGGATGAGTAAGCAAGAAGGGGAAAATATTCTCACCCGTGGAATCGTTCCTTTTCTCACTAGTAAAATTATATTTTCTTGCATACAATCTAGAAAATACTTTTATTTCCTTTCATAATTTAAATGTTTCAGTCAATTTCTAACCAATTTGTAATACATTGTATGTATTTTTGCAGTTGAATTTATTATTATTATTTTTTTTTTCATTTGAAGTTTTATAATGGCGAAGTTTGTGAATGAGTTGTTAGAATTCCATAATACAAAATACTGGGTTCAAAGAATAAATAAAAAAAAAACAACAACCAAAAAAAAACAAACTCCAACGCCTTTCCCTAATCCCAATCGTATACAACCCTGGGTTCCCGAGTCATCCATCATAATGGAACTTCCTAAAACTATCAATCATTCCAGCATCTCTGATTTATATTCTACCCAACAGGTCTACATCATTTTTCAGAGGCGAGTTTCATAGCTCAATACTCAAGGGAAGGCTGACCATTCATTTGTTCACTGCCGCCATAATCTCTTGTTTCTTATCGCTACAGTCACTTTCTGTGTTCTTGAACCCCTTTCAGGAACTCATTGGTAGCGTACGATGACCGACGTTTTCTGTCAGTGATCGCTGTTTTTAAGACCTACTTCCCAATATTAAAACTAAAGCAGCTCAAGCTACTTAACAGATTAATTAATGGCCGATTCACTCTCTTTACCGATAGTCCAGAGTACGTTTTATGCCTTCAAATCAGAAGTCAGTCCGAATATTTTTTTAAAAAAAGAATGGTGAAATACAGGCTGCAAAATGGTTTTATGAATTTCGATAGTTCAAGTATGGCAACGCGTATACTTTTTAATAAAGCACTTAAATATACTAGTCTCAAATTAACACTACTTCGATATAAATCCCTTCTGGTTACAGTCTTATTCATGACTAGTCAAATTAAAGTTTCATTCAGATGTCTTCTAGACTACGTTTATCCCCAAAGTGCATTTTATCAGGCTCAGTGTAATATCTAGGGTGCAGACTTGAAAGATTAAACTAAATTTAATGTTCATGCCATGATCTAAGTCAAACACGTATTATTTTAGTTTGTTATAAGTTGTCAGATGCGAACATTATGCTGGATGGTCCCATTATAAATCCAAACTGCAAAACAAATTCTTAACGTAAACATTAATTTTCATACAAGAAAACACAACCAGTTTTTTTTGGGAAGCTTAAAATAAAAATAATCAATTATGGACCACGTTAATCGATGTTATACAAAGGGTACTAGGAAAGTTTTGCAATACAGCTTTGTTTATTTAATTTTTTCAAAGTAATTTCCTCTACATTCAATACACTTCTCCATCCTCCGAAACCAATCTTTAAACCAGTTCTGCCAAGTTTCACTAGGGAGTAAAGCACACTCGTTGTCCCAAGCCCGTAGAAGGTCCTCATCACTGGAAAACCACCTCCCTTTTAGCTTCATTTTCACATGCGGGAACAGTGCAAAGTCGCAGGGAGCAAGGTCTGGACTGTAGGGAGGGTGCTCGAGACGTTTCAGTCCTGTCGTGGTCAAATATTCGGTGCAGGCTTTGGCGCGGTGAACTGGAGCATTATCGTGATGGAGGTACCAGGTGTCCATTCTTGACTTTGGTCGCAGGTTCTTCATAGATCCAATGACTTTAGGCAGGCATTGTTCAGTATACCACTTAGCTGTGACTGTCTTCTGCGTGTCCAAAACGACACGTTCCACAATTCCACTCGATTTGAAAAATACAGCTATCATTTTCTTCTTTACAGATCGGGATTTTCTGACAATTACGGGTGTGTCGTCGTCATCAAAGACCCAAACTTTGTTTTGAGCCTTGGTCGGCAGATCGTAATAGTACAGCCAAGTCTCGTCACCTGTCACGATGTTGTTCACATACCGAGATTGTCCCTTATCAAACTTTTTTAACATCTCCCGGCACCAAGTCACACGTCGTGTCATCTGCTCTTCAGTCAGTTGATGCGGCACCCAGAGAGAACAAAGTTTCTTCACGTGCAAATGATCTTGCAGAATCGAACGAATTGCTGGTGCATTTAGGCCCATGAATTTCGATAGTTCAAGTATGGCAACGCGTATACTTTTTAATAAAGCACTTAAATATACTAGTCTCAAATTAACACTACTTCGATATAAATCCCTTCTGGTTACAGTCTTATTCATGACTAGTCAAATTAAAGTTTCATTCAGATGTCTTCTAGACTACGTTTATCCCCAAAGTGCATTTTATCAGGCTCAGTGTAATATCTAGGGTGCAGACTTGAAAGATTAAACTAAATTTAATGTTCATGCCATGATCTAAGTCAAACACGTATTATTTTAGTTTGTTATAAGTTGTCAGATGCGAACATTATGCTGGATGGTCCCATTATAAATCCAAACTGCAAAACAAATTCTTAACGTAAACATTAATTTTCATACAAGAAAACACAACCAGTTTTTTTTGGGAAGCTTAAAATAAAAATAATCAATTATGGACCACGTTAATCGATGTTATACAAAGGAACTTGTACGGATAATACTAAGAACACTTCATAAAAGGTAAACGTATTGAAAGACACAAAGTCTTACAAATTAAATTAAATGTCTATATAATTTATGATAGAATGCTAGATTGAGTGATATTATAGACCTTAAAAGAAAACACTTAAAGTCACAAATATTGTTTAAGATAGTGGGTCTCACGCTAATGGGATTTAATTAAGTGGGGTCTATAGTTAATGTAAAGGCAGATATACCGTGGAAATAAACATTAGAAAGAGTTTTGAATCAGTGCCCACACCGGAAACAGCAAGCGAAGATAGCAAGACGGAACAGTGGGGGGTCAACTGATAGTATGGCAAGGGACGGTTTGGTCCAGAGATGACAATAGGGGTACCAGCGGGGGCGCTCTTGTTTACTGCAAACAGAGCGGGCGTGGCGAGACGAATCAAGTAAATGGACGCAGGTGTTTTCTGGATGATACTGAGCTCCGAAATTTCGATCACCTTCCAGAATATTCGAGAATTCTCTAGAAACGGAAGTCCTCTCTACACCGGAAGGGGTTCGACCATCGTGTCATGGGTCACAGGCAAATGAGAATGAAGATGATGGTGGTCAAAGAGAAGTGATTGGTTGAAAGAAAGGAGAGGCGTACGTGATTTTGGGAAATAAAAAGGGAAGAGCGCGCGCAAAAGAGATATGTGATGAAGTTTTTCGGAGATGATTTTTCGAGATGTGATGAAGTTTTTTGGAGATGATAAAGTTTTTTCGGAATGATGATAAAGCTTTCTTCGAGGGTGATTTTTTGGAAAGATAGGCCCAGGAAACAGTCCCCGGAAGCGACCCACCAGTAGAACCAGTTATGGTGAGTTCACTAAATTCTGATAGCTTTAATGAAGTATAGATGAGTTACAGAAAGGGGAACTTTCTCGAGATGAAACATAGAAGTCCGAAAGCGTCCACCGAGAGATATATTTGAAAGGAGGACAGCGAGAAGAACACCGTACCGTCCTGCGGAAATAAAGTGATGGGAAGCGACCCCTACTGAATGATCCGGCACAGCAAAGAAGGATACGAGACCAGGATGATCGGCAAAGCGAAAAGTGTCCCTGGCAGAGTTTAGCATTCCAGATGAACGTTCCCAAACCAATGGAGGACCCGATGCAGAGCAGAAAGTCACTGGCCACACGTTGTATTAGCGGTAAGATCCAAATCCCCAGAAGTAAGTGGTTAAACAACGAATTTACCTCTATGTAATTGCAAAGGACTGCAGGGAAGATAGATAAATATTAAGTGAGATTTAGGGAAGCATACAGTTAAGAGTTAAGTTAAGGTATAGATAAGTAAGGAAATATCATAGAAATAGTTAATGAAGGATGGTTTACAGTTATGATTCATTTACTGATTAATCAATGGAGTAAAAGTAATAATTTTGGACGGGTTAGCCTATATAGCAGGTACAGTTGTATGTTATTTATATAATGTTACTGAAGTAGAGAAATTAGTCGCTATATGCTGAAGTTTACCTGAGGGAATGAAGAAATAAATAATCCCATGTATATTTCATTAACATGTAACTTTAAAGTGCTGGGGATAGAATAGAATAGAATAGAATAGTTTGTAGAGTGGACATAATTCCAGAAGAAGAATTGTTTCAACCATGATGAAGAATGTAGGATTGTGCTAGATAGGAATGAAAAAGGAAGATATAAATAAATAAATAATAAATGTCAATTCTAATTAAGAAAGAGTTAAATTAAACTGATTGTACGAGATGTTAGTGGGCCTATAGTAAGAAGAAGACGATGGATGGGAGAGCCTAATGACCAGGAACGGGATCCATGCCCTGTACCTATATATGAAGTGAATAATGTGTAATGATTTGTCTTATCTTTTATTTGTAAGTATGTATAATAAACTGATTGTATTTCACTTAATGCAAATAGTGTTTGGTCATTTCTGAACACACAGCAAAACCCAAAGGAGGAGTGCACTAATATAGAAACTCCCTCAGAACAGGAATTCTTCTGTGAGATAACAAGTCAGATGCAAAGTGGGGATATAAATTAATACAAAAAAAGAAGATATATAAATAAAACGCCACCCCCACAATTGGCAAAAACCACCCCCACCCCCACAGTATACTGTGATTAGCTTATATGAAACAAAACGGATTGACATGTATTATGCCAAGTATAGGTGCATCTGTTTTCACATGTCGATTTGCATTTTTGTGCGGGCTGAAAAACCCCGAATAACTCATGGGGTAGAGCGAGGATCCAGCTTCTTTGCCTGAGCTCGTTTAACTACAGCCCCAACTGAAGAGGTCTTTAGAAATCCATCAGCTGTGTGAAAACCACTATACTGACACGGAGAACAAAGCGTGAGGGGTAAAGCAGTTGAATTCGTAGTTATAAAAGTGATGCCCTGTTTGGAACGACGCATTTCTGTTGTTCACTACTGTTATCTAAATGGTCCTCAACCCTAAATAACAGAAAAGATGAAGAAAAATATGTCTTTCCCACTTTAATTCTCGATGGCATTTATATTGTTGTTAGTAGCTTCTTGCCAGGACGATAAGGGAAACCAGTCTTTTCCATTTAGCTCTATCTTCCCACCATTCCTCTCTCTTCTGCAACTCCCAGCTAAAGCCTCACCTCTCCACACTGTTGTTCACCTCTTCTTACCATCTTTTCTTTCTGCCTTCCCCTCCATTTTCACTTCTAACATCCTCTTTGGCAGTCTGTCATTCTCCATTCTCTTTACATGACTAAACCATCTCAATCTGTTCCTCTCAACAAATTCTTGTAATAGTTCTTCTCCCACTCTCTCCGGAATGGCCGCTTTTTTTTTTATTCTATCTCTTCTGGTTTTTCAATACGTATCTCTCAGGAAAGTCATTTTCATCGCTTGCATTTTGATAATATCCATCTTCCACATTATCTACGATTCTGATCCATAGGCTATTATCTAAACGGTTCTCAAACTCTAAAGAAGAGAAAATGAAGAAAAACAAGTTTTTTTTGTTTTTTTTTTGTCAGTTTAATCCTTGATGGTATTTATATCGATAGTTGCTTAGAGGAGTCACTAATTAAAGTGAAAACTGTCCCTTGATACAGCTAGAAAGTTTCTGAGATTAGCAGAATTGCAAACGAATTATCTCCAACTTCGCATCTAGGAAAATGCGGTACAAGAGGTGGGGGGGGGACCTGACGTTTCAAAATCAACAAGATATCTATACTCAAAGCAATGATCAAGATCCTTGAGTTGAAAACACTTAAAGAGTTCGGCAATCGAATTTCTCTCTACTTCACGGGAATTCCGGTTTCTCTTTATGTCCAATGAGCAAATTCCACCTGTAATTCATTAGTGGAGGGCCATTCTATTTTTCCTAGCAATTTACTTTGTAATAACCAAACTGGTAAAGTAAAGACACAGACAAGGCATATGTGGAGTTTCACTTCTCAAATTTCTTCCATTCATTATTTATACTTTAGAACTTCATATATAGGCGGACTAATTTCCTTAAATTTCTTTTAATTACCTTATAAATTCCTTCTTTCCTCAAAACAACAGAAAAGTTGACTAAGTCCCATTTCCCAGTCTGATCATTAAAAGAAAGAAATCGTTTTTATTTTTCCCTCCAACAGACGTGTCGGTCTAAATTTTGCACGCTTGCATATCGCCTGAACTGAATATGGCCAACGATGGCTAGATTGCGTTTTATGGTCACCTTTTATTTTCATGGTGCTGTTAACACGCATAACTAGAGACGGCTGAAAGAAACTTACACGCAATAACTGACATGCCATTATGATGAAAAGGTAACTGTGATGTAGTTTATCACCCACTTTCATTATTTTATACCTCATTTTTTGAGGAAATTGTTAACGGACACTTCTTAACTGTGAACCTAGAAGGATCCGTTGGAAAATACTGCATTCCGGAACTGAGATGGGATTTGTATCAAGTGATCTTGAACTAGCCTTAGAGATAATTCTTTATAAGATTTGATTTGATTTGATTTGGTGTTTATTGGCGCAAAAATCTTTATAAGAGAACACCTTGGTGTATGAAACATGGAAAGTATTTAAAACAAAGTGTTTATACCCACAGTCCAAAATTGAATCCTGGTTAAGTGCTACCTAAAAGGTTGCGTCTACAAATGACCCAGAAGATGTTGCACAACCAAAGAGATAATATCCAAAAAGATATGTCGCGAATCAACTTTTCTTTCTGCTGATTATTTGGATTGGAGCTCATATCGATTCTGGGTACATTTTCACCCTGATATTTGTAGCCTCAAATTAAATTTGGGTTTCCCCAAAAAATCATAACTTATTTTATTGAACACAATATATAGAAATTATTTAAAATCCTGTTATTAAAATAAATTTACGAATCCTATATTTCTATATTTAGAATTATATTATATAAAAATGTTTTAAAACATTGAGTAGTCGATTTTTTGAACCATATTAAATTTATTACGATTGCTGTTATGTAGAAGATATTAAGGTAATTTATCCCCAGTGAATTTATTTTTAAGATATTCTTTATTATGTCTGAAAACTAACAAGTCTCGTGCTCTCACACTAATCTCTAGTGAACAAAATCAAATCTACTGTCATAATTAAAGTAGCAGCGAACTAAACACATCAGAATCAACTGGAGAGTTAGATAATGTAATTTATAACAACTAGTTGACAAATTTCGCTAAAAGCAAAGCGAGGATTAAACCTTGCAGGGTTTAATTATCCTTCAATCCCAACAGCAGCTTTAATTAACGTTAGTTCATCTAAATTAATTTTCCCACTCCCTAATTTTCAAAGTGCTAAAAAAGTTTATGGTAACAAAACTATAAAAAGAATACCCAAAACGTTGAATACATCTGATGCTCTCAATCATTCAAGTAATAGAAAACAAATTACATGTAGTCTGAATCTCGTATGGGACATTGACGTGGATTACTTGTTTTCCAAATGTTTCTTCAATAAATCCAAACGAATGATATTTTGACTTAGTTCTATATAAATGATAGGAAGTTAGTTAAGTTCCTATAGCACTTTATATTGAACTCAAGCCCGATGGTAACAATGCCATCCATTGTGATTAAGTAACAAACCATTATTACGTTCTCCAAAAAACATTAAGTTGAATAACTAACCACCCATTCTGTTTAGTGTTTAAAGAACAAGGCTGTAGCAGAGACTGTACACTATCTCATAGCCTTGGTTGCTTTGAAGCAAAATCAAAAGCATTTAGATTAGGCTGAACGACCCTAAGACTGCTGAACTACAGTCCCGATAAAAGCCTCTTCGAATTTTAAAGGAATTTTTCAAATATCCTTAAAAATTCCTCCAGATTCGAAGAGGCCCTTATCGGGACTGTAGTTCCACAGACCTCTTTGGTGTGAGCGCTAAGGCAATCGTTACATCAATAATGATGGACCTCAAGGAGACTGGATATCACTTTTTCATTATTATGAAACCATACGTTTCTAGTCCATAATATGAATTCTTCTAGTTTCTAGTCCATAGTATGAATTCTGTTCTAAGTTTTAGAACAGGTCAGAATTTGTATTCATTTCAATTTATAGATATTTGCATTACTTATATGGTGGCATTCGGCAAACAATCACTGCCTTCAGTTATCTTTGTGAGTTCAGGACAAATTTCTGGGGATAATTCTTCGAAATCTAGTCCCCCTTCAGTGTATTAATCATTTTTAAGAAGACCGTAGTACAAGTGCTCTTAATTCCAAGTTAAAATACCTAGATTTAACCCCTTTTTTTTCCTACTGATTGCAATTAATTAATTTCATTAACTTTAATTTGCATCGGTTGGAGAACCGGACGTATATCATTAGGGATCTTATAAACATACAAACACGTATTTTCACCTTTGGGTTTTTATATATATATTTTTTTTTTCAATTCAAACGAACACATCGGTGGAGCCACCCTTTAATTAGTAAAGGCATTTTCTTCTTTTTATTTTTTCCACATTTAATCCGCTCTTGAGGTAACGATTCCAATGGATAAATTAAAGCAAAACATTAGGAAAGGATTTTTTTGTTCTTATTTCTGCAGTTGGATACCATTTAGATGGCTGTAATGGAATTAAAATAAGAAGCAACGAAACTGAACCCACATATTGTTATTCCTAAACAATTCTCTACAGATGTTGGATTTTTTCCTCATTACACGGGCCACCGGAATAGCAAACAGGCTCCATATAAATGTTTAATATCGACAAAAATTCAAAATAGCGAAAGTTGTTAGAACTTTCCTCAGATAAATTTGAATATGTGACATAAAAATGCTTTAACACAAGGATTACATTCTCTTTTGACTGATATGCATCCAGGAGTTCTGCACCAACGCATTTTAAGATGATTAAAGGAGGGGGCGATCATCGACTATAATTTGTACAGTCATTATGAATATTTATTATTGACAAATATGCATTAACGGGAATGTTTAACAGCTCTCGTATAAATGTATTGCATCGGTGCCGTGAAAGAGGTAATGGATACGTAGTTAACGAGGTTATGTAAGAGATCACCTCTAAATGACATTTTGTACGAAAACTATCAGTTAATGAGGGTAGGCGAGGTGGTGTAATCACATCATTACCACGCATATTAGATTATTAGAAATTAGGTGTAAGACAAAGTTGCACTTTTACGAAGTATGTACAGTAGCGGTCGTAAAAGTATGACCAATATTTACAGCAAGAATTAAAGTTCATTTTTGAGCTCGTCTGTTCAAAAACGTTTCTATAAGACAAACTAGATTTATAAGTACACTCTACTGTGATATCTACTCCATCACCCTGTATAGTAATCTTTAATTCAATCCCTTACCTCTAAATATTCGAAATTTCATTTTTAGACACCCGCCTTCATAATCCCACCTCCTCATACGACGACCTCAACTACCCAAATGCAAACTTCGTTAGCTGGGTCGATCCACGATTCGCAGTTGAGTCCCGGCTTGTTGGTTGTTGCATCTTAACACAGTGGTTAATACATAGATACGCCTTAGCACTTCATGTACATAGAACAACAAGTAACTATGCTGATAAATAGTTAACTCGTGCCTGATGAAGTAAAGGAAAAAGAAAATTTGAACTACTGTCTAGAAATAAGAGGTGATATTTAAATACCAGAAAAATACCCAAGTATTTCAGCCCAAGCGGATGTTTGTCTTCCAGTTACAATTATGAACATAGAACGCAATGCATTCCTTCTTCTTTGAGATAGTCGCTAACCCAACTTCTTCGATTTTTGCATCTCTTAAATATTAAAGAGATCAATTCATGATATGTAAAATTTTTGCTTTAGCAATTTAATAACTTAATAAATACCAGAAGCTATAAAATGCGATTATATTGCGTTTTTCATCAATGCCTAAAATCATTCAATCCGGTATACATTTATTCTTGTTTGTATAAATGAATCAAGAGGTAAAGTGGGAATGAAAGGAAGCTTTAAAATTTGATAGACGCTTTTGGTATCTCAAGGAATTCGACGAAGCAGAAAACGAAATAAGTTTTGCAGAATAATGGAAGGGGTACGGTAATGTAAAGGGAAGCGAACTCGCTGTGGTACACGAACGACGAGGATTCAGACTCCCTCTATCGGGATTTAAAGTAAGCGATGGAGAATTGCGCAACTACAGAATTACAGCGTTGCCTATAATAGTAAACTAAAAGACTCTCTTATACGAGATGGACTTGGAAGATGAGGCGCGTGGATCATAGTGTATTTCAGATTCCAGTAGTGGAGGTATTGACATTTTCTTACCTTGTTACTCATTCCCAAAAATAAACCCACGTTTCCAAACGATGCTTCATTCTGAGTCCTTCAGAGCTTCAATTTAACGCTAGATCACGTCCATCTTCCGGACTGATGCAAACAAATTTATTCTGTCGTAACCTACAGTGTCTATCCGAAGGGCGGTATTAGCTGCATACTGCCATCATAGGAAAATCCTTCAGCGACCTCTATGCAACTCACGTCAGAGTGTTTTTTAGCATAAACTTTCGAAAAATTCTAAGTCTAGATTCACGTTCTAAGTTCAAGACGACTATTTAAGTTTAGGAAGCTTTTATAAGAGATATCAGGTTCCCCTTGAGAAATACGTTCACGTAGAGCAGTACCCTCTCGAAGTAGTTGTGCATATAAATGTCTTAGCTATGCAAGACGAACACTATCTGTAAATATTGTAAAGTCATACACAAGTTTACTTCATCACAGTTTCTGCCTACGTGGTATTTATAAAGCAACCAGCGAAACAGTTTGGAAAAATGGATTATGTAGGGCTTATAATCACACAACAAAACGCGGATTGAAATTTTTGGAACTATTATGGTTCCTATCCTTTGCTGTTTGTTTGAGAGACAGTGCTTTACTTTTAAGAATTTCTATATTGAATTTAAAAGATTTTTAAATCCCAATACAGAATTGACTATTATAGCATACGGACAGCAAACATCGAGATGTTAGTATTATTGTTTCTCTGTAGTGGGTCTCCTGCAATGAAGATATACTATATATGTGAGGGAGCTCATAAAATTCCTCTCTTCATTGACGGGTTTCGAACTCAAACCTTTTCCACCAAGTGTAGGAGGGCGGTGATAATCAGCACTGTGCTACCCGACAGGACAACTTGATTGACGTGTGGACCTGTTTTATAAGGTTACAATGCTTTATAAGTAAGTTTGGGAGTGTCCATCATCATAATCGTGAAGCATGTCCTGTGTCAGTTGCACAGCTAACTTCACGAAGTTTTTTTAGTCAATTCCCATATGTAGACTGACTTAATGACTCCTATGCCTTGTAGTTGCTGGAGAGGTCTTCATCATGCAGTGGATTGAAAATGGCTGACGATGCCTCGAAGTATTGCTTCTATTTCTGTCCAATTTCTGCAGACAAATTTAGTTTGACGTATCGGTCCACAGTAGAGCATTTCTGTTGCAGGGTTAACGCCGTGGCTTATTGAATAAGTGAATGGCATCACTGGACTAGTGACCTCGCATGCAAACGTTGGGTACTGCCATGTGTTGGATGGGTTCAGTATCTTTAAAAACACCTCGTCTTATCCATTATATGAATCCTATGTACTGTCCTGTCCCATCCATTATCCAAAATAACACTTCTCTAAGTTATTTTTTGCAGTCAACCGACTGACAGTCATTTTGAGCCAGAATCACTTGCAATCTAATTGAATTTCATTCAGCGATAAGGCTAAGTGCACGTAAAGGGTTTAAGGCTAAAAAAAGTAAAGAATTAACGAACACATTTGTTTTCTTTTAAAACATGAGTAATTGTGATGTAACGCCTCTTTATCCGTTAAAGGATTACATAAAATGCATTTGCTAAGATGCATCTTAACTGCAGATTCTGCCAAAGCTCGGTTTTTTTAACCTTACCATTTCTATAAAATCACAGATGGCGCCACAGCGTCTCCCCTCTTGCTCCTGGGAAGGCGCTCTCAGACGGGATACGAAAACGACCAATCGTGTTTCTGATTTGGGGATGATTCCACGTGACTGGTGCGATCACAGAACACCCGAGTGAATATGAATTATTAAAATGCTCCTATCAGTTCTCTCCCTCTTAGTAAACCCAGTAGCGCTAAGATTGTCACGATCATTCTTCTAAATTAAATTAACGCGTGATTTTGGAGAATAACAAAACACACAGAATTAATCCAATACAATGTTTTAGATTAATTTTCTTTTCCGACTACGTTTTATTTGTTTTTATTTATTTTGTTTGTTACACATCGCGCAGCACAGGTCCCAAAACCCATCGCGTGAGTTCGTGTCATGAATTACCTCAATTAAAACCTAATTACTCCAGATGCTCGCCAGGCATCGTAAAGTGCCGCATCCACCCCGAAAGAAGAATCGAACCTTGCTGAACTCGTGAGCTTGGATGTTTAACCTTTAAATCAAACTCAAGTCGACGCTACGGTGAGGAAACTCCCGGTCAATCGCGATTGTTCTGTCAATCACAAGGTTTCCTGACCTCAGTCATGTACCATGAACACTGAGCCATTCGACGTGGGTCATTAGGTCAATGGTCCGAGGATAGACGCTCGGCCATTTATCGTTACAAACGAACCTCCTATGCTCGAGATTTTTACAAATCTTCTGCTCTTACAGACACACTAATCTCGCCACTGGTGAGCAAGTAGCCATGCCACAAACACTAAGAGGAGTCATTTGTAGGTATTTATAAATGGCCAAGTGTAGACTAATTTGTATTTATCAAGCATAAAGCTTAGCGTAATGGCTTCGTTTTCTTCATTTTTCTTTACTTGAAGACTTAAAAGAAGGACTATGATACATGAAACGTCCATATTAATTATTTAATACCTGAAAAACCACATTTCATTTTTAAAAGTCGACCAAAACATTATATTCCTTTACTTTTTTTGTATTTATGTTACAATGATGTTTTTCTATTAATTATACAGTGTTTCATGTATAGAAAATTAACAGACAATTATATACGAGTAATAACATTCGAACAAGTACGCTTTATGTAGAGTTATCTAATTAAAATACGATCCAGTTTGGAATACAATAAAATTTTATTAAAAGGCCTTACGTGGGTGGGGAGGGGAATATAGGTTCTTCAGTGCGTTTACCCGCAGCTGATTTGATAAACAGTGTACGGATAAAGAAAATGTTATTAAAGATTAATACTGATTGCTTTTGGCGTTTATTTCCTGAGTTGTAATAATTGTGAACAAATTATTATAATAAACTTCAGATGATATTCTAAAAAAAAGTTGTGGAAGGAGCAAAAATGGTAAAGGGGGTTGCTATGCAAACTAGGTTCAATTTAACCCAGGAAGTCATCTATACAAGAGGGAGAAAACTGGCGCATTTTAAAGGGCGTGTAAGGCCAGAAAATTATCAATATAATCAAGTTAGGCTCACCTGAAAGAAAAGAAAGCTTAGGGTCTAGAGGACTCCTTGCTACAGGCCGAAACTTACGCTTCGAACGAGGTCATGTGGCAGATTTGTTAGAGAAGCTAATTGTGTGATCATAAAGTAACTTTTGGACTAAATTCCACCAGAATCCCAAGATGCAGCAGTCGCATAATCGTATATACGTGCACAGACAACTGAAAATATTACCATCGTTGTAATTCTTCCTCTGGTTGTCTGTGCGTGTATATGCACCTTTCTAACTCCACGTACAAACGTTTTCTGTGTTAGATAAAGATATTTTCTAGCGATTAACTCTTGCCATTTCATCGAATTTCCAGTATATGGTTAGAAATAATGAGATATCCATCGACTTTGACAAACATTAATAGCTGAATAGCAAGTGAACTCGTTATTCGAGCACCATTCAGAATTCCCTCCCTAATTTTCGTTTTTAAATAATAATTAAAGTAAAATTAATCAGTCAACACGTGTGAAATTTATTTCCCACAATTGTTTAATTAATCCTTTCTTGGTAGTTCCTTCTGGCTATTAGCTGCGAAGATAAACCAAACAGTTTTTAACTGCTGTTAACACTGCAAGTTATTAAAAAAATAATCCCGCTAAGACTTTAGTTAATTATTTTCTAATTTCCATTTAAACTTAGTGCTCTTCCGAGTCATTATGACCTCCTTTTCATTTCAGGAATGCCAATAAAGAAAAATTAGTTGAAGCGAGGAAAAGAAACGCCCCCTCTCAGCTCTAATAAAATAATTTGTAATTACCACGTAGCTTCTAATTACACATATTACCGGCATTGCTATCTCTACCGCTGCACTGCTTCCTCCTTCGGGGGAAAGCACTTACTTGGCAAATGTTTTCAGTCTGAAGTCTTCCCAATTAACTTAATGTTCTCACTGTCACAGAGTCATTATAGCCTGCCGACAGCCTGTCATGACCAAGGTGCCTCTCGACACTAACGCTTCTTGGAATACGTGATGATAGGCGAAGACGATAGAACAAGTGCACTTCTATTATTAGCCTGCGTCAATATGCCAGCACTTTCGTAGGTCACTTTTGATAGCTCACTCTAGCAGATACGTTTTTAACTTCTAAAAGTAGTATAAACGTTTCGAATTATGTTTATCAAACGTTCTTCAGATAACAATGCTTATTTATATACGCATTGTTAAATATTATTCAACTGATTGTGCTAAGTGTATGTTGTATCTCGCATTCATGGAAAAAAACATGGTTAAAATTATTGTAAAGCCAACTCTATAAGTCTCTATTTGAAAAGAAAGTGATTTTTCTGAAGAAACTCATCTTAGTGGTGATAGCTCAAATAACGGTATCCGTTATTGTTCTAATTACATTGATTATTTGTTCTAAAAGTCTGAAATGCTACATTTACGCATACGTTTTGGATATCTCAAGAAAAGCAGGAACTTTAGTTTACCTGCATCAATTCATCCTTGAGGCAATCTTCAACTGATGTCTTTTCAGAAATTTTGGCTTTAGCAATCGATCAGGGCTGAGCTATTCCCTACCGCCATTCGTGATCTCTAGATCTTTGAAAATATCTACCTGTGTAGAAAACTGATATAGATTAAGTCCAGTGTGCGCATGTCTGATTTTTCTGAAATTAATTCTCAACAACTTTGTAGATCAGGAAAATTAGTTTCTGTCAAGAATTGATCTTTGGAAACTTCGGTGAGGTTAGGATTTTGTAACTTGATTCTAATGACATCTTGACTTCTATGCCCGGCTTTCTTTGACCCTACACTCTCATTGGTTTACCATATTCAATGGAATAAGGAGGAAAAAAAGAAAATGCATTAGACAGGAAAGGAACAAAGTTTCTCTTGTAGGTAAAGGAAATGGCAAAAGACAGGGGAGAAAAAGCAATAAAAAATTTAATACGTTTAATTGTGTACCAAATGACGGCTTCCTACAGTGGAATGAATTAGGACCACACTTTTCAAAAGCCAACTTAAAAACACTGAATTATCCTAATTAACTGACTACTAATTGATTTTGCAGAAAAATTAAGCTGTGCTTGTTTCCATTAAGAAGAATGTAGATTGCTCAGGATGTATTAGATGCTTAATGAAAGAGAAAATTCTTTTTTTCTTTTATTTCTATGTTACTCTGGATGTTTACGTTGGCCTTATGATTTTTTTCACGATAAAGTACTTCACTTTTGGCTTCCTAATTCGAAAATCATTTGAGTGTTTGTTGCGTTTGGTCCTATTCTATTCGGAAATTCCTCCAGATGTTACTTTTACGAAAAAAGACATTGTAAACTAGCTTATATGCAAATAAGCAATTATAGTGGAGAGAGAAATTCTTTAGTTGGTTGAATGTCATTCGTTAGCTGCCCACTTCACTCTTCTTCTGCGTGCTTTTCATCCATATAATTCGTGGATTGACGTACGGACTGACTGCAGCAGTGCGTTTCTTAACCAATAGTTTGTTGATGAGGAATGGAACTAGATTGTGAATGTCATGAATAGCTGAAGAATGACCCTGACCCGCCCATGGAAATTCTCTACTATACCAGTTTTGCACTCTGTGCGAAGATTAATACTTTACCTTTATTACAAGAGCAGATGATAGCAATTTTAGTTCATCTTGTTAACTGAGTTCACTATCTGGACATAATTTACTCTTCCGTTGGTTACCTTTGGTTATCTGATTTAAAATGCTAAAAACTAAAACTAATTTAGTTATAGTCAAAGCTTTTCAAATGTATTTCGTTAAAATATCTTCAATTCTTAACATTCACATAATTCACGGTTTTATTACTAGAATATTGGTATTTTAATTCCTAAAAACGCATGAACAGAAATACTCTCAATAATAGTACAATTTCGATACTCCTAATAATAGCAATAATAACCAATTAAATATATAATGTGCTTTATCGTAAATAAATGTAAATTAATTAATTGAGGATCGAGAGTTAGTTTAAATAAAATTTTCAACAAATTAAAAATTTAAGTAAAATTTAAAATATATATATATAAATAGTTAGGGAGTTTTTGAAGACTTAAAAATAAAGGGGAAATAGAAGAAATTTTATATTAGAAAAAAATAGAAAATTATTACAAAATTAGAAACAGAAATATTTTGAAATTAAGAGAAGGAAATTATGAAATAGAAAATAAGACATTATTCCATTAAATTTTATAATTATTAAGATTATTTTCGTAATATGAAACTATAAAAATCTACTAGAAAAATAAGAAAAAAATGTAAGGGAAAATTTAAAACAATTTTAAGAAATCTGCAATTTAAACCACTGTTACTCCACGATAATTACCTTTATAAAAGAGCATCCATTTCCGGTATCTGTACCAGTCCCTTTATCACACGCATAATTCATTAAGTTGAGTGCAAGATCAAATTGAAATAAAATCATAAAAAAGGAGAAAGTTGATACTTGCCCTCAACAAGTGTCACCTTTCACCTTCCCTCTTAAAGTAAGACATCCTCACACCTACCAAGGGAAGAGTGGAACTTCCACAAAAAATGAACTAAAATAAAGATAGGAATCCACACGCACCACTCGTTAACCGCTATCCGATAAAATTCAACAGGTGGCAGTATACGATCCAAATACAAAATGAAAAGAAACGATCAAAATAAACTTAAAAGCATGAAATATTATGGACACCATCTATAGTTTAAATAAAAAAGGTAACAAATGAAATGTAAATTTAAAGGTCTCCTCGATAATTTATACCCTTAAACTAAACGCAAAATATGCAAATCAACCCTAAAAACAAAACTCCAACATAAGTAAACATATAATAAAGTTAATTAACAAATGAAAATGCCATGGTCGGACTTTTTTTTTTTTTTATTGAAAATCCAAAAAATTGGTCCTTGAGGCTGTCAGAGACGTTCTCTAATGTGCGACAAGCTGAGCTTGCTACATGGGAGGATAAAACGCTGATGGAACTGATATTCAGCTAGCACTTGAGTTGACATTTCGCCATCTTTTGGCGAAGTCTAGTCGTTCTGCGACAACCGAAATCCTCTGCCTGCACCTTCACACTGTAGTGGGACTGTTAGTAACTGAGTATAAACTCTGTGAGCAAGAACTGAAATACTCCACTAGCATACTGCAGGTGACCACCCAGGTGTGAACAGAGGTAAGCTGGGGTTGAGGTGCGGCATCTACACCACACAGAGGAATGCCACCCCTCTGTGTTACCAGGCAATACTAGGTGGTAGATGACTCTCACCAATCGGTGAAATACCACCATTACTTTGCTTATTGAAGGTTTGAAATGGCGAAACCAAATGCTTAGTCTTCAGAGCAGAGCTCCTGTAACTTTTTTTGAAGTTATGATGGGCATCATATCAAGATCCAATCTTCCATACATTTCGAGGGTCTGGCTCCGAAACGGTGTTCTACGGCCAGCCACCAAAGAGTTGACAGAATCGAACCTATTGGTAACTCTCTAGGAGGCATCCGGATCCGCTAGTGTATGACCTCGATGCCTCTACTCTGCCAGATAGTGATTGAAGGGAGTCCTAGTAGTGTGTATGCGGGGGGGGATACAATGGCGAAAAGATCTGAACTGCCCAAACACTTCCTCGTTCATTTCGCAAATATGCGACACCACTGACACCAGATATGGTGTCAGTTCTAATCTCAACGATGTCCATTTTCACTAATAGTCAGCCAAATATCATGTACTTCTTCCTGCAGAATGCCAGTTGTCGGTTGATTCAACCATTGCTCATCTCAGTTGACCTAATTATTCTCTGTATGATTCCTTTCGCCTCAAAGCTGGCACTTGTGCATATGACCGCTCTGATATTCCTTGTCGGAGATTTAGTAAATTGGAATCTCCTCTTTTCGATCTTCTGACTTAAAATCGGTTCACCCCATTTAGTCAAATTCATTTGGTACCTCTACGTTCTCCCAACTGCACTAATCACTTGGAACTCCGCCTTCATCTCTTTGAAAGCTGACTTTTTCCAGTCTAACTTACTTAACGGTGAGATAATTTTCCTTGGTGATTTTTAATGTTCACAACTCCATGTGGCTTCCGTTTTCTATTCACACCGACCCACCTGGTCGAGATTTTTGCAATTACTAATAGGTAAATCAACAATCTCTGTGAGGACCGAGATTGTTGATTTACCTACCAGAATACAAGATAATGCTGACCATGCAGGCAACACGCATGACCTTTTTCTCACAAACAACCCTTCAAGTACACGATCGAGGTGAATGGTTTTCCAAGTACCTCAGATCACAACTTGGTGATGGTCTCTTCTCAAGTGGAGCCTTTCTCTTGCGGCCGCTCTCAACCTCCTATTTTTTGGCATTACATGAATGCAAAATGGAATGATCCGCGAGATTTCTATTCTTCTTTTCCTTGGTTGGATTACTATTTTAAATCTTCTGATGTCGATGTTTACACAGATCGCGTCAGTGAATTTATTGTTGTAGGAATGAAATCTTTATTCCACACTTCACGTTAAAATCTCGTCCTTAATAAAAATCTCGTAAATAAATAAATTAAGCCTGTTCAAGATAAGAATGTTGCATATCACAATAAGCCTTGCATCCTAATCTCTAGGTTCATTTTCTGCCTACCCAAAAAGCGTGCAACAATTACAAAGTACTTCATAATCAGTCGAAATTAGATTTAAAACAACCTAAGAGTAGAAAACTTGCTTCTTGCCGAAATGTTAGTCGAGCGTTCTGGTCTCTTGCCAAAGCTATTGATTGCAACTTTAGCCCATCTCTATTCCCATCTCTGACAAAATCGGATGGTTCCGTTACCGCCTTGGCTAAAGATGAAGCTGACCTGCTAGTATCCTACTTTTCTTCTAACTCATGTATTGATGACCTTGGTAAAGCACTTTCTGCCATTTTCAGTTCATTCTATTAAATGCCGTCTGTGGTCTTCCATCAAAAGGATGCCAAAACAATTTTCAAGAGTCTTCATGCCAAGAAAGCACCAAGTCTTGATGGTGTTTCTCCACTTGTTCTCAAAAAACAGTTGTTTGATGTTGTAGGATTTTAGGAGCATCAGCGACTAAGGCCATGGCTGCTCATTGTCTGTACATTGCGTGTGTTCTGAGTTCCATTTTCTGGACGAAGAACCCGAGTTAACGGGGGGTTAAACCATGCAACCGTCGCCTGAGACCGACTAATTCATCAACATTGTGAAAAAGGCCCATAAAATTCCTCCAGGCAACGACGGGACTCGAACTCTTGTCTTTTCAACTGGGTTGGGATGACGGCGATTCTACCAAATGTCCTACCCACAAGGGCTCTCCAAAACCACACTGGTGTTTTCCCTTATGTCCAGCCGGTTCCTAAAACGATGACAAATCCCTTACATCCAATTATCGTCCTGTTGTACTTCTTAATGGTGAAATCCATTAACCCCCAACTCCTTAACTATCTAGAAACCTTCCATCTGATCAGTAATCACTAATATGGATTCCATCAGCGTCTATCCACTGCTGATGTTCTGGCTTATATTATCCATTTATGGACAAATTCAATGGAAACGTTTGGTGGAACTCAAGCATCTTGGGTTATCAAGACACTTGACATTTCGACTTTTGTGTTTGACATAAAGGCTTTCTAAATAAACTTCCATCTTTTGCCAACTGTGTTTTTACAAAACACAGTTGACAAACCAAGTGTATTTACCGATGGTAGACGGCTCTCTCTCTCAACTCCTCGCTAATGCTGGTGTTCCCCCAGGTTCAGTTCTTCTCCCACCCTTTTCCTCTTATATCTTTCATGACCTTCCATTTACTGGAAATCCTATACATAGTTTTGCTGATGATAGCACATTGCATTCCATCTTCCAGTTTGAGAAACCGTGGGTGTCCTGTCCAAACAGCTCTAACTTCTCGAATATCCACTACCAATTCCTTAAATGCTGACTAAGTAATTCTCCAATGGGGAAAGATAATTTAGTTAATTTCAATCCTTCTAAAATTCAGTCAGCTTATATCTCGAGAAAATGATTTTCTGCTCCTATGCTTGTCTTCGACGATATTGACACATAGACAAAATCACATATCTCTATTAGGGGTTACGCAGACTTGTAATCTCCCTTAGTATAAGCACATTCCGAGTACAATAATGGAGTCACTGGATAAAGATGCATTGCAGGATAATCTAGACAAGACTGCAGCAATAATTCAGACACAGCATGGGCTTGTTAAGGGAAAGACTTGTCTGACAAATTTGATTAGATTCTATGATGTGGTTAACAAAGGAACTGGATGCAAAAAATAGTTTTGATATCATATACTTGGATTTCAGGAAAGCTTTTGACACTGTTGCGCATGGAAGACTACTGTACAAATTGGAGCAGAATGGTATTAAAGGTAAGTTGCTTGCTACAATGGATAAAAGGGTGGTGAGTAGGAGAAGACAGAGGATGGTAATCAATGGGTGCTGCTCTTCGTGGACTAATGTTATTAGTGGAGTCCCACAGGGTTCGGTGTTGGGTCCACTGTTGTTTTGTATATTTATCAATGATATTGATGAAGGTATATCAGGCTTAGTGTCGAAGTTTGCAGACGATACAAAGATTGGTAGGGTTGTTAATGACAGTAATGGCAGTGTGCTACTGCAACAGGATCTAGAAAATTTGGGCAGATAGGTTGAGAAGTAAGTGGCAACTGAAGTTTAACATTGGCAAATGCAAGCTACTGCATATGGGTAGAATTAACCCCAGAGAAACGTACCAACCGTGTGGTACTACACTTAGGGTTTTAGAAAATGAAAGACCTGGGAGTAATTGTGCATTCAGATATGAAATTTTCTGAGAAATGCCGACAGGTTGCCAGAGCAGGTCATGGAATTTTGTCAATGATATACAGGAATTTTGCTAGCAGGGAAAAGGAGGTGATTATCCCTTTGTATAAGGCAATGGTCAGGCAACGCGTTGAATATTGCATACAGGTCTGGAGGCCTCATTTTAGGAAGGATGTAGATTTGCTTGAGCGTGTACAGAGAAGGGCAACAAGATTGGTGAGAGGAACGAAGCTTCCTCTTACCAAGAAAGACTTAAGTTCTGCAAATTGCAGTGGCTGGAGACTAGACACCTGCGCGGTGATCTGATTGAAGTATATAAGGCGTTGAATGGGTTGAGCACGCTGAATTCCGATGGTATTCTTCCGCTTGCTCAGATTAGGAACCTGAGTGGCATAAATTCAAATTGAACAAAGACAGCTGTAGAAGAGATGTGCGGAAATTTGCATTTAGCCAGCAGGTGGTTAATTGCTGGAACAAACTTCCATATGTCGTTGTGGAAGTTGATAGCTTAAATAAATTCAAGGAGGAACTGAACAAACTTTTACAGAGAATGATTGTGTGAATTTTTTTTATGATGCTACATAAGCTCGTACGCTTGCTTTCTTGCATCACATGCCTCTGTTACATCACGAATATTGCTTCCTCATCTAAAAAACTAATTTTTTTCTCTTTCGCTGTCTTCGTTACTTTTCTTCTAAACGGCTACTCATTCTGTAGAAGCCTGAAATCTGCCCTACCATGGAATATTATTCGCACACATCGGACGATGCTCCATAACCTCGTTTAGGCTTCTAGACTCCATTCCAAAAAAGAGCTAGGTTAATTAATGGCCCATCTCTTATGAAGCTTCTCTATTCTCTGCCTCATAGATTTTTTATTTCTGCCGCACGCCTTTTCTACAGATATTTCCATGGGAAATGTTCTTCTGAATTTTCTTGTATAATTTCCGCTCTCTCTTCCAAACGAGTGCGAACACGTGTCACTACCCTTCAACATCCTTTCACCGTACAACTTCAAACTCACACAACCAAATTTTTTCTCATTAATTCATTCAACTTCCGTTTTCTAAACGACCTTCCTTCACACGCATTTCCTGAAATTTGCATTCTACAGAAATTCAAAGTGCAATGTCAACAAGTATTTCCTTTCATCTTCTCCACCTTCAAAACCACGCACGGCACTAAGAACTATAGATTGTAAATACCTTTCATGTTTGGAGTTTTCATTAAACAAAATGACAAAAATGATGTTAGAACCTATAGTACTTATTAGAGTGTGTGGGTTGAAGGCTGAGAAGATTAAACAAAGATACTTGTTGACATTAGAATTGAATTTCGGTAGATTGTAATTTTCAAGAAATATAAAGATATATATTCTGGAACAAATGAGATTTACAATACGTATGCTTACTCTCATTTACAATGTGTTCAACGCGTCCACCCTGACGCTCCACGCATTTTCTCAGCCGGCGTATCATGTTTGTTTGGATCCTTCTCAATATATTTGGATCGACAGCAGCACAAGTCTTGGTAATTGTCTCTCTAAGATGACAAAGATCTCGTCATCTTAGAGAATTGTCTAGCATTAAACTAGTTTGCCACTTCCCTCTGGGTCAATCCCTGACGACCACTAAAGAAGGACCTACCTTCACCCTTTCATCCAATGTTAATGCCATTTTTCACCTGTAAAGGAAAACATATTTTTACCATTGGTTCCAGCCTTTTCAGACACCCTGTATATTTATAAGTTATTCCAGAAAACGCAAGTAAAAATAAATGAGTGATATTTCAACAATAATCTTCGATATTTTTACCTTTAATAAACAAATCGTGGAATTTTGATTTAGTGAACGAATCTTTTGAAAGGCTTTATTCACTAAACTCATTCTGAACGTTTGTATAACAGAATCGGTTTTTGTTAATCAAAGTATAAATCAGTTAATGCACCCAAAAGATTGATTTTTTTTTCAGTTACCAAATATGTATGTTACTGAACACAAACTAAACATATCGCCTTCCCTGAGTTTTAACTCCCTTCCCCTATACCATCGCAACCCTCCTGAAAAATCCTGTTTCAGGATTCTGAGTACTTATAATATTTCTACTTTGAAATGCTCCTTGGTAAAGAGATATGTGCGAGGATCAAGTTTATTACTGGCGTTCGGCAGTTGGCCGCTGAGAGTAATATGGTAGCGATAGTGGCGAGGCACATCTAGAAGGGAGGCAGAAACACATAGCTCTTCTGGAACACAATTCTCTGTTACCTAACACGTCCCCGATAACAGCAGAGTGGATTGTTGGCGCAGTGCCAAGTACAGGACAAGGATAATCTTCAAGGAAAATAAAAAGACTAGAATGACGGAAGTTAAGCTTTTACGTATACTGAGGATAAGACACCGTTACAAAAACCTGGAAATTAATGGCAACAATCGCCAAATATCCAAACACCGTAACAAAAAGAAATCTTCCTTCCTGTGAAAGCAAATTTTTCTACGGAAAACAATTGACAAGACATTTTTTTGTGTTCTTGAACACGCTGCAATAGCTTTGTCTTTGCACTTTCCAGGCAGGAGATTTATTTATCAGAGGCTTGAATGACGTAGTCTTTTAATATAAACCTCTTTACCGCTCGTTTAGAATTCCGTGTAATTCATTTTAAATGATTAATATCAATTTTGTTGGTAATTTAGCCGCATAACACTGTTCTTTGGGTAATTGCACGCAGAGAATGGAGATCGGTATTGTACGTCTATCAATAACGTGCCATCTTCAAAAAGAGTGACACAAAGATTGTAAACTAATAAGTTAAGTAATATGTGGTCTGAATAGTTCTTAGTCAAACAAAATGTGACGTTTTTTGTGAAGGCTGTGACATTGCAGTTAGCAAACTATTGGTTTTACAGCTTCTAAGAAAGCGTCCAAAATTTGGCCTACTGGGTGACGAAGCTGGTGGTGTTTAATTTCTTAAAGATATTTCAAGATTAGTATTAAAAAGTCTAAAAGAACCAGACGAATTAACCTGTGATAATTCTTCAGTATAAAACTTCCCGTCCAATCGAATTTGTGAAATTAGCTATAATTGGTAATAAATCAGCCCAACTTAAGTCCCGTATCCTGAATGGGAACAGATGTTTCTATGCACATTAAAATCTAAAAGTCCAGAGTATTGAACAGACATTTAAAATTAAGAATATACAAAAGCCTCATTAGACCAATTGTGAAGATTGGACATTAACTAATAAAGATAAGCAGTTGAGTGTTCGAGCATAGAATTTTAAGAAAAAATTTTGGTGGATGGATCCTGGAGGGTCAGAATGAACAATGAGCTTGACCATCTTATTCAGGGTGGGGACTTAGATTTGTGAAGAGTCAGACTTGCCTGGTTGGGACATGTTATAAGAATGGATGATAGCGGAACAACAGAGTATAATTAAATGAAAACCTACAGGGAGGAGGGCGAGAGGAAGACCACAAAAAAAGATGGATGGATGACGTAGAAAAGGATTTAAAGACCATGAGAATAAGAAGTTGGAGAAATTTGACTTCTGGGAGAGTTTTTGGTGGAACATCGTCGAGAAGGCTAAGACTCACCCTGGGTATAACGCTAGAAGAAAAAGCTATAATTGGTGTTACTTCCCCAAATCCTGTATTAATTGAAAGCCGACGGAGAAATTGAAATTTCGAACACAAATGTTGAAATATCATAAAAGGTGTCATGCATGTATCCAAGAAGAAGGTGAACATTTTTTTTATAATTACTTATCATTATAGTTAATGATAATCGCTTAAAAATCCGATAGTAAAATAATAAATTCAAACAACTAATATTTGGATTGCGCGAATTTTCAATTACACTATACTCTATAATATCATAATTAAATCCTCTGCAAACACAACCTTTTCTAGTTTTACAAGGAGGTGAAAATTTGGCGGGTGGGAGCTGATCAGGCATGATAGATCATTTCGAATTTAATTTCAGTCCAAAGTTTTGGAATTGATCCCATACTGGAAGTAAATTGGTGCAATCAGTGAGAAGCTTTCTGGGAGAATAAACTAAGCAGACTATTTACGGTGGGTTCCAGAGAGATTAATTACTTCCTCCATATGTTTCTAATAAAATTTCCCTTCCGCAGTTCAAATTAAAATCGATAAAACTTTTAATAGAGTTGCATCCATAACAGAAAGAACCGGCACACACTCAATGTGTTCAGTATTAAGCAATTCACTTCTATGCGATTATCTCGTTTCGCATGGAATATTGGGAGACTTTGCAGGAGATTACTTTTACTCTCTTTTAAAAATCCAGATTTTGTCGTGAGTCAAGAGTAATGATTTCAGATTAATTAATTTCTATTAATGAACTTTGTTAGCAATTCTAATTAATGTTTTGTTATGAAGGTGATAAAACATTAAACAATAGCTTAAACTACAATGGCTGAAATAAATAGCTCCCCAATTTGTAAACTATAAAAAACTGCAAAAGGCTTCCAACAGAAAGTAGGGTCTACTCAAATTATGAAACTCGAAATCGGGACATTTGGCTGAACATCAGCGTAGTTATTACGTGTGACGTCAGCAAGAATTCTTTAAGGTGGCGCAAAACTTGTTTTAATTCTTTTATTACATTATTTTTTCTTTATACTGGAATAATGAAATTTTATAATTAATTATACAACGATTAAGAAAAATTCTTCAAGTTTATAATCATTCATCAATATAAAGAAGGGAACTAGATTATCTGATGAAATATAAGGAGAAACTTCTGTATTTGATAAGATGCAGTATTCCTCATTTTTCACCGACCCGCTTTGTAAAAAGCTTTTATGGCCTGATGACAGAACACCACACAGAGCGCAGAAACGTGTCCCTATAATTTAGTTATGGAAACCTGTGCTGCACACAGAACAAAGCTGAAGGAATGTTTCAATTTGAGACCGAAGAGGCTAAATAACTCAAGAAATATTGCTTGAGTTATTTAGCCACATTTTTCTCCCAATGACGAAGCTACAAGTTTAAGAAATATTACTTAACAATGATGTACTACAGATGCCTTCACTATGGATATACTACATAACATTATCACCTGAAAGAAATTGTTTGTTCCGCTGCGCCGGGAGTGGCCATTCATAACAGAAATGTTCTGAGAAGGGTGTGAAGTAAACTTGTTCTTCGTCGTATTGAGCACGTAATATGCAGTGCCCTACGTATTAGAACGCTGTGGTCTTAGTAAGAAAGAGTGCAGGATATTTGTTAAATCCCTAACTGCCTAGTCAGGTATTGAGCTCCAGCTGTGCATCTGTAAAGAACACTAGATATGTAGCTTTCCTTACAGATGTACAGAGCTATTATCCCTGATCCTGCTCCACTTGGCAGGGATGGCAACCAAATGGTGACAGTTTATGCTGTCATCCAGGCTATTAAGCCAGTCACCCAACGCGAACATCACACTACGACCCATATAAAACCACAACACTTATTGGCTTTTATCAGTACAGTATCTTTGCATAACACATAAGGGAGTTGCAATAGTTTGTCGGGGACCACTAAAACAATCAAGTACGTAGATCAGGATTCTGTATTAGTTGCATTGATGTACTGTGTCTAACATATTTCTTGTCAAATGAATACTAATTTATAAATATATTGTGTGTAAAGTGAATTATATGAGAGCGACCCATATTAAAACGAGAATTATTTGTTAGCAATAACTGATACGTCCGTTTTAAAAAAAATCCACAGTTTGGGTGCTAATCCATATTTATGCTCATAAAAATTCTTTTATTTTCTGTTAGCACAACTGTTCCTCGGATTCCTTCACTTCATTATATGCGAGGATTCGGCGTTCTGCCAAGACCCATCTTCCAAAAGCTTGAAAATCGTAAGGCAACAAAGTTCAGATTGTATGTGAAATGATCAATCTCCATCCAGTGCTCTCAAAAGTCTTAAATTCTTCGGCCATGGTGATGACGGATATTTCCATTGCACTCTGCATCTTTAGCTCTCTGGCTCAAAGTTCCTACAACATCTTTCATCTACAGTCGCTCTGCAATCCAATAAACTATTGCACTAATCTGCAGCAATAATCTTATTTGTAAACAATTATTCAACAGTAAGGTACTTGGTAGCCCTGTCCTGTATTAAAGCCCATCACCTGGGGTGATAGCGTAAACAAACCTGTGACTGATGTCCAGCTCAGTGGCCACAATGCGACCTATCGCAATACCGATCCACCCTGATAGCGTTGTCTGCCACATAATTTTATTCTGTGGAAACTGAGAGAGGTTGTCCTGGAGAGGATCATCACCATCAATATGGACTCCCATTCTGTATTACGTGGCATTGCATGTTTATCCTCAACACATCGTCTTCTGAGCATGCAACAGGAAAGGGGACACACTGCATGAGAAGCATCTAAACAGCTTGTTGAATGGTAAAATACACCACAATAATAATAATAAAAAGACAGGTGGGTTTCCAAATCCAGAAATGGATCATAACTTAGGATTGCATGTTCCCAGTTAAGATTGATAAAGTGAGAAGGTAGAAAATGTTCTCTTGATGTCATATGGCAAAATAATCTTATCAAGTATTGATAAACTTCAGAAACAACAACAATTTTCCGAGTTTCATTTAAAACGCTAGAGACTGGAGAAATGAATCTACTTAATAAAATTTTTTCGATAAAAAGTGAATGCATCTAGGTCTCTGGAAATTAACTTTAGAGCACACTGTAATATTGTTTTAACACATTTTAGTAATTAATCATAAATTTTTAATTTTCTGGGTTCTGTGGGATTTCTGTTAAATAATTAAGACTTCAACATTCACTTTAATGAAGTAGATTTCGTAATGGAAACGCGCAAGAAATTAGTTTTTTGGTGGAAGTTGTCTATAAAACGAAAATTAAGTTATCAGTCTGTCACAGAGGAATGTATTTCAATTTATTAAAAACTGCTCTATTTGTTTTTCTTCAGCTAAGATACAGTGAATTGGTTTCGTTAATTATTCATGCCACATTTATAGACCGATATCGTTAAAGTGAACTTGTTTTTAATTTACCTTAAATATGCAATACTTTCTAAATTTGAAAACTGTTTAAATTATAGAGCTTTTTATAATTTCTGTCGAATCTATTTAAGCATTTGAAAAGTTAGAACAGTAAACACTCCTCTCAGCTTACTGATGTGGCGTATACTAAAGATGAGCAGGTTGCCGTTTTTGGGATTTTTCACGGTTGGTATGAATTTTTATATCTGCAGTAAGAGGTGGGACCATTCAGGCTGAAGGTTAGAGTGAGTTGAAGAACCTTGAGGGATTCATTCACCTCAGTACAATAGTTAGTTTGGACTGCTGGAGAAGTTAATTTTGTCAGATCAGGTGGGATAAAAGGTTTTGGCAAAGTATCATGAGCTGAGTGATATAGAGAAGACATTTTCCTACTATGGATGCGGCAGTACTCCTATTTTTAAATCCTAGATATATGGGCAAGAGTCTACTCAGGGTAGTGAAAAATGAAAGATCTGTGCATTCAGATATGAATGCTCTCTGAGCAGTACAACAAAAAAATTCCAGAACGGCTCATGGAGTTTGATCAACAATATACAGGAAATTTCCTAGACAGAGTGATTATCCTACTCTGCAAGGCAATGGTTAGGCTGCATCTGAAGTCTGGAGACCTCATTTGAGAAAAGATCTAGAGTTGCTGGAATGGGTGCAGAGAAAAACGAGATTGGTGAGGTGCTCTTAGCAACAGACTTCAAGATCTGCAATTTACAGATCTTGAAAACTAGGTACCTGCCAGGTGATCTGACTGAGGTGTTTAAGACTGAAAATTTTGAATGGCTTGAGCAAGCAAATTGTTGATGGGTTCCTTTTTCAGACTATGCACATGAGGAGATTTATTCATATTGAGGAAAGATGGTTGCAGAATAGATGTAGCCTTCAGCTAACGGGCGGATGATTGTTGGAACAAACTTCTGTTGTTATGGAAGTGGATAGTCTAAATGAATGGAAAGAACTAGACAAACTATTGAGAGGGAAGGGCAGATGATGTGGGAAAGTTTCTACATGTCAGAAACAGGCTTTCAATGTGTCCGCACATGCATCAAACGCCAACGCTGCTGATGTCATAATTACCTGTATTTATCGGTGGGTTTGCTTAATGAAAACAACCCGAGTTGCCAGACTATAAAACCACTAAACCCTCAACTGGGGCCGGCCACTGAGTGAAAAGGCGCATAAAGTTTTCCTGTGTCAAACCCAGGCCTTTTCCACAGTGTCATAACCACGGTGCTGTCCCGAGGTCACACCTTTTATAGTGTTTGTCATATTATTGGTAATATCAGCGTAGTCTAAAGGGAAAATGTATCCCAGCTACAGGGCGTGAAAGAACGTGTATACATTTATAAATCGTTCCTTTCATGCAAGAAAGTCAGTAATAAGAAAAAAATATAAAGAAAACTTATCAGGGTCGGATCTTATGTACCCTACTGCATTTCTAGAGATGTTACACACTTTATACTATTCACAGATCACTTTTCGCTTACTCACCACTGCCACCCTTTTCAACAAACTAAAAATGGTACGAAAAAAATCACTCCTAAAAGTTTCTTAATCCCAGATTGAAGGAGAAAATTTTCAGTGCTAAATCTTAGTTACTAATAGCCTTTTCCACACTTCTTTCCAATGATCTGAAGAATGTGGATAATGCCCCTTAGCTGTATAAAAGATAGTGGTTGTTCTTAATAGCTGATGGGTGTAACATCCTTATTATAGTTTTGAAAAACGTATTTGTTCATCAGTTGACCAGAAAAGTTATCGACCAGTAGTAGTGGTTCGTTTAAAATTGGTAATTATTTAGCGAGAAACGGTTGCTTAAAATTGCATTTCGCATTGTTTGTAGTGGCACGACGTCCTTGGCAAGAAGTCCCATTAACTATTAAGAACGCACCAATGAAGGTAATTATCTTTGCTAAACGACTTTTTTCAACAATATTTTGCATCTTGTAATGATTTTTTTTTTTTTAATCGGGAAAAGAACGCATTTTAAGTGTTTGGGCGACATTAGCTTTTACTTTCAATGAAATAATCCATTACAGTAAACACAGAACAAGAAAAAGTAAGCTTTGCGGTTTAAAAAAAAAAATCCTATGAAAAAATAAAACACGAGGTTTTCTATTTTAAAGAAATAACGAATCCGGGAGAAATTTTAAAATGTTTCTTCTCGATTCATCACCCAGCAAATGATAGATGTAGAAGAAGCGACATTTTGCAGTTATATATTTCCTTAGTACAATGGTTTATTAAAAAAACTTAATTATATAAACATTTGGCATAGAATTTGCTGTTTTGTTCATAGAAAGCGGCGCATGCGCAACAATGGATTCAAGAATGGTTGCTGTCTCTCAATTAATACACATTAATCTGATTGTAGACTGGCATTAAGTCACCAGTAAGAATCTTATCCATAGATGATACTTTTCACTACACATTCGATAAGTGGCGACACTATTATTAAGAAGAAATATACTGCCCTACCAAAATATCAGGCAATGTAAGCAACCGCATGTAGTTCCACCTTAAGCGCTAATGGCAGCGAAAAGTCTGCTTGGCACTGATTCGGCTATATGTGAGCAGGTGTTCCTGGTGATGTTATTGTATTCCTTTTGATAAATGACATTTAGATTCATCGGTCATTCAAACCTACACTAATGAGTCATTCCAGACGGTCCAACATGATTCTGAATGAGATTAATGTCCGGCAACCATGTGTATGGCAGATGTTGAATATTGCTGGTTGTCTCTATATATCATATTGTTGTATAATTCTCGTCCTATGTCATTTCAGATTATTATACAGTTGCGTAGAACCATTGTTTTGAGCTGTGCTGGAGGAAACTATTTCCTGTTGTGCAATGTTGAAAGTTTTGGTGATTGTCTGCAATTTTGTCTTTCTGTTTTGTGTATGTGGTGAACTATAAATCCATCTTTTTCTAGTCGTAAAGTTCTTGTTGTCAGTTTGTTCTTCTGAGGCTGTTGGTTTTGTCCCACAAGAGCCAATGACAAAATTCCATTTATTGCCTGCTCTGATATATAAACTCCGCTACTACCATAACTACATTTCCACTACAAATTTTACATCCTAGATACTCTTAAGATGTGATGCTTGTTGGAATATAACCAGATTGAAGAAAAATCTTATTTCTGTCTGGAAATGTTCTCAACGCACATGCAAACAGATTTTTTCTATCTCAGACAAGGTTGGATTTCCAAAAAGCGTGCATCAGAAGCACGTTTCCCCTGAAACTCTAACCCCCACCACTTCACGTACCTATATCAACAAACAGCATTAAGTTTACGGTGAATATTCCAGAGGTTTCAGCACTTTTTGAAGTGCAGGGTTCCTTAAATTGGACTGCGATTCGCAGAATAGTATCCACAGAAATTTTGAGAGGTTCATGTAAAACATGCACTTGCAAGATTAAATACAGAAAAGTTCTTTATGTTATGGCTAGTTCGGATGCAGTTCAAGGATTCTTCAACTACTTTCAGAAGAATTCTTTAGAATATTTTTTATATTTTCATAATAAATCCGTAGGGAACTTGCCTAATTAATAAACAAGAAAGAAAGTTGAAAATATAATGTCATGTGATGAATTCATATGACGATAAACTTTCATCATATTTTGATGAATTAAACAGTCATCAAAATATGATTAATGGTGACCCAAAAATGTATAAAACATCATACGCGTACTATTATTTATGGATATTCTGTCCAGAAAGAAACGAATAATAGATCTGGAATAAAATCTCTTTTTCTTTTACCGTTAAAGCACCTTTTGACTCCTTAACAATCAGTTACTTGCAATTATTATAAAAGTAGTGTAATATAAAAGAATAAACTTATAAAGATTGCTGAAAAGATATTGAGGCCAAGGTACTTCCACTTACAGCATAATGAATAACATCGATTTCCCCTTCTCGGGGAGCCACAAAAGGAAGGGTGGGGAGTACCCGATCTGCATTATTTTTACAGTGCTTAAAACCTTGTACGCCAATACTAGGCGTACAGGAAATAAATTTGATGAATGTGAGTACGTACTGGTTAAGTCATCAAATGCGGGTGTGGAGATACCGAAAACATGGACGCGGAATTTGAATACGGTGAGTACAATGAGTACAGACAGGAGAAGAGGGAGGAGGAAAGCGTTTTCACAGGAGTTCCCAGATGGAAAATCGGAGTTATACAAAAGCACAAATTTTAATTCAAGTTCTGTTCAGCTTTATACTCGTAATTCGCCCAAACCTTTTTTGTATCCTACTTACATGAAATGAAAATCCAAGTGGTTCGAATATTTTCAACCATTCTCGTTGAAAACTTCAAGTAAAGAAACCCTTCAGCTCTTATCAAATCCACTATTTGACGTGTTTCGAAGATTAACTCTTGTTACGTCTACTCTTAAATGAAACTAAACTGAAAATAAGAACAACCAGTTATTGGAACATTGTCCAGACAGGTTTCTTTATTATATTTCTTTCTTTGCCCTCCCCCATCTGCTGGACACAACATTGGCCTTGACGGGGTCATAATACTGAACAGATATTAAAGTAAAAAGATAAAATTTTTGGCTGCGTGCCAATTTGATCATTCCACTTATTAAAAAAACAATAAATTGTCACTTTGAACTTCAAGAAGAAAAATAACCAGCAGTTTATTGATGAGTATTAAAGCTTATAAAAATCTATGGTTCAATATATCACCACAGTGGAACCAGATGTTTTTATAAATTTTTATATTTATTTCTCGACTTGGTTTTATTTTTGATCTGAAGGAATTTTCTTTATTTTTCATTTCTTCGTTTGTCCACCTTAGGATTCAGTTAAAATTGACATGGCAAGCACAGACCCTTCCTATTGTTTTATTACATCGATTACATTAGCTTTCAGGTATTCAAAATGTGATCACAATCATCTTTAGGCTACATTTGAAAGTAACAGAACGTCCACTGCACAAATCATTCTGAATTCCACCGCTGAATGGATGCAGTATCAAATCAAGACATCTTATATGTTTTCGCATATTTTACAATTTTTCTGCGACTTACAATTTACAAATTTTTCATATATTTTTTTTCTTATTATAAAAATAAGATAAAACACGAATAAATTATTGTTAGTATGAAACAACATTAGATAATAATAATGGTAGCATTATGAGGATCATTGAGAGAAATAATTTCTATTCGGTTTAATTTCTGCATTGTTAAATAATTATTTGATATTAAATGAATGCGGGTGATGACGAAATAATTTATTTCGTTTAATTTATGCGTGGCTAACTTCGAATAACCTCTCTTCCTAATGTTAGTCTAGTCACCTGTGAAGTTTAAGTAATAACTGATGCGACGATAAATTGATTGTAAGCGGTTTTGAAGCTTACCGATATTTTCTACAATAGCACACTGCTTGCAGTCTTCTTCATCATTTACTGATTAAGGCAATTAAAAGCTCGGTGAGGGGCTAAGAGAACAGGTAGACTTAATAAGGCCGACGATCGTTATTAAATTGCTTCTGTCCAGAAACGATAGATTAAAGATAGTATTTCTATTACGCCACTCAATCCCTAAGTAGTTGTTACCCAGAATTAGATCTTTATCAGTAATAGAAACCAACAGTCTAATGATTTCCACGCCTAATTAACTGATATTCTCTTTGCCTACTACAGTTACTCCATCACCAGGAAGAACCTTATTCATACCTTTTATACGACTTAGTTGAAAGTTTATTGATTCTATTATTACCTCATTAGAGACGTGAGGGATTCAAAAGGTATTCACTTCCTCCTCTAAAAGCCGAGTTCGTTAATATAAATAAACAAACAGACTGTGCTCTGCCACTCATGGATTTTGTGACAAAGCAGCGAAGTTTAGAAATCTTATCGGAATTATGTTTACTCTATTTGATTATCAAAATTACTTTTCCCTTCAGAAATATTATACCGAAAAAGATGCAATCACGAATCCAGCTTAAAAATGGTTCAATAGGCCAGTGCGAGATCGAACCTACAAAGTACAAAACTCCATACTGGTTAAAAGTTTGCTTGAAACTACGTATCTGTAAATTGCGGCGGGTTTTCTAGTTTTATGGGATGAAAAACGGAGTTTAAGAAAATATTCTTATGTAATCCACTACCGACCCGAGAAACTCAGCATCAGTGTGATAAGACCCAGTTGTCAAGTTCGTCAAGTTGCAACGGAAATATTCTAAACTTCTCCCGTCGATAAGATCGAAACCGGACATTTATCCAAACAACGTTATACTTGGCAACCAATTTGAGCATTTTAAGAATAAGAATTGGATATTTTCAGGAAATTCTCCCAATAAGAGAACAATAATATCTACCAGTCGGAAGTCTTTTTGTTATCCTATATACATAAGTATTCTGGCTGGTTACAGAATTTCATTTTTAGAGACATTAACTACAAGAGCGGCCTTTGTCCAAAAACATTTAATCAAAGGTATGGTTATTAGAACAATATTTCAAAGTAATAAAATGACCCATGGACACATTTATCTAATGTTTGGCTTTCGGTGAATGCAACATTATATCAAAGGTACTGGGCCATCATACAATAATCACATGATAGTAAATCGACTATGCAAATGACATAGGTGTTGTAATGGGACATGGCTAAAAATTAAACTTCATAATTGGTATTCAGCGCCACGAAAAATTCCTCTTGGAGCAGCAGGAGTTCACTCACTTCGTTGGCCCCCACATTGACATTGGGTTAAACAGATTTTGTAGACTGAAGTTCTCATGGACTACTATATGCAACATAATGAAATTACCTAAAAGACGAGAGGAAATAGTTCCACTAAATATTGAGGAAAGTTTGCAGGTTAGACTATCAAAGCCTAAATAGGTATACACACCATATTAAAATTATACTCAAAGTCCTTCGTATGAATTCCCTTTGGTGTTCCAATGCTTTCGATAACACAGTGCATCTTGAAAAGAAATACTCGTGCTTGCAATTCTCCACGAGCAGAAACTCTCACAAAAGACCCAAGTTATTCAATCAATAGAGCAGCAATCATTTCAAGGATAACTGGTCACATCAGGGGCTGAATGGGGGACAGTAATAAATGAAGAGAAAAGAAAGTCTGCCTACTTCGAGGAATTTTTAGGTAAAGCCGAAACTGTAGCACGCTACACAGTACCAACCTCCTAGAAGAAGCTGCCATTAGACCTTCAAGTATTTGTGCCTTCGTTCATGCATGTCGTGGCTGCAGAAGACGACAGAAAAGACACGCGCGTATTGGCAAACGGGATGATTAATAACCAGACTAATCGATATCGATTGCCCGCACTTCACTGACAGCACCCTCGTCCCATCCATTACACGTTAAAAGTGTCTTCGAGTGCGGCTAAAAAGTGTAGCAGATAAAACTTGAAGGCAGCATATGTTACAAAGAACGTTTTAAGGAAGGAGGGCGCTCTTGCCTTTGTTTAGGGTTCTTATCTGGGAACAACAAACATTCGAGATCTTATAATTCTGTGTCTTAAGTACGCAAGTGTGGTGGTGACAGCCGAGTGACAGGTTCCTGGGAGAGTTAGTCACACACAGGTGGCGTCGTAATGGGTAAAGCCCAACGAATTACAGCTCCCGCTTCTATAAAAACAGACTCCTTAAACACTAATAGGGCAGATAACCACAGTCTCCTGGTATCAGTTTTGTGTAGGGACAGACACTGCAATTATTCCTCTTCGGTTGTGTAACAACTCTTCAATGGTTTGCCATGTCATGTACTACCCAATCTATTTCTTGCGTGTGTAGATCTCCTTTGTGGAACCTTCAAACAAAACCAAACTATTATTATTGGGATTGATAAGAACCAAGCTGAGAAAAAAAATGGATTTTTTTAAACAAGAGAAGAAATAGAAGGGAAGACTTTATTCCGTGGTGAAATTTTAATTAGTAATTCAATTCTTAATTCGCTTCTTAATGAAGTTTACGAATATAATTGTTTCTGTATTTCCTTAAATTCTGAAAGAAGCCAACTTAAACGTATCAATTTGAGTTTCGGTTGCAATATTGAATAGCCCCAAATCGAACAAAATGAAGTCATCAGAAACTAACAGACAAATATTGTTTTTGATGCAAGTACGCATTGTCTATCTAAGACTATAATTACCCTACCTATTGTGACATCATATGGATTCGACTTGTAATTCTATTCTTTCATACTAACTGGTTTCACGGTGGATTACACTGGGAAGGTATTTTTACCACCGGCGAACAGAAACTTATAAATGAAAATAAATGTGATGTAAATCCTTATTGCAGGTTTATTACACAAAAGGAACGATATTAAACGTTTTATAACTATAGGTTCAGAACATTTGCAAAGCATTAGTGAGGAATAAACGCTAAGACAACCTTGTAATTCACCTCAAATAAAGGTGAATTACAGGCTTTTATGGACTCCATTCTAAAAGAAATAATGGCGATCCCCAACAAGTCAATTCCAAATTTCCTATTTATTTCTTTCTTCCCGAAAATTCATGGAATTCGTTGCTTTTGATATTGTTTTGAATTACTGATAAATGATGCGTTAGTACACTGTCTCTAAATTAAGTCTGTGTAAATTAAACTGTGTTTTTAAAGGAGTAAAAAGTAAAGTAGCCACTGTCGTACGACGAGTTTAGTTTGGTAGAAGTACTGATAGCTTATTTCCAATTAGCCTTTCTGCGATCACCGAATATCTTTAAATGGTTTGACCATAAGTTATTCCCATTTCTAACAGTAAAGAATTATCCAACATGAAAAAGCATAATTCTACTAACATTCTATTAATTAAACGCATTTTAGAAATAACTAAACAAGAAGTTATTATTATATTCAGCTGTAGAAGATGCCATTTGAATCTTTTAAATCAACTCAATAAGAAATGACCAATGTCGCTAGTAGAAATGATCGAGTTCCTCGACATTACAAACGTACATTCTGAAATCAATAAACGTTACGTCGTTTATTGGATAGGTGAAATGAAAGAAACTGCAGACACTTTGCTGTCAGTTTTTCTTTTTGGTCTCTCTGAAGAGAGGTTCGAACCCAACACATAAAACAACCGCACAGGTCAAAATAAATCTCCTTTAGTAGCCACTCCTACTCTGTCTTCAAAGATAGATCTTCAACCCCGCTACATTTGTGTTGTTCTTGTCGTGATGTAATCCACTAACGGGGAATTTTCTGCTGATTTAAGGGCGGGACTGGTCTGATCTCGTAGGCACGAGCGATGCCCTGAGTACTGCGACTTATAAACAAAGTTTTCCGGTGGGAACAGTCTGAAAACAAGTAAACATTCGTAAGGGACACACCCTCCATCAAATGCGGAACCACGCACTCACTCTGGGTTAAACAATGTGAGGAATAAAAACGCCCTCTCGTGACAGTTATTTGTGCCGAAATAAGCAAGAGCCGTCCGTTCAGTGTCACATCCATTATTAACCGATAGATCATAATGGACGCAGCTGCAAGCGAAGGTTTCGGGGTTATCCCTAAGTGATCTCCAGGGCACTGAATCCAGACTCAACGACGCGCTTTTACAGTGAATAAATAAAAGTTTATTCCAACAGCCCTTGACCACGTGACTGCCCTTACGCCTTGGATTTCACTCGGAAGAAAAATGTTCCTCTAGTCGGAAATATTTCAAGCAATATTTTTAGAATTTCACGTTCTCTACTTTCATTTTATCCACAAACAAGTTTAAAGAATTCCAATCAGTGTTGAATCCAGACCTGCCCAAAGAGGGAAATCCGTAAATGTACAGAGAAAATTTACATCGCTATCAAACAGCGTTTCTTCTAATACACAAGGATCTTGTTCTGAGACTCCTATTTGGATTCGATGCCAATCCCAATCAGCATCTAAGTTCTAGACAATCCTACTATAAACTGCTAACAAAATTCTTTTATTAAAGTTGAGAATTCTCCAATTCCAGTGCATAATTATTGAGGCGAATTTCTCTTGAATAATTTATGCACTGGAAATTATGTCAGGCAGGGCCAATGCGTCGCGTGCACTTCTTGAACGTGGACGAGTGGATTAAATGGATCAGTGCCATTTTACGGTTTTTTTTTTTTTTTTTGTTTTAATGAAAATCCCAAACACGAAAGGTATTAGAACATACAGTATTCAATACCATGTATCGATTGTAGATAGACAGAAGATGCTTGTTGACGTTAGACTTAATTCCGTAGACTGTAATTTTCAGGAAATGTGTGAAGTTATTCCACAAAACAGAAGTTGAAGGGATAAATGAGGAAGACAAAAAGTTGTCCCCGTGAGGTTGAAGTTGGGCAATGAACGGATGCCGACTGGTTATGGAACGTATTCAGGCTGGTTTGGAAGTGGGTGAAGGAATTACTGGTGGCAATTCAGAAGAACACTATTTCCACCGCCAAGGCATCAATAGCAGTTTTCCTACACACTCCCAAAAGCTTTGCAATCCCTCAAAGCTTAGAATTAATCGACATGGTTAGCATTATAAAATTCTTCAATCCTTCCTGGGCAGGAGGGCAAACAATTTACGTTTTACACTAACTATCGATAATTTTTGATAATATAATGTACCCTTTAACTTAGTTCTTTCGCATTTAATGTCATTGTGTAAATCAAAATTAGTTTGCTAAACTAATTTAGTTACATCATAGCACTAGACAAACATTATGGTTCTATTCTACCCGTTTTCATGCAAAATACTCGTATATTTCCCGCTTCGCTCACTACTGAATCTCCTAATGGGACGCCATTGGCTAGAAGGGTGTGGTTACATTCTAAGGTGTAAAGCGGATCCCATGAACAAAACGTTGCAAAAAGTCCATGGGACGTTCACCCTGAAAGGTTGAATACAAACTTTTGAAATACATCTGTAATTATGATTTTATATTAGAATATTTCAAAATTTTGACATCTTAGGTTGACATTTACAATAATGAGAAAATATAGCTAAAAGGGATCAAAATTAAATGCAGTTTTGAGCCGAGTGGCTGTGCACTAATGTTGCACGAGACGATAGGAGTCGGCAAAGACCTGCAACCTGTAGGTGTTATCGTTACAGAGCTTTCCCAGTTCAGTTCTTAGTCGATTGAAGAGTTCTAACGTGTTTGCTGAAAAAAAAGCGACTTAAGATGTCCAGATCTTTTAAGTTGCTTTGAAGAGGACATCGTGTTTTAGCATTCCTGGAGGCTTCTCGATGAGAGTGAAATAAGCCATCCTTGCTAGAAGCGTCTAATCTTCCCGTTAGCAGTTGGGCTAATATGAAAATGTTTCTTATGTTAATTTCCAGTTTCCAGGGAGGAATACTGAGATTGGAAAGTAGGATGGCTCTAGAGTTAGTGCGTGGGCGATTCGAGATCCTGTTCAGCCCTCTCAAGATCCAGTATTTAATACTGAGGTAAGCTTGCAGGTTCCTTGGTTGGGCATAGGACCAGATCTGTGAAGTTTTGGAGGAGTACTTCTTCTTTATTAACAAAAACAACAAGCGGCCCCGAGCCAGAAATTTATTTTTTTATTTTTGGTTTTTAGGAGCATTAGCAACTAAGGCCATATTGCTCCGGGAAATGCGGTGGTCATTCCTTGACTTTTCCGCATTCTCCGTATTTGGTGGTTACGGGCTCGAACCCCGGTCTAATCAAGAAGCATGTACACGCACTGCTGCTCCTGCCCACCTGGCTATGGAGGCGCCACCTAATCATAAACTGACAAATCCAATATGCACATACATAGATATATGTATATATATACATACAATGGTATATATATGATACATATAATGATAAAATATATAATGATATATACATATAATCGTGTCAATTACAATGTTATAAGTGTAACGAACATGTAACATGTTCACACAGCAAATCACATCACTCAACTAATCAGAAGTATTAATTGTGGCACAGGAACCACAGGAAAAGACAGCAGTCTTTTCCTGTCCTAGGAAGAACGAAAACCGCACCCACTGGAGGTAGTGTTATACCAATGGGTGTTAGCTAATCCTGTATCCACAGCTGCCCAAACTGGGGTACCAGCTTAAAAAAAAAAAAAAAAAAAAAAAAAAATTAGATGGTAGGCGATATCAGTTTTAAGAAATATCGATAGACATTGCAGGTGTTGGGTTGGTTCCTTGTTGTTGATAAAATTGAGAAGAGTTGCTTTCTTTTGGTGAAAACAGCAGAGGAGAATTGTTGTAGAGCTGAGAACGATTGAGAATTTTCAGTCAGGCCACTTCATTTCCTTCAGAGAAGTTGCTGACAGCAGCTTGTATTGTAGATCTGTCATTGTGATACAGGCTGCAGCGATACAGAATGTGCGTCCAGGTTTCCTCAGCACCACATACAAGCAGAGGGAAGGTAACTGTAGGAACAAAAGAGCAGGTGACTTGACCAGTAGTACTGGAATCCCATCGTGATCTTTGATGTTAGCAGTTAAGTTGCATAAGATGCCGAGAATCTCTTCGGGAACTCCGTGCTTTAGACTATAGCATAGTCCTTTGAAGATGACATGCAGGTCTAGTGGTAAGACTCCAGCAAGGATCTGCAGAGCACACTGTCCTGCAGGCCCGGAGCATGGCAAGCAGCATAATCCGTTGAATGGAGATGAGCTTGGAACGGAGTTTAACAATAACGGCTCAATGAAACCAGACTCCCGAAGCATATGTTGTTATTGGTATGAATACTGCTGTATAATATAGTAAGAGAGTCTTCCTATTTAGTCCCCAGTCCAATTTGGAAATTCGGATAACTGCTGCAGTGAACTTCTTAATCTTCGAGGCGAGGTGATTAATATGAGAAGGTTAACCTGTCATCTAAAATTACGCCAAGATGTTTTAATTCAGGAACAAAAGGGATTTGCTTTCTGTCTATCTTTATATTTGGAGGTCTTCTGTAATCTAACTTGCCCTTAAAAACCATCAGTTTTGTTCTTGTGGCAGATAAACAAAGCAGTTTATGTATACTTGACCACTTGATTAGCTCAGAAAGAGTTATATTGGCTGATTGTTCTAGTTGAAGACGCGATCGACCTGGAATTAGAACCAAATCATCGGCGTAGGCGAAGGCAGAGATATTGCCAGGTTTTTGCACGAGCCAGCTGTCCAAAACTGTGTTTCAGAAGAGGGATCCCAGACTGATCCCTGGGGGCATCCTCTTGAGATGGTCCTTGAGAGAGACTGCTGTTTCGAGATTACTTGGATGAGTATTTTGGAAGTAGTTTCTAATAACTTGGAACAGTTGGTAAGACGATTGAGAGCGCTCTCCCACCAGAGGGAATCGAAAGCTCCCTCGAAGTCAACGAATATAGCCATTTCATATTTAGCCCTCGAAGCTGATATGTGGTTAACTAAAGAGACCAAGGCGTCCTCACAGGAGTTTCCCTTCTTGAAGCCAAATTGGGATGGAGACATTAAGTTTTGACCTTCAGTTAAATCTGCTACTCTGGGTACTAACAATCTTTCAAATAGTTTGCCAAAAGAGAGATGGGATCAAAGCTACTTTTGATCAAAGATACCTTCCAGAGATGAGAAGTATATGTTTCAAGACACACAGTACTTTTTAACAAGATCTGTGTTTCTAATTCTGTGTAACTCGTTTGGCAGCCCAGAGCGCTGCATATATTTTTGCTTTGATGCAATTAAAGTGTTTTGAGAATTTTAGTCCCTCATCTTACTTTATGCCAAGATCTACGTGCGATTTAACCTTTCGAACTTCGCCTCCGCTTACCAATATAGAGGTATTGTTCCTACTCTATCTTTATAATTGTCATCTGGGCAGATTTGCTTGGGTTTAAATGTAGTCCAATACAGTCGAGGTAATATTCCAGTTCATTTCTTGTGTTATTGGCTTGTTTGCTTAACTTGTTGTAGATCTTTAGATTTGAGAAGAATTTCAGGTCATCAGCATATGTAATAAAGTTGTCTTTATGGAATGCAGAAAATGGTTCCAGAGTTGCAGCAAATAAAAGTGAGGAGAGAACGCTTCCCTGTGGCAATCCCTGCGAAATGGAGTAAGTTCACATCTGGCAAAGCAGTAGAAGCTTCAGTCTCTACTGACGTAGTCGTAGAGTTTTAGACACAAAAGAAACTTTGACTATATTTTGCGTTATCCATTAACGGTGTGTTCTGTGGTCGATTTGTTTGTTTTCTGGACGAAAAAACCGAGTTTACCAGAGGAAAAAAAAAAAACTATGTTATCCTTGCATGGGAACTGACCAACTCAGCACTATATATATATAGGGTGTTTCAAAAGTGATAGTGTATAATTTAAAGGTGAATTATACAGACTACAATATGCAAAAAAACCTAGTAAACATGGGTACTTAAGTGAAACGTTTTCGTGATATTGCACATTTCTAGTTGAGATCCACCACTGACAAGGTGAATTGTACACAGTTGGGATCCACCACTGACTTGTTTGTTTAGGTTAGGTTATGCTCATTTTCTCCGTTTCCCCTCTCTCAATGCTCTGAGACATAGCAAGCATACTAGTAATTGTTAAAGGATAGTCAACATGGAAAAAGGTTACAGCAACAACGAAGAGTATGCAGACATGCACTTAATGTACGGCAAAGCCAACGGCTGTGCTTTCGTACCAAGAAGCATTTCCCCGACGAAGGCAGCCCAAAAGGCGCACATTCATCAGGGTACATCAACGCCCAAGAAAACATGGGCCCAGAAGCATAACATCAAATGTTGAGGAAAGGGCGTTAGAAAGAATATTTTTTATTATATTTATTAAAAATAAAGTCGGCACCAGAACATAAGTTCAAATCCGCCTAACTCTCAACTGAATATCTTACATCTTTCATAAAATAAATAAAACATTGTAAAAACATAAAATATATAAATTAATAAAAAAAAACAACACAATTTACACTAGCAACTCATCCACATCTTAAAAAATTGTGGCTATCAAGAACTCTAACATCAAAAACAGACTTTTAAACTCCAAGTAGTGTCAATGTCTTCTTGGTGAAACGAATCTTATTGTCCAATTTTTTCAGACTTGATTGATGTGGGGCAGAACGGGGTTCGCCCCCAGAATAAGCCTCTTCCTTCGAGCAAAAACTTCTTTTGCGAAGGCCTGGAGTGCTGTAAGATTACTTGTTTGAATTAGCTGTTCGACTGCAGTTGAGGAGAATCCCTGGACGTTATCCCTCAGCTTTTCTCTGGATTCATTATATATTGCACAGTCGAAGAGTATGTGGGACCTGTTCTCCTTTACTCCACAGAACCAAAGCTCTGACTCTGAAAGTCTAAATTGAAACAATTTCTCATTGAGGGCCCCATGTCTTGTGACTAGATAGGTTTCCATTGTGAGAGTAAACCATTTCGTGACACATTTTTTGCCATTGCAAAGGTAACATCCGGTATGAAGTTTTTCGTGACTAGTCCCTTGTTGGTTGTGTCCCATCTCGTCTGCTATATATGAACTAGCTCATTATAGCAGCGCAGCTTCTCCCTTTTCACGTACGTGTCTAAGTTAAGGTGGATACCTAGGATTGATGCAGGAATCCTCCTCCGTATTCTGTAGGATAGTCCTCTATAAACTACAAAGAGGTCCAGTGGAAGAACCCCTGCAATGACTTGTGTTGCCGCTGTGGAGACTGTTCTGCAGATCTGATGGGTGGCAGAACGTTAGAAAAAATAAAACAAAATCCAGGAATTTCGACAAGAACGGTTGCTCAGCAAGGGCGTATACTCAGTCATAGCAGTGTGTGGCAAATTTTACATCGCCAATTACTGTACCCATACCATATACAGCGTGTACAAGGACTCAGCAATACAGACTACCCTCCCAGAATGCTCCCATAGGCAGTGGCGAATCGTAACAGAAAATGTGAATCATCTCGAAAACGGTTCATTTCCGGCCCGATGTTCACTGGGACTTTTTTGCTTATTTTTAGTGTGTACTTTTCACCTTTAAATTATTTATCATCATATTTTTGAACAACCTGTGGATATATATACATATATATATATATATATACACACACACACACTGAGTGATCACTGAATTATGACCACCGCTATGAAAACTGAATACAACCCGTTGACCACGTGAGGTACGAGAGAGCGCAGTTACTCGACCTACTTAACACAGATAAGGTGTCAGTGGTTCAGTAGGTAGTAAAATTCGGACGTGATGGGTAAAAGTAAGGATTTATCGGACTTTGATAAAGGGAGTTAGACGAGCTAAACTCCCAAACGGCTGAAATGGTGTGGGGTGTTCGAGAGCAGCCGTTGTTAAAGTGTACCAGGATGGTGTCAAAATGGTCAAACAACGACCAGACAGCAAAACCGCAGAGGTCAGCTAAAGGTTGATGATTGAGGTAAGCGCCGGGTACGACGATTCGTACAGGCGCGTCACTGTTGAAGAGTTGACTACCCAATACAACATGGGTCAACCCGGAACAATATCTGGCATGACCATGCGTCGCACGCATGGGCTATACCAGCAGACGACCTCTACGGCATCCTCTCCTAACCAAAGTTAATCGGCTTAAAAGACTCGCCTGGTGCAAAGAGCATGCAAGTTCGACGTTAGAAGACTGGAAGAAGGTGTGCTGGTCGGATGAGTCACGTTATTTACTCCACACCGTGGATGGTCAAGTATGGATTTCTCTTCAACAACATGAGGCTCTTCATATATCATGCATGGTATCAAAAGTGCAGACCGGAGGAAGCGGTTTTATGGTGTGGGGCATGTTACACTGGCAAGAACTTACACCCCTGGTGTATGTGGAACAACGTATCAGTGGTCTCCGCTATTGTCAACTGCTTGCTCATTGAGTACACCCTGCTATGTTATACTTTTTCCCGAATGGTGGATGGTGTCTTCCAAGATGACAATGCGCCGAGCCATCGGGTACTTGATGTGCAGGAATGGTTTGAGGAACACAGTTCTGACATCCATCCAGCATATCGATTGGCCTCTGAACTCCACCGATATCAACCCCATAGAGCACTTGTGGGACATTATGGAAAGGCATATCAGGCATTTGGATACACCAATCACCTGCATTGCTAGCCGCATTAGACACAGCTTGGTTGCCCATACCTTCCGACGTCTTTATGAATCAATGCCACGTCGTATAGCTGCTGTACTGAGGGCAAAAGGAGGAGGACGTACGAAGTATTAGGTAGGTGGTCATAATTCAGTGATCACTCAGAGTGTGTGTGTGTGTGTGTGTATATATATATATATTTACACACACACACACACACACACACAGAGTGTCTCAAAAATACACGGCATAACTTCAGGAATGAGTTCCTCATATGTAGGCAATAAAAATATTTTATATCAACATAGTTCCGGAAATGCTTGGTTCCCGAGTTATTAACCGGAATGTCTCATCTCCCGCAGGTGATTTCCTCCATCACAAGGTACTGACAGAATCTGGTGGTTTTCCATTCCGACCATGTACTCAAATCAGGAGCAAGCGGATATGCACTTTATGTACGGTTTGGCGGACGGCAATGCTCTGGAGGCTCGACGTTTGTATCCCGAAATGTTCTTAGAACGAAGATGTCCAGAAAGGAAAACATTTGAAGGTATCCATCGCCGCCTTTGTGAACGTGGGACCTTAACACCTCGTGCTGCCGACAGAGGACGACCAAGATCTACGACTTCTGAATAAAGAAGGAGATTTTGGATGTTGTGCATGCCACTCCTGGAATCAGCACACGCAGAATAGCAATGCAACTGGCTGTTCAACGTTCGACTATTTGGAGAGTGTTGCGAGAACATTAACTGTATCCATCATCTGCAACGGGTACAGGCCTTGTCACCAGCAGATTATCCTGCGCGAGTAATGTTCTGCCAGTGATTCTTGCAGCAGTGTGGTACAACTCATCACTTTTCTGCCTTAGTGATATTCACAGATGACGCGCAGTTCACACGAGACAGAATCCAAAACTTTCACAATCAGCATGTATGGGCTGAGGAAAACCCACATGCAATTCTTCCATCACATCACCAACAGCGGTTCAGCCTCAATATCTGGGCGGGTGTTTTTGGTGATAATTTATTTGAGTTAATAATATTCCGGTTAATAACTCGGGAACCACGCATTTCCGGAGCTATGTTGACATAAAATATTTTTATTGTCTACATATGGGGAACTCATTCCTGAAGTTATGCCGTGTATTTTTGGACACCCTATATATGAGAGACTTGGTCTACGAGATGCGGTGCTGGCGCAGGATGGAAAAAATTAATTGGACGGAAAAAGTGGCAAATGTAGAAGTATTAAGACGTGTCCAATAACAAAGTAAAATTTTAGGTAGAATAAGATCAACTAGACTAAAATGGGTGGGCCGTGTGATTCGATAAGGTGGATTGCTTCTGAATGCAATGGAGGAAAACCGCACTAGGGGTAGACCAAAAAAGACTTTCATTGGGACGTTGCTGGATGAAGCAGAACTTTAAACTTGGAGGAACTAAAATAAACGGCACAGGAGAGACAAAGATGGCGTCTCAGCAAAGGAACTGACCAGTCACAAGACTGAATTAATATCCTTGTCCAGTCTCCAGGAAAAAGGTTGAAGTTTTGGAGCAGACTTCATTCGGCTCCAGGGCAACAACAAATTTGCTTTCTCAGGGATGTAATCTCATCTCTTAATGCAACCGAGTTTTATTTCAGGTCATCGCATTTCCTAAATTGAGCACACAGAAATGTGTCAATTGTATAACTACCTGCAAGGTTTACCTTATAATTTAAGCATAAGCAATTTTTGTAAGGCGCTGAACCTCCTAATGGAGGTTCAGCGCCTGGTAATGGCATGCAGCATATCAATTTGAGTCCTGATGTATTTTATCGTGAAAATATTTAAGATTAAATTTACAAGATTTTATTTTTGTAAATTATTACTCCACGAAATTCAGAGTATGACATTAGCTCGACTTTCCAAATTTGCAGCTGTTTATCGTGACGTCTTTACACTACAGAAATTCTCAGATGCGAGTATCAAATAACTTTTATCTAACCCTGCAAGATCAAAACAGTAAGAGTAAAAATAGCAAATCTTTGCTCTAGATTAAATCCGATACAACAATCAGCAGAAATAGGGGTTAAGGCTCTTTCCACATGCACTATATTGGTCCAGCTTTATAATGAAAATAAGATCAGTTACCTCTCTATGAGTATAAGAACCTGATGCTTATATGTTGGAAAAGAATAATAGCATCATGTGCTGAAAGTTGACAGCAGATATTTTGTTAAATCGACCTTCTATTCTTAAACAATGAACTTTCTATATTCCATTAAACTGAATTCACCATTAATCTTACATTTCTGGGATTTGTATTTCAGGAAACAGAAAATGTGTGCGCTCTACAAACTCGCTGTGTGCTGTGAATTCTAAATTTAATTAAATACGAAGCCAGTTCTTTTTCATATCACAGTGATTTCCAAGCTCATTAATTCCGACTCCTTGCAAACTTCCATCACATCTCGTTTAAATAAGTTATTCCATTAGTTATGGAATATTCTATTAAAATGGAACCATTCTATTAAAAGTACTCTCTTTTCAAATATTGTTTCTTCTCGATTCATCACGCTTTCAGATATTCTTTCTTCAGTCTCTTAAATATTAAATCCTCAATTTATTACAGCCTTAAGAGAGTATTTATTTCATTTCAGGTCTCATTTTGAACTTTCATCAATGTATTTTTTCTAATAGAATCTCAGTTATATTCAATGATGTACAAATTGGTTAAGAATGTACAAGTCTATATCCCTAAACGGTTGATTTCTCGCTTTGTTCTCTTCTCCGCCATTTACAACGGTAAATGATTAAAAACAGTTACTGAGTGGTAAACAGTATATGGTGTCTGTAAATTGCATGTGTTCTGTGATCAATTTGACCCTTTTGGTGGACCGAAAAATTCGAGTTCCAGGGTGAAAAAACCATGGAACCCTCGCGTCATTGAGGATTCGAATTCGGTTCTTCTCTTTGGTGTGGGGAGGAAGGTGATTATATCACATGTACTAACTGGGAAGGCTCTTTTTTTTCAGCCAGCCAGATTTTTTATCGTACATTCATGAGCTGACTAGGGGTTTGTTAATTGCGGTTAATGCATTAGTTTGTTTTATTAAAAAAAATTATATGATAATGCATTTTAGTGTCCACTTCCTTTTAATTTCGTTTCTTCGAACCAGAAGGTAGCTTAAATTTGGATCAAGTTGATTTGAAGCTTCATGGCAATTGCTAGTGGAGTACTAATCATAGAAGAATCACGTTTTAACCTGAGCTCTGAACAATAAAAAATATTTCGAAATTTAAGTGTCATCCCTACAATATTCCAAATTTCAGTGTTCACGATGATAATTATCTCAAAATTTTACGATCAGTACCAGAAGTCAACTGACTGCAGAAAGATTTTTTTGTTAAAGTTATTCACGAGAAAACAGCAAAAGTAACAAAACCACCCTTAAGAACAAGAGTAACCTCGTATGAAAGAAGATCCAGAAGTTAATAAACGTCATGTCTTGAAAATGTTACAAGGCATGACGAAAGCGACAGAAATCCAAAGCATATCCTTGAAAGAAAGTCAAATTCACATGTCACATTGAACAAAAGTGTAGCTTACCTACTTCATGGAACAATCATACTTCAAATTCAAGGAAAATATTTTCAAAATGATGACTAACGAAAAAACACAATTAAAAGATCTGTTCAAAACAACAGTCACCTCGTATGAAGAATCCAAGGTACTATAACATAAAAAAGAAAACCAACCCGAAACCTTCTCTTTCTTATTTTTACCCTAATGGGGAAAAATAAGAAAAACAGAAGAAAACAAAATATTTAGATCATTAACAGCCAAAAAATATAATCTTTCTTTCGCAGCGACGATAAAAACAGGACTGAGATAACCTTAAGACCGGGAAAAGGTACATGCGTCAAGCAAAATGACATCGCATCCCCTGGGGGTAGAATAACAAAGAATTTGCAGTCAGAAACAACAGAATACAGCTGAGAATTAAAAGGCACCACTTTGAATTTCGCAACGAAAATTTTAACTTAACTGAAGAATATAACAAATAAGATAAAAATATTTTTTTCATTCAGAGAGAGATTTTCGGCAGTAAATAGAAATAACGAAATATAAATCAAGAATTCTGGCTAAATCGCTTCAAGCAAAAGGTAGATGGCAATAACTAACCAGATAGCCAAGGCTGAACAGAACAACTTTGCCACAGATGATAGGATGTTGATAAAAAGCAGCCTCCGTTAAACAAGTTCAATAATCTTCCGTTCCAATTAATCTCGAACCATTCTTCTGCAAGTGATATCACATAATTCCACTGAAGAGATCATCAAGCCCTTTGTTCCATACTTGTGTTATTCTACCTTTGCGTATATGTTCTTTGTTTCCCTGTATTCGATGTTTTTACTGAAGAACGAAAATGCATTGTCAAAAGTCTTAGTTTTCTATACTTCCTCTGTTCGATTAAAGGACTACTCAAAATCAATAAATAACCACCGAATTCTGTCTTCAACTATGTGAAACTCTCCTCTACGTCGGGAGTAGTTCGTCACAGTTATCTACAATAATAAACTTCAAGAGATCTTTATCTTTCTTTGCTCATGCATTTATGGTTTTACATTTATGCTGCCTCTTTCTTGCCTCTTATAATAGTTAAAAGACGCCTTCATTCACCTATACTTGGGTAAGGATATTTAATGGCGCACAAGCTGCTGTGGCTATAGTGCGCCTATTCATAGGAATGTTATACATAATAATTAATATGAAGCCAGCTCAATTTCATTTCAGCTCAGAAACTATTTATATTCGCTCATAAATTCCAATTTCTTTCAAAAAACAGTAAAGTTCACTAATATTTGCCTTCTTTCCAATGATATGATTTAATGTGATCGTTCCTCGAAGATTAGCCAGAGAAAGAAATACCGAAGTTGATGTTGTTGATAATGTGCGCAGTCAATCAAAATATGTTTGGCTGTTAGCTGTTTCGAGCAGTGTGAGCACTGAGGAGGATCATCGCCTGTGAGCAGATGGAGGTGAGTCAGATGAGTATGCCCTATTCTGATCCGTGCGAGTACCACTTCTTCTCGCCGAACTGTCTGAATGCTTGAGTGCCAAAATTTTGGATCTTGTTTCAATTGAAAGAGTTTATTATTTGTTTGTTTATGTCATAACTCTGTCCACTGCGCATGATATGCTGCTTGAATTATGATATTATAATCAGAAGCTGGAATGAAGACAGAGATTAAGTCTAAAGTTCATGGATTTTTAGCAGAAATATCAGCCAGTTCATTCCCTTTAATGCCTGAGTGTGCTGGAATCCAGCAAAACTTTACTAGTTGTTGGCGGTCTTCAATTTTCAACATCAAACTCCTGATCTTATTTATAACAGGGCGATCCTTATGAAAGGGATTCTTCATATAGTTCAGCTGGAAAGCTGCTGTACTCAGGTGGAAGAGAAGCTGATATGATAGCAGAGGGAAACACTGCTGCTGCTCCAACAGTTGTGAGATTTGGAACCATCCGTATATATCGGTAGGAAGTCAGTATAGTTTTGAATATGGCTAGCATGGAGTTGTTGCACATTTAGAGTCGGTAGACAGTTCTTTTTCCCCATTGCAGAAAATATGTATCATATTTCAGTTGAGGATAGGTGGTCCATGGTGGAGGAGAGTAATTTTTTACCTGGTGCCTATTGTAGAGAGAAATATTTCAATTCTGTGTTATTGTCCAGCATTGTCCAAACAGTCACTCAATGTTTGGACAATGCTGTTTCTATCAGGAGGTCTCCTGATTGTAGACGTTTAACCATTTTCGGTGTTCCAGCAATGGATTCCAAAAGTCTCTGGATAACAAATGGTGATAACTTGCCTACAGGCTGGTTGGAGAGAGTGTATCACCAGAAAGTTTGGCATCTCATTGCACTACGCTTCTCTTCGAATTCTTTTCGGTTGATTAGTGTCATTGACATCAGATATTTCTGATCTTGAAGGCTCTAATGGCGGAAAATTATTCAAATCCATGCTTGCTCCTTTTAGCCCCGGGAGAGGGTAATTCTTCTCCTAGGTTACCGACCCCGCCACGTGGAGGCAGGAGCGGTGCCAACCAGTGACCAAGCGATCAGAAGATTAGGAGAGCAGTACGTTGCTCAGCGAGGGAAGCAGTAACGTTGCGAGCGGTGGAGGGTTTAAGAAAGCACTAGTACTCGCCTTAGGAAAAACGCAAGATAAATCGCACTAGAAAGATCGCTTGGCACTCAGGGCCTCATTCACTTATTTCATTTCTTCAAGGCCTTTTTCATCTATATCAGCCTCCTACCCACTAGATGTCCAGCTTCCAAGTTTTGCAGTCTGCGCCTCAGTTATCCTTGTAAGGACAACCATTAATGCACATACTAACCTGATTGCCCTTCTTTGGATATTGACTGGAACTCACTGTTCTTGATTGCAGCTCCCAGACTTAAATCCAAGTGTGGTTTCGCTGTCGTCGTATACAAGGGGCACAGACATTTTTCTTCCTATTTACACATGTATAACGTATTCTGTTGTACGATTTTAGGCTCATCAGCGAATTAATTCAAATGTGCCGTGTTTATTGTGTCCGTATAAATGTATTATGTTCATAGTCCGATTTCCTTCTTGTATTGGCTGAAAAACTCGGAATCACACATGGAGGAATCCTACTCCTTCCCCCTGAGATCGACCAACTCCATGCCCGATCGAAGAAGCCTTTCGAAATTCCTCCAGTTTATGGCTGGACTCACCAAACCTCTCCAAAGGAGTGACAATGACAAAACCACTATACTCTCATGGAGTAGCAAATAAATCTACAGGATGCCCTATGCCTTTGATCCCCGTATTCACACTGCACGGTAAACTTTACATCAGTGTTTTAACCCATAAGTCTCTCGAACCCTTCACCCTCCCTTATCTGTAAGATACTCTTGGATTACATCCACATGTAATAACTGAGCTCCTGGTTAATGGATTTACATGAAAATTTAGAGTTGGACCTTTTGAAAATATATGTCGAGCCTTCCCAAATTTCATTAAAATCGGACTGATAAAAATCCGGTATTTAATTTTTTTTTTCATACATATCACATGGCTCTCTTTAATCCTAATTGTTTTGAATTAAAATGACTGTGAATGAAATGTTAGACCTCTTTTCCGTTGCTCTTAAAGAGCTGGAAACTGCGAAGTGCATTCAATATGTTGCACTATATTTATGTACGACCCTACGAATCGAACTGCTGCCTGGTAGTCCCAGCAGAAGTGAATTTATTACCAGCCGAGAGGTCTGGTTACGTATTTTGCTGTGCATTGCGAAGCGTGACAAAAGGATGTCTTGCTTCAGACAGATATTTCTGGACAAATAATTGATGCCATTCATGGAGTCGAGTCATATTTCACGGTAGGATGGTGTCCTACCTTGAGTCATGCGATGCAATCGCCAATTTATGTTGCTATTGTTCCACCCGGCCACTTTCTCAGTACCAAAAGAACGATCCCGAAACTGATTTTTGTCTTTCTTAAACGAATACCTCCTTAGAGGCCAGTCTCTTCTTCAAATACTATTAACTGCTTGATTTAACCTGTCACACATGCTTCGCCTTTTGCAACTACTGGCAAGGTCCCTGGCGTTTGTCAAAGCTTCTACTTAAACTGTTTTCCTCTTTCTCCAGCTATTTTGAGTGCAGCTGAACGTGGATTTATTTTGAGTAATGATTTTGTTAACATATGCACAACTGTCTGTTTGGTACGTCCATAAAAATTAAAGAATACTCTTCTGCTGGACAGCAACCAGACTTTCAGGCGCGAACACATCGTTACAACGCATTTGGAATCCACGTTACTTCAAAAAATTTCCTATTTTGATTGTTTTTAAACTATGAATTTTATTTAATTATTTTTGTGGATATCTATAAAGCTACTTTAAGTCATATACTGTTCAACGCATGCCATTCGTTTGAGAACTTTTTAGACAATATATAAGATTCATTAAAGATACAAGATTGGTAGCCTTTTGATTCTATACGGAATTTCTTCTGCAGCGCTTGCCTGGCATACAGTCTGTTCGTTAATCTTTCACTGGTACTTTCTTTCAAATTAATCTCGCGAGAATATGCATTATTAAGCGATTTTTTCTTTAGTTATTGAAGTTTTTTTTTTACTCAATGGGTTATCACCATCCTCCTAACAGCGTCTTTAAAAGACCACACTTCGAATCCTGTCAACGACGCCAGAGGTCTTAAAAGGTCATTTTCACAATGTGGCTAAATTAGTCGATCTCAGGAAGGGGTGCAGTGTTCTTCCAGAAATTCGGATATTTTGTCCATAAAACTGAGCATAGAACACAATTTACAGACTTACTGAACACGGCGCAATATGGCTGATTTACTGATGCGCATAAAAACCATACAACAAAACCATAATATATTTTGACTATGGACACGGCCAGGAGACGTTTAATATTTAAAATCAACAATGAAATATTTTTTGTCTTAAATTCATATAACTTGCAGATAAGGTTTTTTTTATATCCTTTGACAATATAAGGGCATCTTGAAAAATTACATTAAGATGGGGTGGTAAGCAGCAATATGTTTGTATATGTCTCATAGTTCAATGTTGGATCTATAGATATTGCAGGTTTATTATTTATGTACTATGTAGCATCATTTGGATATCATTTTCATTCAGATTTTCTCTTCCAACCTTCATATTCAATTTCATTTTCTTCGTAGAATTACATTTATATGTATATATAGTAACAGATACAGAAAAGAATTAAACGAATCTCTATGGTGATGTAATTTTGCTGATTTCGGAAAAAGAAATTGCAGTAACCAGCGAATTAAGGTTCTATATGACAAATGAGGGGTCAAAAACAAAAGGCATTAGTATCCAAGTTAATCATTCCAGGGTTCTAAGGAAAGTCGACACCCCCCCAGCTCTGATTTCAAGAATTCACCAGTGGCACCAGAGGTCCAAGATCAAAAGAAACCAGTCAATAATCTTCCATGTCAGAGTGTAGTCGGCATATCCCTGAAAAGCTGCTGATCACCAGGAAAACTTATAAATAGCTATAATGAAAACGTGTATATATCTGAAAAACATTATTTATGGAACTTTAAGGGACCCCTGGTGCCGCTGCACTACAGAATAATATGCCACGAGGCTACCAACCAAGAATTTATCTAAGCAGATGTAGAATTTTCTTTATTTGAAGCCAGCCTGTATGGTTGCTGTTCAAACTTTCTTAAAGAACTGAAATTAATTTTGGGAATCTATGCATGGATGTCGACTATACTTATCAACACCTTTAAGTTTTAATAAAAAAGAAAAACACAACTCCTGTTAATAATGATGTCGAGTGGTAAGTACAACGTTAATAACTCTTCAAAATATTTACTTTTCAATCCAGCGCTTTCACACATTTCAGATATGTCGCATGGATCTACTCCCTGCAACGTTTCTTATTATGTAAACATTGCTGAGATCATTTAAAAAGAAATTAATATCTTATGAAAATGAAATATAATGTGGACCGTACAACAGACAACGAAACTTTACAACTAATTTTACAGATAAAACACAAAGCAAAAAATTATGGCATCGGTACATTCTAGAAGACCCAGTTGTTAACGAAGAATTTTACATTATGTAAGATCCGATATTATGCATTAAGTTCCTCCGCGTATGGCTTCTGAAACAAATATTTCAACTCTTCGTTACTTACTAATCCTGTTTATCGATGCTTGTTTATTTCGAAGTAAAATAATTGGAAATTGCACTGTTGACGTTTTCACAAGAGTCCCGAGTAATTTCCAATTATCTGAAAACTGTTCTCATTGGCACCAGCTTAGATGCAACCCTTCCTCCTGAGATCTCACACCTTTCTTACACTCGAAACCTGTTCGCAATAATCTTCTGTAGTACACGTTATTTCCAACACTTTGCTTACTTTCTGAACGTCACACCTTAGGATTAAGACCAATTTTGTAAACTTAACGAGCCGCTACGGAGAAAGCGATATGAGGTACCAACAGAGCTTATTGCCACCACGTGCACACCGTTATCGCCATATCAACAATAATGTCTTGCTCAAAAAGGGGGGTGCTGAAATTGACGTAGCGTTGCAGAAGAGTGAGGAGTGTAATGGCAACCTGAGTTGGAGGAACAGGAACAAAGTTGGCACAAAGACCCTCTAACTAGCAAAGAAAGATTGTAACGAGCGAGTTTAGAACTTTCCCGAATGACCTCCCGTATTTGTTTTATAGTTGAAGTTTACAGCGGAGTTCTCAGATAAGAAAATCGGAGTAGCTGTAATCAATTTCTCGGGTTAACCAAAATGTTCAATTCTTCAACAGTAAAAATATAAATTGGACATTTATTTTTAATGAGACTAGTCCATGCGACCTCTAACTATTAAAATGTGCATATCTATGTGAGTATATATATAATTTACAGATCAGCAAGGGTGGTTCAGTTCAACAAGATGCTTAAACTATTCATAAAAAGTTCAAAGAGAAAAATGAAGATCGTTCCAAAAGGCTGAAGTTTACATTAAGGGTTACATTAAGGTAACTTTTTAAACAGACCACAAAAATCCTAATTGTTGTAATTTAATTAACTTTTCTACCCCGCTGATAGAAATGCTGAGTTCTCTTTTTTCTTCTCTCTCTCTGGAGGTACGGTTTTTTATAAAAATTAAGAAATCTGATGTGCAACAACTATTATTTACTGATGCATGAAAAACAACATAGTGATAGAAATCCCGACGGATGTTTTGGGCTATATGAATGAATTACCTTTGATTTTGACTCCCTTAAATAATTCAATGAATGTCAAGAAAAATAAAGGTAGAATTTCTTGCCTTCTTTCAAAGAAACGTCCACAATAAGCCTACTTTCAGTTACACAGTAGTGTCAATAGACTGAACTGAATCTCAAATGTGTTTTGTGCGTGCGTATTAATAGTACTATGTGAGCAAAATGATTTATGCATACCAAAATTCCGGTGGATTATGTCAATAGACTCAGGTTAAAACTTAACGGTCGGTAAAAATCATGATTGCCACCTTTAATTAGCCTATACTATGCTACCTTTCCCGTGGCCCAGCTAGTCAGTCTCGGGTGAGGAGGCTACACAGTTTTGTCCTCCAACAATTCTGGGTTTTCCTTTCAAAAACAGCAGACCGACAGGAAGATGCACGTACACGACCTATATTGGTTCGAACTTTGATTACAAATAATATTATTTGCCATTTAATCTATTTTATGAATAAAATTAACATTTTTATAAGAATTTCATTTTACAGTTATATTTAGAGCTTTGTTTTTTTTGTGAATTTCTCGTTTGGAGATGCCAAAGTTCAAAATCTGTCGCCGACTAGAGAAAATCTTGAAGATGTGGGTTATTCAAGGTTATTTAATTCGCAAAAGACTTAAATCATCCCATAAACAAACACGCCTTTATACAGATGTACAAAGGTGTGCTCAGGAACAGTATCAAGTACAGAAGCATAATAAACGGTACCTATAACCTGAGTAGCTAAATAAACCAATAATTCCCAAAGACAAAAACAATTGTCAAACTTTTCTTCAAAGTACAATATTCTATATTTTAATTCTCCATCATATAATTCGGGATAGCTCAACTGAATAAAAATTTATACACTCGAGCGAATGAAACTTTGGAATCTTGCAATTGATCTCGTTAATCAGGTCCACGTAGATTTCGATTCTTATTCATTTTTATTTCACCAGTTGGTTCAACCAGCGTAAAATAGATGAATATCCAAATAAAAATGAGCAGCAACAGAAAACACTAAGAAAATAAGTGGTAATGTCAGGCAAGATGGAAAAAACTTATAAAATCTTATAGCGATGTCCTGCTTCAGTTCTCCGAATGTTTGATAAATATCAAGAGGATGGCTTAGGGCGAAAGGATGTGGTCGTGAAAGATTAGCCTTTCAACGATACATAGCCGACTTCTGGTGGTTAGAGTAATAACGGCAGATATCTAAGAGCGACTCCTTTCCTCCCCACCCCACAACTCTATAGCTGGAGCAATCTTGGCTCGCGCTGTTAAGGATGACTTCATGGCAAGGTTATATATAGGCAACTAAAAGGTGAGAAAAACGAAAAATACCCACCAACTTCGCAGTTCTTTTGGAATTTAATGACTATATTATTATATTTAACATCATTATTTGGAAGATGCAGGTTTCTCTCGAGGAGAAGGCTTAGAGAATGCCTTTGCCTTTTTTGTTTTCGGAAAAGTTTGAACCAACGGATAAAGTTGACGCGGTGATGCAGAACATGACATTTGGACATGATTTATGACATGACACGGAACACGATACTATCTCCATTTGTTACTGTCTAAGTACAGGCGACAGCCTTTTCTTCCGCTCCAAACCCCATACCGCAGTGCCCGCTTAACCTGCACACTGTATTCTGTGCGAATGGCGAGGTGTGAGAAAATTATGTCCATGCGTGGGTGTGTGTTTGACAGATCGACAGTAACACCAAGGATCGTTCGCCATCTTTATCTTAGAAGGTTACCAGTAAAAATATTGCACGAACTACCCCACTGAGTAATAAATTAGCTTTCTTAAAATACAAGTTGGTAACTCCAGGATTGTAATTGAACAATTCTTCAGATCATCCTCGTTCGTTGTCGATAATTGCGTACTGCAACATTTTACAGTGATCTGCTTTGTTTCGACCCATAGGAGTGGTGGTATTTCTAATATTCGTACCCATTCTTTTTCCATTTGTTGTTTTATAAAATTTTGTTTTCCAGTTCAGGCGACAATGAACACTAAAGTGAAATTTATGCAGCTATTGTCGATTCATAATTACACCAGATGGAAAAATGCTCAAACGAAGAAGCGAAAAAAAGGAGACTATTTAAGTACGGAAGAGAGAGAGGAGAAAGTTGCTCAATGGAGAAAAAGAAAGAAGCTTGGAAAAGGAGAGGACAAAAGGACTATACCGAGTTTTTAATCTTCCCAGAAGGTGCAATTGTTTTGGCAGCTTGCCAGAATGACATGTAAAATCATATTCTGATCTTTTTTTGCTACGTTTCTAATGCAAAGCTAACATTAAAAATATTCTCTACTCTTAGAATATTGGTTTTCTCGTGGTTATAACCATCGGATGATTATAATCTTCCCCACACCATGTGGAAAAAGCCCAGGTTTGAATCCCGTCAATAATGCGAAGAACTTTTAGGGGTTTTTCACTCTGTAGCTGAGTTAGTCAGTCTCAGGCGTGAGGAGCAAGGAATTTTTCCACTGGAAACTAGTTTTTCATCCAGCAAAAAAGACAAATCAACCCGAGAATACACTCAATTTAGTGACATAATACACAAGGGCAGATGAGATTTTTTTTTTATTCTTAAGAATACGGTTCGTATTAACAAGTACGGTTTTTAATACAGAGATGTGCACTGTTCTACGCACTATTTTAAACTGCTGTTAGGGATTATATAATCTGTAGTAAATACTGCAGACTATAATTCAAGTTTTTTTTTTTCAAGCTATTAACAGCGTACATTTTAATAATCTTTTGCCCAATCTAATGCATCCATATTGTTAAATATATAATTAACCTTATAGGAACATAGATGAAGTTAGTATATTACAAAACAGATTTATTTCTTCACAAAATAGTGTTTATTCTTAATAAACAATTATCTCTATAATTATTAAACAACCAATACTTAAAAGTATTCTTATAATTTTGTTAATTTTTAGTCTTTTGCTTTCCCACTATGATTTTTTTTAAAAAATCTAGTTGCATATTTTTATATAGTTCAGGTTTATCGATTGGTGCATTCGGAACCAATCGATAAGCCCTGAAAATTAAATTTGCATTTCTTTTTTTTTTTTTTTTTTTTTTATTGTCTTCTGCTCGTCTGTCTGTCCGTCCGCATGTAACAACTCAACTCCCAGTAGATGAATTTTCGTGAAATTTTATATTTAGGGCTTTTAAGAGGATTTGTCGAGCCACCCAAAATTTCATTAAAATCGGAGCAATTATTATTCTTTTCATACATATCACGCAGGCTATTCACGTACTGCGTATTGTAGCTGAAGCACTGGATAATATGTTCGTTGCCTTACCCTGGTTGGAGAAATGAATGTACAATGTGGCCGATGGGCAGAACCCAAAATTTCTCGGTTCGAGCATGCAAGTCGTTGCGTTTTGCTCACTTTTTTTGTTATAAAGCATGAATTACTATTTGGTAAAGCGCCTGAGGTGTAAATACATTAACTTTTTTTTGTTTGTTTTCCTCAGTTGTGTCAGAGATTGTGGACTAGAACTAACTACGTATGATTAGTTTTCTCTGTCCTTAATGAGTATTCCTTAGAAATCTGAACTATACGGGTTATCTATTGATGGAGACCTTTCGAAGACACTTGAATCCATCAGATACTAAAGAGCGAGTTTTCTAAAGGAAAATCATTATCGCTGCATTGCAAGCTGCCTAAATCTGTAAGTAGCAAGCGGATTTTCTCCAGAAACATGAATAGACTACCACGAAACAGGGTCGCCATTTTGAAATATGGATAGACAATCTTACTCTGATGAAATAGTTATTTGGAGAAATGCCATGTGAACTCTTCCATGTATAATTCGATATTTAATTAATTAGAGTGAAGGTCAAGCTTAGTGAAGTAGCTAATACTCATTTCTAAGCGATAATTAAGAGGATAAACCCAACAACTGCCCTAAGCTCTTTCTTTATCGACAATCGTAAACTGGTGATCACAGTTTAAAAGTAGTTTGTTGGCAAGTTTGGTTATTGTGGCTGCTGCAAAGGAGTAGAACTTAAGACTTCTCAAGGAAGTAGCCTTAACACCATGCAATAAACCCATTAGAGCAAGACATGTTATGGATAGCGTAAGATCTACGTAGTTAATTCAAACTTTTCGGCAGTCATCAATAAATAAAAAAATGAACTATCTACATAAGCAGAATAGCCTAATATCGAATTACAGTGTGTGGTCATCAATCATTCCCGCATGTCCTGAATTTAATTCGGTGGAAACTCAATACTTCCCCCACCTGCTGGCAGCGCAGTTTAAAGACAGGGTGTCAGTCTCTTGTACGGCAGCGGGAGATGTCGTTAGAAGGAAGAAAAAAAAAAAGTTTTTCTTTTCTTTAGTCATGCGTTTCCCTAAGACGAAGTATTGAAAGCAGCTGCCCTCAGTCGATACCTTACCAATATGGGTAACGTGGTAGATGGTTAGCGTGGAGTTCTTTCCACATTTCTCGAAGTTCTACTGTGTTTCCACGAATTACACTTCAGATTTTCTACAGCCGATGAGCATTAAAACTTTCCTTGTATAAAATGGAGATGAGGTTCCCCCACTTCGTTAAAATGTGCCACCAGCGTTTGTGGATTATTAAATATTTTCTCATCAGTAAATGATGGTGATATGCGTAAAACAATAATCCTCTAACTGTAGAAGAGGGGAGGCGAGGGCATTAAGAGATTCAAAATTTGTATTTAAGAGATCCTTATCCAACACCTGCTACAGAGAATTAAGTAAACCAAATTCTGAGACATAAAAAGGTATACAAGTTTGAGAATAATCAGATAAACGATAATCATTAACTTTCCGAAGTTATTACGTTTAAAACAGGGAAGGCAAGTGCAATCAATATTGCTTTATCCTTCTTTGTAGGTTGCACTGAGTTTAAAATAGATGTCCTCTGGGAATACAGAACAACGTGAGATTAAAGTGTTGTCTTTAAGGAATTAGAACAAGCAGGGAACTCCTTCGAAATATAACAGGAGAAATGACAACTTAATTGGCTTACTTGTATTCGAGTGCATTGAAATTAACTCCATGTCCACAGATGCTGCTTGCATATCCATGACGCCTCGTTAATTTTCGCTGCTTAGCAATCTAGGATGAAAATGCAAGACTATCAATAACAACAGCACCTTATTGAGGTGTAAACTGCGTTAAAAAGAGTATATTAATCTGCCTTTTTTAACATTTCGTTTTTCTAGAGATGATTACCCTCTAGCATCAACAATACACGATTTCAAGCCATCATACTAACCCTAAAACCAATTTGAATTGGTTTACTGGAACATGCCCTCTTCGGTCTACTTATTCCCTTATGACTTGAATCGCTTAAGGCACTGTAAGGACAACAGTACCAGTCTATAGTTCTCACTAACTGCATCCTAACATTAAGACATTTCTGTAGGGCACTGATAGCTATGAATATTTCATTTTGGAAAATAAATTAACGTTTCATATAGCTTTTGTATTTGTCTACTTCTCATTTGAATAATCATCAAGTGTTCAATCCACAGAGAATTTAAGCATTCATAGGATGTTTATTTTCCCTGAGGAAGAATGTTTGCTTTCGACCTTACTCAATGGCATTGCAGCACATTCAGAGTTAACTGCCATTACTTCGACGAAATTGTGTACTGTTTCAAATCAAATATGCACCTTCAGCATTTCTGAAATCATCAAATATTAGAGATGGCTTGTTTCAGCGCAGAGCTTTAGATGTGCTTTATTGGGGTGATCACGAAGGATACTGAGAAATAGAAAACATTGATGCTGTTCAAATGACTTATACAAGTTTTGACTTTTCAGTGATGTAAACACGCTTTCAAAATATATACAAAACTATCTGTGGAAGTTCACTGAACTCTACCTACCAAAACCGTGACTTGAATCTCTTTATTGATTTCGACCGTAGTTATCCACAGAGTATAGTTCATAGACGAAGCCTATTTGCCTGAATAGCTACGTAAACAAATAATATGAATATAAGCTACAGAAAAACCACCGTCAAGTCTCTTGAGAAGCCTTTTCATCTTTTAAACTGCAAGATCGTGAACTGTTGCAACTGCCAGACTTATTAGGCCAATTTCTATGAGATACACCAACTATACATCATTATCTGAATCGACTTTAAGCTAATTTTATTCCCTTCAGATATGGGCATACTCTGATGGAAACGTTTCAACAAGATGAGAGCCACAGGCTTCAAAATGCAACTGCATAATACATCTATAAATTCTTCTATTGCCGTATGATAAAATAAATGATTTCCATTTATACTCGGTAATGGCTACATAGTATCTAGAGTTTATAAGACAGAGAGAATACAAAAACGTCTGTAGTACTGTACTCTTGCGTTTCGCAGCTTGACTATGGCAGCTATTTGGCCACCAGAAACTTGTCACATTGATTCTTGACTTACTTAATATGAAAGGGTACGGCATCCACTTCTGCGCATTATAACCTTCGATTACTCTTGTTCTGCAAAGTTAACAATTGCTTCGACATTCGTGGCAAGCAGATAGATACATATAAATAAAGAAATTAATAAATATGCATCACCGAAATCCCTAAATGCACACGTCCGTGCAACAACAATGATGCATGATTAACGTGCCACTTTGCTCGTTGTATTGTATTCAAAAATTTGTATTAACTTGTCAGTTGACAAAGGGACACGCGTCCCGAAAGCTACTGGTTTTATCTTATTATATTTTGTTAATAAACTGGGTAATAACTATAACTATATATGTATTTGTGAAATCCCTAAACTTAATAATAAAATAAAACTTGCATTTTACGATCAGTCGAGAATTACCTCATTTACTCTTATGTACTAATGCCTCTAAACTGCGTCTGTTCTTCTTTGGTTTGCCTTGTTTTCTGGACGCGAAACCCTAGTTTCCGGAGGAGGAGGAACTTTCCTATCCTCGCCTGAGACAGTAACTCAGCTAAGGAGAGAAAAAAGCCCGTTCAAGTTTCTCGAGCCAATGGCAAGGTTCAAACCCGGGCCTTTTTCACTTGGTGTGGGCAGGATATTGTTTATTACCACTGTGCTACAGCGAAGACTCCCTGAACTTGATACACATATGTTGTGTCTTATGTAAGGCAGCACCGGATCGTCGGTTCAACTCAGCCTTGGTACACTATTATGAATACAGAACCTTGTTAAAAGGACAGAATTGTGTGCAATGTTATGTTTGTGCAGTTTCTTTACATTGTTTACTTGTTTCTGGCCACTTTACCACCAGGAAGGCGATCGTGTGGAAAAGCGGTCCAGTGCCGTCTATACCACGTGAAGGTGGCCGATCTTCTAAACCTCTGTTCTCCAGCTCTTACTGCTCTAACAAGATAGCAAAAAAATAAAATTTCGTAACCACTGGAGGAATTGCCAGTGGGTACCAGCAAATAATTCCATACCCTGGCAATCCAAACCAAGTTACCAGCAAAAATAGAAATAAAGAAACTGAACTCATTTATAGGAGGCTATATACACTGCCTGGCCACTAAATAAGGACCAGCAACAAGAAAAGCTTGTTGAACCACCGTTAGAAGGAAACACTATTGCAACACAATCTGGTATGGGGGTCACGAAAAATATTCAATCATTCATATAACAAAATTGTCTTCGATTTCTGGGATGACCACAGATGTTAAATGTAAAAGCGATCCAGGATTGGGCTGACCAGGTTGCTCGACTTCTTCCTCGAGGCACTCTTTCAGGCATTTGGAGTGATGGATAATTCTATTGTCATATTGAAAGTATCCCTATTCATTAGGATAAATATGCAACGTCGCGAGATGTACTTGATCAGCAACAACATTCAGATATACTGGCGTTCATAGTGTCCTCTACTGGATTTAAGAGGCTAAAGATTTGCCAAGAAACGTCTTACACTTATGCTTCATCCAGTAGTCTGCAATCTTGGTACATAAGAAAAAATAGTCCCAGTGCCTTTTGTGGGTCCATATGAACTCTCGTTGGCACTGAAAGTGTAAATCGGGACTCAAGACCACTTGACTTTTCTCCAGTCCAGAATCCATCCTTTTCGTTTCTGGCACTAATGCATCGAGATCGATGGCTTCCATATAGATTTTCTTCTCCGGTAATGCATTCCTTGTCAGATTCTTCGCATGGTGCAGGTACGGATGCCTTGTGATATTTCCACATTACAGGATAACTGTTCCGTCGTCTGGCGTAGATTAACACTTCATAATCAGCGCCAGACGTCGACTACTTCTCCCTTCACTTTAAATTTTCCATCTGCGGTTGTTTTATAGAAATCTTCCTATTCAATTTTCTACTGGAATGGCACTGATCTTTGAACACTCAAGTGTAGCGGTTTTCTCTGCTACAGCACTTGTAAAATTACACCGTCAATTATACCTCAGCGGAAATCTGCGAGATCCTTTCCCATTGCTGGTGAACTTATTTGGGCAGTCCTCTGGTTATCCAGCTTATACAGTCCAAGTGTCTATGGTGTTAAAGTGGCCAGACAGTGAATTTAACAGTTACACCAACTGAATCTTTTTCTGCCAATTATGATGTTGGAAATACAATGGTCGAAAATCCTGTTAGGAAATTCATTTGTTGGAGGGAGGAAGACCAGGTAAATGAACATAAAGACACCTTAATTATCTATTTCTCTATTAAAGAGGGCGATAGAATTGCGTTATTGTCCTGCTATGAATTGTCCTGCGTCAAATACTACAGTCAAATCATGAAGTTGGGTTAAGTATGGTAGTTTTATATTAAGGACCTAAGCGGCCAAGGTCATAAGGTGTGTGTATATATAGAGAATGTTTACTGTTAGCGACAAAGTAACTAAGAACATGTGTCTGTAATGGAGTGGCCAGGAGCGAGAACCCATGAGATCCCCGTCCGTGACGGACTAATGTGCTACGGTGTCAGGCCATTGGGGTATGAAACAATAAAATATTTCTTCCATGGACACTTAAATTGAATTGAAGATCTTCCACTCTGTGGAATAACAGGGATCGTAGTTCCTATGCTACCCACCAGCTCCACGACGAAGTAATAAAAAGCATGTGAAAATAAAAATTAACATTTACTGACTTACCCTCGTTAAAAACAATTTTCGCTGGAGGTCTTATTATTCATATAATTCTGAGACATTGCTGTTCATCTTCTATCTAGAGCTTCAGCAACTCAGAAAATGTAGATCGGCTTTTCCTTGATGTTCTGATGAGTAACTACAATCTTACTGTTCTGGATTGATGCAGTCTGGCACTTTGATCATGGCAAAAACGGAGTTGTAGATTCATGTCAGCTTCGCTTGTCTCGTTGAAATCTCTCTCGCTCTCCCTCTCTCTCAGATTTACGCATCCAATAGTCTACTGGAATCGCTTTATAGCAGAACTTCTGTCCGCAGATACTATTTGCTATCCCATAAATGTCGCACTGCATATACAGCCAGTAGCAATCAGATATAGAACTCATCTTAAGCTGTCGTCTACTGCCTTTTGAGGCTTTGCTGTTGCCCTTCTCTTTATCTTGTTTACCCATACCCTCTTTTACGGCCGTCTCGGTCATTTCCTCGCCAGCTATTGCCTCTAAAACGATCCTCTCAACCCTTTAACTTACGAGGTTCCCTTGCCTAATGACATTGGAGAGCTCTATTCATGCATTCGTTTACTTAACAATCACTTTTTCCCTCCCTCCACTACGAAAGCGCCCCTTCGGGAGCTGTTTAATCCCAAACACGTATACTAAATCTTTCAGACGTGCTTACTAGTAGAAGAAGTAAAACTTGCTTTTGTGTTTCCAATAATATACTTATATACAGACACGCAACCCATAGTCAGGAATATTTTTCTTTGGCGACTTCTTTCGATGTATTTTGAACGTTCGAATAAAGACTTGTACATCTCAAAGCAACAACCGGAATTATTTTCATTGACATCTTAGTTTTATAACCAATGACATTTACTTTCACTTTACCACCGGCATTATACACGTACTACCACATATTCTTGTGACTATGTTTTAACATAGAGTATTTGTTCCAGAAATGGTATGAATTGTTCAGATATAGTATTTCCAGCATGTTTCTAGTCACTTAGCAGTCGTTGAGTTTTGGGTATAGCAAAGACTTAGCACATAATGCAACCAAGGAAAAATAAGAAAAAAATCATAATATATAAAGTCAGTCACATATTGAGGAAGACCGCTATGGTTAACAGAGTGGAGTATCGAGCAGTGATCAAGTTCCTGCATTTGCAAGGCAAGAAAGCTCAGGAAATTGAGGAAGAAATGAAAGCTGCGTATGGGCAGAATTGTCCATCGTAAGCCACTATAAAAACGTGGAAACGGGAGATCCAGTGTGTCTTTGACGAGCCAAGAGAACGAAGGCCATCAACATCCACAGACAGTGACAGACATGACAATTCATTTCATCGCAAATGCAGTGGAAATTAGTTATGGGTCTGCCCAAAGCATTTACATGACCATCTGCACATGTATAAGGTCTCCGTACGATGTGTTCCAAGATTGTTGATGCCTTTGCAGAAGTAATATCGAATGCAATGTTCTTGCCAACCGTTGGATCTGTCTAACGCGTATGTTGAGAACTTTTTTAGGATGAACCCACCCTATTCTCCTGACCTAGCATCGTCAGACCTCTTCTTGTTTCGAGAAATGAAGACATAATTGCGTGGACACCGCTTTGATTCGTCTCAGAAAGTCATCAATGAAGTGGAATAGAGGTTTCAGGCAAAAAGTGCGGACTTCTATGATCAAGGTATTAAAGAATTGATCCATAGATGGGAGAAATGCGTTACTATATATGAAGAGTACATAGAAAAGGATTAAAGTTCCTGTGAAGTTCCTGAAAATTTAGTTTCCGGGAGAAAGACTGTGCTACACCCTCGAGTGAGACGGACTAACTCAGCTGCATTGCGAAAATTCTTTGCGTTATTAACGGGATTCGAACTCGGGTCTTCACCACGTGCAGCGTGATCGGTGCTTATATGCACTGCGAGGGCCAATGTAACTTTGCGCATTTCACGGAACGAGAAGAATCTAAAGCCCTCTAAGGTGCGGTATATCTATCTTAATTAACTTCAACTAATAAGAGCAGAAATACTGTAATCTGTTAAGATCACTTATATGGGCAGTATATAGACTATTTTATTATTATTGTGCTATGAAATCCATGTAAAAAAATATCATAGAAGTGAAATGCGTCTGGATTAACCTTATTGGAAAGAATGATAAGTTATTGGATTTCTCTTTTATAGTGATAGGTTAAAATGGAAGCTTTCTGGGCATGTCAAAACAACCTAATCCCAATTATTGCATCCAAGCGACCTGCCTGCATTTTATCACTATCGCGAAAAATTTATTTTTATTATTTTTTTTTTATTTAAATCCTCTCTAGAATATGAACCACATTTACTTCATGCACGCCTACAGAAAAACTAATCGCATGGCGTTAAAAATCAGAGGTAATTAAAGCCAAGAAACACTTTGTGTGCAATGTTTAAATAAATATATTTCCTGTCTTTTGGCCGATCCTGTATGCCAACACATTCAATAACCAAGAAGAACTAATTATCTTAACGACGAGGTCGGCAGATTCGCGTGAACCAGACCGAACTTCCTGGTAGCACATCCTCTTAGTAACTCAAGTGGAGCAGATGAACATAATGCTGACACCGCTGAGTAGTAACATTCAATAGATTTCAGCGTGTTGTGAACTTGCTTAATACGACAGACAACTGTAATGAAATTCGTAATAAATTGAATTTCAGTTCTATTAAAGAGATCCAACATATAGTTCTGCCCAACTTCACATTTTTACAAATTTTCGGTCACTGCAAGAACTTCCAGAATTAGTTGGGTATTTGAGATTAGCATCGAGGCAAAGAAAGCTATGAAGCGTTGTTATATAATGGTTGTAAATTAAGTATATTCTATGGACCGATTAGTTTTTTTCTGTTTCATCTTGAGTGAAGATTCAGTTTACACGAAGAAAGTCATGCAATCCTTGCTCGAGACTAACTAATTCAGACATGGCGTTGAAAATTAACCACATTTTTTTTTCTGGTCTGGATAGGATTAGAGACCAAGCCTATTCCCACACGGCCTGAAAGGTCAGCGATCATACGTACTGTGCTAGCTACGAGGACACACATCAAGAGAACAATATGAAGAACAATTTTTCAGCCAGAAATGCGCTCTATAAATGAAAATCTTCACCTTACGAAACACACCTATCCAATGAGTGAATCAAAAATCTTCTCAGTAAATGGAATGAACTGGTAGAGGGATGAGAGTACTGAAAAGTGTATTTCCTATATTTCTGAAATAAATCGAATAAAATGTTGAAACAGTGCTGAAGTTTTCCTCATCTTATTTTTGTTTCTGTTGACTCATTTCACTCCCTTCAATCTTCGAGTTTTTGGCTCCTTCGTATTTCTAAATGTCACCATTTCCTTTCACGCATTTTCCCATTAACGAAAAGGAAATGCAATCTGCGTGAAACGTAGAAATGATGGTACTAAGATGCAAAGTAAAAAGAGCAATTTCTTTTTCCATACTTTTCTTTCACTGAGATCAAAATTATGTTTCAGGTAGCTGAATAAATTCCAGAGCCGACCCAAAATCCGACAGACATCAGGGTCACAAGTGTCTTTCCTCTTCTTCCCTGAGAGGAAAATCAATGATAAATTTATCAAGACGGTGCACACAGCCCTGCCATTTGGTTGCATAGTCGCGTCTCATAGGTAGAACTGCGCATGCGGCCACTAAAGACGGCTCTCTTCTACATTCTGTCTTCATATTTTTGGTGTCGCTATGTGTGGCCGCTTTTAATGCCTCGTGGGACTACGAGTCGGGCGGTAGGGATGACTGCCTTCTCGCTAACCCGAGGCTGAAGCTATTACATACCAAAGAATACGCGAGCTTCTCAAGTAATGCCATAACCTTGAGTGGTCCTTGAGGGTAAACGTTTGGATCTCTGCCAAGATGTTATGATGTGGAAGATGCATCTGCTCCTTTTGGTCATATGAGAGAGAGTACTGATTCAGGGATCTGATTGGCTAAGATGTCAAAAAAATAAAATGAAAAAAATATTCTGTCAATTAGCTTCGTTTTCATCCAAAGTCCTCCTGAAGGCTGTTTATGTCGTCTGATCAATTTTCTTCCATCACGTGGTCTATCAGACTGAGATTTAAACCAATTGTCTTGGATTGGTCCTCTCCTTTACTCTTCTACTCTCCGTGACGAGGATGAGAAAACCTGTCGTCATTACTGAGGCTGGCCGAACGCGTAACGGAATTAGGTGACCGTTCCGGAGCCATCGACCGACTGAAAGAAAATAAGGAGCGACTTCTAATGTGCAAATCTGTGGGTATTTTCTCTATTACTTATTGAAGAGGTTATGCGAGATAAAAAAAAAAAAAAAAAAAAAAAAAATGTTACTTACAACGCCGACTACCATTTCTGGTATATTTCAGCGTAGTGTCACAACGTTGAAACTTGTGAATCAGATCCTCCACTTAACTCGGATTCATCCTCTGTTCTCATTTTTAGTATTAGTAGCATATGATACGAGAAAGCAAGCTTATAAATCATCAGCCAAAAAAAAACAAAATAAAAAATCCCTCCAATAATTTGTCCAGTTTTTCTTGAATTTATTTAAACTACACACCTTCACAACAGACAGAAGTTTGTTCCAACAATCAACCACCCGCTGGTTGAAGACAAACCTCCGTGCATCTATCCTGCAACATCTTTTCTCAATTTATTTTTTATGTCCCCTCCTGCTGCGCGTAGTTGAGCAAGTGAAAGATTTATTGTTGTTATTGGGTTTTAGTAGCATCGGCGACTAAGGCCGTGTTGCTCCGTCTATATTGTCTGTAAATTGTGTTCTGAGGTCGAGTTTCTGTTTGCTAGACGAAAAATCCAATATTCCGGGAGGAAAAACCATACCTCCATCGCCTGAGACAGACTAACTCAGCCACGTTGCGAAAAAGATCAATAGTGAAATAGTGTAATCAGCAATAAGTTTGCTCAGTCCATTCAAAGCCTTAAACACCTCGTAGGTGCCAAGTATCTAGATGCTGCAATTTGCGGAAGTGAAAGCTTCGTTTGTAAGATCATCCTTTCTTTCCAGTCACCAATCGTATTGCCTTTCTCTGCACCCGTTCTAGCAGATCTATATCCTTCGTAAAATGAGGCCTTCAGACCTGTATGCCATAACCTTGAGTGGTCCTTGACGGTAAACGTTTGGATCTCTGCCAAGATGTTATGATGCGGAAAATGCATCTGCTCCTTTTGGCCATATGCGAGCAAGTGCTGATTCAGGGATCTAAGGCTAAGAAGTCTAAAAAAAAAAATAAATAAATAAAATGAAAAAAAAATTCTGTCAATTAGTTTCATTTTCATCCAAAGTTCTCCTCCCAAAGGCTGTTTATGCCGTCTGATCAATTTCGTTCCATCACGTGGTCTATCACACTGAGATTTAAACCAATTGTCTTGGATTGGTCCTCCTCTTTACTCTTCGTGACGGGGATGAGAAAATCTGTCGTCATTACTGAGGCTGGCCGAACGCGTAACGGAATTAGGTGACCTTTCCGGAGTCATCGACTGACTTGAAGAAAATAAGAAACGACTTCTAGTGTGCTCAAGGTGCAGCCAAACTATTGTCTTTTACAATGGGATAATCACTTCCTTCCCTGCTAGGAAATTTCCTATAACTAAACCCACACGAGTCTTCCTAGCAGCCTCTCTACATGGCTCAGAGAACTTCATATCTGACAGCACAATATTCACGGGTATTTTTCATTTTGCACTGAGAATAGTACCCTACATCTGGTACGTTAATCTGCGATCACTGCTACCCATATGCAGTACCTTTTGCATTTGTCAATGTTAAACTTCAACTGCAATTTCTCAGCCCATTGACCTAAATTTTAGATATTGTTGCAGTAGCTTACATTTATTACTGTCATTAACCACCCTGCAACCTTTGTATCATCTACAAACTAAGATATTAAGCCTGATATACTTTCATCAATAAATATTGGAAAGAACAATGGGCCTAGCATTGAACCCTAAAAGATTTAAAGTATTAATTAGTTAACAAGCATTTTATCCCTAAGCATTTAGCCTCATGAAAAACTCTAGCCAAAGAATAAAAATTTAACATCATTTGTCAATGGCATCCGATTTCATATATCCAAGTTAAATCCTATCAGATCTCTTTGGGAGAACAAATTTTAACATTTAAAGTGTTAAGAGTGAATAAGACTTTTTTTGGAAATTTCCAGGTTGGAATCAGAGAATAAAGAGGGAAATTCAAGGCCTCTTTAATTGGGGTTGATTTAATCTGAAGTTTTATTCATTCAAATTTCTATTCTCAGACCATGTGAAAAGTCATTCAACAGTTTTGTACGGTGTTATGACAAGTTAGTGACACATTGATTGCCACTTTGATTATTTTCCATTAAATATCCAATTACGCGAAGGATCTGTGGGTCTTTTTCACAACGTCGCTGAATTAGTCGGTCTCAGGCGAGCGCAGCGTGGTTTTGAATTGTGGATTTTTGTCCAGAAAATGGACCACAGGACACACTCAAATTACAGACATATACGGTGCAATTTGGCCTAAGTTGCTGATGCACTCAAAACCCTACAACAGCAACTGTAAAATATCACACAAACTGCGGTTTAATCGGATGAAATTTCAAGATGTCGTAGACGGTACTTTCTGGATACTCTAAATTCCAAGCTGGTTCATCCCACTAACCTCCCTCAACTGATAACCATTTTCTTCATGATAATTTCAACAACTTCCCAGGAGCTAGAGTAACCTGGTTAATTTCACAGTTTTAAACTCCATTATGTATTGTAGGATTTTTTTCGTTCATTAAAGATGCCAAATTCGGACGACACCTATCCATGGATCCAAGCAATATGTCCGCATAGGCGAATAATATTTTCAATAAGCTCTTAAGCTTCTACGTTTATGTTTCTGTTTGATATAGGTATGGGTTCGAAAAGCGAGGAATTCTGCTTTCTTATTCTTCTTAATGGCATGAGAGTTCGATAAAAGCAACGTGGAAGTCCAAGGGAAGACAGCCTGTTAGTACCTGAAGGGCAGCATTTGATGTCGTTCTACACGCGCGGGTCATTTGTAGTAGCATAAGTCGTTGAATTTCCTGAATTTGACGTTGTGCATGCACTAGTCATTCGGTGGTACTATACTGCAGCTCCATGTGACCATTGGTATAAATACAGATGAATAAAGAAGGCGTAGGAGTTGGTCCTTTAAGACCCCAGTCCTTGCGGGTAAGGCGTGCTAACATAGTGATGTAATTTTTTATATCTTTTCTTTGATAGCTTGAATATGGGGTATGAAAGTTCTTCGGTTGTCCAAAATTACTCCCAGGTACTTCACCGATCGTTAGTTTTTCAGTGGGCAGCTATTAAAACGTACGGTAGGGGGGGGGGGTCTGTAGAAGTCCAGTTTGCCTTTCAATGGGAGGGTTTTGCTCTTCTCAGTGGAGACAGTTTATTTTCCATGGCCCATACACAGAGCAGAGAAAGAACAACTGTAGCCCGGGTTTCTATGATGGCGCGGGTGGGGCCCTGGACGATGATAACTATATCATCGGCATAAGGAAGCTGATTAGTGTGTGGGTGATCTCTCAGGAGCCAGTTGTCGAGTGTCATATTCCAGACTTCTGGCCCCAGGATGGAGCCCTGGGGACAGCCTCTGGTTAGATGTCGGGTGATGCAGTGATATTTTGTTTTGATGCTGACTTGCGGTTAGAGAAGTAGATTTTGAGGAAGTGGTATAAATTCCAGGTACGGTTAGAGATTCTGGCCCTCTTGAGAACGCCCGGCCAACCATACTGTCAAAAGCTCCTTTAAAGTCAATGAGGATTACCAGTACATAAGTTGCATCCGACTGTTCTGCCCGTAGCCAGGAGCACACGTTTCTTGATTAGACCCGGGTTCGAGCCCATGACCACCAAATACGGAGGATGCGGAAAAGTCAAGGAATGACCAACACACATCCCCGGAGCAATATGGCCTTAGTTGCTAATTCTCCGAAAAACCAAATAACAACAACAACTGTTCTGCCACTTTAAGGGTTTTAGATAGCGTATCTATTGTGGCGCACCCTTTGTTTGAATCCAAATTGAAGCGAGGATACCAAACCATTGGCTTCATATCGGGGCTGGAAGTGGGAGAGCAGCAGAGTCTCTCAAAAACTTTGCTGAGAATTGGAAGCAGCGCAATCGGGCGGTATGCCTTAGAGGTACCTGTGGGATCATTAGGCAAGAGCCTCACATTAGCATGCTTCCAACGTGACGGAAAGTTGCCCTCACTCAGACAAGTGTTGAAGAGCTGAAGAAGTATCATTGGAACTATGGCCCATAGACGTTGCGCAGTCTCGCCTTCAATAAAATCCAGACCAGGAGTTTCACCTTTTTTTTTATTAATTGCTGCATCGATTTACACCTCTGTGAATGATTCCTCCATAATGGAGGAATCATTCAGAAAGCTGGAATTTTGTGCCGCAATCTTCCTGTGGATGTCAGTGTCCGAGTTGTCCTGATATATTAGTTCATCCAAAATCCGGTTGATTGTATCTTCCCAGTGTGTAGTCTTAGATGAATCATGAGAGCGGACTGAGGGGAACCGGAATCCCCACGGATTCCGGTTCCCCTCAGTCTCGACAATGGAACGCCAGGAATTCTGCTTGGCATGGTAAATTTTGTTGCAACCAGGCTACAATGTTCGGAGAACTTCATATCTGACCGTATCGTAATACCAAAGTCCCTTTCCTCCACTACCCGCTTTACTTCAACTCCGCCAAGTGTATAAGTTGTTTTGGGGTTAATGTTCCCCAGGTGTAATACCTTACACTTTGCTAGATTAAAGCATAGCTGCCACTTTTCTGACCATCCCTGAAGTCTATCTAGGTCATTCTGAAGAAGCTCTGCTTTGCGGAAATCGTTAACTACTCTACCAACCTTTACATCATCTGCAAATTTAGATATCACGCCCTCTATCCCTTCATCTATGCCGTTTATGAAAATCAAAAACAAGTGTTCCTAATACTGATCCTTGGGGAACCAACTTCTTACATCAAAGCAATCTGAGGAATAACCCCTTATCACAACCCTCTGCCTCCTGCTCTGAAGCCACCCTGCTATCCATCTAAGGACTTTCCCTGTGATTCCAACCTGTTCCAGTTTGTAAAGTAACCGCTCATGTGGGACTGAGTCAATGCCTTGCTGAAATCCAAATAAACGTCGAAATTATTCCCTAGTCCAGCTCTTGAGTCATCCTGTCAAAATAGCTAACTAGATTAGTTAAACATGATTTTCCCTTTAAAAAACCATGCTGTGTATCCTGCAGAATTATATTTCTATCTAAGTGATCCTGAATGTAATCCTTGATCATAGTCTCGATGAGTTTCCCTACTACTGAAGTTAGATTAACAGGCCAGTAATTTCCCACTTCACTCTTAGAGCCGCCCTTATGTATTGGAGATATGTATTTCTTGTTAGGTGTGATATGTACGTGTAAAGATATTCCGTGACCTCAGAGACATTTGCTACGATGACCACTGAATATCATGGTTACTGCTGACCTGCCCAAGATTTTAAGAACCCGATAAAAATGTAATTAAATCCAAAAAATACATTTCTAATACGAAAGGTATGTGATTATATAGCCCCAGTTTGTATTTTTCTTTATCGTTCAAAGAATGTGACAATTCCTCAATCTGGTAAAATCTCAGTAATTGTATGCGTTGTCCTATTTTAAACTCTGGCTTTATCTTCTAGATTGCGTCTTGTTCTTTATCCGAAATCGTTGTCTCTTTGTCACTATTTCCTCTTCTTTTATTTGTGAACCCAATAGCCGATTCAATAATCAATACTTTCTCTTACAAAGTAGCAATGTTTGGAACAAAGGTGCTTTTGTAGTTTTTGCGCTGAACTGTGCTTTAACCAAAAAAACTTTTATTGTGAATAACCACATTGAGTATAGAAAAATCTTCGTCCTTAGTACAAAGCAAGTTCTTACTACGCACTTATTTTATTTGTAAAAATGATATTCAAAATGCTAATACCGATATTTCTTGTACATTATTAGTTAGAAAAGAGTACGGGAAGGCTCAGTTTAAAATTATGAAATTTTATTTTTCTTAAAATGCAAAAATTATTAGAGTTAACATGTACTAAATTTTAACCATGTGTTCTTCAGTTATCTTTATTATAGATTAAAGGATTTTTAATTACTCGTGACTCACATTTCTAAAAAAGCTTTGTTTATGTAAATGATAGCATAATAAACTTAAAATTACTTTCCACTGTCGGCCAATATCTCATTTTCATGAAAATGAAAAACACATTTAAAAAAAATAGATTTTTCAGATATTTAAAACAGTTTGTTTATCTAGCTTAACGCCAAAGTATCTCAGATCATGAGAGGTTGCTTCTTTGTCTATAAATTGGGGCAGGATTAACGTTCCTGCATATTTTCAGGGATTATTAAAGCTATACATCTACAGACCACTAAGGCTAAGTCCAGTTCAATCGCTACTTCAATTAGACTCAAGTTTCTCACCTTCCCAATAGAATTCAACTTGCACATACAATGAATGTCCAAAAAACCATCATTAATAAAATAGAGGAGAAAAGATTGGAGTGGTTTGCCCATGTGAAGAGAATGGAGGACGACAGATTGCCCAAAAGAGCCATGGAGAAGGAAAAAGAGAGGAAGACCAAGAAGGAAGTGAATAGAGGGTGTGAGAGCAGCCATTAATAGGACTGGTGGATTGAGATTGGGAAGATAGAAGAAAATGGAAAAAAAGAATAAAGGAATGACTTTGATATTCAGTTGAGGTTGTAATAACGGAATAAATCCTAAGAAGACATAAGGCGCATAATGATAAATATACACAGCCAAAGATGTCCTATTTGTTAGGATAATCTTCACTCCATTTACCATTTTAATTATTATAAACTGCCACTTTTGCAGTATTAATGATATCCAGTAAACTCTTCACTGAAGTGCAGATCTAATATGCTAGGTCTGTGCTTACTACGGAAAGCCAGTAGACCACGATTGCTTATTCAGAACCGACGAAAACAATGTATCAATATGATTAATATGATATGAAGAATAATTAACTAATTTTAAGAAAGGAAGTGCATTCTGAAATGATACTTGATGTGTGTGTAAAAGTATTAGAGCGTATGGTCGAGTGCTTAATGAGTCAGCGAAAATCCTCGCTTCACTCTACAGAAAGCAGCTAACTTGTCAATGATCACTGTATAGATGGGACTGCCTTCTCCTCTCCTGGGATAAACAGATATTTCGAATTCAACTACTCTTACCTGGTGGTTATTTTGAGTTGTTAACGATTCAGTTGTCACAATAAGAAACGTGTGTATAGACACATTGGTACAGGATGATTAAGTTCCATATTTCCATTCTGAAGTCGTTATCTATCTGGACAGTGAACTTCCCGAACAATGGGCAGATCGTAGAGAGAATGGTTTTTGAATAAGCCCTCAAGGTCTTCACACTTCCCTAGACGTTTCTATACACGGAGATTCCGAGAAGATAAAGCGTACGATCATGAACCATAAATGTAATATTGCAGGATTTGTGTGGTGAAGATCCAACAGGGAACATGAAAAACTGTAGCTATGTTCACGATCGTATATCCCGCTGTTGAGAAATGATGCGTTCATGTAGGTGGTGCCGGTTGCAAACATTTTGCAGAAGTTTCCTAAACGCTGTAATGCATTCTATTTCTGGGTATTCGAAACCATTTTAGTTTGTTTACTGAATAAGAATTCTGGGATAAAGAATAAAGTGTTCTCGCGTAATTTGGCTCACCCTACATACATGAAATTACAATTAAACTATTTCTATATATTGTCATTATCCAATAGGTGCGTATTGGTATTTTAAAAATGTTTCATGTCCAAAAATTTCCAAATTCTTGAGAACCATTCAAAACAATGCATTAAATTACTTTACTGAAAACTGACCTTTAGTCCGCGGTTATATTGGTGTATTGACTAAAACTATCGCCACAAAAAGTTTAAGAAATTCTGCCTGGTGAGCTTCTTCATATAACTCAAATTCGACCACAGGAATAAAAACACGCGTTACTGTACAGACCATTTAGAAGTTTTAGGCAGTACAACGTAATTTCCAATATACACACACACACACTCTCTCTCTCTCTCTCTCTCTCTCTCTCTCTCTCTCTCTCTCTCTCTCTCTCTCTCTCTCTGCGTGTTTTCGTTATTTAATGTTATGTTCCTTCACACTATATACTTTGAAGTCGACAGCAAGAATAAAACCCCACAAACGTCATTAGAAAGCAAATAGAACGAACAGATTTGAGGATTACTCTTAAGATGACTTATCTAGTAGAGGAGCAAGTAGCTACAATTTTTCTCTCGTGACAGATTTCATAGTTTTCCATTAATTGTGATGGATGATGGTGTTCTCGTAAAGACAACGAAGGATGATCACAGGAACTTGCAACTTTTATTTTAACCTGCGTTGTTTGTAGAATATTTAAGCTATTTCTCTAGACTGTGTACTGAAGTTGAATACAAGTTGTCTGTGAAAAACAACTTTGATCAGCAACATATGAATTCTATATAATTTGTCTAAGGAAACAAACACAAGGCACTTTAAAAAATATACATTAATTAGTTTTGCATAACTGCTATTCTGCAGGGATTATTTTTAAACTACAACATTAGAAATCGAAAATCTTGGTTTTCTCTTTCAAATTGCTTCTGGACTAGATGTCTACTGCTGATGCCCCTTTCAAATCCTGCAAGTGAAGTTGTAACAGATTTTTCTGGAAAAAATTATGAATTTATTTTCGAAACAGATGTCTCTTTTCTCTATAATCCAAGAAGACCCACCCATATGACAAAAATCCTTCGCTACAATGAACCAAACTTGATTTGCATTTTGTAACATTACAAAATGGCAGTCCTTGTTCCTGTAAATAGACTGTTACAGACAAAATGGGCGATGTCATTTCATACTTAACAGAGTAGCATTCTGCCTATAACTTGAGTTTCTCCTATTTGAATGTAGTCTTAACTGCGGAAATGAATCGCACATCACATACAATATTGTGGACAACAACAATCCCAGTCATAATCCATGGAGTTATTACATAAACGTAGGTTGGTGCTGGTGCGCAGTTCAGTACAAGGAAGGTAAGGCGGAAGATTTAGGTGACTTATGTGGCGTGGTAGTTGATGCAAGACACTCAAGCTTGAGTATCCCAGAAACTGCAACCCCGCTGGGGTTTTCACATATGACTGTCTCGAAAACAGTTGGACAGGCCAATGGAGGCTGACAAAGCGTCTGTAGCCAGAACACAAAGACTGCTGTCAATCAAATAACTCAAAACAGTAGTGGTAGATAGAGGCATTTCAGAACGCATGCACACTTTTGTCAGAGGGGGTATTGCAGTCGACGATCGAACAGGATTCCATTTCTATCAGCAAAACACAAGGTGCAGTTAGTGACTCAGGAACACCAAACTCAACAGTGGAAGACTGGAAATACCTTTCCTAATCTGACGAATCTCGGTTTCTTCTATTTCATGCTTTCAGGTCCAGAATATGGCAAAAACAGCGCGAGTCTACGGATCCCTCCAACAGGTGCCAATAATACAGGCTGGTCGTGACGGTGTAATGGTGTGAGATGTAGCTCCATGGCGCACGCTGGGCCCCTTAATACCAGTGGAGTAACGTTCGAACGCTACAGGTCATCTATAAATTGTTTCCGACCAGGTGCATCCAACTGTAAATAGGTTCTTTCAGCATGTCACAAGGAACCAGTTCCGCACAATGAACTGTACAAAATTGGTTCCATAATTACGACTTTGAATTCGGCCTAGTGCATAGCCTCCCCTACCGCCAAATCCCAGCTTTACTGAGGACCTGTAGGATGAGGTGGAATGGGTTCTTCAGAGTAGATATCCACAACCATCTACTCTGCAACCGTTGAGTCAACATGAACCAGCATTTTTATGGCACGATTTTGCCATATCGTTAAGGCCATACCACGATGAGTCAATGCAGTTCTGACTCATCGTGGTAAGTCTGACTCATCGTGGTGAGTCACCTCATCCCTTTTAAGTACATATATCTAATAGAGTGGATACTCAGTGTATAAAACAGTGGACAATCCATGGCATTACTATAACCAATAAAGTCAATAAATTACTATAACCAACAAAAATAAAATTTCTCTACATTTCCTACTTAAATTCTTTCAAATACCAAAGTGTATTTTTACCTATTTTCATTATCATTTCAGTACAATTTCCTATCACTTCGAAGTATGATATTCACTATTGATGTTATTTAAGAATTATGTTTTGGATTTTCAGCACGGAGCTGAAAATCTAAATTAATTCTTGAATCTTAACTTTCAGCAACAGCATCCCTTAAGCAAAGCTTCAACCTGACTGTTTTAACCATTTAATTAAACTAACATCAACATAGCACGTTCTGTGAGGTCTGCAGTCCTCAAAATCTATTAGCCATTACCGCGTTAAAATTCGTAAACCAATACATTTTCTGTAAGCAATGAACGAAGAATTAGAAAAACGTCGAAAAGATGTAATCATCTACTCGGAGGTTCAAAGAGCGATGGTATCATTAAAATCGACCTGTTTTGAACCATTTCTATTTTTCGGTCACATCATTAGGCTTTCGAGCTTTGTTATAAATCGTATTCTTCTACCTAGAATTTTATGTACAACATTTCATTGTTTTTCCCGAGTGGGCATACTTACAATTCCGTGTCCCTCTTAATGGTTTTTCTGTTCTTCTAATGCTCGGAGATGAAAAACGAGGTGCGGATTCAAACAGTGTTAACACTTTTGCGTGCTCATGAACAAACTCACGTGTGGGCAGAATGGCAATTCGTTACTGTGAAACTGGATTTACTGCACCGCGGTCGAAGACATCTACCGGAAAATTTATATCTCATGGAAATATTATATTGATCCGAACTGAAGAATTCCAAGACATTAGGTTATACGAGTATTTTGACTTGGGGAACAGGGTGAGACGCATATCCCGAATAAAATCTCAACTCAAGGGTTTGACTTTAATATTTCTATTGCTTATTTTTTAACTACTAGAAATGGTACCGTTGACCACACATTGGAAATGGATACGCCGTAGACACCAGCTATTAACTTATCTGATCCACTTGCTATTGTGGGACGTCCTAAGGTTCTGCTCTTGGACTCTCCCCTTTTCTATGTACAGTATATCCTTTCGCGAAGAATAATTTTGCTAGGATTGAAAGTGCAATATTTGTTAACAGTCGCAAAGCACACTTAATCTTAGAGGATTAAGGTTTTGTCGATAAGAGATTAATTAGAAAGATATTCAGAATTTAAAGATCTGAGTATTCTACTTTACTCAGCAAGATTATATTCATAATTTTTCGTTTTAATAGTTCCAATTGTCTGTGCGATTGGCATAATGGGAGTCACCTATCAAAATTCCGATTGTGTTTTTTATGCTTCTTTTGGCATATTTGAAGACCATTTATATATGTCTTAATTATAATTTAACAACTCCTTATATTTATACCTATCTCTCTGTCTATTATATGCACACACTCCCGCATAAGTTTGGAATCACAACGTATGACAACAGTTTTTTTTTTTTTTAATTAGCTATGACAATATAAGAATTTAATCTAAAAAGCAACATACTAAAAACTAGTTTAAGATTTTTTATTAATAATTGAAAATTTACAGTAAAAAAATTCTTAAATGATTAATATCAATAAGTATACTGATTTAAATCAAAATATCTCCTGTGAGACTTCATCACTGCCTCACACAGACGTGGCATTCTGGCGATTAATTTTATAATAGTGTCTTGACCAACATTATTCCAAGAGATCTGCAAAGTTTTCCATAAAAGCTCTATTGGGTTTAAGTCAGATGACTGGGGTGGCAACACAATTTACAATACCCCTCCTTTTGTTTAGTTGCTAGAAGGTCCCTCCACAGCTTAGAGCTGTGCTTCGTGTCATTATCGCTTTGTAATATAAAATTTCTGCCACAATGTCGAAGTCCAGAAGCATAGTTACAAGATCATGAAGTCCTGCTTGTTTAAGACGAAGTTTTACATCTTTTTTTTAATTACTTTAATTCGGACAATATCACCCACTCCGGATAAACAGAAGCAACCCCAGATCACGATGGAACCACCACTGTGTTTGACTGCAGGCACTAAACAATGTGGCACCATCTTTTCTTCAATTAATCGTCCCTTAAATTACCCTTCGATACAAAAATTTCAAATTTGTATTCCTCCATCCGCATTACCACTCTTTTCAACTGTCCAATCTTGATGGCTCTTAGTCCAAGCCAACCGTTTCTTTCGATTTTCCAGTTTTAACAAAGGTATTCGGACCGCTACAAGACCATGAAGTCTTGCATGTTTTAGACGAAGTTTTAAAGTGGATGTAAACACGGGAATTTCTCTGTTCTTTTTGAATTCAGCTCGGATTTCAGGAGCAGTAAGTCTCGACTGCGTTTAGAAATTAGTGTTATGATCTTGTGCTTCCGTTATTGCGCTTGGTTTGTTATTTAAACTGCCAGCCAGTCTCCTTGAATCGTGGAATGGTAGTTTGTATTCCTTAAAATGAAACAGCTAATGTTTTGCCAACACTTCTCATGAAATAACTTTATTACTATAGAGTTAGAGTAGCACTTTTTTCAACACTCATTTTCTTATTTCAGTAGTCGATTTTATAAGTTACCGCTCAATTTGTATTATTGCAAAACACTATAATCAGCTACAATTTTTTGCAATATTGCAACAATACTCCCACTTTCTAGGATATTATAGAACCATCTAAACGTTCTACCACATTCAGGAATGGAATCTTCTTTAATATTCTACTACACATTTAGGAGTCTTCTACAACTTTCTAGAATATTCTCGAATATTTTAGAAATTTCTTAAATATTGTTTAAGTTCTTTTATTTGATTTTTAAACATAACGGAAAATATTTTAATAAAAATCAGTAAACAAGTTGGGTCTATTTTAATAAATAACTTTGAAAATAAGAAAAATTAAACTTGATGCCAATCTTTTAGATGGAAGTGTGTGCGTGCATGTGTGTGTCTGTTATCAAGTCCAAATAGAAGAATGCTGCTTGCCTTAGCAACTCTTTTTTAACTTTTGAATTAATATCGCTCTTAATTGGCCTTCTAGAATTAGTATCAAAATGGCATAGCGATGCAAGGAAGCGAGCTTTTTCCGCATCTGCCAAAACAAAAACCCTCCCTTATATTGTTTCCATAGTCAAAGTACCTAACCAAATCTCTCGAATTTTGTCCGACTCTGCTTCTCTCTCTCAGGCAACTCATTCCATTCCGGTGTTTCACAACATTGGAATAAGTTGAGGAATATCTACGATTCCAGATGATGAACTTCATGAGATCTAGTCTACTGGTACTCCATAGTTTTTTTTATATTTTTGCCTTCTGGTTCTTGTCTCACTCACCAGTGGGAATATTTCTTCCTTCATTGCTTTTGCTAATCCCTCAAGGATTAGTAAAATTGCTAAACTCTGCAGACTATGTCCTCTAAGCTTCTCATATGGAGAATGATTATTGCTCTTCACGAATCTATTTCCCCTTCTTTGCACCTTGTACAGAAGTCCTATAAAGGTAAAAGGTAAACTGCAGCATTATCAATCCACTGCAGGACGGAAGCCTCCTCAAAGATTCATGTTGAGGGAATAATAATCTGCCACGCTGGTCCAGTGCGGGTTGGCAAATCTACCGTATTTAGCAGTCAGGGGCTTGAATCCCGGTTTACTCAAAGAGTGCATGCTACTGCACTCCAGCTCCTAATCACTCGGCTCTGGAGGCCGCAGAAGTAGTCTTTCTTTAAATGCAGCTTTCAGACCTCTATGCCATATTCCAAGTGTGGTCGCACCATTGTCATATGGAGAAGGACAATGACCTCTTCTCTACTTGAAAAATTCTGATAAATCAGACTATCGCATGCCCTTCTTGTCAACTGATTACATTGATTGTTGAACTTCTTTCCTTCTGTATCTTAATCACAAAGTCTCAAAACCTGAACATCCTTTAATTCCTCTCCATCTAATATATAATCTTCTCCTAGGTGTCTGTTCTCCAAAAGGTGTCACTTTTTTTTCAGACTATACAATACTTTAGTCTGTTCAAATCCTTTTGGACAAGCAGCCGGTTGTGATCGTTAACCGGCCATCCACCTTTAATTTGTCAGGAAACTCCGACGACCTCCCCTGTATTTCCTCTAATCAATATTATTTAGAAAGATAAGAAACAAGAAAGAAAGATCCGAGCACGGATCCCTGAGGGATCCTCACTTCCTACAACAGTCCTGCTGTTGTTGTTTGTTGTTTTATGGCGCAAAAGCTAATTCGGCTGTATCGTGCCTCACTACAGTGCTCTCTAAAAAAATATACCCATTTATAACTACCCGTCCTTTGACAAACGCCTAATCTACTGATGGATCTGTTAGCCTGACCTGCTCTAATTAACACAGTAACTTCACGGGGAACCATATCAAAAGCCTTACTAAAACCCGCATATAATACTGTATAAAGTTGTTCCTTGTAATCCAACGGCTTTACAATCTCGTCACAGTAACTTTCCGGATTTCTCAGGCAATATCTATCCTTCAAGAAACAATGCTGAGATCCACTTGGAACGCCATTTTTTTAGATGATCCTGTATTGCTTATTTAACACCACCACAGATTCCATAATCTTACCAACCACAGATTCAACTTACTGATGTTTAGTTGCACATCACTTTTTTACGTCCTCCCTTAATATTAGAGCGATTTTGACTCGTGAATACAATGATCTCAATTAACATTATTAATGGTTGGATGCATTCACTCGTCGTCTTTTTCAGAATAACTGGAAAGTCTTTCCTACCTATCCACGGCCACTTTACACACTGTCTCAGTAGCTTTTCAGTTATTGTCACTTGTTTAACAACTGTTCAACTGAGCTCCACTAACCTCCCTTGGTTTAGTTTATATAGTAAAGATTATTGTAAAATTTTTGTTAAACGCTACCGCTACTTCGTCTGGATGGTCGATTATACCACCACCTTGACCTTAAAAGAAACAGTTACCCGTATGAGGCAGTGTTACTAACATGTTTTTTTTTTTTTGTTATCTTTTGCTCAATATTAAGTCTTTCAGTTTTCTTGTCATTCATTTTGGCACCATTCTTTCGTAGTAGTACTTATCTGGAACGAATGTGTTTGTGGCTTCCAGGATAAATCCCTTAAATACTTCCCATAATGGATTAGTATCAAATTGCAATGCGGTAATAACTCCCATAAATAGAGTACAAGAAATACTTGAGTCCGTCGTAGTAACCATTCTTCCTCTAATTAAAGTCGTGACCTTTTTCTATAACCACCAAAACTTCTTTGGATATTACCTATTTTATGACATTATGATCACTCCCACTATCGGTTCCAGAACAGCCATATTTTAGGCTGCTCGGATCTTTAATGAGAACTCCGTCAAGGATATTTGACTTCCCCTTGTGCTTTCTCTGTGCTGAAATAAATAGCAGCCATCCTGTTGATTCAATGGCCTGCTCCCACTATGTGCACTGCATGTCCATGATTTTCAGTCTATAAGAATCGCCCATAATGGTTCACTCGCTCTTGCTTGCCCACTTAAGTTGTCTAAACAGATTCTTATCACACTGCTCTGATATACACCCCAACTTTCATTCTTTCTTCACCACTACCACATGGACTCAACATCCGCCTAGACTTTAAACGCTGGGAAACATCTTGTTACTTTTACGCAGCTTAACTCCTCTCCCACTTTCACTTTTTTTTTTCTTTCCTGAACACACTGTACCCACCGAGATGAAATGCATCTTCCCCTATCTTGAGATGGCACAACGCTTCAGTTATTCCTCTAGCAACAGCGTTAGATGATCTGACCAGAAGTTCAAGTTCATTCATATTATTTACAAAACTATCATTACTATACAAGATTTATCTGAAATAAAAACTGCATATTGGAGAGTATTGTATGGACAAAAACAATGAAAAGTGTTACATAAACATTGGTTCAGAGAGGCTTCCTTAACAAAATAGAGCCATTCGAATATTCTCAATACAGCAGTGGAATAGTAGAAATTCCTTCAAAAAGTAGTTAATTCAGTGGGACAGGTGAACAATTCCAGGCGTAGTCTGTCTATACGGACTAAAGTGACGTTATTTACATATTGCTTTTGTATCCAGCGGCGAAGAGTAGGCTAATTAATTTAGATGTCCCCAAAGAAAAGAATCAAAGGAATTCATGTGGTATGATGAACGATTTGGCCATGATACCGTACTTCCTGTCTTCTATCCATGGGCTAAGGGATGAGGCTCTTACTATCCAGTACATCTCTTAATTATTTATGCCAAATATCTGAATTGTGTGATTTATATACATTATCAACCACTTATTCCAAGACTAAATATCTATTAACTAAATAAGATTCAGATAGTGAGAAGATCATCCAATTAGAGCATATAAAAGTAAAACTATTATTCGAAGACATGGACATCAGCTGTGTCCGTGATCGCACGGCGCAATGAATCTCACAAAAATAAAAGTAGGCAAAACGCGTCTGAAGTCAATAGAGAGCTGAATGAGTTTTCATGGTTGAACCGGTATTCACAAGCCGCACCAAGCCAGTGAACCCCTACATCGCTTGTAGTAGTGCCTAGCGTATCATCCTTGGAACAGTGGATACAGGACCATATCAAGCAAAGAGTCGCGTTACAGTCGTAAAATCGCCCAGAGTAGATGATTAAACGTCACTTACTACAGTATATTGTTCCAATAATAAAATTCGGAGAAAGGTGGGTCATGGTATGGTTTGCTGTTAGGATTCGAACAGTTGATTTTAGTGGAAAAATGTGTCTCTATAAGATTTTGCATCAATGCTTGGTCTTATATTGAGATTTAGACTGTAGTTTGTTTGTTTGTTATTTGGTTTTTAGGAGCATTGGCAAACTAAGGCCATATTGCTCCGGGATATGCGGTGGTCATTCCCTGACCTTTCCGCATCCTCCGTATTTGGTGGTGACGGGCTCGAACCCCGGTCTAATCAAGAAGCGTGTGCTACGCACTGCTGCTCCTTCCCACCGGGCTACGGAGGCTCCTTTTAGACTGTAGTGTCCACTCTGACTATCTTATAGAAATGGGCCCTCTGTTCCAGCACGATATTACTCCATTCCATACAATAAACGGTGCATAAATCCGGTTTGAGAAAATGACGTCCAACACCCCGCCTGATTTAAGTAGAGGCCCAAACTTAAATCGTTCAAAACACCTTCGGAATGAAATGAAAAGCCGAATCAGGGAATGACCAATACATCCATCTACAGCTGAAATGAACGAACTGCGCCCAAAAGAAAAAGGAATGGTCCGAATTCCTTCTAACTGCTGCATGGAACTCGTCAAAGTTTCCACTGCCCAATCGATGTTATCGGGGAAAAACTTGGGCCTCTTCTGTTCATTAAATCTCATGCTTTTCCAAATATGGCATATGAATACCTTTGGTAGGGGAGTACTCATAATGTAATAAACTGAATATTATTTGTCAAATTGTAAATTTCTTCCGTGGTTCATATTTTATAAATTAATATTATTATTTAATGCGTTTTAATATTGTATGATATCTATTATTTCAATGTGCGCTTGTATTTCATATTCTCTCTAAAATTATTTTTGCTATGTTTTGTCAAATATTATAATTAATATGCAACAATAAATTTCCATTTTTGGAATACTATGAGGCAGTTTTAATATAAAATTTAAAAACAGTTCAGCACCTAGTAAAATTTCAGGATATTAGGCGCCTTAAGCTCACCTTTACGCTTTGTGTTCCCTACATTTTAAACGAAAAATCTTATTCTAAGTTCGCAAATAAAATAATCGCGTTGCGTATATTTTCTTTAACACATTTAAAAAAATGTGTGAATATCAAAAAACATATTTCACCCCTTTTCTCCAATAGTCCCTTTAAATATAAGAAAATCAAAATAAATGAAATCACAGAAAAATAAAGTGATTCCGTTCTCTTAAAGGAAAATGACTGTAAGAATTTCTTCCGTATTTTAAATACCTTCTATGAAATTTGCACACACCCCAAACCCAAGCCTGTTTAAGAACTCAAGCCAAAACTCTTATGAGATAGCCTTCGTATTGCAACAAGAAATATGAATCCATCATAAACCTGAATAACGAAAAATATTCGAAGAGAGAGAGAAGCTTTGGTAGTGTCATAGATTTGGGATGAAGCGAGTGTCTCGTGATATTTTACAACCAAACAGGTATTTTATAAACTTTAATGTAAATAATTTTCTCTTAAGCTAAATTCTTATACGTGTTCAGACGCAATTGCCAATTTTCCGAATCAGAACTCCTAACGGGGAGTTCTGAAACCATCTATTCAAGAATCAGCCATCACCCATCTACTCAAGAATTTTCCTAATAGCAAAAAAAAAGTAAATACACTGTTCACATCTTTTGCTTTCTTTTGGTGCGGAAAGAAACTACTTCATTGGAGTAAAGTAAATTCATCAGCGTCTACACAGCGCAAATGGAAATTATAAAAGAGAATTCTTCCAATCATTTTTTTTTATTCCCATCGAAAATTCAGCGTACCGAAATTCAAGTCAAATCTTGACAAGCATATTCGATCGAGTTCTCTGAGCGTTTTCATAAAGGCGTAGTTATTGATTCAAGCTGATACCTTTGCTCCACCCGTTCGCCTTACCATGGATATTTTATACTATTTTGAGTGTCTTTTTCGCTCTTCGCTATTCTTTCCTCTTTCTCCCCCACCAGTTTTTTCTTTACTTTTTTTTTTTTTTTTTTTTGTTAAACCAAGACGCTCCATTCAGCGAGAATTTTTTTCCCCTCCTCAGGACCTGCATACGGCATTACGGCTATTGGAAAGCTCTTCTGTTAGGATTATTGGAACAAAAATTCCGCTCTGTCGCTCGAAACAGAATTTCTTTAATATTTTCTTTAGTTCTATTTGTATTCAAATCAATCGTAAAACTCAATTTTATGGACACTTCTTGGTTGGAGTGGGCAAACAAACGATACTGTACGAGTTCGACAGTAAAAGGAAAATAAAATTACTACAGCGCGCCTTCCCTTGTGTGGACTGAACGCAAAATGAACAGATCTGCAGTAGCAGCTGTTGTTTTCAGCAAAGGCGAGAGGGAGAAATGGACCAATATATGCAAAATACTAACTCTGCTTATTGAATTCTTCCCCACCAGGCACGAAGAATCACCGTTTAATTTTTAATACTCGTATACTGTCTGTATTGGAATACAATGAACAATCTCTTCTATCTTGTTTTCTGTGTTGTTTTTAATTCGTTTCAGGCGAGAAAGCGAAATTGCCTTGGGACATCCGATCATGCAATCGCTATCGGAGATAAAGATTGTCTGAAAACTCATCGGGAATACAATTCCAGATAAAATTCGCTCTGAACGAAGTTGGGCATTTGGAGAATCCAAAAAATATTGTACTTACTGAATACATTCTTCATTGTCACTTCACATCAAACCCATACAATTTCCAAACATAATTAACTAGCACCTCATAGCCTTAGCTGCTTTTACGAAAAAAACAATCAATCGACTAGACGATAACTGAAGGCGTGAAAGATGGTCTTCATAATCTTGTTTTACCACCACACATTACGAAGACAGGCCAATTCCAACATGAATTCAAAATAGTTCATCAGTACAGCTTAAAAAATAGCAAAAGTCAAATTTCATAAATGTTTTTAAATATGAAAAATAATTAAAAATGCTATTATTCTATTGTAGTTGTTTATACTTTATCTTATAAATATATACATAATCCAAATTATAACAAGAACTGAAAGACAAAATAAGTAAAATATTCTATATAAAATGATCTGTAGTGTTAAAGTTTAATCAGCTATTATGGATTCGTGAAAAATAATTTTTTGAACTATTTGTGCGATTATATATTCAGTGTTCAGAATATCTTAACTTAATGGAAGTTCTAAAACGAGAAATAAAAAAAAAAAAAGCTCACAAGCGATATTCATCTTAGCAGATAAAAAATTGAAGCCAAAACTTTTCAGAATAATTTAGCATTTCAGAACAAAATTCTCTTGCTGAAAAGTAGTGGCAAGAAACATACAAACAAACAAAAATCTGCAAGAAATAAATCTGTCAACGCCAGATGGCCATTAATAATACAAAATATGGTGGACGGAACTGCATTGCGTATTTTAACATTGGCTGTTTGGAAAGTTCAGTTTTACGTCACCAGAATCCTTTTGTAACCTGCTTTGTGTGCGTTTCTTCTGCCACGTCTATATGTAATATCTATTTGCGATTACAGGCTGAAAGAAACTTTGGATTTAAATCTATTATCCGATTTTAGGAATGTTTTTAATAATGTTAAGGACACGGAAGTCATAAAACAGTGTTCGCGTATTTGAGGCCAGTTTAAGTGTTGTAAAAACTAGAAATAATTTGCACCCTACAACTGGCTAATTGATCCCTATATCCCCTTTTTATATCGAACCCAAAATGAAAAAAAAAAAATACGAGAATTCTGTATGTTAAAAACTGTTGTCTCCAATTTCGTTGCGATTTACTTTGATTTCGAAAATAACATATTTCATCATAATATACAAAATTACGAACCTTAAAATGATTTGCCTATATGGATCTTCTTACAGTAAAATAAGAAATCCAAGCAAGATGTCAGCAAGGCTCTGTGGAGTTTGCATATGCCTATTGTTTTGAGGCGATGGAGAGATTCTCCCCTTTTATGAGCTCTCACAGATGGTGACAAGTCTGGCTCAGTGGAGAAAGCAATAAAAACTGCCTCTTTATTGTACACTGTCAATGTCCTGCATTCAAGCATCCCTTGAAATTTAAATGGTTTTAGGTAAGGAAGAGACGAGTTGTTAATTATTGTACTGAAGTAACTAAGGACATGAGACGGTGTATCGATATCCTGTGGGTAAATCACTTGTATTCAACGATTTTACCTCTATCTTCGAGATGAAAACCATGGAGCCTTCACTCAAGTCCAACTAACTCAGCTACAGTGTGGGAACCCATAAAATTCTATTCTCTTTGGTCCTAATTGGAAGTATTTCTGAATTTTCCACACGGTAAGAGAGAACAGCAACTGATAAGGAGAAAATCATTTTAAGATGAAATCCGACCAAAACTTAAAATGATCCACACAAACTTTTGTTACTTCAATGCCAACTGGATAATGTATTTTCATCAGCCGCACACAATCTGAGGGCAATTACATTTCAATCTGAAAATACAGTCACTATGCATTGATTAGGGTAGCTTCGTCTGGAGATAAATGTCATTCACCTTCGCTAACCCAAAGTTCTTGGCATCAGTTTCAACACCTGAAAAGTGAAAACGTTCCAATGGTCTTCATTGGCCATACTTGATTTGCCAATGCCATTTTTACTCATTCGTAAACATCTTTCCTTAACGCAGTTTTCCCTCTCTACTGAGCTAGCATTCGTTTATGAATCTCGCATCCTGCAAAAATCGAATTACTACACGTTATTCAGAAATCATCTGACAGCGAAACTGGCAACTACGTGTTGTAACAGCACAAGACCCAGCAATCCAACGTCATGTTTAAAATTTTCTCAGTATGTAGTACGTTTAATGTCCGGAGTAATTTCTGACATGTTATCAGAATTTAATATAAAAATTGCCTTTACTTTTTCAGTTGCCCTTACAATCTGATCCTGTCAAAAAAAAGAAATTTAGACGTTAGTAATGATGTTTAAGGATTGAGTAAATGACAGGATAATATATTTGCGCAGCATGAAGAAATTCCATTGACTTTGGTTATCGCTTTAAACGAAGCTGAGCATATTAATGTTGACTATGCTTTGTTTATATTTTTGTATCTACGTAGATAAATTTCGCATGCAGAATAGGCTGCACGAGTTTACACCACAGAAGACTGATTCCATAGAAATCTAGGCTGAATATTTATGGAGAGAATGGGTCAAATCTTTTTTGATATACAATTGTGAATGATGTAGTTGCACTTATATTAATTCAATCACATTGCTCTGTGCTTAAACTATCAGAGCACGATATATCACTATATTGCATCCCTAACTTGAGCGTGTTAAATCCAGCTAGGCTTGGAAACAAAACAAAACAAAAATACACCAAGAAAAACATCCTGAGGCCTTAACGCATTTTAAATAACCCAAAAAAATTCATCTAATCATCAGTGAGATTTTGAATAAGCTAAGAAAGCTCATTTGAAAACCAAATTATGTTTGGTGCTCCGTGTAGTGATCTTGAACTCGGATCAAAGGACGTCGAGGACAAAATGGTACTCGGAAAACTGAGGAACACATTTACCAAACACCTCTCGTAGTCGTTCGGACATATTTAAAGATTTGGTTGAGCAAGCACAGCGCGTATAGTTAACCGATATGAGAGAATAATACGTCCATTACATAGGGAAATATTAAAGACAGCAATTAGAACACAACATTAGTCCAGGAAAGCGATTAGACGTTCCAATCGCAGGAGACTGCATTATGTTCACGCTAAATTTCGATCTGCTGCTAGAATTATGACTGAGCGTGTACATACAAAGTAAATGATCCTGGAGAGAACAAATGGAATGACAATTAGCGTGGAAGCATCGTAATATCTTTATTATTAGCCCTTTTCGTGTGATGCGACAACAGATTCAGCGCTTTAATCTCTTGAAAACACTCAGGTAATATCATCATCTTCAAGAGGAATAAATAACGTTGCAATTATGAGGTAAGAAATCATGGCGAAATCTGATATCGTTCAATTATTTTAAGGTAGCAAAGGAATCTTGGCAAAAGTGCGTCTCCTAGACGGAAAAATGCACTTCAGTAACCGATATAAACTCTTACCAAGGGTTAAACTATCTGGCGAGATATTAGCGCCGGAGTTAATCAAGAGTCACCATTAGTAAATCGATACATCCATCTAGTAGCAAATCTTAGTTTCTGCCACATTCATTAGCTTCTCTGAGATCATTAACGAATCCTAGTTACATGAAGGAATGTCCACTGCAGTGAGGATAAAGAGAAGAGGCAAATTATGAGATGGCAAAGTTACCGGTAATAAAATTCAACGCACTTTATATCTCTGTAGAACATTATTTTCAGTAAAACTTGCAAGCGAGTAATAAAAAATGTTCTGATAATTCGTCGAATGTTTTGAACTAAATTCGAGCAACTGTTCGCCATTAGAGAATTTCGGGTCTAATAGCCCATTTCGCTCAGCAAGCCTTTATTGAATAACAGAAACAATGGCGTGCTGCAACCTCTATTATCAAGACATATGTGTGTGTGTGGGGGGGGGGGATCATCTAGCACTTTTTGACTGCTATAAAATGATCTTGGAATAATAAAGAATGCTCTTCTTTATAGTTTCATGACTAGCGGATTTCGAATGATCAGTTCAGAAACGATCCCTAAATTTGTGATTTATGGACGGTTCCTGAATACATGTTGCAATAATCATCCTACATCACTGTTCTCCAATATACATGGAGAATGATGGTGTAGAATGATGCTTATTAGTTATTTAAAATATTCTACAGCAAGGGTAGAATCCGATACGTAGAGTTAATACAATTCACAGTCTTGGCCAAAGGTTACAATTCAGACACGGTGGATTGGATTACAACAAATAAAATAATATGGTTGTAAAGTTAGATCTCTTTCCAAAATGTTAAAAAAAACTTATTTTGAAAAACAGCTTGGCCTATCTATTAGAAACTGTCCCAAGTTCAGGCTCTTTATTTTCGTTTTTTATTTTTTGTAGAGACTGCCGATAATCCGGTTCCCCTAACAGGTACTGACACAAAACAGGTCAGGATCAGTGTGCTCATTTTATTGAATATCACACTGGTGTTATATGGTTACCTGGTTGGACAGTCTAGGTGCCTCAATGTTCGCACTAAGTAGCTTTGTCCTTTGGAAGTTTCCAGTATGTTAAGAATCTGTGTACTGAAAGCGCGTCTATTTATCGAGATAGTAATTTCTAAAAGACTGCATATTCTTTTTCATCATGATTACTTCAGCAGAAACTCTGTCGAGTCATCTCAGAATCCAATATTGTAATCCTAACATTGTATGTACGTTACAGGTACAAAGGACCATATTGTAGGTCCACAGAGTACCAGAAGAATTATGCATTGATCAATACGTTGCATAATTATGCAGATAGTGTGGTCGGTGGCCAGTGCAATGTTGAGTGAGGCCTGACGTAGTCGAGTGGTCATGAAAGCGAGTGCGGTAGCACACGCTCTTTGAGTGGACCGGGTTCGAGCCCGTGACTGCTAAATACGATTATTAACAGTTTGTATTGAGCGATTTACTGTAAACTCTACTGATCTGGTGGTCGTGCCAGAGTATAAACAAGATCATTTTTTTTTACATAATTGTTTTTTTTTTTTTTTTCAAAAATTTGAGTAGAGAACAGCTGATAAAGATTGGTCTGTAATCCTTAGAAGATTTCAGATCATTTATTTTTAGTAGAGGTTTAATAAAAACAAATTTTCCCAGTTGACAGTGGACTTCCAGATCTCAGAATTAAGTTGAAATGGAGAAAGACTAATCTGAGAAATGTATTGGCGGGATACAAATTGACTACGAAGAGAGGAAATCCAATTCTAACAGACCTTGTTTGAAGAACTAATTATGCCTTTGTGAATGTGTTGTGATTGTAAATTTATTTCAATTCCTCGATTCTTACTTTCGATATATTTTAGTGTTGGAATAGTTAGCTACTATCGCAAAGCTCAAAACATTTATCCATTGAGAGGTGTCATACATGGCGAGGTACCTGAAGGAATACAGTGCAGAAGCTTCGCTACGGAAATACGGATGTGTACATAATATTGGTGGTCCTTTTTTCATTAGCGCGCAATTTTATAAAGAGATATGAGGATACGCGTGACAGATAGCATACTAGTATCAAAAGGTCTTCGCTACAAATTCAAAGCTGGTGTCCGCGCGAAGTTTCGCCATTAGAAGCGTTTAGTGTGGAAGGCACTTGGAAAAACACTTTAAATGCCTTAGAATAATCTTTTTCAAAGCAGATCACTAATGTATGCCTCTTGACTTTAGGCTATAATTTATTTCCAGACTGAACGAGGACGGGGAGTGGCCAAACAACATCCTGAGAACAGGTGAAGCATCCTTTTTTTTGTCTGGTGGATGAACACATGGAACCATTTGTTTAAAATCAAATCCATTTTTCTCGTAAAAATTTCCCTTTCCTCAAAAGAAGCTAGCAGCACAAGGACCAAAAAGCAAACCATTGGCAACATCCAGGTATCATACCAGCGGTGCAAGAGCGATAAGCAATGGGAAAATCTGGCTCAAATTTTCAAAAAGGTGCTCCTCCACACATGTTGGCCTACAAATCAATGTTTAATGAGTATTTTCCGATTTATTTCTAGTTACTTTCCGTGCACAAAGCCTCCACCATTGTAGAACTTAACATCAGCGTACTTGTAGTTTTGAGTTTACCTTAGACATACAGTTTATGAAGAGATTTCCCCCAACAGCAACTGATCTGAAAATATCTTTAATTAGAGGGAACAAATGTTTCAATCAGCTATATATAGTATAATCCGGTAATAAAGTTTCCTAACATCCATTCTGTTTTTCTTTTATTTCCCCTAAGAATGTGGCACAAAGTCGAAATATTTCCAAGAGGTACTTGGAGAGGTGGCTTCATATTCTAGAAGAACTTCACTATGTTTTGGGGTTTATCATTATTCTCTATATGAACCAAAGCTTTATTTTATTTCATATAACTTTAGCGTCAATTATAAAATAATAAAAAAATATTATTAAAAACAGCCCAAAAATATTTATGACATTAATTTCATAAATATTTATTTTAATTAGTCCATTACAAATATTGGAGTTGATTTATTTTAAACTAAAATGATTATCATCATTGATAAATAATTGAAAGATTCAAAAATGCTATGTTAAGAAAGTCAGAATGAACATTGAAATGAGCAGAATGTCGAGTAGCATTTTTGAAATATTCAAAAATTGCTAGTTGACATTCTGCTCATTTCAATATTTTACTTTTATTTCATCCATTCTAGAAGGAATGGATTCTATTATTAGATTCATGCGTTAAATAATTTGTTCAGTCGGTGTAGACAAAGTAACTTTTCGATTCGTTGATGTCCCAAAGAGGCAAATGTAGATCATTTTTTTAAAAATATTAATATCAGTCTCATCGCATAACGACCATTAGACATCAAGGGAGCACCAATCTATGTCAAGATATTCGATGCCATCTGTGCCCTGTAGACAAAACCCTTCAAGGTAGTTAAGTAAAAGCTTAAGAACGCCGGTCCTGCCTTTCTTATCTTACTTCCACAACGAAAATTTTAAATAGCATCCGCCACAAAGCAATCAAATGTTGTTAAATATCCCATCAGCCTTGGCGGCGATATTAAATCTCAAAGCGATTTAAGGAAGAAAAATTTATCTTCATTTTCCTCGCCACAGTCGCTGAGAGCCATTCAAGAAAGACGAAACATGTTCTAATAAAGGATGTCATCAAAATAATGTCCCATCTCGCAAAGAAGCATAATCTTTGAAACCAAGAACTGCCTTCCTTTCAAATAGAACAAGCGAAAGCAAACCCGTTCCACACCTGGGTGGGTCTCAGCAATTTCTTTAACGAGGTAAAGCAAAGCATCGGGAAACGTGAAGCTGTTATGAAATATTGGAAGTAGCGCGTGTATTAAATCGATAAAGATTTGCGAGTAACGCTATCTGTTTATTCCTAAGGCGGTGGAAGCATGCTGATGTTTCTATGAAATGCGCTGAGTTGGCCCAACTCCGCTTTTATCTCTGTGGTTAGAGAAACGGCCCACATTGTTCCTTTTATATCCAGCATCTTTTCAAGGTACTTCTGCTGTACGTTTCTGTCGATTCCAAGTTTCGTGTATTATATATCAATTCCAGTGAGTGTGGCTTTATACTTCGGTTCGATCTTGTACTGAGATCCGGAAAGGTTTTATTATACTAAAGATATTAATGGATACAGAAACAATAATTTTGATATTAAGATCAATCCTCAAGTATCTTGCTACTGAAATATTGAATTACCTTCTATGATAATTTACATTGGATACCCACCCTAAATAATCCAAGGAATTAGTGAAGAGTATACCAAGGAAAGTTAGCAGTGACATTAACAAGCTTCCACTCCCAATGAGGAATATTAATTGACCATTTCTCGGAGTCAGTTGTTTAACGGCATTGAAAACTAAGCGCCAGGGGAAAAAGGCTCGTCTGGGAGGAAAGTTCATATGAAGTTCAGTTGATGTTGCTTAATGAACATGTCATTAAGTCTAGCAATCGATGGGATAACGTTGTTTTCTGATATGAATCAGAGTTCCAGTAGTTCAGCGTATGTCGGCCAGAAATATGAATATAATATGCAAAGTGAGTTGAGAAAGACGCCACGAGGGGTGTTATTCAATAATTTACCAATGAAAGACTCTTCGTCGTAAGAAGAGGCTATGCAAGGAACGCTAAGCAGTATGAAATTAGCAAAACTGAAATTACAGATGATTTTGTTTATTAGAATACCTTTCGAGCCAAGAGAATGCAGTAAAACATTAAGGTTAATTGTGAGGGCGTCACTGGACCCAGGAGAAATTCCAATGTATCGCTATACTCAAAGGTGGGTCTAAGGGTAAAGTGGGTAACTACAGATCGGTCGGTATGGACTTCGGCGATAGGGAAAAATCATCAAGAGTGCAACACGGAATCACTTATAAAAAAATTAATTTCGGAGAATGCACAATACGGGTTTAATGGAAATCATTTAACCAACCTTTGTTTATTTAGATTTTAGCAATGCATCTGGATCAGTCTCACGTGAGAAGTAAATACGTAAGCCTGAAGACGTTAAGATCACGAGTAAGATATTAGATTGATCGCAGGTGACTGCACAGTACAGACAGTTGTTATTAATGGTTACTCTTCAGATTGCGCTATTTGTTAGAAGTGGGGTAATGATCGGTTCTTGGACCACTGTTGTTTTCTTAAATGATGTCGACGAATGGATAGAGAGCGTGATGTCAAAATTTTCAAAAGTAAAGATTGGGAAAGTGGTTAAGATTCAATGAAAAGTGGTTTCCTTCAAGCAATCTTGAATAGGTTTCAAGGATGGTCAAAAATGTTCCATCTATCTTTTGATGCAGCAGAACGAAAGGTCTTTTACACTTGGGGAATAACAATCCCAAAATAATTTGCACCCAGGCTGATCGGTTAAATCGTGGAAGTGGCGTCATGGCAAAAACCAGTCAAATTTCTGCGAACTGCTGTTAGATGGTAGGATAGTGTATTCAAGAATACATGTCTGGTAGTTGCAAACTTATGTTACATGTACAGCTTAAGGCTCCTTAAGTTGTATACGTAACTTAAGTGGCCTGAGCAAAGTTTTCTTTTTTTTTTTTTTGCTGCTGTGTGTTCGACATGTTATGGATGTTACAGACTGTGAGAGAAATGGCAGGGGTTTACGCAGACAGATGTCAGAAATATGCAATTTTCAAGTAGCACGGTCGCATTAAAGGTTGGGGATGTATTGCTGACAAATCGTGGTGTAACAATTTGCGTGTGCGCAGCAATGTGAGACTGACATCGTACTGCTTAGCTGACGGAATGTCACTTTCCCGTCTTCATTAAGAGCGAGGATAGTAAGGATAATCTCCCTCCCCACAAATTCGTTTTTATTTTTGTCTAACAAAACAGACAAACCAACCAGAAAACGCACTGAAATTTATGGACAATACATATGGGCGGACGAGGTTGTTCTCAAATAATCCTAATGTATGGCAGTTTTTTTATCTTCATCAGGACTCAACTGGATCTTTGCAATTTGCTTTGGAGGAATGGAGGTCCTCGACTGTCCAAGCAGCAAGCTGTCAGACACAGATCCTCTACCTCCTTTAATGCGCATGTGCCACTTAAAAATAACTGAAGGCCACTTTGCATCTACCGGACAACAAATCAGAACTTGCAACTGTATCAGCGTATTCTTTGACGTTCACTCCTGCCATATACCGGCAGTTCATCGAACTTGAGCGATTGTGCAGTGGGTCACCATTAAATGATCAGAATGCGTGTACTTGGTAGGGTTAAATAAGAAACAGTAGAAGGGATTTAGGAATTATGATAGGTGCAGATATAGTTCCGTAACTACTAGTAGAAAACAAATGTGACTTATAGAAATATGAAAGTCACACTCCTACTGTATAACGCTATCGTTAGACCACACTTGGAATACTGATGTTAAGTATGAAGACCGCCCATAAATAAAAAAATTCTTGAAATGGTCAAGCGAGCATACACAAAAGATGGCTTAGACACGAGCTACAAAACTTGGCAATGAGGCACCTCGGGAGGGGACTGATTACCAAGACAAAATTGAGAGGAATAGAAGAAAAAAAAGCATGCGAACTTAAACGATTTGGCCTGGAAACCATCTTTCCACCGGGTTCTGTCTCTATATGGAGCTGGAAATACTTTTTGTGCTTGTTTGCTAAATCTCCAAAGCAACTGAGGCGTTAGTATACTGTCTTTACACCGCGTGCATTGTGTTCGGTTTTTTTGGGGGGGAAGGAAATAGCCTTTACGAGAGAAAAAAAACATGCATCACACCCCCCCCCCCCCAAGACCGACAAATTTTACCACGTTTTAAAAATTTCTCCAAGAAGTACCTCGCGTCTTCGACGGGATTCAATACTTTGCCAAAACAAAGGTACGTCAGTGAGTACACAATAATATAATGAAAGGACGTAATGTTACTATTTGTCAATAAAGATCTATTGAGTTTAAAGGCACACTTTGCCTATTGTATGCTGTATTTATATCTAGGAGGTTTTCGTGTGGCACTCAAGCCTCAGATCTGTTTTGTTTCATGCTGCCCAGTGACTGTCGTCCACCATAAGGATGGACGAGTCACTGGCCATTTCTGTTGGCCTATTGCAGACCTTTGAAATCAATCACTGCTCAAGGCGGAATTGCTCCCTTTATCTTGAAAAAGCGTAAGGAAAGAAGAAAAATAGAAACAGGAAAAATTGAAGGAAAATAAAATAGCGTGCTATTGAAAGAGCACGCCATTTTATTTATTTATTTTATTTTTCTGTTTTGTAAAACATCTTTAATGATACATATAACACAGAAAACAAATATCAAAAAATAAACACTTGGAGCAGAAAAGAATTTAATAACTATTAAGCCAACTTTCAATAATAATCTTGAAACATACCATAGTAAAACGATCAAATTTAATAATAAAACTTCTTATTAAGCATACTTAATTATGTTTGCAAAGAAAAATGCAAGTGTTCCTTCACTAATTGCACGATGGCGTATTCCGTAACACGCATCCCACGTATACATAAACAGAAAACATCCATTAGCATTTTTTTGCACTCTGTCCCGTTCACTATGCAGAAAAAAATGTTTTGAGATATCTTCTTTGCGAATCCTGCAGCTGGAAGGATGCTTTGAGCTCCAGAGAATGTTTCTGATAAGACATTCCGGGAAAATAGGTTATCGCGCCTTCTTTCCATAAAGGGATGGTAATCGAACCGTAGTTCGGGAATAAACACACACACACATTGGTTATATATCATACGGTGCATCTCGAAATAGCTTCAAACACAATTCATGCAATATTCCTTGTACTCATTTATGAAACATTTGGGGACACAACGAATGCGAAATATAATATACATTTTACAAGTGCAATTCAGAGAAAGGATGGAGTTTGAAAACAGAGAAATTCAACAAGTAATCATACAGCCAAATCCTTACCGTTCTCACTAAATTTTAACTTAATTAAAATTTCCTAAATTAGGTTGTCTTCATATTCTACGTCAAATAATATCGTTATAACACAAAACTGTTTGCCTTTCAAGTTTCAAATCACCTTTATTTCAATGAAATAATTCTGATGCGTTTTAACAATATAAACACAAGCGTTTTTCCTTCACCAAACCACTGTTGTAGGATGGACAATTATTTTCCAGCACCTCATTGTTGAAGGCTGAACAATTATTTTCCATCACCTCATTGTTGAAGGCTGAACAATTATTTTCCAGCACCTCATTGTTGAAGGCTGAACAATTATTTTTACAGTAACCTATTGTCGATGGATGAACAATTCGTTTCCAGTGATCGTTGAACGATGGACATTTATTTTCCAGCAAATCCATTGCTAAAGCCTAAATTATTATTTTCCCTTCCTTGTTGAAACTGTTCTGCAGAAAGCCTAATTGCAATTGTAATGTAGGGAAAGGATAGAGTTTGAAAACAGGAAAATTCAACAAAAGCACCGAATTACCTTACGAATAATTCCTTTTAGAGTGTCATCACCAATCCAGCTTTTGACTGTATTAATGGCATAGTCATCTCGCCATCTGATAGCCACTTTATTTAATACATATGCAAAATACGGATAATCGGTGTTTATTCATAAAACAAAAGTAATCCATCACCTTGGTTCTGCAACATTATATAAAATATTTTCCCGCGAGAAAAAAAAAGCATAGTCTGAGAAATTAGCATTATGTGCTTCTTTGAACCAGTTTTTGTACAACTATTAAAAAAATCACGATTTTAAGAGATTGAAACTGCTTTAGCATGGATTATCTCTTCTCTTGGGATCAGTTTAAATCCAACTTCTTAAACCAATTATCTCCGCTATGATAATAAGATGTACTCGCAAGTCAGCTGGGTAATCTCGATTTCTGTTCATTAGCAATGTAATCCTGTGAATTTGATGGGTATTACCTCCTCTAGGAAAGAAACAAAAACTTGGGATTAATCATCGCTCTTCTTGATTGGGAGAATGATATTGACATTTTCCTTAGATAATTTCAAGTATGTCTAAGGAGCTAAATTATCAAACTATTTCATTACGTCACAGGTGATGCCATGATAGATTCAACGCGACAAATCAAGTTGTGTGAGAAATTTTCTATTTAATAGAGTGATGTTATAATCTTGATAAAGCATGTTATTAATCAGAGGAAGGAGTCCCTAGCTATGCACCTTTTATCAGAAGCTAATGCAGTTACTGGTTGCCAGCTTTGATGTTTGTTACATAATTAATCATGCCTGGAGAAAAGTAGAACAACTCTGCCAACAGAAATCATCAGGGACGTAAAGTTAGCGCCCTTTTAATATTTCACTGTCACCGTCATTGACAGATACAGTGGCAGTATGAAGACTCGGTCTGTCGATTTCTTTTTAAACCCGCAGGTGGCCTAGATTTTCATCTGAAGTATATACGAATGGGGGTGGTTGAAGGGATTAGATGGTAGATTGCAACACAGTGTTGCTTGTCTTGCTTAAGTAAATTTTTCTTCATGAGGGCACAGATGGATTAACTAATTGATCAACATCTCACACAACCAGTCATTTGTAAAACTATATTAAGGGCAACACCCTAATGCGTGATAAGAGACGTGTCAAATATGATCAAGCATGCCGCTGAGAATGTGATTAAATTTGGTCTATCTGACAACCACCTTCACGTAATTTTTGATCTCACCAGTAAAAAAAACAAAGGTGGGGATCATCACAAGAAAAGTGACGACTTACCCGTCCTTAACAACACGCCTTAAACACTAAACTATTTATAGTTTAGTGTTTAAGGCTGCTAATGACCAAAGGTACGTACGAAGTTTAATGACAGTAACAGGGTTTGTTATTTCAATGAGATATAGATAAATTAAGCTGAAAGTATAAACTGAGACTTAACATTAATAAATGCTAAACTTCATTTGGGAGCAATAACCCAAAAATAACACACCATTTAGGTAGCAGTAATCCCGGAATGATGGCCTCCATAGCCGAGTGGTCAGTAGTAGGAGTCAGTAGTAATCCCGGTCTACTCAAAGAGCACACGCTCTTTGAGTAGACCGGGATTCAAGCCACTGACTGCTAAATCCGGTCAATCTGCCAAACTCGCATTGGACCAGCGTTGCAGATTACGATCCATTTCCCTCAACATGAATCCTTGAAGAGGCTTCCATCCTGGTAGTGGATTGATAATGACTGCAGTTTACTTTTTTTAATCCCAGAATAGAACACCATTTAGGTAACTCCAAACTCGAGATAGTCAATAAAGAAAAAGACCTAGGGATAACTGTACAGCCTTATATGAATTTATCTGAGCAGAGTAAACATGCTACTGGAGCAACCCCTGGGATTTTGTCAGTGATACAGTAACTTTGCCAGCAGGGAAAAAGATGATTATCTCACTGTATAATGAGCCACATCTGGAATACTACACTCAAGTTTGAAATCTTGTTTTAGGAAGGTTGTAGATCTGTTGGAAAACGTGCAGGGAGGAGCATCAAGATTAGTTTGGAAAGCACAAAAGGGCACCTAATCGGAGTGCATAAGGCTTTATAAAAGACTTAAATAAACTAAATCGTCTATACTCTTTCTCAGATGATAAACAATGGGACAAATTTAAAATGGAAAAGGATGGTTACAGAATAGATTTAAGGAGATGTATTCTGCAAAAGGGCAATTGGTTGTTGGAATAAACGTCTACGTAGTGTTGGGGAAATGGATAGTTTAAACAAATTATTGGCAGTAATGGAAAAATTAAGATTTTTTTATCGTGCATTAAGCTTTGCTACCTTGCATCACGTTGCTAATACTAATACTTAATGAATTCATTCAGATATTACCTTTTTATAAACACTAAATAACCAACATGCGAATCTTGTAGTTCTTCATCAATCCAACTTAATTCTCGGTAATCTCATTACTATCTAATGTACGATTTTTCGTATTTCCTTACAATTTTATTAAACACGCTTAATTCTGAGTTTCACAGATTTCTGTTACCATTACTCAAGCTTTAAATACTAGGATGCCAAAATAACTGTTGCTGACCACAGGCATGAGGTCCAATTACGCAAATTCTCCTAGAATATTTGAGAATTTTTCTTTGAGGAAGATGAAGTATTGAGTAGTTGACGAGTTTTTGTAAACCTAACAAAATCATGGAATAACATAACTTCTCTGCCAGAAAAAAAAATCAAAACCTGGAAGTTGCTGGCAAGGTCATGGTCAGCATCTGCAAACCAGCCTTAAAGAATTCTCAGATTACTATAACTCTCGTTTCGAAAAGACAAGTGTGTACGCTTAAGAGGAGAGTATGTCAATAACGCTGCCTATGAAACCGGTTTGACAAATTAATGACACTCTACAATCGAAATTCCTTGTAAGATTTGAATCCCCCCCACTCGTATCTTCTGGTTTAATGGAATCAGTTTTTCTCATGCCAATTATTTGTGAAGTTTCCCATTATAGAAAGCAGAGTCGGCTGTCAGAATATATTATCACTACGGCATATTACATTATCACAATTAGTAATTGTTTTTTTAATAAAGTCAAGCTGCTGTTAGAATTTTTCTAGGTGTTCCAAATACGTTTTACTTAGCCCTAGTTAGCGATGCGACTACACCACAAAAAGGGGAGTATTTTATACAATCCAAATTTTATTTATTTTTTGCGATGTACTGGGCGAGACCATCAATTATAAATAAACATTATTCGAATAAATAAATATATATGAAAACTTACTGCAGACTGGGACAGCGTTAAGGTTGTGCGTTCTAATAGGAACTCCGATGCGTTGCTTTTACATATGCAAACTCAAAGTCCTGGACTACATTCAAGTGAAAATTCTTTTCCTGTTTCGATATTTTAAAAAGCTCGGCCTTATAAATCTGGCGCTCAAAGGATGCTAAATGTCACTGGCATTTCACTAAAATATCGGTTTTTGATGGTAATACAGGCTTTAATGCTCTTTGCTCAAAGAGCATTATTTTGGTATCAGATTTGATAATTTTCTGTTCCTAACGGAGTTCATTATAAGGTAACCTACTTGAGTTATTTTTTATAATAAAATGAACCACGTAAGTCTCGAATTTGTAATTTTTAATCCATAAATTATAGTATATCATATGTTTTTCTTAAATCTCACCCAAGTTTCGATTGACTTCAGAGGAAAATATTCACCCACCTTTTTCAAGTTTCTTTTGAATCAATTAAATACATATTAGCCATTTCAAAATATTAGAAGCATTGCCTCAATATAAGATGACTACTTCCTATTTAAGGTATAGACACAGCATATCAATGAACAGTGATCAGAAAAGTAGGTTCTTTAAAACTTAGTGAGCTAGTGTTATTGCTACTCTTCAGTAATTTTCATGGATCACCGAATCATCGTTAAATCTACGCTTTCAGCAGAGTTTTGGAGAACAATAAATCATGAAAAGATGGATCTGAAAAATAAGAGTTAGGGATTATACTCATGCTGGCCAGAAATTATCACGTATGCAGGCTTTCACGAAACTTAACTAGTCCAATGCCAAAAACAACTTGAACGTGTCCTTTTGGGTATTAATCACATTGGTTTCAATTTGCCATAATTTCTCGTCAAGAGTGTAGGTTGGTTCTACCACTTCCTCATTCATTAGATCTAAGCTTCATGTGATTTCTCTTTGTTCCCAAAATTAAATTTTTGTACTTGAAGTGCAAATTTTCTGTAATTGTAGAGATCCAGGAAATCACTCAACGCATTTACTGTATGAAGTCTCAAAAGGAATTCTTAGCATTAGAAGAACGGTGGTGAACAGAGTTCCCGAAATAATTCCGCAAGTGACATTTTAATACGATTATCAGAAAAGTTCTTGGACTGAGTGAAGTTCATGGATGAATTATTTTCAACGTGGGTGAGCATTTACTTTAGGTGTCATAGTATACATAAAAAGTTACATAAATTTCGAGGTTTTTTTTTGTTTTTATAATTCCATTGCTTTTTTTGAAATACTTTTGCCAGGCACTGCGTTAATATTAATGTGCATTTTATGGTGTTAAGCCACAGACTGAGTTGAAGTTAACTTACTGAATTAATTGTGGTCCATCTTATAACGAGTTTAAAGTGCATAAAATCTCTTTTTTTTCCCATCAAGTTCTGAAAGAGCTAAACAGTGAAGAACAAACAATAGAAACATAATTACCTTTCCAATAAAAAATTCCAGAAATGATCTCCGAATGTCGCTGGAGTTTTCAATGCTGTTTTTGCTTCTTGTCTGGCATTAAATTCGATTGTTGGGCCTTTGATATGCTTGCAGCTTTTAGAATGTCATTATCGTTGTAGTCCGCTGTGTCCCTAATTTTGCGACTGGTCCAAGACGCCAAAGGCATTTACGCCGTTTTCACCCTAAAGAAACTTTTTTCCGTCGTTGCTCATTCTTTGGTTTTTTTTTTTCCTCTTAAATCTCCGTCCCTCTTTCATTTTCACGGTTCAACACAATACCTTCATTACCGATGACTGGATGACACCAAAGCCCATTAGGATGTGATTAGTGACGCCTACATTCATCTTACAGTCCATCAAATAGAACGACGCTGATGTCACATGTCGTTTTAATCTTGCTACGGAACTCAGCCAGAGGTTAAAATTGAGACCGTTTCAAGAATAATGGACTTGCATTGCCAGGACACACATACAGACACACGAACAAAAAAAAAACAACTCATCCATACATTAATCTAGCAGTCGAAATAATGCTGGTTGGATTTAAAACTTGCAGTTTTAAAAACGGCTTAATAATGCAGCTTACATCTCAGAAACACAAAATGGATTCTTTTTTATTCTTAGATTAGAAATTGTAAACTTCTATATATTTCGTTCTGACCTGTATTATCATTTTAAGGAGAAATGGCTAGTTGGAAAATGCACAACTGGTTACATTGTGCAGACACCTTTTAAGTTAAAAAAAAAAACAGTGAAGTGTTTATGTTTCAGATGAAAATATTTTTATTAATTTAATGTTTGTTGGCTACTAATTATCAAGTTAATGTAGTTACTATACTAAAATGTCTCTACTAATGGGATGATCCTCGTATATGCATGGAAAATAGTTCGATATCAAAATGAAGTAATACATTTTTTCCAGTAGATGAACTCCAGATTTTCTTCTTGCAATATACACTCAATGAACCACTCTTTAAATAGTACATGGGAAATCATACGTGCATATATTTTGCTTTAATGCTCAAAACTTCTATACTAAAACACAGCTTTAAAGACTACCATTTATTTGGTTGACGTAGTTCGGTACTACAAGATAGCATCATCAAGTTGATTCATTTGAGGCGATATACAACAGTAACCATCAAGGCATCTTTCCACGTTCTTTTCGTGTAAATATATTTGCCTGCATCATTTCCTCAATGCTATCGATTTATAAAAACGGTCGAGGAAGATATATAAGCAGGTATAATCCTCTTCGCTCATATAATCAAAGTTTCTAGAAGAATGAAACTTTAATCATATTTTAAACTTTATCTTCCATCTTAGCTGTAAATTATCTGGTTTCGCTGATCGTCCTTAGATGAGATAGATTTTTGCGTTATTAATTTTAAAAGCATCGCGGTTTTTCTAAATTTAAAAATGACTACAATTATTTATAAATTTTGAAGCCTTTTTTTGGGTAGCTGATTTTGCATAAATTTAGAAAAATTTAATTCGATTCCCTCGCTTCTAGCACAGAAATAAAGGTTCAAATCCAGTGTAATAGAAGAAAGTTTTATGCCTCTTTGCCATACCCTGCTCGCGTTATTGGATCTTGGACGACAGTTGAATGGATTTATTCGCAAACTATTGGGTTTTTCATACCGCAAAGTGATCATATAATACACGTAATTTGCAGATCCAGTATACTGACGCTTAATCGATACTACTGGAGCTACGTAGGGCATGTAGTTATCCGTAACTAAGAAGTCTGAAAAGTTTGTCTAACCTATTAGTAGCATTTGGTGAGTTAATGGGCCTAAATTGAGAATTCATCGCAAAGATTTTCATCCACTTATAAAAGTATGCAACTGAAAATGCGTTCTTTCTAACTGATAGAAAATTAGCAAAAGTAAAGAAAAGATAAATATTTCTTTGAAATAAAACGGTATAGAAACACACTACACCTTAATGTTAAGGGATATTGAAAATTCCTGCATTTAGGTGCATTGCTTGGATATCCTTGAAAGGTTAATGAATCGAAACGGTTTTTCTTCTAAAATAGAAAAAAACTCAGAGAAATTTCTAAAGCTAAAAATGTTCTTCCGATCAACAACCTCTTCTTTCTTCCTGTAAAATTTTTCTTTGTTCATTGAAGTTCTAGCGATTTGTTTGAGTCCACGTTTATAAACCGAATATGTCAGTGACAAACAGCGCCAGTTATTTCCGCACGGAAGTCGTAAACGGTAATTACTAGTCTAAATGGAAGTTCAGAAGGAGTAATGAGTATTTATATACTTCACGGGGAATCCATATAAAACACAAATGGCTCTCAAACCTAGAAGATCTGATGGATTCAAAGTGGACATGATTTTGATCGCTTTGCAAGAAAGAAACCAACAGGGTACTCTCCTCCTTAAACCGTGCACCGTTTGTATTTTTGTATTCGTGATCGCGAGACAGTCTACCACCTGGGTGCTGCACTATGAAAGGAGTGTTGCATTGTATGTGTCATGGAGAAATTTTATATAACTTGAAGTAAACCTTCAGATATCTGGATTTTCTTTAACCTTTGTTTGGCACATATTTCAGAATAAATACACGCGCAGAATATAGTAGAAAACTTGGCCAGAAGTCGTCTTTTCACATAAAATCTTTTTCGCGATAGCTATCCAATAGATTTAGGATAAAATAAACTATTTTTATTCTATAAGTATTTTAAGTATTGCAGACATTTTATACATCTGGTTGGAATACCACATAAAATTCTTTTTCACTTGAGGGATTTTATTTAGAACTTTATTTTTATATTTCTGGACTGTTAATCCAACGTTAGTATAGCTTTACAGGTGAAGTTGTGGAAGTCGATATAACAGCGCCTAGTTAATTATTCATTATTATTTATTAATTATTTTTGTGCTGGTCTGAAAAATAACCTATAAGAAATTTATATTTAAACATCTCAAACTTTGAAAATGCTTCTGAAAAGGGAAAAAAAAAACCATGATCCAAATGTTAAAAAAAAATGGCATTCTAATAAACAGACGTAGAACTTTCATGGAGTGCCAGGGATTGGTGACATATTTAAAAGTCGTTATTGACGAATGAATTTTAATCTAAAATCTTTGATTTGTGAATTAATAAAAATTTACATAAAAACGAATGCTCCTAATGACCGAATCTCAATATTTAGGAATTTCATGACAGTTATGAAGTACGCTTTTGAAGCTAAGGTATTCACAGCCAAATTCCAAACAAGCCACTTTTGCGACTGTGTTGGAATTTATCTCAAGATTTAATGGGAACATAACATTCGTGCAGACTTCTGACAAAACTGAATAGATAGTTAAATATAATGCCCACATTTGCCAAAAAACTGCGTTAATTTTGTGTCAAATAATTGACATGAATGAGGTCTGCCCATGTTTTTGCCTTCGCTATTTATAACCCTGAGTCAAAGCAAGAATGAATACAGTAGAAACAACTGATCACAGATTTCCAAAGTTTCAATTTTTAAACAGGTAAACTCATTTAACCAAAGTTTATTAGAATATAAAATTATAAAAATAACGTCAGACAAATTAACTGCCGCATTACAAATTTGAAACATTCTGCTATGTATATGATGATTTATGTGCGTTAATATTTAATTCGTCGTTAGGTCGTCAACTTGCGAAATTCCTGTTGTGGAATCGGGACATGAAACTTACGAACAATGTTGAATTGTGGAAAGCTAGAGAGTGTCAAAAGATAAATGCACAGGAATAGTATTGATGAGCTTGGAGTGGCGGAGACAAGATGGAGTGAACTGGGCGAATGTGTAAGTGGACACTATAAAGTTGCGCACTGTGGAAGTAGTGGCAATAATTATGACAAGAAGATTCATGAGAGCACTAGTAGATGCGGAATCATTGGAACAGACTTATCATGGTCAGATTTGCGGCAAATCCGGTCGACATGGTAATTATACAAGTTTATATGCCAACCTCAAATAGTCTGACGAATTAGTTGAGGAGACATATGAACAGTTAGAGGAATTAATACCAGGTCACAACGTAATAATTATGGGGGGTTGGAATGCGGTGGTTGGAAAGAGAAGGGAAGAAAAAACTATGGGGAATTTTGGTGTGGATATGAGAAACAAGAGTTTAACGCTTAGTGGAGTTTTGTACAGAATAGAGTCTAATGGCAGCAAAAACGTGGTTTAAGGCATCACTACACAGAAGAATCTTGGCGATTCACGAAGGTACCAAATTGATTACATCTTAGTTAAACAAAGATAACGTAATCAAGTGAAGAAAATGTCCTATCCGGGAGTGGAGTCCTATTCAGGTCACTCACTCGTGAAGGTGGAACTAAAATTGAAGCGCCTGAATAAAAGGAAGTCATTCACTAGATGGGACGTTGAGAAATTTAGGCAGGAGAGTGCAAAAATTATGTTTCAAGATCTGACCAATGTTATCGCTGCTGAGGAGACTACGAAATGATCTAGAGCAAAATTGTATAAGTGGACACTATAGCATAATCAAGGAGATGACTTGTAAAGCTGCATCGGTGGCTCTGGGTATGAGTGAAAAAATTAGGAGGAAGCCTTGGATCACAGATTTTTTACTGCAGAAAATGGATGAGAGAAGGAGACTGAAAGGCCAAAAAATATTATGATTATCAAAGGAACTATATTGAAGAATGAAATTGATATGGAATGTAGGAAGACTAAAGAACAATGGTGGGCAGAGAACTGCCAAGAGATTGAAACGCCCCAACAACAAGATCGGGTGGACTTGGCGCATAGAAAAATCAGAGAATTAACAAGAAAGAGTAGCGGAATCCAAACGAGAGCAATGCCGGATGAAAAGGGAATTACAGTACTGAACATCGAAGAAAAAAAGGAAAGATGGAGGATATATGTTGAAGAACTTTATGACGATTCAAGCGCGTACACATGGAGGAACACGGCACTAGAAGAACAAGAAAACATGGAGGAAATATCTAAGCATGAATTCAACACAGCCTTTAAGTCCCTTAGCAATAACAAAGCACCAGGAATTGACAGAATACATGCAGAGGTTTTAAAATACAGTGGAGAAATCTGAATAAAGACTTATTTGAACTGATAAAAATGATATACAGGGACGAGCATTGGCCGGAGGATTTCTGCACATCAATCAATTCCCATACCAAGACGTCACCAACGGCATGCCAAGACTACAGAACTATAAGTCTTATTACCCATGCATCCAAAATTCTGCTGAAAGTTATCAAAGTTTGTATGGCGAGTCATATTGAACAATTTTTGAATGACTCAGTGTGGTTTTCGCAGAGGCAGATCGAAGAGAGCTGCTATTGGAACGTTGAGTGAGAAAATGTGTAACATGGGAAGAAACCTCTGTGTTTTGTGGATTACGAGAAAGCGTTTTATAGAGTAATCTGGAGAGAACTGTTTCCATTGCTAGAGAAAATCGGATGCACGAAGATTATTGGACTCATCTATGACTTATATAGAAGACAAAATGCGGTGGCAAGAGTGAGGGGAGAACTAACAGAAATAGCTAAAGTTAAAAAGGGAGTAAGGCAGGGATGCTTACTTTCACCTGGTTTGTTCAATACTTTTGCCGAAGTGATAATAAAGGAGGCACTTGGGAATAAGAAGTGGGGGGGGGGGTTAAAATAGGTGAAAAGTACGTACAGGGTATTAAGTTTGCAGATTGACAGACCATACTAGCAGGTTACCCTGCTACGCTGCAAAAAATGATCAAAAGACTAAATACGGAAGCGCTGAGGTATGGATGAAGATAAACGTTATGAAAACTAAGGCAATGACGATTGCTAAAAGATTAATTCCCTTCCGAATTGATATCAATGAAGAAAGAATAGAACAGGCAGAGCAGTTATTTGCACAGAACATTTCATGTCAAACTGAGATTCAATCCAGAATTGCAATGGCAAAACAATCTTTCAAAAATAAACTCTCCCCGATTACACAGAAGAGGTAAAAAAAAATTGAGTAAGAAGATAATAAAGACATATCTGGTCAATGGCACTATATGCAGCAGAGACATGGATTCTAACAAAGAGAGACAAAAAGACTTGGACTTCGAGATGTGGTGCTGGAGCAGGATGGAAAAAATTAAATGGACTGAAAAAGTATCAAATGTGGAAGTATTAAGACGTGTCCAAGAACAAAGGAAAATTTTAGGTAGAATAAGATCAACTAGATTAAAATGGGTGGGCCACGTGATTCGACATGGTGGATTGTTTCTGGATGCAATGGAGGGGGACAAAAAAAAGATCATCGGGACGTTGATGGATGAAGCAGGACTTCAAAACCTTGAGGCCTTAAAACAAACGGCACAGGAGGGACAAAGACTGACAGCTCAGAGGAACTGACCAGTCACAAGACTAAATTCCTGATGATGAATATTTAGTTATTTTTGATATCCAGGAACATTTTTCGTTACAGTTCCTTGTAAAGAAATTAAGAAGCCAGTTTTTGAACCTAACTACTCTGAGTCGATAAAGTGGATAAACTGGATTTAGTGCTTCCATTTGAAATACTAAGACTTCTATATCATTTTTTCACATTTATAAGAAACTTACATTTCAGAATTACAATTTTCAGCCACTAAGGTCAGCGACACACAGAAACATCGTTCCATCAATGAGAGCTGTCCAACTTCATTTTCTCATTCGTATTCCTACCATCATTCCTATGAGATGCCGAACTGTAGGTATATATTAAGCATTCGGCTTGAAATTGTGCATTGGGGACACATTGGATACAAACTTAATTGAATAGTTGTGGAGTGTAAAGATCGAACCATCCCTAAAAAATTGTGATCTATACTTGATAAGCAGGCAACTTAGAAATCTCTTTAACTCAGGATAATTTTTTTTTCTCAGTCAAAATGGTTTCTTCCGTGAATTGCAAGAAGAAACCATTTTAACATATATTCCACGTTTTCACATTAACTTTCTGTAAGTATCATCCTGCAAAGAACTCAACCATTATATTCTGTATACTTCTTGGTTCATCAGTCCTTTCGCGATCTTCAGCTACATATCTCTGATTTATTTTGACAACAGCTGATTGATTACGCACTTTACATGAAAAGCAATTTCTCTGGATGCGTAGTCTTTTCAATGCAATGTGGTAACAGCACAGCAAGTAAGGCACGATTAACATGTAACAAAAAAAGTCTGTCTTGGACAACATAATAGCTTTTGCAGCCTCTGCAAAGACTGTTGTTCAGCGAGTCAGTTTCTACCGTAAGTTTTTTGTTCCTCGCTGTAAAACAAACAACAAAATTCTGCAGATATTTTGAAATTTCAACAAGTCCATCTTGTAGTATAAGGAGTTCTCTTCAGACAAGAAACTGCATATACCTTTCCTATCGTCTTCATTTTAATGATGCCAATAATAATCAATTATTTCTGAAAAGTTACAGGACAATTTAATTTTTAAACAGCATGTTATAATAAATTTAATCTCTCAAATATTTAAATACTAAGTAATCAACATATATAATTTAATCTATTTTAATGGCTAAGTACTTGAATTTTAATACTATGGCAACTCGAAATAAATAAGCGAATTAACGCTTATTTTCCGTGATAGGTATTCTAATTTGCTCCACATCTCATAATTCTATTTTATACCTGCCAGTCGAGAGATGGCAGTGGTTTCACCGTCTTTATTAATTCATTTTTTCTCGTTTTCAGCTCTCAAGAAATTTCTCGGGCAGATATAAAATAATCGGATGTGACACTTTCTTAGACACTGAAAAATTGATACCCATTTATGAGCGCGAATGATTTATTAGAGGTTGAGAAGTGTCCTACCCTCTATTTTTTCATCTGATGGAGCCGTTAATCTGTGCCATTCTGCTGCATTTCCGCTGAGTCGCGTTTTCTGTAACTTCGTGTTTGTTAGTGCCCATTTCCTGGTCATAGGTTAGGCAGACCCTATCGCTTAATATTGCTATCCTGAATTAGTACACAGAAATTTATGGAGTATTATTTTGTACGGGGATTTTATCTCTGTCATTCCCTCCACCCATCCAAAAAGAATTCTTATTCCAAAAGGCATTAGCTAACCCTCCTCATAAGTAGGCTCCATGTGATGGATCCTTCTGATAACCATAATTTATCGAAATCTTCGACGAGGTTATATACTCGTATTCAGTATTATGGAATTATCAGAATTGTCAATTTTAAAAAGAGTAATAGTCTTTTTTCTTCGCTAGTTTTTTTTTCTCTTTCTCACACCCATGCATAAATACATACTTTATCTTTCTCTCATGAATATTTCATGATGGAAATTACAGTTTTACTGTTCCTCCTCAGCGAATGTCATTGGTCTCTTTCCTTCCCAACGTGTAAAAGTCTTCCAAGCTTGTACAGTTACCCCGAAAGAGTTTTCTTAAAACGATCAGTTGTTCCTTATTGCATTCTTACGGCTAATTACATTACCTGGAGTGTGTTTCCAAACCTTCGCAATCATCCGTCATCCAAGCTTTAAACACCCATCCTTGTTTGGAGAATGCGAACGAAATAAACGTGCTGTACCGATTTGGTCATTTGCAAAGACATTCGTAGGAAGGAATTTAAGTGCTTTATAGAAAGAAAATACATTTTTCTGTCGTTCATGATAATCATTCTATTCCCAGAATCACTGACCAATCAATCATAGCGTGTCACGAAATTCCTGTAGAGCGGTTGAAAGAATTCGAATTATTCATCTGGCAGAAGTAATTTGATGCAGTAGAAACCACGCGGTGTTGGGCCCAGACTGATCGCGATTGCAATTTTTCGGGTTGCAAGATCGGTCACTGTGCACTCCGTCTGTCAACTCATTTATAACAGATTTATCAAAGGACGAGACAGGACGGATGGTATTCAAAGAAATTAAATAAAAAAATTGGTTAACTGCCTGGTTTCTTTATATTTTCCATCTCTGTTAAGGTTTAAAATATTCTTTTGCTTCTACTCGTATTAAATATGAAACAAGAGATTAAAATCGTCCGTTACGTGTGAATTTTCTGTAGAAAAGCTCTTAAAAAGAGTCCATCTGACGTTTTCTGTAGCGAGCCTCCATGGTTTGAGTGGATCTACAACCGACAAAAAATACTTATTATGGGAAATAATGTTGTAAATACCTAACAAAGTTAACTATATTTGTTCTCAGACAATCGAGTTCTCCTCCCCTCCCTCTGCCATAGACAACCTACTGTACTGACCCGTACTGCGGAAAGTGTAGCATTCCCCTCCCGCGCAGGGATCAGTCATCTGAAATTTACGCATATTAGCTATGACCTTGACTGCAACTCACTATCTGTGAAGCGAATGTACACGGGCATTATACAGAAAGTAACAGTATCCTTCTGGGCCGATCTTTGAAGAACCTTTCCCCTCCGCCCCACTATTTTTGGAGGGGGATAGTCCAAAAACCTATTGCTCTACTGCAATGCTAATAATTGCACTACAAACACCTAGCTAGTGTCATTCGACGTCCCTTTCATTCCTCTTTTTGAAAACAATACGGACTCGGTTATCCGAAGTGAATCCGATAACACGAAAATGATGGTAAAGGAAGAGATATCAGGAAATTCTGGAACCCCTATGTCGCAGACAGCTCACAGTGATGACCTGGTCATAGTGGATTGCTACGAGGACACTGAATCCACGCAATCTGGAGCTTTCGCCTCCAAGCGGAAGTACAAGAACTACGTTGCACCGAACACTGATAGGGAGACTCGCTCCCAAAGTGAAAACAAGTCAAGTAATCCACAGAGCAAACTGCCACCCAAAATGACAAAGTCTCAGGAAAGCCATGGGGATAAACTACAAGAGACTCCTATAAGCCATGGGGATAAACTACAAGAGACTCCTATAGACCCAGCTATCACGGAAGGAACCGTCCTGGAGCAGTCTCTTGCTTTGTGAACTGCCCTGGAGAGCCTCACTAAGGAGCCAATCAACAGGATTACCGCTGTACTCCGCACAGAGATCGTCTCCATTTGGATGAAAACGGAGACCATCCTGGTACAAACCCAACTAGAGAAGGAAATTGCCACAGCAAAATTGGAGGTCCTCCAAAACAGTGGGGAAAACCACATGCCACAGCGCGCTCCCACTTATTCACAGGCGTTGAGGAACAACATCAACGCCACAAATGGAAAGTCTTACAGGTCAGGCTGGAATAGCTCCCAAGAAAACCCCGATCACCAAACCACACTTAGTAATATTGAAACAAACGTCAAACGAACTCCACAAAACGAGTGAGGAAGTGAAACAAACAGTAATCGAAAAGCTTAAGGATGACTTCAAACACACGAAGATTAGATCTGACAGAAAGACAAGGAACGTTGGAGTTAAAATACAGACTGACACAGAGGAAGATCTACGGGGAATACTACAAAATCCTAAAATACCGTCCTTAGGCCTCATAACTGAACCGCCTTTCTCTTTAGGCGGTTCAGCTATGAGGCCTAAGGAGAACCGCCAAGCATACTAATATTAGGCGTCGACAAAGACGTGATCCCAGAAGAACTATACCAGGAGATCTATACCAAAAGCTGCCGTCAGCTACCCACCAGCGATGAGCCACGACAACATATCATACCGAGGTATAAAACAAAGTCCAGAAATGGAAAATCTGCTAACTCGATCATTGAACTGTCTCCAGCCGCTTGGAGAATGCAGAGCCAACAGTCCAGAATCTATATAAACTCGGGAAGCCACCGTTTCAGAGAGCATGTACCTGTTCCCAAATGCTTCCGGTGTTGTTCCTTTGGCCACACGACGCGCACCTCATACGAGAAGTAACAAAACTAATCACAGAAGCGGCAGATATAGCATCAAGAAGATGCCTTCACTCAAAGCCGTTCCTTGGTTGACGCCAGAGAAGACAGATCTCCGGAAAAGGGTAAATAGTGCCCGCAAAACATTTCAGAAGGTGCGTAGATTCTGGCCACAGGCAGAGGTCATGTAATACTTCAACAGTACCGTGAGATCAGAAATGACTACACAACTAAAAAAGAGAATAAAGAAAGCCTCATGGGAAAACCTAGTAAATACAGAAGGAAATGCTGACCCCTGGGGAGTGGTATATCGGATCACCACAAACAAACTCCCCAGAGGGGAAGTGGTAACGGCAACCGAGACAGCTCTGGGAACCTATACCAGAACATGGAACTGCTCTATAGTCAATATCTTGGACCATATCTTCCTTCCTGCAACCGAGCCTCAAACCCACGAACAAAGAAAACTATGGAAGGACAATAACGCATACACAACCACAGCTGTTGAACCTGCCTTCTCACCAATGGAGCTCAGCATAGCGGCAGCGAGGACGAAAATTAGAAAGACCCGTGGTACAGATCAAATTGAGCCAGAGATGCTCAAGATGGTGGTAGAAACTGTGCCGAACACAATATTAGGACTCCTCAACCGATGTCTCTCGTCGGTGGGCCACTTCCCGGCCTCATGGAACACAGCACGAATAAAACTCATCTTAAAAAATCCGACGAAACCACAAGGAATGCCAGGGTCGTATAAGCCAATCGCCTTGCTGTCAATCTTCAGCAAGCTCTTCGAGCGCCTTCTCTACCAGAGAATCGAGAACCACTTCCAAGAATTAAATCTCATGTCGTCTAATCAATATGGCTTTAGGAAGGGGCGCTCGGCTGTAGAGGCTCTGGAAAATATTATTGAAACAGCTAAAAGCTGCAACACAAAATACTTACTCCTAATATCGATTGCCTTCACAGGAGCCTTTGATTCTCTCTGGTGGCCTGCTGTTCTGGCCAGGCTCCGGAAGGCTCATATCACAGGAGACTTATATCGATGCCTCAAATTCTATCTTGAAAACAGGCGAATCACTGTTACCACTCCATACGCCTTTGTTTCTAGGCCGGTCCTCAGGGGCTACCCTCAGGGTTCTGTCCTGGGGCCGCTCTTGTGGAACCTGGCCCTTGACGAGTTCCTTAATTTGGATATTCCAAATGTTAAAACCCAGGCATATGCGGATGACCTGGCTCTGATGCTGCAGGCTGACAGCCGGGAACGACTGGAGACCATAGCAAACCGGGCCATTACCGACTTGCAAAATTGGGCTAGCGAAAATCTCCTTACTATCTCCTCAGATAAATCAAGTTCAGTACTTCTCAAAGGATTCCTTGACCCTTAAAGACCTCCGCAGTTTAAGATAAACGGGAAAACCATAAAGTTGCTAACAGAAATAAAATACCTCTGAGTGATACTTGACAGAAACTTTACCTTCACGCCACTTCTCTGCTACCTGAGAACAAAAATAAGAAGATATGGGAGTCTACTGGCCAGAGTCACTAATAAAGATTGGGGCCTGAAGAAGAGGGCCCATTGCGTCCTCTATAAAGCATTATTTTTCCCAGCACTAGCCTATGCAGCTGAGGGCTGTACCAGGCCCCAGCTGCATAGGCTATTGTTGTTATTTGGTTTTTAGGAGCATTAGCAACTAAGGCCATATTGCTCCGAGGATATGCGGTGGTCATTCCCTTACCTTTCCGCATCCTCCGTATTTGGTGGTCACGGGCTCGAACCCCGGTCTAATCAAGAAGCGTGTGCTACGCACTGCCACTCCTGCCCACCTGGCTATGGAGGCGCCCCTGCATAGGCTAGTGCCGGGAAAAAGAAAAAACTGGCGATGACCCACCGATCGATAGAACTCATAACGACAAGAGGTTGCTGCCCTGTGAGCACTTAAGCGCTCCAGGTCGGATGCCTTTCCCTGGACTTGGAGATTGCGCGCTGAGGGTCGATGTACCAACGTTCCAAAGGAAAAAAAATAATCTCCCATTTAGGATTCACCACTAACCCAGCAAACTCCAAAACAGAGGAGAAAAGACGGATTTTACAAAACATGAAATCACTATGGCAAAATCGCTAGAACCTCACTAACAAAGGCTACATTACTAAGAGGTTTATACTGGATGTCGGACAAGTTTATCCACTCTCCCCGGTCTGGTTTTCGTCGGGACTCCAAACCACCTACCTATTCACATAGCTCATTTAGAAAGACATGGCTCATTTAGAAAGAGGCTATATGACTTTGGAATCTCAGCTACTCCGCAGTGCTCCTTTGGACAGGAGGAGTCCTGGGAGCACCTGGTCTACGAGTGTGACCACTACGAGGACTTCGGATGCCAACTATACATCAAGATTCACTCGCTTCTTCGAAATCAGGAGGATATCGTTCTGCAAGAGGAAAAGACGTCACTTTTTGCGCAAAATCTGTTGGCAAGACAACGGACTCTACCATCCCCTTGAGTGGAGGTATCCTAAAAGTTCATAAATCCACGAATAGGACATATCAATCACGAGACAACAGCCATCAGTCAATGGCCCAGAGCAATGGAAACACAAACAAGACTGACTCAACTCGGTCAGAGACATCACAGAAGAACCTCATCTTGCCTTGTTGGGCACCTGGACTAAAGGATATCCAAGGTGGCCATATGACGCATCATACACTGTTTCTCTCTTGAACGGTGCTTTATTTCCTCTCCCCAAGGGAGGAGAAAGAAAGCACTCCCCCACTCCTCCCCTTCCCCAAATCTTTTCCCTCTGGTGGGGCAGGGGCCTGCTCCACTGCAATCGCGGGACCATCCTCTCCACTTCTTTTTAAAAAGAAGTATTTTTGATGAGTTTGCTATTTAGTAGTAAAAGTCAATGCTTTTAAACTAGTCTCAAATAAATGCTACTTTAATTTATTAATTTTCATAGCCGTTGTTCGAATGTTAGATAAACACACATTATAATAAATAGAATTTTAATAATTATTAAAAACAGATTTAAGTGCCTATTCCTTCCTTTTAAGGTGACGCGCCTTTGGTCAACAGCAAAATATGCATTGAAAAGTTACGTATATTTATTTATTTGCAAACTTCTCACCCACAGGGCACGCAGACCCAAGATAATGGCGAGAACGCTGAGAATTAGAGAATCAATACAAAACTAGCATTAAAATATATACAAAATTTGGATTACAAAACAGAGTAGAACATCTTATACATAGACGGGTTACGTGTAAAATCAATATTGTGATTATTCAATATATACCTGAAGGAAACGAAACAGAGGACTATCAGACAGGCAGTGAGAAATTAGTTTTATAACGAGAATTCAAGCGGGGTTAGAGTGAAAGATATTTGTTCAAGAAGAGATGGAGAATCGATAACAGAGTTTATAACATCGTGGACAAAAAGAGACTCATGGAGTTGTCGTCTTGAGTGACGAGAAACGATTCTGAAGCGACCACAAAGAGCTCCATAGTTTAGACGGTGAAAGGCAATCGACTTCGAAAGCATAAGAATTTAATGAATTTAATTTGAATTCTCTCAAGTCTGTGAGAAAGATATTCCTGTTGTGGGGACCAGATAATATAACAATAATCACAAATGGGAAATATAAGCTGCTTGTAGAGTAGAATTACAACTGTCACTTTTGAAAATCTAGGAAGAACGTTAATTAATCCAAGAAGTTTGGAAGTGTGAGGTATTACGTGATCAACATGGGAAGAGGGATGGATATCAGATCGATATAGGGCACCTAAGTCCTGAAATGTATCAGTACTTGCAATTAGACTGTTTCTATATAATAATCGGAGCTCATAATTTGAGCGACGTAATTTACATTTTAATGGGTTTAGAAACAAGTTATTTTTATTGTGCCAGAGAGAGGAAATCAAAGGAAAAACAGGGCCGTAGTTAATCGCTGTCAATTGAAAAATAAATAACTCTGTAAAGTTTAATATCATCTGCATGGAATTGCTATTCAACATTAACAGCCTGAAATACAGTTGACAGGTTCCTTGAGGAACACCTTGCGAAACAGTAAACGGAATTGAAGTATCATTAATTATTATGGATAGTTTAGGATTTTTAATCATTGAATCCAGCAAATCCAGTAAAGGAGATCGTAGACCATAAGATGAAAGCTTGAAGAGTAGGAGATCGATGTGGACAGATTAGTTTGTAGAAAATGAGAAAACAAAACCAGATTTGAAGCAGCTGATTTCCTGGGAAGAAAAGCATACTGATGATTATTAGTAAAAGGGTATATTATATTTATTCATTTCCTACAGCTCTAAGCAGATTATAACTTTGGTTCTCAAACGTTTATATATTTCGACAAATGTGTTGTTTTTTTTATACAGCGTCTATTCTATCTACAAATATACGCTGGTTCAATAATTTCACTAATAAAAACAAGAAGTTAATGGAGCTTATCAGCATTTGTTTATTTATAACGAAACAAGAAATTAGTGAAGCCGATTTCAATCTTATCTAAAATATGTTTGAATCAGAACACAAATACTAATTCTGAAAAGCTAGTGTATAATTTTAGGGACCTTCAATTTTTTTCGGGATTGGATTGAAATAAGCACTATTCTGCGCTTCTCTTCCAACTCTTTTTTTCGCTCTGAATGTAAACACGAGTTGAGGGTGACAGGACACAGACCACACGGTGATCTAAAAAGCGCAGTTTTCCATAAGTTAAAAATTACTTATTTGGGTGGTATTCTATTGGGGCTTCCGAAAATCATAGACCATCTAAAGAGTATAAACTATCACTATATTCCATCTAAAGAATATCAACTATCATCACTTGTCGTCATCAGGGTTATATGTTTACTTCTTATGGGATGGTGAAGTAGTTGACCTCACAGACATAGGTGTAAGAAAGCTTTGTATAGGTATTACCGGTACTTTAAAAATTTCACTATTTGGGGTGATTGCAGCGAGTTTTCCGATTTATTTTGACGACTGACCGATAAGGAATGTAGCTTTGAAAGAAAATAAGTTGTCTTCTATTCGAGGGAAATCTAAATCGATGGGAAGACCAGCTAGCCAAGCCAAAGCATTTTATGAACACTACAAATGCTTTCTGGACCAGTTGGACAATTATTTTAAAAACTGAATATAATTAAGGGAAAATTCTTCTGTGGACTGAACGGGTATGTTGATTAAACGTGCTTTCTGACTCGAAAGCTAAAGTCAACCTATGTTCTCGTAGTTTTTAAAGCTAAGAAAATGGAATGGCAACAAATTCTGTTAGACGTTTTAGCTGGAGAAAGGCTAAAGGAGTACATTTAATACCCATAAATGCATCTTTAGAAATTTAGAAAAGTTATCTTTAGAAAAGAAATTTATAAAAAGCTTCTTTCATACCAAATTAAAAAAACAAACCGAAAAATATTTTGTATAATACGGTTTGAAGACTTTCGTCCATCATTATGAATGTTTCCATACATTTTTGATAACGCAAGTTTATAATTGAATAACATTAATCAAATATTTCAAAAATTTACAAGTTTTGTTGTAGTAAATAGAGTTCAGATACTTCTAAGTTACTTCTATCTTACCACATTTTTTTTCCTTCTATATGCAAGTGTTTTGTGATATTTACTCCTTTCAGTACCCCACATGCCAAGCAACTTGCAGAGCTTAGCAGGAGAAGAAAGAAACTGTGAATGACAGTTAAGTGTGATATATGTGTGACTAATACAGCTTGGACTGTTTCCTTCCCATCACGCTGGAGACACGTGTTTCTTCATCTGCTGCATCTAGGTGTTTGGTATGCTGAGCAACTTATTCCCAGGAGTGTATCAATCATTCTTTAAGGTAGGTGACGAGGAAAGGAGAGATACTGGAAATACATCGGAGATTTGCAGAAAGACAGACTTATCCGACAACATCTTTATGTGGCCTGTCAAAAGAAGAATGAAGAAAACAAGTTCTTTGTTTTCCAAAACACGACTTTTGTGTGGAGCATCAGACTTACCATGGAAAAGCCCATATGAATAGAATATTTTATACAAATAAATTAGTCTGTCACAGCACAAACATTAATGAACAAAGTTAAGTTCATGTGGGTGTATGTGCGACATTGTCTTTAGATTAAGCTTCGTTTATAAAGGAACTAATTGCAATGGATAATTTGAATAAAACATTGAATAAACTTCTGGGAGGGTAAAAGTCTAATATTCAATGGAATATGATCATTTATCGATATTCAGTAGTTTGACCACTGTTTTTTTCAATTGTTTAATAAAATAATATCCACTTATAATTCAAAGCCAGTGGGAGATTGGAGTAATTCTCTGGGGGCTCTTCAATCAGGGATGCAGTTTACCGATTTCAGGCAGAGGGAATAGGGTCATTGAGTCAATGACCATTGAGTCAAGCTGAGAGTTTTAATCCATACAACATGCAGATCGACTCGAAAACACTTCTACAAACATAATTCTCTAGGTAAAAATCTGTGAACTGGCGAACAATGACCAGAGTAGTAGTAGTAGTAGTAGTGGCACATGATGCAAGAAAGCAAGTGTAGGAGCTTATGCAGCATCAGCCAAAAAAAAAAAAAAAAAAAAAAAAATCACACCATTCCCTCCAAATGCCTGTCCAGTTCCTCCTTAAATTTATATAACCTATCAACTTCTACAACGACAGATGGAAGTTTGTTCCAGCAATTAACCACCCGCTGGCTAAAGGCAAATTTCCGCACATCTATTCTACATCTGTCCTTTCTTAATTTGAACTTATGTCCCCGTAGGTTGGTAATCTGAACAAGTGGAAGGATCCCATCAGAATTCAGCGTGCTCAACCCATTCAAGGCCTTATAGACCTCAATCAGATCACCGCGCAGGTGCCTAGTCTCCAGCCACTGCAATTTGCAGAACTTAAGCCTCTCTTGGTAAGAGAATCCCTTCATTCCCCTCACCAATCGTGTTGCTCTTCTCTGTACACGCTCAAGCAAATCTACATCCTTCCTAAAATGAGGCCTCCAGACCTGTACGCAGTACTCAAGGCGTGGCCTGACCATTGCCTTATATAGAGGGACAATCACCTCCTTTTCCCTGCTAGCAGTCGATGGACTACCCCCTTCGCCAAACAAACAAATTGTTATGCACGATGTTTGTATTCTACACACTGTTTTGTAGACAGAAGACTGCATAATAAAAAGAAACATGAAACTCCTTTATCCATTACTGGCTAAAATTTTATCGTTGTGTTTATAAAACCCTGATCAGTGTTTTTTAATGGATCCTTCTCTTACGTAGGTCATGTTATTAGAATTAGAACGTAGTTATTAGAACTACTTTAAGCTGGTTTGAAGTACAGTGACTCGACTTCCAGACGCCATACCTATAAGTATACCTAGTGCTTGGTTATTTACATAAATGATTGTCCTACACATTTGTACACCCAACAATAAATACAAAAATAATCTTATACGGATGCTTTCCATTGTACAACAGTTAGTATGCAACGTAGTTGAGCGCTGGAAAAGGAGAGGGACTTTGAAAGCTTCTTATTCTTGTTTCCTTTCTCTCATCAACAGCACAGACATCTTTGCTACTAAGACAACTGCAGCAGGTAGAGAAAACTCGTAATATGGTTGTTATCCCTCGTGGAACTGCCACAAGACGTGGAATAGACATGCGAAAGCTGCTTACTGGTGTAGTGTAGCACTTAATACCTATTCCACGAGCACTTGTCCGACACAGGCGTTAGAAAGTGATTACAAGCGTCTAGAAGTAAACCACGAAAAAAAATCCTTGTAACAAGTGACAGATTTAAAAAGTCGGCAGCGTAAAGTAAACAAGGCTCTTGAAAATAACATATGCTATGAATAATAAAGATGCATCATTGGAAACTGCATGAATTTATTAGTATATGAACTATAAACAGTGTAAGCAGAAAGAGATAATTAAGGCCAGACTTATTTTCATGGGGATATAATCAATTTGTCTTCTGATGAAACCAAACGGAATAATAGCAAGTTCTCATGAGTGTAAGGGAACCAAACTGTAGCATTTTCCACGCAATTTGGAAGGTCAGCGTGATGGAAAGACAACTCCACTGTTTGAAAGAAGTTTCTTAGTTTCAGAATCAAAATGTAAATCCAGGTTTTATTCATAGTCACAAATTAGGAAAAAGGAATTAACCTAGTAATTGCTGCATGAAAGCTACTTTTTCACAATTCTATCTTTATATCTTCGTTAAAAGTGGCAGTAGTAAAAGAATCCATCGGGCAGAAACTTCATACATATGAAAGTAGTTTTACACGATATTTTTCAAAACTGTTCAGAGTTCATGCGTAATTCATGAATTGTTACACTTGAGTATTATGCGATCAATTTGCTACATTTTCTTTTCATTTCCTCTACGATAGCAATTGTTGGCATTCTGGAACTTTTTAGCATCAAGAACACTAAATTCCTGTTTTTGCAAATCTGCAGGGCTATTTCTAGTCCAGCTCTTAAAATACTGGCAGGATTCTTCTCTTAATTATTCATTGATTCTGTTACCACATTCTACACTAAAAACTATTGAACTTAATTTTGGAGTTCATACTGCTGCTGACCCTGAGCAGGAAAGGAAGATATTCTGAAACTAGATTTATGAAAAACAGAAGATGAAACTGGATGATGAATTTCTGACATTGGATTTCTTCATCCAGAACAGGATGAAGAAAGGTACCGACTGCGTAGGACTCAAGGGTACGGAATCGCAGGCAAATACAGACTCGAGATTGTCGTATCTCTGCATAACGTAGCAGCAGTAGCGCGTTGGCCCGCTTCCTCGTGGTATGGAAGGGTACTAAAACAGCATTCCTCGTAATCGCTGCTTCTTGGTAGCAAGTGGCCAAAGCAACACTTTGAACTTAACAATACAAACATTACACTTTATGCACTTCTGAGCCTTTTAACAGAGCTTTGAACACTAATAACTTTTAATTGCTTATAACACTGCGAAGACATTGTAGGACCTATAACTTTCTCCTAAACTGTACTCAGCTTTTTATGAATTATTTTATTTTGTCGAGAAACAAAGTGGGTGATGGATCCAAACTTGACCGACCTCCTCCGTTTACTTGCAGAACTCTACAGACTCTCTAACCTCAGTGAGTAGACGGAGAAAATTTTCATAAAAATATTAAAACATTTAAAAAAGGTTCTTTAATGCATGCTCCATTTGTAAGATCAAAATAAAGATAACATCTCTGAATATATCAGATATTTAAGATATACCATTAAGCCCAGAATTATTGTTCATATAAATATACAGTAATTCATGATGGATTAAATGTATCCTACCATAGCAAACATTCGAAAATAGTTTTCTAAGTGTGGTATTATGGGCTACTTTAATTACCAAAATGTACAAAACGTGAGTTGGATAATAACCGCTGGCTAAGAGCAATTACTAATGAACAAGACGCTGAAATGTGGACCACTGTAATTATAAACAATCTTCTAGCAAAGGGACGCTAAATTAGCGTCATTAATTTCATTACAACAAACTCTATGGCATCCTTAAATAGCTTCGTCCAGGAAACATGATACCGTTATAACGGAATTAGCGACACAACTTGAAGCACTTGGAAACAAAATAAAACTGCTTACTACTTAGAAAACTACTCAGAAAACGGGTATGTTGAAAACCTGAAACGAAAGATCGACGAATTAGGATCCTTATTATAGAAAAGATGCATAATTAGAATATAACTACACGCACGAAAGGATTGGGTTGACAGCGAAATTTTTGATTAATCGAAGTCTGAACATCGATTTATTTTTTCTTATTTCCTCTCTTTTGATGTTGGCTATGAATCTGGTTTTTTTAATCTTTTTTTTTTTTGTATTCTCTAGAAAAAAAACTTCGCATTACTAAACACATTTTGTTCACTTTCGCTTTCGGAAACACCCCTCTGATGTTTATCTTTCAAATGTATTTCACTGCCCAAAGGTATTTTTGTTTTGTAAAATCATTCTGTACTTTCAATATAACACCACTACAGATCCATTATCTTTCAAGAGTGCAGCCCAATTAATAAATTATGGTCCAGCGTGTAACGTACTCGTAATCCTGAATGATAAAGGAATTTTAACACCCCAAATTGAATATAGTTAATGAATTTTCAAAGCTAACTGTAATTTATGGCTATCAATCAAAGGTCGATACATCAACCCAAACATCCCAACCTGCAAGTCCTTTCAGTAACTCTGCCCACAGAGTTACTGAAAGTAACTCTATGGGCAGAGTTTCGAGTTTCCAGGAATAGCCATAAATAACAATACAGACACAAAGGAAGAGTAAAAAAATGATTCTGGAATGAGCTGCTTGTTATATGGCAGCAGCACTTTTCTCTTTATAGCAAGGGTGCTGTTAGTAAATCCTTTCCTAATGTTCATAGTGATATTGTATTTAGGGTAATGTGCCTGCCGGTATCTCCAACAACTGCGCCATCAGTACTCTTGTGAAATATACAGAACTCTGTAAATGCCAAAAGTGTGTGTGGCATGTTGTATGTGTATAGTATTGGGGGTTATGTTGTTTCTCTGGCTATTTGGCCGCAGGACCCCTAGTGGGAACCTATGTTTCCAGCCACCACCACTAGGAAGTAAGCCAGGCTGCCCATAATTCTCTGGCTGGCCTCCGCCAGATCACCTGAGCTTCCTGCACGAAGTCCAAGGGAAAAAAAAAGTGTGAGCAAGGTTAATAGTCGAAGAATGGGAGTCAAAGCGGGTAGGAAGATGGAAGGATCTCCAGATGAGGGAGGCAGGGAAGGAATGAAGGCTTGGGCACCCCTAGGCCGGGAAGCCCACCCGAGCCAAGGGACAGTAAAAGTTTGCAAGGCCAGAGAACCCTGTAAACAGGAGCGCCATTTGGCATCCCACACTTGCTGTCAGCAGCACCTGACCCAACCTACGGTGTACAAATGCATAGATGTTCAACACCAGAAGGTGTCTGTGAAAAAAGAAAAATCCTACCGTTGTGAGTGTTTGCAGGTAACATACGTAGTGTCGGTATTCCTACCCACATAGGGGTTTGCATAGGTCAGGTTCATGGAGATCCGTTTAGAGGTCAATGTCAGAAATATGTCCAGGTCAGGTCAATTAGTGAGGTTAAACTTTGTGTAAGACTCTGCAGGTTGGCTTCCAGTGGATTCTTCCTATTGTTCACCATACTATAAATGAAGAAAACAGAAAATCGTTCTGTAGCATTATATACCTTTCGTACCCCCACCCGACCGGACGCGACTCTCTCAATGTCAAGCTCTTTAGCCTTGAGATTTGTGACATTAACCAATGCCTCTATGGTGACGGGAAGACTGGATTCCTGTGCTCTACTGAAATATTATCTATGATGATCTTAGGCTTTTGTTGCTGCTGGCTTTGGAAAGTTTTGCCCCGAGAAATGAGTAGCAACTTATGAAAATCACGGAATTGTTTCAACTTCTGAAGGCTATGTTATCAAATGTTCCTCTATAAAAAAGGTCATTCCCTCTAGCACCCCTACAATAAGCTCCTTAACGAATTTAGCCATGCATAGCAGACTTTTTTTCTGCTAACAATATCCAATCGTACAACACTCCGAAGATCGATCCACAAATTCTATGATGAAAAAACCTACAGTATTCAGAAGGTTCAGAATATGTACCACCTAATATAGCTGTAACAATTTCGGGATCATCCCCTTCAAGATCAAATCTCTGGTCAACCCATTTTGCCCCTTCTGTTGAGGACAATATTGATCTATGTTTTTATTATCATTGTATGTTTGTATGCATTGTCATAGGTACGTTATTTGTGCGTATTACGATACGTATTTATTTATACATCACTATGCTTTTTTAGTTGTTCAATGTACGTATATTTGTTTGTTATTTGGTTTTTAGGAGCATTAGCAACTAAGGCCATATTGCTCCGGGATATGCGGTGGTCATTCCTGACCTTCCCGCATCCTCCGTATTTGGTGGTGACGGGCTCGAACCCCGGTCTAATCATGAAGTGTGTGCTACGCACTGCTGCTCCTTCCCACCTGGCTACGGAGGCGCCAATGTACGTATATGCTATTATATGATACTTACGTTGGTCTTATTATTATGTACATCTAACTTTTAATAATGCAACCAATTAATGAATATTCTGAATCTGCTTGCTACCTCCCAAACTTATTTCGCTTCATTCCTTTGGAGTGACTGACCTAAAACTCGTGATTCTTGTTCTCTGATTTTTGTATATATAATTTTTCTTAATTTTTTTTTTTTTCGGAGGAAATAACAAAATAACTTTGCTCGCTCTGCAAGGCTTGAATCTCCCAGAATGGGATTTTTACTTTATTACGAATATTTTTTAACATATGTTGGCCGCCCCTTTGGTTGGATTCTGTTGTTCCCCAAGGGCTGGCACTGCTATTAGATTCTAAGGATCTGAAAGTTTTTTCATTTATATTATTTTTTTATTTAATTTTTTTCTTCTTTTTCCATCTGTCATCAAACCAGTGTTGTGGCCCGCCTCCTCGTGGCAGAGACGAGTACGGGAAGCAACTTCCAGGTGGTGATCGCTGCTTTCTGGTACCTAATTGGCTAAGTACAACTAACCAACGGACCCCACACAAATATGCACTTATACATATCTGGCCTTTAAGAGAATTCCGTTAACCTGACAGAGGAACACGGCGCAATTAAAGTATTGTGTAGGAACTGCTCTTCATAAGACAGATGAAAAAGACCAACTGATAAACAATGTATCACTGAGACTAACTTAGCCTTGCTTAATTTTAAAAGTACAGTACTTTTTCCATAGTGCATATGAAAAATTCCGATGTTTAATAACAGAAAATATTCAGATTATGAATGATTATTATTATTATTATCTGTTTATTGATCTGCGCTAGAGCCACCCCGTGGGCAGCAGTAAGCTAGGGGGGGGGGGAGTTATTACATTCAAAGGCTAAGGCAGGGACATGTGTCCAGGGTTACATGGAACCACAAGTGTGTTTAACCTGAAAGGAATAGCATTTACAGAATTCTTTAATTACATACTTGAAAATTGTGGAATACCGTAGTACCCCAAAATAAGCAAGATAATTTGATCAAAAGTGCTGGACAAAAATGTGAAGTATATGTACAAAAAGGTATTTCCTTGGTTGAGTCAGTCCATATTTTCCTTCTGGTGGTGTTCCAGTGAGTCATAACGGTAGATTTATATATGTGTCCATTAGCTTCTGACGTCTGTAGGTGTGCTGCTGGCAGAATTTATCCAGGTCGATGGTTATACTTTATCAACTCAACCGTGTTTCCTGATGACATGCGTCTCAGGCCTTTGAGGTTGCTGAAACTGATACTCAGCGGGAGCCTTGTGTCCACTTGACTTCTTCCAGCAATTAGGGGAGTTTTTCTTATGTCACTGATATCAGGGGCGTCAAGTCGACCTGTGATTAGTCTGGCCACTGCAAGAAGGTTAGCTGCTACAATTCGTTGTTTCCATGGTTGTGACTTCGAGATTGATGTAGAGTTGAGCCAGTTCAGCAGCCAATATTCCGGGCTGAGGAACTTTTAGTGTGTTGTAGGGGCCGATGACCAAGTAGTTGCTGCATAAAGAGGAATGGGGTAGATACATCGAAGGACGTATTTCTTGACCAATTCAGCATTGCGTATCCCCGTTAGTTCCTGGCGGATTGCCCACATAGCAGAATACATTTTTGTTTTCGTGTTCAGAGGTGTGCCTGGAATGTCAGACCCTCATCCCTTGATAAATGGTACGGTTGGCAAATTCGATGCTTTTTTAATAAGCTGTGTCAACCATTTGTATCGAATTATGTTCTTCATCAATGAGTTGCAATGAACGAAATTGTTATATTCCTCTTAAGGAAAATTAGATGCTATATTTGCAATCCATTTATAATCCATTTCAATGTATAGCAAATATTGCACCTACTTTCCCTTAATAAATATTAAGTGTCAGGTAGAGCAGGATGCAAAATTGCATCCTGCTCTACCTGATATTTCCCTAATTAACAACATGTTGTACAAGAGAGACAATTTGTTATTTAGTGAGTCAAGTTCTTTCAAGCACAGCCGAAAAAAAAAAAAAAAAAAAAAAACCCCACCAACTTTGCAAACACTAAATACTCGTAAATAGCTGAATTGTGAAAATACAATTGTTTCGAAATTTCAAACAAATACAAAGGATTATACGAACTAATTAATTAAGTTTATAGTTTCATTTATAATCCAAACTCTGCGACAACGGCTTATCAATAAAATGTATTTGTGCTGGCTGAAGCATCAAGAACAGCCAAACTGTCTTCAGATATTTTTTCTTGTTAAAAATGAAGGACGCTCTTAGTTCTTGGACATGCAATCCTTCATATCGTAAAATTATATCCATAAGCTGAAACAGTGACGTTACGCACAAATAAAGAAATATTCTAAACCTGATAAATCATCCTTTCTTTTTAAGGAACATTTGTTTCCATGAAATAACGGACCCAATCAACCACACACTACACTTTAAAAGAATATATATACTGTATATATAAAGACAATGAAACCTTCAGTTACATCTTATTATTTAAATACGCACTCATGAAAATGAGAAAGTTTGTTAAAGACGCAATTTTTAAATTACTGCAGTAGTTTTAAAGAAAATTTCATTAAAAAAACTATTTTCTTATAGTACTAATATCCAGAACTACACCATTTCTTCAAGGTGTCCTAGTTTATTTTTATCAGTGCTAATTTTAAAAAATATTTCTGATAATAACACGAAATATCGTAAAGTTTTACAGCCGACATCCGCTGCAGTTCCTCATAAGCATACTTCGTTGGTTGTTCATTGGGTGCGCATGCTATCAAGTCTTTGCTAGTGCTTGATATTCACAACCTAATAACAAGGGTTTATTCACGGTGCAATATATAACCTAACATAAACCGTATAGACACCTCCCGATAAATACTCAAAAACATTAAATTGACTTCGATTACATGACAGGACGTTAGTCAATTTTCATGATGTTCTGCGTGTTTATTTACGTAACTCTTTTTTTTTTCGAATACTCTATAGCATGAAATATGCTATATTAGCAACGAATCACAAAAAAAGCTATAATCAAAACAGGTAAGGTCTTGGATAAATTTTTACCATCATGGCTGCACGGTTGACCTGCTGATTTTACTCAAGTTACTTATTTCCCACTTGTCAACGTGCTGGTGACACGCTACTGGACTCTTAATTTACAACCGAAAAATACTCAATGCTTTTTTTTTTTTTTTTGATTTGGTAGTTGTTGGCGCATCGGCTTCTGTGGCCATATTGCACCTCCCCAGGTTTTTGCAGTACTTTGATCCAAGCCCGAGGCGAGAATCGAACCCGCGACCTTTGGGTTGCCGGGCAGGTACTTTACCCACTCGGCTAACCCGGTCGGCTACTCAATGCTATGGTATTTTTCCTCTTAGGATGATTCGAATTAAATTATCGCTTTATTCTAGGCTATTGAATTACACTCAACCACTCAGAATTTTATATTTCGGCTCCCCTACCACTACTTAACTCCCCCTTCGCTCAACTGAGCTCGAACATTAAGAACTTTTCCAAGTTCGCCATTTTTGAGCATACTGAAACTCAAACATAATTTTAACATTTGTTCTTAGAGCATTATATTATTTAGGTTTTTGTTTTTTTTTTTTGGGGGGGGGTGAAATATTTAAAAATAAAGAAACATTTCTTAAATTTTTAAGTCGAGTCTTCAACTCAGCTACTTAAATAATTAACTTCTTTCGCTGACAGTGCCTAAACTTCGCATAAATTATTACTACACGCCTGAGAGTCGTTAGCATTATTCCTGCTTGGTAAATCATTATGGATTCTGCAGTATAGTAACAGAATTAAACCTCTTCTTTTTTTGTTCCTTCCTTTTAAATCTCAGCCAGGGTATAATCAGCAAAGCTCAGTGGACTAATGTGTATTATTATTATTATTCATCTAATACCAATAAATTGTATAGAAAAGAAGAGCGGTCATGTTATCTCTTACCTTATCTTGTTACGGACCACCCCTTGTAAAAGGAAATGCATTGCAAAGATAATGGATTCAGTAGAGAGCAGCTTACAGTTGTAATATACGTAGGACACATTTTCAATCTTCTACACTGACAATATTCACTATTAGACACCATTCACTATTTGAATTGAACACATCAGTACATTTACTTGTTAAAAGAAATTATGATAGATTAGCAAATACGATTTTCATCAAAGCACTAATTTTAAAATGACACGAGACACTAAATAAACACTTCGCGAAGGGTGGCAAATTTTTAGCGTAATGAAAGCTGTAAAATGAGCAGTTCAAAGAATTAAACGTTCTTAGTGGTTGAAAGAACAGAAGCCAAACTTCCTGTTACCATAATTACTAACAAATACTATGGAACATTTCCTTTCAAAATTGTCAAAGAAAGTCCTGACGACAACAGTCAGCTCATAGAAGTGAAACGCTATCATTTCTTACTGCGACCTAAGCTCCCTCTAGTAAAATTGCTGTCACAGCCAGCTATAGTAAAAGAACAATTTAATCTATAATAATTATTAATATATTAAAGTCAGCGAGTGTGTGAATTAAGCGATAAAGAAACTAGGACTATGAAGTGTCAATATATTATGTCTATAAACTGTTAGTATTCTGTGGTCGATTTGCCTATATGATGTTCGAAACCCCAGCTTCTGAAAAATAAAACCACATAACCCTCGCCTATGATTAACTAATTCAGCCAAGCTGCGAAAAAAAGGCCATAAATATTCCTCCTTATTGACACCCGGTATTTGAACCCGGTTCTTTTCCACCCGGTGTGGGGAGGACCACAGTTATATCCACTTGCTACTCGCGAGCACTCTATTGCAGATTTTTTTTTTATTTCAACTATGATATTTATATTTCTTATTTTTTCCAGATCTTTGTGTATAACGGCAACAAATCAGCGACTTTCCTTAAAAGATTCAAGATTGTCAAGAAAAATCTAGAATGGGCAAGAAGCAGTACATCCTGCCTATAAACTGCGTGAATTCCATCGTTGATATAGCTCTTTTGGAGGATGAAGAACATGAATTTCTTGTGGGAAAAGCCGTAGAACCCTTAGCAGACACCGACCCACTCAGTCTGCTGTATAAAGGTACTCAAAACAGTTCCTCTCATTCCGACAGGAATTATTTCTGCCGGAAGTTGGAAATTGAGCCGAGACCTTTCTATGTGGTGTAAGAGAGTGGTGACACAAATCACCGTACCGCCGCTATAGTTCTTATCTCTGTAATCAGTATTATACTTGTAGATATCTCCAATCAATTTCAAGAACATGGAATAATCTCCAACGAAAATATTACTTTACTCTTAATACACAACAATTGAAGTAATTGTTAATCGTTGATAAACACAGATCAGGATGATGTCCGATCATAACGACACGAAAAGAAATGTGAATTTCGATACTATCCGAAACGATATCGAAATAAAATTTCAAATGAAATCTCCCCTTTTCAGAGAAAATGCGAGTTGGATATTATAAAATCTTAACTTGAGAAGTTATTTTTTGTTCTTAATCTATGATGTCTTTTAAGGTAGACACACTGGCAAAAAAGTTACGAATCTTTAATCAGCATCGAATCGGGTCGCCTTTGTTTCAATATTGTGTAGTATGGAGCGCAGTATGGATTCTATAAGGTGTTTTTTTTTTTTTTTGCATTTCGGTCTAATTGCAACCATTCTACGCAAAATATTGCGTGGCTGCGACAAAGTTGAAGGAAGAGAATTTCAGTGCTGAATAGCTGTCTAAAGCGTATCCCACGCATTCTCAATAGGATTGAGATCGGGTGAACGTAAGGGCGAGGAAAGATGGTGAAAATTCGTGTCATGTTCTCCGAACCATTCTTGCAAGATGTTCCATTGCATTACCATTCATAAAGTGGCCATCACCTTCGGGATAAAAGGCTAACATTGCAGGGTGCAGTAGGTACAAAATTCAGGTACTCTCTAGATAATACTCGACAGTCCACCGGTATCAACGGACCCAATCTGTGCCAACAAAATATTCTCCATACCATGATATCACTTCCAAGATGCTTGGTTTGTCTACAAGGGAAGCAGGTTCCATTGCTTCGTGAGGTTCTCGCCACACTTTCTGCCAACCATCAGAAACAAAGTGTATCGTAAATAGTCTAACCACAATACTTTTTTTCATTGTTTCACTGTCCAATCACGACGTTCTCGGTGCCAATTCAAGAAGATGATTTTTCAGTTTTCTCTGAAACAAGTATCTTTGGAACATGCAATTTATTCAGTTTCCTGCGCATGATACGGGTTGAAATAGGCAATTCTGGGCTTGGTTGAATTCAGAAGTTATTTGTGTACATGGATGTCCTATTTTTCCATAAATTCCTTCTCAATGTACGATGGTTCGCTTTGATGTGTTGTTTTCCTGCCTCATTTACGCCTTTTAAATGCAGAAGAACCGCTTGCTTGTCAGTCATTAAAAACCTTTGAGATAGATTCTTTTGAGAAACCACCTATATCTTTCGTTCCTTGAATCGTGGTTGCTGATAAACGTGCATCCACGATAAGACCATTTTCAAAGTCTGAAAGATCACGCGTTTTCTCCATTTTGACCAGATTACTGCAGTCGGACAGCCGGTGCAGGCTTTATACTCAAAGAGGCAACACGTCATCACCCAATGTCACAGATCTCTTTGCATCTATTTGCATTTGTAGTCAATTCATAGGAATTGACTGCATATTCCATAATCGTTTTATATCATATCCATATTTCATATTCGTATTATACAAACCATCCATATTCAATCCATATTCGTTTTATACAAACACCAAGAAGAGAATTTGAGATGAGCTTTTGCGTGGCATTAGGAGTTGTATAAAGATACCATCGACTGAAACAATAGCGTCATTTGGCAGTGAACCTTAAATATGAAGGAATAGGTTCTCAATTTAATTAATTCCCAGGAGTAAAAGTCTTCATTCTCCATTTATGACTACGATTAACTCGAAAAGTTTCAGCACTTTTTTCATATTCAGCCACCCAAACTAGACATTTCTCAACATGTGCCATTTTCTACTATTTACCTTTTAATTTCAAAGTAATAATTCTATCTATAGTACTATATGCTTTCAAATAGTTTTTTGGCAATTTTTACGGTAAACTAACCATTCTTAAATTATTTAAAATTGGCAAAGAATCTTTCATCAACAAGTTTTCTATAAGCGTGGCATATCAAAATCAATCTTTATTTCAAAATATATATTTTTCCAAATATTTTACCTTTGTACCTTCTCCCACATCAATTTCTTTGATTTATAAATCTCGATTCATCACTCATACTTTCTCCCAACATTTCGTTCTAAATGTAATGCTAAGGAAGGCGACACTGTGAAGAATTTCTTAGGACATCAAACACGCCAAAAACCGATGAAGCGAGAACTTAATTCCACCGACCGAGACACGGTTGGTAAGTATAAGAAAAAAAAAAATCTTCAATTATAAAGTGCCGCTGTGGAGTTCTGCCGTAGCATATGAAGTGACGGGGATGATAGAGAGCTGTTCCCATAAACTTGGAGATTGCAGAGAGCAGACCAAGCAGAGTTACGATCCGTCTTCCAAAATTTATGCATATTTGTAAGATTATTTCTGTAAAACAGTGTAGTGAAGTTCCCTGACGTTGGATCAAGATAAAGTGGAAAGCCAGGGAACAGGGGAGGTGTTATATAGCGATCAATTTCTCGAGATAAAATTGGATGTACCGTTTCGGAATACACCGCTTCAATCAACAAGAGAAGAAGCAATAAGCATCCCCTAGACCTGAAGGCTTTGTTTGCGTAAGAGAAAATGATTGCCACCGACATATTTTCTGTCATTTCACTTTCCTAGGTAATAACTATGGCACAGATCTGTAGGCTATGGTAACTGAAATATATCTGCAGGATGGAAACATATCGTTCTCTACCTGTAGTTGAATGAACTCTGGAGTCGGCAGAGGAGGAATTTTGTACCTCTCGAACAAATAAACGCCTTAAAAATCTCTGGTTTCAAATAATTTCCTGCCACTTTCTCATGACAGAACGAAGTGGTAAACCACGACATAATTCGAGTTCCGAGAACTGCATCATTGGATCTATCACGAGAAATTTATTGGTAATTTTTTTTCTGGCGTCTACAACTGCTTGCTGTCTGGAAAACCATCTTTCATTTCCTTTCATTTATTGTTTCACGGGGTGAGTTTCAAATGGTGCAATCAATTACTAACCAAAGATTCGAAAAATAAAAATCTGGAATTCTTTTCTGATTGCACTATCATTTCGGTTCAAGTTTCAAATGGCTTTATTTTGTAGACAGCGCCATCAACATCCAGTTCCATCATGGTAAAAGCAAGTATATACAATTCTTGAAAAATAAAAAGGAGGATAAGAGAATACAGGCATTGCTAATTTGTTTATGACTTTTACAGTTTTCAAGCAAAGCCATTTAAAGAATAAAAACTCAAAATCTTTTAATTTCAGTTTGGATGTCAATGCTCCAACGGCCATTGGCATTATCAATACATAGCATTACCACTAACAGGAGATGTTTCACATTTCAGTTCTTTCATTTATTCTAAAAAGAAAGTTTGAAGGAAATCATATTGCACTTATTCCTTCGAAAATCAATTTTCAGTTTTTTGAGAATGTTTCTGATACATATAACAGTTTTCCTCTTTGCTCGAGAAGAAAGTTGTTCAACGGATTATATTGGTAACTTGCTTTGATGAAGTTCTGGCAGTACACATCGAAAACTTCTACCATAGAAATATGTTAATTTCAATCAACAAGTGTAAAAGGAGTGATGTCAATGAACCAGCAATGGCAAGTGTCAATTAATTTTCTGCATTCCAAATTGGAAAAATGGGATTCCTTGTCCAACCTTAGTGTGAGACTTACCCCTTTCGAAACATCAATTTTCTTTAAAATAATTGAAGTCGGATTCCATTACTCAAGCAGAAAAATACAGTAGGGTGGAGAAAATAAAATGAGAATAAATTTCGGCAACAAGAAAGGGATTATTAACTAATTATTATATGCTATAAAGAATAAAAAGATACTAATGCATTATGAATGTATTACTTTGGATGCATGTACATAATGAATATATTAGTTTGCAGTACATTCATTTACATTTCACAAAAACTGAATTGAATACATTTACAAAGACCCAATAAAAAATTAATTAGTCGAGTTTCGTACAGATGGTAGACTTTTCAAATATAATTCTTTTCGAAAATAATTCAAATAGCAGAAGATTACTATGAAGATAGATCGCAAATTAGTAACACATACGGCATACACCCGATATCCTTCCTGATGAGGTAGAACATACGTTGAAGAATATGAAGGATCAGAAAGCCCCGGGGGAAGTTGAAGTTACTGTAGAGGTTCCTAAAATTGGGAGGAAGAAACATGATACAAAAACTGGCAAGGCTCTTCCCAAAGTGCATTAGAAGAGGTGTGACGCCGAAGGAGTGGAATAATGCAATCATACTTTTGCTGCATAAGAAAGAAGATAAACCAGAAATTGTAAATTATAGACCAATTAGCTTGTTATCCCACATCTACAAGTTGTTCACAAGGGTCATTACTAACAGATTAGAAAGAATACTTGATGAGAATCAACCGAAAGAGCAAGCTGTCTTTAGGACAGGATTCTCAACTAGGGATCACCTTCGCGCAATATCACAGCTAAGGGAGAAAGCAAATGAATATAAAACACCATTATGCCTGGCATTTGTGGATTATGAAAAGGCATTTGACTCCATACAGCATAAGGCAATGTTTCAGGCACTGGAAAGACAAGGCATAGAAACCCCATATATTATGATTATGATTTTTAAGAAAATATATGAGAATGCTACCTCCTTTATTAGACTAGAAAAAGACAGTAGTAAATTTAAAATTGAGAAAGGAGACACAATATGTCCGAAGTTGTTTACTGCTGCCCTTGAGGAAGCTTTCAAAAGATTACACTGGTCGCAGAAAGGAGTCAATGTGGATGGAGAGTACCTAAACCATTCACGATTTGCAGATGACACTGTGGTCATAAGCCACGATCCCAAAGAATTAGAGGACAATCTGAATCAGTTATGCAGAGTTAGTAAGGATTTTGGAGTAAAGATGAATATGGCTAAAACAAAAGTAATGATGAACAAGTATGCCACAGAACGGGACATAATGATTGAAGGAGCAATAATTGAAAAGGTGGAGTCGTATACTTATCTGGGACAAGTCACTAGTTGTGAGTTGTCCCAATTTGTCTGAAATGTAAAATAATGAACCAATGTATACTCCCCACCATTACTTATGGAAGTGGAACTTGGACACTCACCAAAAGAATGGAAGAGAAGCAGAGAACTACACAGCGAAGAATGGAACGAATTTTATTAGGAATCAGACGGTTAGATAAGAAGAGAAACACAAGGATTATGTAGCAAACTTAAGTAAAGGACATTCTGATCAAAACTAAAGAACTAAAATGGTCTTGGGCAGGACACATAGCTCGAAGACATGATAAGAGATGGACTAAGAAAATAACAGAATGGTATCCAAGAAAAGAGAAGAAAACCTGGAAGACAACGACTGAGATGGACAAATGAAATTCATGAATTTGTGGGTAGTAAATGGACGGCCATTGCACAAAACAGAAGGAACTGGAAAGTTGCTGGACAGGCACTCATCTTGCAGTGGATTGAAAATGGCTAATGATGATGATGGTAGACTTTTCTATTTTCATTTTATTATTTTTATCTCAGAAGTAGTGACAATTCATTTCCTTTACTTTTTTTAGAAGTCTAGTTTAATTTTTGCAATTTTTTATCATTCATATGTTTCCATCCAATGGTCCTGATTGTTGTGATAAGATCCTACATCCATGAGTTTTTCATTTCTGAACTATAGCCATGTCATTGTTGTAGGGTTTTTAGGTGCATAAGGAACTTTGGCGATATTGCGCCGTATATAATATGTCTGTAAATTGCGTGTGGTGTTCGGTGGTAGATTTGCAGCTTGCTGGGAAAATCCCGAAAAACCATGCTAACCTCTCCATACTAACTTAGCCACGTTTTGTAATAGGCTATAAAAATTCCTCTCATCATTAACGGGATTCGAATCCAGGCCTTTCCAGCGGGTGTAAAGTGTGTTTAGGGTCGAACGGCACCAGGGGGTTTCCCCCATCTCCGCGTAGTTTACATTGTGGTGTGATACAGTTCACTGTAAAGGGCAGAGATTTAAAAGTATATGGATCTTGAGGTGTGTGATGTCGTGTACCGTTGTTCTTCTGGCCATTTAGCCGCCAGACCCCAGCTCAGGCCCGACGTTGCCCACACTTCGCCCCGTGGAGGGGCGAAGTGTGGGCAACGTCGCCCACACGAAGTGTGGGCAGTGTGGGCAACTACAACTACTGGGCAAAGTACCCAGTAGTTGTAGTTTACTGTGGCAGGTCCTGCCACCAGTTTCCTGAGATTTCAGTGGCTAGGACCTAAAAATAAAAAAAATAATAAAAAAACGTTTGCGTGGGTTGATCGCTAGATTGAAAGACCGAAATGTGAGCGAACTTAATTTGGAACTATTAAATTTTGACCTGTGGGGTATACGCTGGCGAGCAGATAGAGAGGGAGGAGACTGAAGACTGCGGGGAGAAAGACAGAAGTGGGTGTGGGGAGGACTGCGATTCTACCAACTGTGCTACCCTCGAGGGCAGAGCAATTTCAATGAGGAACTAAAATTTTCAAAGAAGTGATCGCCAATAGGCATTCTCCAATACTTTACTATGATATGCATAACCTGGAGCCACCCATTTACTGTTGATGAGCTACACGCTACAACTGCTCTGATCAGCGGTAGAAAATGCCCAGAGCCAGACCTGTTGCAGTCTGAAATAATTAAAAAGACTGTCGAGCACACCCCCAAGATCATTTTAAATCTCCTCAACTTCTGTTTGCAAGCCGGAATATTCCCAAGCGATTAGAAAATAGCCAACTTGAAACTCATCCTTAAGAATCCCACAAAACCTCCAGAGTTACCAGAATCCTACCGCCCAATCGCACTTCTTGCAGTCCTTAGTAAACTATTCGAAAGATTACTCCACAAAAGAATTTTATGAAATTCTTTTGTGGAGTAATCTTATGAAAGTGCCAAAAAATCTTATGAAAGTGCCAACTTGCTTTCACCAAAACAATATAGGCTTAGAAATGATTCCTCCACGGTTGATGCCGTAGAGAATCTTCTCATAGCGGCTGCCGACACAGACAAGAAGTACTTTTTGATTATTGCTATCGACTTCGCTGGAGCGTTCGACTCACTTTGGTGGCCGAGAGTCCTTGGCAGACTTCGCAGAGCTTCTATCCCTCAAAATCTTTGTGATACAATCAAATCATATCTCCCCAACAAAACCGTCGTAGTTAATGCTCCGTATCACAGTCTCCAGAAAGGTCTCCCTCGACTGCCCGCAGGGTTCGGTCCTGGGACCCTTATTATGGAACATTGTTTTGGATGACTTCCTCAACAGTGATTTGCGAAAGGCCAAATCCCAAGCATATGCTGATAATTTTATCACTGTCGCCGCGGACTGTAGGGTTGGGGTTGAGGCTCTTGCTAATCATGCCCTTTGCACTATCAAAAGCTGGGCAAAAGAGAATAACCTTCAAATATCTCCAACCAAAATTAACTCTACACTTTTGAAAGGCAAACTAAATACTGGAAGCCCACCCTAAATAAAAATAGATGGAAAGACCATTAAATTGTCAAGGCAAGTGAAGTACCTTGTAATAATGCTTGATACCAACTTCTCATTCCAGACACATCTGAAATACCTCCGAACCAAAATCCGGAACTATGCTGCTCTTTTGCCAGGGTCTCATCCCGAGATGGCGTTTTAAGCTAAGAACCCTCTCATTATTTTATAGGCCTTTATACTTATGCCTCACGAATGCCTCAGGAATCTGGTTCACCAAAGCTGTTATGTGGACATGTGTATATGTAATGGGCGGCACCTAGAACGTCTGTTCAACTCCGCCTCGTGTCTCTGTGAAGAACAGTATCACTACAAATGGGCCAGATATGTGTGTGACGTTGTTGTTGTTGTTGGGTTTAACGACACATAGGCTACTTGGGCCATATTGTGTCTTCTAATGGTGAATATGAAATAATAACTATATTTCTATCCGGTTTAAGAAAGTAAATAGTTCCTTTTTATTAGGATCATCTCCCAGAATCTGCAATAGATTTATTGATGACTGTGTTTTAGCAATTGATTTAAAAGTATCTTAGAGGATGTTTTGAAAGTGGGGACAGTCCACTAACAAATGGCGAATGGTCAGTTGTACTTGACATTATGTACATTGTGGTGCGCTGTCATTAGTTAATAGATATAGGTGAGTGAGATGAGTATGCCCAATCCTGAGCCTTCCTAAAATTGTTTCTTCTCGTCTGCTTTTCTGGAAGCTGGAGGGCCACAGCTTTGGTTCTGGTTTTATTTGGTATAATTTGTTTCCTGGATAACCTCTCCAGATTAATGACCAGCTATTGTAACATGCTTTACGGATGATATGTTTATAATCAGTATATGGGGTTCGAAAAGTCTGCAAAAGAGTAGTACATTTGTATCTGGTTGTTTGGCTGCAAGATCTGCTCTTTCATTTCCTGCTATCCTAGAATGACCTGGAATCCAGCAGAATGTCACAGTTTGGTTTGACTCATTACACACAAGTAATTTCGAATGGATTTGTTTTATTACAGGGTGAGAGGAGTTGGTATTACTATTTATGGCAGAGACAGCACTGAGCGAGTCAGTGTATATTAAGGAAAATGAAATTAGAAGTTGAGTAATGTGACCTAGAGCCAAGTTAATAGCATAAAGTTCAGCAGTGAAGATACTGCATTCTACAGGTAATGAGACAGAAGTGCTGAAAGATGGAAAGATAGCCGCAGCGCCTACTTGGGTCTCAGTTTTCGATCCATCTGTATAGATCTTACAGGCCTGTGAATTAGAAGCAGAGTGAGCTTCATGTAACTGTGCCATATTGAAGGGACACAAGGTGTTCTTTCCCCACTGTTGGAAATAGTCATCGTAAGTTGCAGGGATATTTGTCCACGGTGGATCAGGCGGTGTTATGTCTTGATATATATTGCCGATTTCAATATTCCACGTTTCAGTTAGTTCTTTAAGTCTAAGTGCAGCAGGTCTGTTTTCATTTGGTTTACTGTTGCAAAATGAGTCCCATTCGGTATTGTACAGACATCTCCAATTCGGGTGGGAGGGAAGACTGCGGATTTTTGCGGCATATATTAAAAGCAATGTTTTCCTCCGAAGATGTAAGGGAGGTTCGTGGGCTTCAATGTAAAGGCTCTGGACTGGGGAGGTTCTGAAAGCCCCTAGAGAAACTCGAAGGGCACTGTGCTGGATGGTATTTAATCGTTCTAAAGTACTCTTCCTCGCAGAGCCATACACTGGAGAACCGTAGTCCAAACGGGATCTGATGAGAGCTCTATAAATATGGATAAGCGTATGCCGATCAGCGCTCCATGACATGGATGACACTATGTGTGTGTGACATAGGTTTGTGTGCATTGTGTGTGTGTTCTGTTGTTATGTTCTGGCCACTTGGCTACCCAGAAGCATCAGTCACCTGGACAAATGATTCTGGGTACTCGTCCACACCACGGGAAGGTGGGCCAGTTCCAGTAGAGCACGTAACGCCTCAAAAGAGACTCTGACTGTTGCCAAAAGGTGGGCCAGATTCCTCCGGGGGCCCATTCCAGAGGAAAAAGGAAGGAGCGAGAGAGAAAAGAAAAATAAATAAATAAAAATAATAATAAAAAATAAAAAAAATAATAATAATGATAATAATAAAGTAAACACAACCCGTGGTGCTGGTAAAAAAAAAAAAGAAACGTTGCGATAAAAAAAAATACTAAATAAATAAAAGAATAAAATAAAATAATAATAAACTAATATTAAAAGAAAAAAAAAACACAGACTGGCGCTGGTGAGGAAAAGAAAAAAAAAAAAAAAGGGTAGTCTTCAATAAATACTCTTGTATCCAGAATAATTCAAATGTGGAACTGATGACCTTTAGGATCAGTGCAATGAACCATAAAAGCAAACTATTATCCCGCTTACACAGTTGGATGTGGTGGATTGTTTTGGTGCGCTAATCTGGCGTTGATTCTTTTTCTGCGAGCAAACACCTCTGAGACAAAGTTCTGAAGAGCTGAGAGATGATTCTTATTATGCAGAAGCATTTCCTCTTTCCCCGGAGAGAGATCTGGAACGTCAGTTCGGAGCTTCACCCTAAGATCGTCGTAGATTGCACAGTTAAAGAGCAGGTGACTCCAATCTTCTGTATACCCGCAGCTGCAGAGATCGGTGTGATGCAAGCGAAACTGAAAGAGTTTTTGATTGAGAGAGCCATGTCCTGTTATCAGAAAGGAAGCTTGCATAGTTAAAGAGCACCAGGTTTTAACCGATTTAGAGAGTAAGAAGGTCACATCAGGCAGGAATTTTCTTGTCGTCACTCCAAGTGCGGTGGTGTCCCATCTGGTCTGCCAGATGCTAATTAGCTCGTTAAACCATCTGGATTTCTCTTTTTTAGGATCTTCATTTAAATTTAGCTGGATACCAAAGCTGTTATGGCCTCCAAGGAAAATGGTAGATACGATACCATTCAGCGATCCATTCTGCTTGTTATTAGCCGCGCCTGCTGAATCAGCACCCACGCCCGCCAGATTCTGGCGGGTGCTCTACCCCTTCATGGTAAGAAGGAGATTGCTATACCAGCTCTCAAAAGGAGTTTCATATATCATCCTCAACTACACAACCAACCCGACTAATGGATGTAAGAAAGAGAAGCAACGCATGCTTAACCACTTGCAGTAAAAGTGGCAGATTAGGTGGTCTAACTCTATAAAGGGTGAAATCACCCTGAAATTCTTGTCGAATGTAAACATGATCTTCCCCACATCTCCCCCATGATTCTCACCGGGTTTGTCCATAACTTACCTACTTTCTGGGCCATGGATCCATTAAAGCCAAGCTAACACATCACTGGGCATCATTGAAGATCCGTCTTCAATGATGCCCAGTGATGGGGGGGGGGGCTGAAAAGCTAACGCCTTATGTATGATTGTCCCCTGTACGAGAGCCTTCGTTCTGTATTAATAATCAAAATCGTGTACTTGCCCAGAAATCCGGAGTTTCACCTACTGGACAATATAAAGGAGTATGCGGCATTTGCAAATTTCGCCTAGGAGCTCTTTGCAAGACGAAGAAACAATCCTAACATCCATCCTAGAAACATACATGCTCATGAGCAATTGCTGAATAGTGAATATTATACACGCAACTGCTAATATATATCGAAACCTACCAATTGTGACCAACACCTGGATGCGATTAAATACCTTGATGAGACAGAAACCCCTAAACAAGACTGAGAACCTCCTATTCTGACATATACCTGGACATGACTAAGCCACTGAGGGAACTTTGTCTCCCAACCGTGACCTGCCCATCTTCATTTGTGACAGTTACTTGACGTGACTAAACCACTGATAAGGACCTTGACGCTCGACCATGGCAAATGCCTGGTCGTGACTAAACCACAGAAAACTTGATCTCCCAACCATGACCTGCACACCTTCAATTGTGACAGTTACTTGGACGTGGTTCAACCACAGGAAAGGACCTTGCCTCTCGACCATGACAAAGACCTAGAATGACTAAGCCACTGAGAGGATTTGGTCTCCCAACCGTGACCTGCATATCTTCAATTTTGATAGTTACTTGGACATGACTAAATCACATAAAAGGATCTTACACTTCGACCATGACTTGTGCGCCAAGTGGCGATCAATATAACAGACTCTCTCTTGTCTGGTATCTTTTGACTCCCATTCCCTTCTCCCACTCGCACTCGCCTGATGGAGTTCACTCCAACTAATAATTTTCAGGACAACTTCCTCTACGCCTCAATATTTCTTACTATTTCCCCCAATCTCATTCTGTTTATATATATATATATATATATGTGTGTGTGTGTGTGTCCTGTCACTGAATGCTCAGGCAATTAGGTCGGGACCTGCCAAAGAATAATAGACAGCCTGGCCCTGGCTTACCTCCTAGCGGGGTGTAAGGTCAACGTGGGGTGCCATTAGGGATTCTGCGGCCAAAAGCCAGACCACAACAACAGAACCCAACATAATACTTCTCATATACAACATACAATAGTTTTGTCTGGCTTTTACAGAGTAAAGTATACTTCAAAAGAGTAATTTTGGCGCAGTTGTGGGAAACCACCGGTGGCGCTCCCTCCCCAAGCACTATGTACACTATCTCCAATACTTTTATGACTTAATGATTTAATAATTCCAGATAATGTTATTCTCAGGTGAGTTTCAATAAAAGTATTAAGCTTTCATAAAAATAGAAAGCTATAAGAACTAATGGAACATTTCACTTCCTTTAACATTATAAAAATGGATCATATTTCTTCCACTTTCAAGAGAAAGTGGAATTTCAAGTATCAGAATTAGCAAACGTGTCTGTGACGTCAAACAGGCATGATTAGATAAATCTGAAACAACCTGTCACATAAAGGACCATAACCATGGAATCTATTTTAACAACGTAAAATTATTCCCACCGAAACTGAAATAATCCTTAAGAAGGTGCAAAAACGAAAAGAAAGGGCTTATACGATATATTATATAAAGCATAGTAATAACTGTTATGGCGAGAGTTAGATGTCATTGGTGAAATAATCTTTTATCTCGTAGCAACTTTTGGATTTTTTTTTGTGCCGCAAATATAGAATCCATTTCGCGAACAGTAGGCAATTTACTAAGAAAATACAGTTTCATTTCTGAATTGAGTTGCACCTGAGGAATGCTACCTGACCAAGAGAATTAGCGTAAGAAATTCCCCTCTGATTACCGTCCCTATTTGGCCAGGAAGAGCTAGATGTAGTTGAGGATTAAGAAGAAATAACGTCATCTAGATGGACAAAATATCCTTCAACATCGTGCAAGAACGATACCTAAGAAAATACGCTTATTAAATTCTCACAGGTCTCCCTTTCTCCAGTCCATAAAAAAGGCAATACAATTATTGTTGTTGTATATTGGGAAAAGTCTGATAAACGTTTAAGTTGTTCTGAGACTGTTTCGGAGTTCGTCAATAAGTATCAAGGGCTTAATTTTTCTCGAAAAAAACATCGGATTTTTCATCCTGAAAATATAAACCAACCTTAGGATACAAGTGATTTAGAGCCATATTTAAACCACTTTTATAAAGAACAATGGATTTAATTAAAAACTGTTCATCTGTACATAGTGTTCCATTGCAATTCCTGATAATAAGCGTATCACTATAGATGCATACAGTTGTAAACAGAAATCAACCTTTCAGAAAGACAAAAGAGTTCTTACCAGACAGCCGATTTCAAGTGAAATCCTACAAAAGCAATTACATTATCTTAATTGTAAGTAGCGTGACTTAATGAAATCCTTTTAAGATATTAAGAAACACGAGCGGCATAAAAAAAGTCACCATCTCTCAAAGAAAACGGAAGCTGTATTTGCCTTTTATTGCTACCTTAATTTCCGACAAAAAAAAAGGTTCATATGTCTGAGTGTTTCATCTTCTGTCTGATTATTTTATACATTTTGTGACTATCAAACCATTCCAAGTGGTGATATGATTTAATCTCTGAAATCTGAGTTAATGACGGAGGATTTAAATGTCTGAGAGAATGAAGGTGTAGCATCTGGGTACGGTCAATTATGATTTTGCAAATCGCAAACCACGGATCCTACTCAACTATTTTCAACTGACTTTTGCTATGTATTCAGTGTTCCTCATAGGGCACTCGCGAATAACGCGGTGGCTGTTATCACCGACCTTCAGGCCTTGTCTTTCTCTGTGGTATATAACTACAATAGATTGTTGTGTCTATTGACCGGTTCTTTCCAAGTATATGGAATTTCAAGGTATTGCACAAGTAATCTCGAGGAGGGTGCAAGTGTAACTTTAGTTGATCCTTGAATGACTCTTAGTGAGTCTTAGTGACTTCCCAATAACTCAATTATCAGCGTTCCTGTACCCTTCAGGCTTCCTCAACGGCATCAGAAAAGACCATTGCGTTTCTCCTCTTCAAGTGAATCCATACTTACAAAATCAATTCATTTTGCTAACTACAGAAGGCTAATTTGGGAAAAAGCTTTTCCCCATAAGCTTCGAAGAATCAGTCATGTCTCGAGTTAATCCACAAGACTTTCATCATATAATCACTCCTATCATGTCTGAACAGTACTGCGGACACAATAACATTTTGACCTATCTAGTAGCGTTTTTCCAGCATGATAATATATTTATCGACCAAGTAGTCAGTTCGTTTTTCTTCTATTTTATTCGTTCCCAGCTGTATTGCCATACTTCCTTCGTTTTTTTTTTTTTATTTGGTCTCTTTCCAGGAAGCTCAGGCGACCTGGAGGAAACTAGCCAGAGAATTATGGGCAGCCTAGCTACCTCCGAGCGATGTGTGCGGATAACGTGGGGTCTCACCATGGGCCCTGCGACCAAAAGCCAGGACACCCAACAGAACCCAGCACAATACTTCATTACATAACACTTTCTGGCTTTCACAGTGATACTGTTTGTCTCCACAGAGTTTATATGGCGCAGATGTGGGAAACCACCGAAGGCGGCTTTCCCCCAACACTATCCACTGACATCCAATCAGTAATATTATCAATTTTAACACCTGGTAAACATAGCCTAGTTCTATTCCATCTGCTTTGATTACAGGATACATTCCTAGTTTCACTAATAACTGAATCACCCACTAAAATTATATCACTTGGAACCACGCTCTATTTCTGATGTCCAATCGTTCAGTAGAATGTCCCTTGGCTTGGTTCTGGATATTAGAATGCCTGAATATCCCAAGGCGCCTACTCTCTCTCTCAGAATGCTACCCATTAATAAGCCAAGTTTTGATTTAAGATCATCGCATTCCCTACATCTTGAACACAGAGATGTATCGCTAGCAACTATTCAGCGTAAAGCGACGCAGGTGAATCACCACCGGAATTCCCCAAAGAAACACGTTGTCATATATTCTTACTATTTATTGTTGGTAACAGGAGTATATTTTAAACCAGAGCGGCTCTATAGAGATAATAAAAAACACACAAGATTGGATTACGATGAATGCTTTGGGCTTTGCAACGTTATAGATCACGAGGATATACTGGCGATTTCTACCTGTAATTAGACTTGTTCCAATGACTGACTGCACGCGTAATGGCTGACAAAATTAGTAGTACACCTTCTCCTGAGACCGGCTGACCCAATACTAGTAGAAAGGCCACCAATTAGAACCGCGTGTCTTCAATGGAATTCTACTCCGGAACTTTTCCAACGGATAGTAGAATGATGATGGAGAACCAGGTAAAAGAAAAGAAAGAGAGACAGAAGAGAATATTAAAGAGGAAGAAAGGCAAAGAGAAAGAAATAGATAATGAAAGAAAAGAGAAACAGAGAGATAGAGTACAAAGAAAAGAAGGAAAGAGAAAGAAGTAAAGAATGAGAGTTTCCATGGCTTACTGATTACCACGAATTGTTAATTCTCGTAGTTCATTTTCCACCTTCCTCATCTCAGTCGAAACGTAGCTTCGCAGACTCATTTTCGGCACATGAACCTAACCTTTAATTGCAGTGATCTCTTTACGAACTCCCGTTTCTATACAGCCCGAAGCTGTGTGGCGTACAGTTCTTGTAATTTATATTAAAACGTTCATGATAGATTGGTTATTACAGGATAGTAATTTGTAGAAACAGCGTTTAACTGTGTTTTAGGCTGCCGAGGGGTTCCCAAGTAGCAACAGCTTCGCATGCCATCATCAAAATGAGCAGGTGTCATATAAAGTTGTTATTGCCAGTTAAATAGCTCTTCAGCCTCTACTGACAAACCCGCAGGCAAAATTACAGGGTGTTACTATGGCAGCACGGAGATGCTGGCCTGCCTGATACCCTGCGACGTGTCGCTCCAGCTGTGAGGTCCAGTCACCAGCTGATCAGTCAGGGTAGGGTACAGAGCGATGATTAATTACACGATTAATACACGTAGTAGCAGCTGCGATCCACAGGAAGTGTGTGTGTGTGTGCACGTCTGTGTACGCGCGTGTGTGTGTGAGTGTGTGCTTATTTGCACCTCGCCATCGTCATTAATTATTATTTGTTAGTTGAGACCGCGCAGTGTATATCAATAATAATTTGCTCCTATAGGCTTCTGTTGGAGCACGAGCCACGGCAAATTATATTCTGAAGTGTCAATAGCTGTTGCACTTAGAGGAAATGTAGGCCGAATTTTAAAAAAGAGAAAAAGATTTGATACGAACTGGTTACGTTGAATATTTTACCCTAATGAGCGTCGTTGGTTGTTTATTAACTCGAAGTTAGGAAGTAATTTGCGATACACATATTGCTCTTGTGGCATGACGTTAAAGTAAATGGACTAATAATTCCCAAGTTTCATTTCGAATATGTAAATCCTTAACAGTCTGTCAACATATTAAATTTTAGCTACCCAAAGATTAAATCCTGTACTCCCTTTTCATTCCAAGAAGCATTTCTGCTGCAAATCGCGTATGTAGTTTTTTTTTTATTTTTTGATTAATGCAAAGTGCTGCCACAAGAGTTTAAATTATGATATATTAGCATTATTGACTGAAATCAAAACGGACCGAACTCAGTTTTAACTCCGTTTAAACTTTCAATGCTGAATTATTCAGAAGATCTGTTGTACTATCGTTTTGCGTCTTTGTAGCCTCACCACAGTCCGACTAACTTGCCACAGTACTGTTCTTGTAGAGTTTTAGGCGCATTAGAGAATTAGACCGTATTGCGCCTACACTGCCCTACCATTAATATCCGAACACCCCTCCATGGATGGGGAAACAGGTCCTATTTATGCAACACGTCACAGAACTTGCTATAAATATGCACACTGTGCTTCGAACAGACTGCAAAGGGGAGGGAATGCAAGATGACACATTCAACAGAATTTATTACCTCAACGAATGTATACGCCGATTAACATGATGTAAGGAGCGCTGATCCTGGACTGTAGAGCAGTGGAAAACAGTCCTGTGGACATAAGAATCGAGGTTCGCACTCTACCAGTCTGATGGCCGTTCCTGGGTATGGCGAATTCCGGGGAACTGTTCCTTTCTGACTGTATCCTCCCAACAATGAAGTTTCGTGGGGGAATTTTCATGGTTTGGCTTAGGCCCATTAGTCGTTATCGACAGAACCATGAATGCTATGCAATACCAGGACAGCCTGGACAATTATGCACTTCCAACATCATGAAAATACTTCTGGGAAGGTGCATTAGAGAGCAACCTCCCAGAAGTATCAGCAAGATACTTCTGGGAAGTATACAGGTGGTACCACCTGTATCAGCAAGACAACGCGCCATGCGATACTGCTCTGGTCGTAACAGAGTGGTTTGAGAACATGGGTGTGGAAAAGTTGGATTGGCTAGCCCAGAGTCATGATTTGAACCCTATCGGACATCTTTGGGATGTATTGGATCGTCGAGTGCGTGCACCTCGAGATCGCCCAAAGAATAAGGCCGAATTGGTTGGCTGCGTTAAAGGCCGGGTGGAGGAACATATTACCTGACAATTATATAAAGCTGGTTGAGAGTATGCCGCGAAGATTGAAGGCCGTCATAAAAGCAAAAGGTTTCAGCACAAAATATTAAATGACACAATAAAAGGTCTATTCTTTGTGTAAAGGCAGGTGTTCGGATATTAATGGTAGGGCAGTGTATATATTAGGTCTGTAAACTGTGCAGTCGATTTGTCTGTTTGTTGGAGGAAAAACCATGCAACCCTCGAGAGGGTTTGATGTTTTTTCTCCGAAAACCAGCTTTCTCGTATAATTTGAGAAGTAGGTTTTAGGAGCATCAGCGACCAAAGCCGTATGCACCGTACATACTGTCTGTAAAGTGCATGTGTTCTGTGGTCAGTTTGCTTTTTGTTGGACGAAGAACAAGAGTTTCCTGGAGAAAAAAACCATGCTGGCCTTGCCAGAGACCGACTAACTTAGCCAATTTTTGAAAAATTGCCTATGAAAATTCCTCGTCATCGATGGGATACGAACTCGGATTTTTCCCACCCGGTGTGGGGGAGGACGGCAGATCTACCAATTGTTCTTTTCCGTACAGCAAACAGTCAAATCGCACGCACAATTCTCCCAATTTACTGACACAGTACACTGACTTCTCACAGTTTTGTTGCTTAACAACACACTGTTTACCTAATACACCTCCAAGTGTCAGAAATAGATAATATAAAGGCAATTGGCCTTCACACTACAAGTACACAGATCAAAAAAATTCACTAAATGGGACGAAGCGGTGAGTTTAGGGACTTCCAACGGGGAGTCATCATAGGATGCCATATTAGTAATCAATCTGTTTGTGCCATTGCAACACCCCAAATGAACAGCGGTTGAGGTAATCACTAAATGGAAACGTTACATTATATGTATAGCTGAGAAACGTTTCCGGTTGACTTCACAAATTGATTGAAACAAAATATAAAGTGCTCAGAACAGTGGTATCCATCTGTCCTCATCACATACTTTCAACCAGGAGTTTGGGGAGGGTACAGTAACTTATATTAGCAAGAGAACGATAAGCAAGGAACTGTGGCTTTGGATTTCACCGAAGAGTTGCAGCACAAAAGTCAAACAGGACAACATCGATCGTAGTTGGACCATGAAAATTTTTATAAAACTGTGTTATAGACTGGAAAATTGCAGTTCCACTACATGGTTTTTCCCTTCTTATGACAGTGTTTGGGTCTGACAGATATCTGGAGAATGTTTTTACCAGCGTGCGTCGTCCCTACTGTGAAGTTTGACAGTCTGCGCGGTAACACAGTGGTATCGTCACCGTCCTCCCCCACACCAGGTGGAAAAGGCCCGGGTTCGAAACCTGCCGATGACGCGAGGAACTTTAATGGGCTAGTTTCACTCCGTGGCCGAGTTAGTCGGTCTCAGGAATAGACAACAAGATTTCTCATCTTAGAAACTGGGGTTTTTTCGTCTAGCAAAACAGGCAAATCAACCAGAGAAAACACGCAATTTACAGACACAAATACAGGTTTATGTAAGAAATTACAAGTTATAATATTAAATGACTTTTATATAATAATTTGTTGTTAGTATAATAAATTTACAGAGGTGCTATCACAATCGGATATTATTTATCCTGGTTTGAAATTGGATCATTGGCCATCGTTCATGGAACAATGACTACCAGGCGATATATTTACGTTTTCTGGACAATCATACTAGAGTGCAGCAAATGTGGGGATGATAATGATGGTACGTTATCCGTCAACGCAAATTAAGGCTATGAGGCGTCAATATTATGTATTGACCAAAGGATATTCAGCTGTAATAGGTGAATTCTCTGGCCGGTTTGATGTTTCCTGGATGAAAAATCCAAATTTTCTGGACTGAAAATCCGAGTTCAATTTCCAGAAGTAAAATCATACAACCCACGTCTGATACCAACTTAGCCGCGTTAGGAAAAAAGCCAATAAAATTTCTCGCATCATTGATATCATTCGAACCCAAGCCTTGTCCACCTGGTTTTCCAGGGAGTGATTATAACCACTGTGTTACCCGCTAGGGTACTCTATGGGGAAGACCCCTTTTTTGTTTCAGAATGACATATATTATATCATTCTGTATATCATTTAGCGCCTTGCTTAAGGACATGGGCATATAAAAGCTTTATTGGCCGGCCCACATCATCGCTCTCAACCCCACTAAACATTTTTTATGAACTTGAACGTCACTTTCATCAGGCGAACATGGCACAATCAGTAACTACACCGATGAGCCAAAACATTATGACCACCTACCTAATATGATGTTGGTCCTTCACGTGCAGCCAAAATAGCTCATACCTGGCGAGGAATGGACGCTAGAGCGGTTACTTTATAAGCTGGAACAGGCTGGAAACACAGGGAAAATCCTTAGATGGATAGCTGGATGGCTTCAGGGCAGGAGACAGAGGGTTGTGATAAATGGTTATTCCTCAGATTGGGTTGATGTAAGAAGTGGGGTTCCCCAAGGATCAGTATTAGGACCACTGTTGTTTTTTTATTTTATAAATGACATCGATGAAGGGATAGAGGACTTGATGTCTAAATTTCCAGATATGTAAAGATTGGTACAGTAATTAACGATCGCTGCCAAGCAGAGCTTCTTCAGAATGACGTAGATAGACATCAGGGATGATCCGAAAAATGGCAGCTTTGCTTTAATCCACCAAAGTGTAAGGTATTGCACCTGGGGAACAGTAACCCCAAAATAACTTATACACTTGGCGGAGTTGAACTAAAGCCGGTAGTGGAGTAAAGGGACTTGGGTGTTACGATACGGGCAGACTTGAAGTTCTCTGAGCATTGTAGCACGTTGCAAGGAAGGCCCATGGTGTCCTATCGATGATGCATCGAACAATTGCTAGTAGAGATAAGGACATCATAACCCCATTATATAAGGCTATTGTTAGACTACACATGGTATACTGTGTTCAAGTATGGAGACCGCACCTAAAGAAAGACATTGTTCTTCTTCAAAGGGTCCAGAGACGGGCAACTCGCCTGGTGAGATCGGCAAAAGGGCGTCCATATGTATGTGGAAAGACTTCGAATATGTGGATTGCAGAGCTTAGAAACTAGGCACCTTAGAAGAGACTTGATTGAGGTCTTTAAGGCTCTGAGAGATATAAGCAAAATGAATAAGGACGAAATTTTCACGGTTTTAAATGATTCTAGAACTAGAGGCCATAATTTCAAGTTACGGGGGAGTTGTTTAGACTGGATTGCAGGAAGTTTTATTTTAGCCAGCGAGTTATAAATTACTGCAATAAGTTACCTACATGGGTGGTAGAGGCTGACGGGTGTGGGGAAATTCAAAGGTCAGCTGGATAATTTCCTATGGGAGGAGGGAAATGCTTAGGTTGTCCATTTTCTTATTTATTAATTATTTTATTATTATTATTTTATTTTATTTATTTCTTTGTTATTTTATTATTATTGTTATTTATTTATTATTATTTTTATTATTATTATTGTTATTTATTATTTTATTATTATTATTTTCTTATTATTTTATTTATTTTTTGGCTCGTGCAGTATGAGCCGCTTTATGCTTCCTTGCACAATGTGGCCATTGTAAGAAAAAAAAAAAGTCTTCCACATGTTCGGCGAACCAGTCTCGAACAATTCGGGCGGTGTGGCATGGCGCATTATCCTGCTGAAAGACGGCACCACCAGAGGGGCAGGCTGTTGCCATGAAAGGGGGTGTACCTGGTAGGCAATTACCAGGTCAGAGTGCCCAGCACACGGATGATTGGACCCAGGATATCCCAGGAGAACATCGTCCAAATGACACCGCCGCCACCGTCTTGTTTTCGTCCCACGGTGCATCCAGGTGTCATCACTCCCCCAGGTAAGCGACGCACGCGTACCCAGCAGTCCACATGGTTCAACAGGAAATGTGAGTCATCAGATCAGATGACCTTCTTCCATTCACTCAAGGTCCAGTTTCGATGCTCGCGTGCCCATTGTAGGCGCTGTCGCCGGTGAACCGTGGTAAGCATGGGCAATCGGAGCGGCCCTCCGCTGCGCAGTCCTATTTTCAGCAGAGTTTGATGTACTGAGTGTTGTGACACATTACTCCCGTCACCAGCATTCCAATTACCAGCTAGTCGCGCCACAGTCGCCCTTTTGTTGCCACGTACCATCTGGGAGAGCCTTCGAGCATCGATGAGCCGTGGTCGTCCAACACCTCGCCAGCGGTTTGTGGGTTTTACCTCCTCGGACCACTTTAGGTAGGTACTAACCACGGCTGACCGTGAGCATCCCACCAGCCGTGCCGTTTCGGATATGCTCTGACCCAGTCGTCTGGCCATTCCAATTTGGTCTTTGTCAAACTCGGTTAAGTTCGCTGCCTTTCCCATCTGAAGAACAAGAGTAACACTGATTAACGGAGCTCAGTATCAGGTGTTTTTATACCGAGTCCCGACCTGTGCACGCGCTGTAGTTCAGCTGCTTCGATTTGCATAACGACTCGCTGGTCATAATGTTTTGGCTCATCGGTGTATATTAATCGCTGTGTTGAAGAAGGAATGAACTAAAATACCACTTTCTTTTTATCAAAAACTGGTTCGAAAATCTTGTTTACAATTTATAATATCAATTTTTATTTATAATTTAATTTAAAAAAATAGAATATTGTACCGATAAAGGCTTTTTTTTTTGGTACACGAAGGAGTCCGATAAATTTTGGCAGGTAGAGTACAGTATTATTAGTCTATTCTTGTTTAATTCCACTTGTTAACTATTATTTTTCGGCAAACTCGATTTATCAATTCAATAAATAGAGCTTAGCTTGAAATTAGTGACGTTAATTAGAAATATATCTGATAAATATTCGTTTTTAATTTATGACAATACGTTAATTTGACATTCGTATATTGTATTATATTATAATTATGGCTGTGCATCATTGCTTACATTTGTTTGTATTATTCCTTATCCAGTTTCAGTTAGTAATAGTCCCTCGTGAGTAGCCCAGTTGGTAGAATCGCCATCTTCTCCTCACGGGGTGGAAAAGACCTGAGTTCGAGTCCCGTCGACGACGTGAAGAACTCTTATGAGGCTTTTTCACAAGTGGGTGAGTTAGTCGGTATCGGACGATGGTAGCATTGTTCTTTTCTGCAGGAAAAACGGGTTTTCATCCATCAAAACAGAAAATCGACCTAGAACCCGCTTAAATTACAGACTGTATACACGGAGTAATATGGCTTCAGTTTCCGATGATCCTAAAACCCTATTACAACAACTGAACAATGGTCCGTTCCGAAGATCCTGATGTGAAGACTGGATATTTGAAATTGATTTTTAAAATAAACATCATAAGGATATTTATGATGGTCTTCCATCTGCAATGATTGTTAAGAACTTTATGGTGTCAAAAGCAAAAGCACAAAACACGCACAGATGAAAGAAATATTATGCCAATGATAACTTGAGGTTATCCTTTAACTCAATTAACTAATTCCTTTAACTCAATTAACTACCTCATTATTATTCTAAGTTATAACTATTATTCTGATTTCAATATTTATTCGAACACTGTCGTGAAATATAGACTCTAATCGATGTTATTTTCAATATTTGAAGTTTGTTCTAAATTTCAGTAACTGAAAACATCCCCTCGCTCCACCTAAATTTTAAAAAAAAGTTTTATTTAGAGACTCTCCCTCTGCACCTACCAATATACACACACTCGAAGGTAACCGATAGATTGTCCAAGATCTGGCCAATCCCGAAAATCCTCAGAGGCGACATTCTTATTTCAATCTACTTTCATCCTACCAAGTTAAGTTACGTGTGCAGAGAATAGGCTGATGGGAGAATAAATTCGATCCGGACGAAACACATCGTGCAGTCGCGAGAACACCTTGAAGGTTATTTATGACTGCCTGGGCTTCTCCCATCCAGAAAGAGACGTTGTTATATGAGAGCAGTGTTTTTGAGTCGAACGCAATCGATAGCTACTCTCTTCGACGAGGTCTCCTTTAGCGCACGCTCTAACAGATTTCGACCAGACTTATCTGTCGCCCTGGTGACAGGTCACAGCTCCTACTCCCTGGCGTACAAAGGATGAAGTTCCTTACCTAGGTAACCGATAATCTGAACATGTATCCCTTCTAGAGGTCTGTGAGGTGTTTTGGTAAGGAAAATGTCCTCCCGAAATCTTTGCAGTAGTCCGGGGACTTCCATAACGATCTCTTCTTTGAAAAATCCGGAATATAAATTTAGATTTTGCAGCTTTACTTCATCCATCCAGATCTGAGGATTTGTTTCATGTTTCTTAAATTTTGAAGTGGATTTTTGGATCAAAATAAATTTCTTTAACTTTCTCGGATTAGTGTTAGAATACATTCTTCTAGATCATCGGGTTAAAAGCCATCTTTTATGCAAAAGGTCTTGCCAATTCCTGAGATCGTGTGAATGTTATACAGTGTACATCCTCACACGATTTTAAATCATGGGGAACTGAGAAGCATTAATGGCTTTCAGCTAGTACACAAATGGCATTTTCTTGAGTTGTTTTGGATTCTGCGTGGAGGCAGTATAGCCAGAAGTATCTGTAAACTGTGTTTTTATAATCCACGAATTATTATCTTCGAAGTAAGACAGTTTCAGCGATGGATTTCTAATAAGACTTCACAAGAAACGACAATGGCAATAAAAGATTTATAAAATAATGAGGTCTTGATCTCTTTAAAGAATGAAACTTTCTTTAGATCTCAACATATTGGAAATAAAACTTTAAAAATGAAAGCTATGCAGGAGAGTTCAATCCCTATTTGCACGTTAACTGCACTTAACCACTAAATCAGTTCTTTAATCAAAGGGAATGAATGATGGATAATAAATTTTCTAAACAGCGAGCTACTACCGATGGAAAACATGCTTACTTCGCCTTTAAACACATTCCGGATTACGGACGTCGTTTATCTGAGATCAGATCTTTGTGAAGAAATGGGGTCTATAGTACCGTTAACTGGGTAAATTATGGGTCAATCAATCAATTCCAAACTTTGAACAACAAGAACAAAGCCGTATCTCAGCTCTCTACAACCCTAAAGGAGAAATACCTCCGAACTTCTTCCCTTCACTTCACATCGCAGTCTTCTATGCTCGTGGTTTCCAATCATTTTCTCCTCATGAACCCTTTGAGAAATAATACGTTTCCATCGAACTCTGTTTCCAATTGTTAATATTTTTTTTAAAATTAAAATAACTTTCGAACATTTTGAATTAAAAGGTTCTATAACAAATAATTGTAATATGTATATAACTCGTTTTAAGAATCCGAATCTGTCATTAGTAACTGGAACCGAGTCAAATCTTTCAAGTAACTGGATGAAAACAGAAAAATGTTGTTTATTATCTTCCCACCAGCAATTATGACGTCGGCACTATGGCGATGCTTTTTGAGGTGTTTGGATTTTACTGATGCCTAGGGAGCAAATGTTATTCTCATATGGATTTAATTGTAATTAGGAAAATAAATTTCTTTTATTAACATTATTTTTTCTTTCTTCAAACTTGACCATAATTTCATTAGAAACTTAATCTTGTTAAGGACTCTTTATTCAATTAAATTAACACACAAACGATATAATTGCCATTCATATTTCTTCTTTTGGTATTTCTTTTTGAAGGTCCAACTCTTTCTTGATCATATTGCTCTACATGAGTTTAAAATGGATTATTGCAATTCAAATTCATATATTTTTTTCTTTGTTAATCAATAAATTTCTTGCAACTTCCCAGCTCTCATGAATCCAAGTTACTGGAATAGAGCAGGCTTCGGAGTTCTCGTAAAAGGAAAAGTGGCCTACCTTCATTGACTTTGCTTTCCTATTGTTTCTGTATAAATGAGTTCCTTCTGGCTTCGCAACTCTCAATCAGTCATGTTACTAAAACAGCGTATGGCTTTAACAATTTTTACAATTATAATCTTCATTTCTCTTCCCTTCACTTGGTTTCTACGCCTGTAATTTTCTTTCTAGCTTCCGAATCATCAACCAATTCGTGCTCCTGGAAAAGAGTGGGATTCAACCGAGCGGTTATCTTAAGAAAATTAATAAATAATATTATATAGATTAAAGGTGCCACAATATGGACTGGCTGAAATAGGCACGTACTCACTTTCTAATCTGCTTATGAAAGGGATCGGCGTGAATCCTTTTATACAAAATAAACGGATACAAAATATTATTTTAGTTTCTCTAAATTTATGGATTCCTCCTTTCTAAATTGTCAAGATTTTTCTTGTTTACTAAACGTTTAATTTCATTTATTTTGTTAATTTCTGACCTCTGTGTGACACACCGACTTGTCGTGCATACAACAAATTGTCGTACTCACCGAAGTGGCATGACCGCCAATTATCTATTACGAAACTGTCAGGTTCAACAAACGGCAGCATGAATTCACCAAATGGTCTCGTACTCCGAACTATCATGCACCGAATTGACGTGGACCCTTCGTAAGGTTTCCAGCGAATATTCAGTATCTAATTCAACTTGAATCTTCCTAAAACTTCCAGTTTTCAACCAACAGTCTGACAAACAGAACTTAAGAGTTTTCAACGCCATACGAAAAAGGCCTCGGTTCGGTTCTCGTCAGGACTTTTTTTTGTTTGAGAATGGACAGGAAAATTAATGATTAGCCTGGTGTGGCAACCGGCAATGATTTCGCTACCAAAATCAGTTTCCTTAACTTTGCCAGGATAGAAAATTGATGAAATTAATTTTTCATATCGTAAAAGATGAAAATTTATATTCATCTTTTATTGTATTGAACGCAGATTACTTTGACATATTTACAGTCGTTTACTAGTGCTCCATAACTTTTGACAGTACGGAATATAAATCATGAATATCTGAAAAGAAACATTTCCGATAACAAGTATGAGCTCTCGTAAATGAAGGATCACGTGATTATTTTAAAGAAGTCTTCACTCGTATTCTGGTATGGTGGAGACTCATTCTTAAGAAAGACACCTTCTTGAACACTCGCGAACAACCTTATCTGATATGTACGTGTGCGTTGACTTCAAAATATCTTTTGCAATAGTTATTATTACCCAACTCTCAAATAAAATCGTAATATTTTATGTAAATGGCAGTTCCCTTAAGTAATAGGAACAAAATATCCAAGTTGGAGTTATCATTTCCGTGTGGTTGTTCGACCAGCTCGTTAAATTTTTCTGCAAACGTCCCTATTTGTGTCGTGCCGCTGTAATATGTGGCGATAGAAAAGATATGCGCACTTCGGTTTTTACAACTTCTACGATCAGGCGAGAAAGATAGAGAGATGGCACTACAGCGCCACCTAAAGTCAGACAGCGTGAAACAGGAAGTGCTATTACGGCATTATCGCCATTAACGATTTGTGATAAGGTTTATTGATCTGTTCTTATCTCATTCGACAGAGATGCTTCTGCTTCTACCCTTACATGGCCCGCGTGAGGAGCCTCGCTCTCTTTTCTTCCCTGTTCTTGATGTAGAGAAATCTCCATCAGCATCCTTTTCTGTATAGAAAAATATTCATCGCGATTAAGGCCTATTGTGCTTTATACCTGAATTCCAACGCTGTGATGCATACATTCAGTCAAGTTCTCTCCGAAGTCCCCGGAGAGGGGACTACTGTGAAGTGGGATTTCTATTCCACAGCATCTCCTTGTCTGGTATAACGAATTTATGGCCTAACAAGCTAGGCTGTCGAAATTAAACCAAAATCTTCTGGGAGCACGCACGCAATTCACTGATCCGGACTTTAAATTTCTTAGCAAATATGTATTTGTCATTTTTATTTACTACTGATATCGAGTATTTCCAAGTGATATGAAGGAAAGCGCAATAAACAGGGCTTTCCATAACCATCCATCCATCCCAAGCGACGAGAGTAAACACTATTCGTATTTGACAGATCCGGATAGTTCTGGTTGTAGCATTTAATTGGAATACGAGTATCTTTATCTTGGAGTTAAAATGTCTTTACCTGCGGTGACAGTTTGTCGTTGTCACGTGAGATAATTAAAGCGCGTCTGGTTAGAATTGGCAAAGTAGCACTTTCATTAACTACCTTTAATTACGAAGCCGTAATTGATTTGACCATCGAACCTGACTGGGTTATTCATTAGTGTCATTCGTGGAATATAGTTATTGACATCCTTTGTTATTAGGTCCAAGAATTTTCTGGTTTCTTCAAGTAATAGTAAATACTGCTACATCAATAAAATTAACTTTTATTGAAGGTCTCTGATTCACATGGGTACATAAGTCTCCAAATGGCAGATATTTGACCAATCTGATCAGTTTCTTAACCAGAAAACCAGTTTCCGATAAGGTTTATTGATCTGTGATAGGCACAGATCAATTGATTAAACTAGCTCGTAAAATTACATGATTTATTATTAGCAGTAGTATCAGTAATTGTACCGGATTAGCATCAACTCTTACAGCATACATATCGGCCCATGAACACACGCCCTTTTACAGACATAAGACATTGATATAACGTGACCTAAGATATTCGCGAACTGTAGATTCAACAATGACATCTACACTATGAACAGCTTAGTGGCCTTTAAAGAACCCAATCTTTGGAATGGTCAATCTGTTTTTTGGTGCAGAATGGAGCTACAGCCTCTATAAAATTGGGACTGCAATCACTATCGAAATACTGCAAGATGAGCTAGGAATTAAGCGCGTTCTCATGTTTTATCTTATCCCTCGTTGTTGTAAGGTATTAGGGGCATCAGAAATTCGGCCATATGCGTCGTACATAATATTTAAATTGCCTGTAAATTGCGTGTGGTCTATGGTCTATTTGCTGTTTGCTGGGCGAAATACCGAAGTTTCCTGGATAAAAAACCATGTTACCCCATATAGCATGTTATGAAAAAGACCCAAAAAAATTCCTCGCATCATGGACGGGATTGGAATCAGAGCCTTTTCCACCCGGCGTGAGGAGGACGGTGATCCTACCAACTGTGCTACCTACAAGGGCTCGGTTCTCCCTATATTTGGGATGTACGAGCACTCCATAATATCAATTTTTATTATCTCTTGTAATGTGAAAATGATATAACTGATCTATGATAAAATCGATTACCATGATTCTTTAAGTTAAACTCCTGAAGAGAACACAACTTTAAAATATATTCTTTTAATATAAATTCGTTAGCTTATTGAACTGCTCTCATATACACCTGTAGAAGAATGCTAATTATATTGTTTTTTTTCTTCATTTTAATTGGGGAAATACCCTTGAAACTTTCCATCTATTGGCTGGTAAAAATCCACAAAATAATTACTGCCAAGATCGTAGATGGGTGTGCGGAGTGGGAGAAGAAGGTATCATCGCCAATATGTCTAAACAAGGTGTGGTGTTTTGATATTACATTTCCAATTTTAGTGCATTGAATTTTCCTAATAACATTTTTACGAGATTATGCTCATTCTTATTGATTATTTGCTGTATCCAAGTAGTAGTCGAGGTTTCAGTAGAGGTTGCCCTTGAGAATGTGATCAGGTCACTCATCATCATCATCAGCCATTTTCAATCCACTGCAGGATGAAGGCCTCTCCAGCAACTTTCCAGTTCCTTCTGTTTTGAGCACTGGCCATCCATTTACTACTCAAAAACTCATGAATTTCATCTATCCATCTCCGCCTTTGTCTTCCCGGTTTTCTTCTAGCTCCTCTTGGGTACCATTCTGTTATTTTCTTAGTCCATCTGTCATCATGTCTTCGAGCTATGTGTCCTGCCCAAGACCATTTTAGTTCTTTTTTAGTTCACTAGAAACACTAGCTACCATATAAAAGCATTTCAAGAGACATTTTTCAGTCCCAACAACAGGCCAATTCGGAGCTGATAACCAACTCTGTTAAACACACATAAAGAAGTTTTAGGCTGCTAGGAGAGAATTTTTGATTCCTTTAAGTTATCTGGTAGCCCATAAAGAAGCATAAATCTTCGCCTTCATTTAAACGTTTGTCTTTTAAGCAATTATATAGCAATGTTATTTTAAATTATTTTTTTCAAATCGAATGAAATTAAAAATTCCAAAATAGCTTTAGTATTTTTGAAAAAAATTGCCCACTTAGTTTATTTTATAAATTTAAAATATATTATATGTGTAAAATACATTTGCATAAGCATTATTTCTTTTTAAGCGATTTTTATATTTGAGTTCAACTTCAGACGAATAAAATATAAAAAAAATTAATGGTATTATTTAATATAATTTTATAACTATTACTTGAATATTATTTATTAACTTTTGAACCTTTTCAAAAAAATGGTAATCCTATTCTAATGTTGGCGTTTTTGCCTTTCAGACCTATAATTCATAATAACTATTATTTAAACTAAAGGTAATATAGTAACGACGCATTTCTGGAACATCTTCGAGCTGATTAGTCTATTTTGTCTACTGACTCTGTCTAACAGCGGTGATTTAGTATTCATGGTCCATTCGACTTCAATAGTCAAAATACATACGATTGTAAAGTGTTACTAGTGTAGTAGATTTTGGAATAATTTTAAATGGCTCATGCCCATAAGATAAGATGGAATTTTTAGCCAGAAAGTAGCAAAATTAAAGAAATATAACACTCCTGAAGCCATGTGAATATTTAGAGAACTTCTATATCTTTTTTCTTTATTTTCATTTTTAGTTTTCAAGTTTATGGTCTTCTAGAACAGTATACTGTATTGCGTTCGCCATTTGTCTCGAATTTTGAGAAGTCTGTGTTCAAATCCTGTCAGGGAGTTCGGCAATTCTTTAAGGCCTCTTCAATCGGGACTGTAATTAACCAATTTCGGGAGCAGAAAGTGTGCCTTCCCTCAAACATACCCGAGTATTATAGAATGAAATAGAGAGCATTTTGACCAAGGTACCCACCAAAAAACACGGACAAGCAACCAACCAGTGAAGTTCAGTTTAGAACAAAATTTTAAACTACGTGCTGATGTAGATTCTCATAAATGATTGGTTTGTAAATGAAGAACTGGAGTTGTTGTAGGGTTTTATGCGCATCAGCGAATTAGACCAAATTTCACCGTATATATTATATCTGTAAATTCTGTGTATTCTATAATGGTCGATTTGCATGTTTTCTGGACGAAAGACTCAATCAAATTGGGAAAAAGACCCAATCAGCGAATTAGACCAAATTTCACCGTATATATTATATCTGTAAATTCTGTGTATTCTATAATGGTCGATTTGCATGTTTTCTGGACGAAAGACTCAATCAAATTGGGAAAAAGACCGATACAAATTTGTCGCATCATTGACGCGATTAGAATTCAGGTTTTCCTCTAACCGGTGTGAGGAGGGTAGTGATTATATGAACTGTGCTACATGCAAGGGGCAAGCATTGAAGAATGAATCTTTGGCTATGGCCGGTGCAGAACTATCACAGAACTGAACAAAGAATCACGAATAAAAATTTTCCTCATGTTAGTAGCTGTAAAATCAAACATAATACTCCTCGCTTTTAGTAAAGCGTGGAGTCACATACACGAACTCACTGTATTATGGCTTCTTTCCAATAAAATAATGGAAAATCCTATTATTCAAGTATATTCGATTTAATACATTTATAGAAAGATATATGATATTGTAAATACTTTCATTTAAATGAATACAATTTTCTTGCATTTAAATCCGATATGCCAATTAAATACCTATGCAATCGCCTAACAGACAGGACTGATCTCAGAAATAAAGTTCAGGATACAGAAATCAAATCGCTGTGGAGCATCTCTTTATTTGTAATCCAAAAGATGAAACGCTTGGACTTCATACAATAGCATTTTTTTCTTTTAAAAACCCTCGCAACAAAAACAAATAAAATATACGTTATCCGTTGTAAGAGTTTTTCTGGGAAAGCTTCAGTGAGAAATGGACTGACCTAGCAAGGAGGTAGGAGGACAAGAGTGGATTCACGGCTACCAAAAACATATCAATATCCGTAAGTATATAGCCGACTAGCCAGCTCACAAACCGGGAGAAATGCTAGAGTTCAAGTTAGCCAACGGGGCCAAACAACAAGAGAAATCTGTCATCCGCGACTCACAAAAGATTAAATTAATCATCCAGTGACAGTAATTTATTTGGGCACGAGCATTCCCTCGATACTGGGAGACATCTCCTGACAAGGCAAGATATTTCATCCTCACTGGCTGACAAAATTAAACCGTGACCAACGGTGAAGGCAGTTAACATGATGTATGCCGTAATCCGCCGAACAACTTGGCCGTAAGTCCAGAAATAAGGTGAGGGAGTAAGGCGCGCGCACTTTGTGTCTTACAAAAGGAAAAGATAGAGGAGAAGGAGAACTGGCGACAAAATCTATTTACAAACTTAAACTTTAATCTTAAGATGCCCATGCGGAAAACTTAATGCACAAACTTCCTGATGTTGCGAGTATAGAAATTAAGAGAACACTTAAAATCAGATGGTACATCTAAGCTTCTTACTAAGTAAAGGCTATTCTATTCCAGGCACGCGCTCGAGGGCGCTCCTGATTTATTAAAACTTTTCCTCGCAGTGCTAGAGAAAACTGATTTATTAAAACTAGATAATATGTTAGTCCTGGAAGCGTTTACCATCAGCTTAGATGAGGTCCTGTCGTAGAATTCGTCTCTTTGTGACGAATAAAGTCACGTGTTCTGTGTTCTTAAAAAAATATATTCAGCGAGATAATTATATACAAATATTAGCACTTACTTCCTCAAAAGCTTTGAAAGACAACAGTTTCAAGAAAATTGCCAACATCCAACAAACTTTGAAGGAATTCGTGTATTTTATAATTTACATATCAGTAAATTCTATGGGATATTCTTGTCGGTGGTAAACTTTTACTTTTGAATTAACATTAAATCAGAAAAGGCTGGATTTGTAAATTGTGTTGGAACTATTTTGAATAGGAATCGCTAGCAAGCCTATTTTTAAAAATTTACACAAGACACTGATAGTGAAAATATGAGATCCTTTAACAGTCCACAAATGCCCATTATACAAGCAACGCAGTACAGTAATCGTGCAAGAGTGGAAAAAATTATTGACACCGTATTTTCTTGCTTGAACAGTTAGTAGAGCAACATCCAGAGATCATTCAAAATGCTGTTACCCTTTTACAGAGGGCTTCTAACAATAAAATGGTGGCATGGCACACAGAATATTGTTTGTTTAACAGCTTAGGCAGTCTGGACAGTAGAAACACCGATAACCAGTTCTTGCACCGAATTGTATCCTTGGGTATCCATTCTACTGTTAATAGCCCGATAAACAAACTGATGATTGATACTAAACGGCTGTAACATTATTGTACCTCTAGGTATCATTCTATCTTTATGCAGAGAAACAGCAGCTATATGGCTGCTTTTGCAGTCTCTCTTATTGTTCAGTAGCAAAATAAAACGAAAGCATGATTTTGCTAAAATATACTTTATTTGCTCTACATTAGCAATAATTCTATCATTATTTCTCAACATAATCATTCCTCCTTTGTTCAGTGCATTTCCAAGGATTCGCCAATACCGAGTCATTAAAAAAACTGTCATATTAGGGCCACATGAGAATTACCTAATCTACACGTGTGTATTGTATCTATAAATTACGTGCGTTCTCTTGTCGGTTTGCCTGGACGAAAAACACGAATTTCCGTAGGAGGAAAACTTTGCTATCCTCGCCTGAGACCCATTAACTCAGCCACAGAGTGAAATAACCGATAAAGGTTCCCAGAGAGTGAAATAACTCATAAGAGTATGGGCGTTGGAATGAGGTGACTTTCATCAATAAGTCTTGGTCGTTAATATCGTCGTAGGGAACGATGCGATTTGCTTGATTAGCACACACATGATTAGCAATTCGCACCTGATGGCAAGCTTTACCCTATTCTTTACAACCTTTTGATATCTGCTGCTGCTCATTGTTTGATTTATTTGTCAAGAAATCAAACACTATGATTCTGTCTGTCTGTCCCACGAAAAGTTAACATTTATCCAGCTGATGGTGCAGCCCGAAACTTGGTCACCCATTTATAGATGCAACCATTGGTAGTGTCTGCGATGAACGTTCGCTGATTTGTCACTATTAGACTAATTCTTAGAGTATAAAATTGCACGTAAATGCGCGTACTGCATTTAGAATCATGGTATAATAATTATGTAAAGTGTAGCTAGGTGTGAGTGTTGCTTTCAGTACGAGCTGAAAGCTAACTTTTGCCAACAGGAAAAACAATAAATTCTAGTTTTGCAAAATAATTGCTTCGTTTTATTTATCTTCATATAGCATTTCACTCCCTTATCTCAGCCAAAGAAGCATTTCAGGCATTTTCCAGATTCGAACCACGTTCTTCAAGCAGAGGGGCAGCCTTCTATCACCTCCTTCAGCTCAATCATCATCGGACACTTGGAACTAGCCCCACGCTTAAGATCAAATAACTCCTCTTAGTTGGATGAATTCTACCATATCAATATCTTACTTCCAGTGATATGTCTTCTCCACAGTAGTTCCACCTCGATCTCTTCAACTGTTACTTCTCTCAAGCAGTCAGTCAATGTCATCCCCGTCACCTGATACTGGACTCGGGTCACGTGATATCCTCTCAAATGCAGCGCCAGTTTGCATATCTGTGTCTGGCATCATCAACAATGGACTCCCTTGTTGACGACGGTCTCACCCGTCTTGGGATTTCTTTTAGCTTCTTTGCTGGCCTAGAACTTTCCCAGGCAGAATTCGCTTGCTGACGGCGGTCTCCACCTGCCGTGGGATTTCCTCTGCCCTCTGTGGGCTTGTGGAACTAGGGTCTCTTAGAATGGGGACCTTCCACTTCCTGCTGGTCTGTTTGCTAATCAGGTGGGATTTTCCTACAGGCGACATCTTCGTCCCTCCCCCCCAAGAAGAGAAATTCTCTTGTTTGGCCTGATTCTACTTCAGCGTCTGGATTACCACTTCGGAAGTTTGCCCTGCAGACCAGCGTGACCTTATGAATTTGCTCTTTGTAAGTTTATTTGTCCAGTACTCACTCTTCTTTATAGTTTTTTCCTACTTTAGGATTCCTACACTCCAGCTCGCCTCGAGGACGCCTCTTCTAAAATTCCATCTTTGCCTTCATCTTTTCTTTCAGAAAGACGGCCTGCACTCTCGCTCTACAAGAGCGAAAGGGGTCCTGCCGTATCGCTATCTACTGATCCTGGTCCGGTCCCCGTACCATGGGAAACCGGACTAGGATCAGTAGATAGCGATGCTGAACGGTTGCCTTCCTCGTGATAGTGCCTCCCAGTAACTAAGAGGCCAGTCAAACAACACTAACAACACAGCAAGCAGTACTCTTTGCCGATTTGTGGGGAACCACCGAAAATGCATTACAAATACACATGGCCACGTCCATAGCTTTTCGCGAACTTTTTTTCCACCATCATTTGTGAAAAATATCGTTATTTCTATTAAATCTTGCTCTTTTTATATAACCTACAGAACATTTAAGCATCTGAGCAAAACTGGAAAATGCCTACCTGTATTTAGACTTACATTCCGAGTCTACTTGAATGCAAGACTGATTTCTAATATATATTACAATCTGAATAGGATTGTCGACATAATTTATGGAATCAGTTATTAAATTCCTTCGAATCTAATTGAATAGTTCACTCTAATTGGAGGAGCAAAAATATTTCAATAAATTAGCAACCCGACACTTGGATGGACACAATAGCGATGTTAAAGCCAAACAAATATGCACCGTATCTCCACAGAGAAACGAAAATCTTTATTCAAACCAGTTCGTTGTACATTCCACTGTCAAGATCTAGGCGAAAGCAAATATCGACTATCTACATGATTTCCTCTTTGAGCAGTTCTAACAGCAAGCAGCAGCAGTTTTCCACAAAGAACCATTGGAATTAGATGGAAACGTGACTTTCTCCAACCTCGTAATGTTTACTCATAGTCCAGCATTTCACCTTCTTGACTTTGAATACAACAACCGTCTTGTCGTTTTATGAGCATAATAAAAAGTCTTCAGCAGATCTGCTTCTCTAGAATAGATAAACAGGGAAAGGATGCTCAGAGAGAGAGAGAGAGAGAGAGAGATGCTGATATTTTGTTCGGCGACAAAGCGGGATATTTTTTTTTTCAGTCCTCACGGCAATCATAAGCCCTTCCCTTTTTACACCCCAGGCCACAGCTATGTTTTCTTTAGCAAAGAGCAAAATGAAGTTAAGGTTGTTTTAAATTTACACATAATAAACTGAGGCCATGAAGTGTTATTATAAATTTACACATTGTCTGTAAATTTCGTATTCTATGGTCAGTTGGCCTTTTTGCTGGACGAAAACCAAACCAAAGTTTTCCGATTTTTCATCCCACGCAATTCTCGACCGACTCCTATGAAAGTTTTCTTAATTCTGACCGAAATCAAATCTACGTTTAGTCCACATGATGTGAAAAGAATACGGGTTCATAACAACTGGTAGGGGCCATAACTTTAACAACTATTTCATAAAGTTAACAGTGATGAAGCATTATAATGTTCATCGCATAGGAGGTGTCAGTATATTTTTCTGTAGCCGCATGTATTATTTATATTCAGTTTAGCTATTCGCGGCATAAAAACCGGAAATTTTCGGAAAATAAAACTCATGAAACAATTCCCCGAAACTGGCTAACATGGCCACGTCATGAAAACGCCTATAAAGTTCGTCGTTGAAGGAATTCAAACCCAGGTATTTTCCATCCCGTCTTGTAGGATGTTAATTATAACCTCTACCTACACGAAAGGCGCACATATGAGTAGAATATCGATTTTGGTTCCCGAGACTCAAATAAGCAATGAAAGGTTCTCTCTATCTTTCTCTCTCTACTGAATATTCAAACTGCCGTGTAAGAGATTACGAGTGTTCCAGAAAGTGCTTTATATAGTTATTTCAGTGCCTTTATGCTTGATACTCAGTTGTCAGCAGCTGTGACATCTCAGTATCAATGCAAGGAAGAATACGAAAATTCTGCCATCAATCTCGAAACTATTGAGACAGAAGTTTCAATATTAACCCTAGTCCCAGAACAAGAGGAAAAGCTATATTTTTTCTGTAATCACATCATCAATCAAATATTAATTCCATGAATTTATAAATTATTTTTGGAATGCCCGCAACAATAATAAAAACAGTAAAAATCAGCACCATTCCATTACATACTTCCCAGTGCTCGTTTTTACATAAAATTCCATTTTATACCTATCAGGAATACGGATGGATTCGCCATCTCAGTCTGAAAAACAGCTCCGGCCTCAGAATTAAAGTGTACCTATCGAGAGTGACTTCGTGTCGACTACCAGAGAAAAGAAAAAGGTGACCTACTTTTCATGTTCTTATTGAAGTCAGAATTTTAAGAAGAAAATCCGGTGACAAAATAGAAACTGCCTTGGCAGTTTTTAAGTGAATGTAGTTCAGAGAAAAATTGTCTCTGTTAGAGGAAAAATATTGAAACAAACTTTCTCTTGTGTAGCACAACGTACACTTCAAACAAGGTTTCTAATACACGCTCCAGTGTACTTCGAGTTAATATTTAGAACGTGATAAATGCATTCAGGGCAAGCTGGACTTCATCCTTGAGTTCTAGTTCGGTTTGCGAACTTTAAAACTGATCTAGCAGTTTGAATTTTAATCATAGCGGCTTTCATGCAGAACCTCTCACGTTTTAAAGAATATCAAGGTTTTAATATGTTTTATCGGCAATTTATTTTGGATTTTACTGTAAAAAATTAATCTCGCACAAAGCCAAAGCTTTATAGTGAAACCCCAAAGGCGAACTAATGAAATTCAAATGACACATGACCTAATTGAACATCCAACTTGGCCACACAGTTAGCACACAAAGGGTGTGAAAACACACTGCTACCAAGAGTATTGATTAAGTTACTTCCTCCTTTGAATTTATCATCGTAGAGCTCAGTGAAGGGTGGACTTTCAGGAGTTAGCATTTATGTGCTGTGTATCATACAAAGACAAGAAGAGCATAATCCTATCAGTGAAAAACAAAGTAATCTGTCGTCCATTTTCTGAACCCTCTGGGTATTTATTTTGTAAATCGCAGTTTTATAACTAACAAAGCATGTTTTGAAATGATCGTTGTTCTTCATGTAATAAATTCAGTTAGTTTAGGTGATTACAGCTCAGTTTTAATAACACTGAAGATGAGAAACAACACAAAGTAAAACAACTTCACGATCGTTGGATAATGACGTCAGTTAATTAGTAGGTGTTCAGTCTCGAGACTTGCGTGCATGAGGAACGAATGCAATTGCATGCTTTAAATGGAAAGTAAAATATCCTAACAAAGTAGCCTTATAGTAATTAATGGTAATCGTGACCATTCTGATGTTATTTTGTAATGACAAGAATGATAACACAAAAATAAAACTTTTCATTGTACGAAATCGATTTAAAAAACGAGTTTTGTTTTAATTTAATTTTAAAAATTGAAAACTTCTGTGTAGATTTTTGTAGATTTTTTGGCTTTTTCTTTGCTAACCCTTTTAAGGCTGTCTTAAGGGAAGGTAACGTTCTTACCAATTTCAAAGATTGGTGATATCTTGATTGCTCCATCGTATTACCTACTTCTGAAAAACTTAAGGACTTAATTATACGAATTAAGTCCGTAAGTTTTTTCAGAAGTCCAGCTGAACAGCCTGAGGTGTTCAGATGTGCATTACTGCTGTTGCATGACAACACGAGACCGCATACAGCACTTGCAACCCAAGACACCATTATCCATTTGGAGTGAGAATTTCTTGATCGCCCTCTATACAGCGCTGCCCTAGCCATTAACAGTTTTCATTTGTTTGATCCACTTAAACAACTACATAGTGGAATCATTTTTGTAACGATGGGAAGGTTGGAAATTAGGTGCGTCACTTGTTGAGATTGCAACCGATTTCTCTTTTACGCACCGGGTTTCCAGAATTTGATAGAGCGATGGGAAAGTGCATAAATGATTTGGGTGATTATATTGAAAAATAAACGCTTTGTTCAGGTCAGGTCTTGTTTTTTTTCTGCTTACTTTGTGACTTTTTACTGACCCTCTAATCGAGCGGAATACAATTATTAAAAAAACAAGTTTTTAAATATTGCTTTCTGCTTTAAAATCTCTTCACACTTTAATAAATTTAGGAAACGGTTTTAAAATACACCACCTTCCAAAAAATATCTGTTCACACACGTCAGTTACTGCTGCTCACTTCAGTAGCGATTTGGTCCCTCCTCTTTGGCTGTTATGCTCCACCCTCCTGGATAAGTGTTCTACCAACGAGCGTTAAACTGCAACAGGTATAGTCCTCCATTCCTCCTAAAGAACAGTGACTGGTTGAGCTGTCGATGCCATGCGTGCTAGTCTTGCTCTTCTCGGACGTTCCAGTTTATTCTATACGGTTCAAATTGAGATTCTGCACCGGCCATTCCAACTTCCGTATATTCATGTCAATGAACCATTTTAAAACAGCACTGGTAGTATAGTACACAGCGTTATTCTTTTGAATCAAGCATGGGTTTATAGCAAAGAACGGCCACATCTCAGAGAGCATGGCATTCTCCAAAATTTTAAGGTACTCAGAGTTCATGGTTTTGGCACAACCATCAAAGGCCCTAGGGCATATCATGACAAATAACTTCACCTCCTCCTAGCTTCGTTATTAACATAATGCACTCGAGCAGCAGACATTCTCCTAGCATTCTCCACATCCACAGCTGCCAATCTGATCGAAATACGGTTGTAGCCAAATTCGTCACTCCATGGAACTGATGTTCACTGCTTTATGGACCAAATATGGTGTTCTTGATACCATACAAGACGAGACTGCTGACAGTGGTTGGTGATACTTGGTGTATACTTCGCCGTACTATCATGAAACCGTGGCTGCAGCTCCAGCTCCGTTTGGAATGCGTTATAAATCTTTTGACGCCTTGAACTCCTAGTTGATTTTTTGTAGGGATGTGTGACGAGATTGCCATAATATTATTTAGAGTACAATCTGATCATGTGCAGCGTGCTTCGGTAGACTTCCTGCTCGAAGTTGGAAGCAGCATCACACTTCCATTTCGTGATGGCATCACAAATAGTCAACTTTCTATGGAGTAGACTGTCAGAAATTGTACAAATCGACAAGCCAGCAATAATTCTAGTGCAGTGGTATCCGGATACTACTAACTGTCAATGATCTGCTAAGGTTGCGTAGATTAATTACAAATCTATTTTACGCAAGTCGTGAGAGAAGTTTTCCAGTAGTAATAGTATGAGCTTAGAGGATCATAGGTAACTAAATACGCTTTTGGCTAGAAATTACCAAAGACTATTACATGTGGTCCTTGCCATTGTCTGTTGGATTTAAGCTTTAGATAAATAGAGAAGTTTGATTATAGTATCAATTACCTTAACGGCTCACTTGTGCTATTAGCTCTAAGCAAGAACCTCAATAATACAGCGTATGAGCAGAGGGTTACAAATTCATGTTAGTTTTGAATAAGAGAATTTTGGGTCTCCAAGTCACAGCTCAAGGGTAAGCGCGTTGCTGTTGCTTGGGTTAGGCTGCGTTGGGCTGTTTTAGCATGTTTCCCGATGCGATGCACTCAAGCGTCAGCACATTCTCTGTAAATTTAGGTGAAGATATTAAACAGCTTCTAAAATGACCATAAAATGCGCAGCTTGTATGTATTTCATGGTAGATTTATCTATTTTGAGGAAAAAGAACTTGAATTTCGGGGAGTGAAAAAATATGCGATTCTCTCGACACTGAGCTATCGCATTAATATTGGAAGCACTAGCTCCTGCACCTGCGGCAGATAAAATTAATGATTTTAGAAACTGAATTAATGTGAAAGCAAATAGTGAAGGGAAACAAAAAATAATTTAAAGTAATTTTAAAGTTCAGAAAGGACGGCAGTTTACTTTTAGTAAGATGAAACTCCTACAAAATACTTCGAATCTAGTTTTCATGTCCAGATAAGAAAAAGTGAAAATCGAAAAAATATTTACAGGGGAAAAAGGAGGGGGAAATGTTTTTTATTTTCTATGTACATTTTTCCGACTTTTTCCTGCCTTGATTGAGTCTGATGGCTGGATTCAATTTGGAATCCAAAAATGCCAGTTCTTAATAGCTCTACTGTGTAGGAGTTTTAACTTACCGATGGTAAAATAACTTTCAGTGTTGTGAGCATTAATAGTCGAGTTCTATAGATATCCTTGGAAATAATCTTATACACGAAACAGAGTTCTGAAATCTGACCAGCTTCGAAAGATGGAGAATGTCTACCAGAGCGTGAATGATTGACTTTCTATCAGAAAAGGATATCGTTTGAAAGACTTCCTAAATTTCAGGTGTTATAGAAAACCAGGTTTTCCGATAATAGTTGCTTTATATATTTTATTTCACGTTTCGACATGATCATTGTAATAATGATGAATATGTACCTCTGAAGGATAATTAAGTCAGAGGGAAAAAAATATCTCTGAAAAGCTCGTATGATTTAGTCCGACAGCGAAGTGAAAATTCACATCAGAATACAATACCTATGCAACAATTCTTCACTTGCAGGAGCATAAGTACAGTTCAATAACGTAAAAGATTGCCCTACAAATTGCTTTGAACGATGCTGCTCAGAGACATTGAAGTGTATTATCTTCCTGTCAGGTTTTCTTCACCTTAAAACTTCTTTACATTATCCAGTCTGCAGCCTAAGAGGAAATACTGTGATAATGGCATAGTTATACGCCTTCTAAAATAAGAGAATGTTTTTTTTTTGTATTTATTTATCATGAAATCGGAAATAAAGTATTTGGATCAACGTAGCTCATTCCATCACCAGATTTGCAATCCATCAGTTTCACCGAAGACGATGAAATCTTAACTAAAAATAAAATTCTTGGAACGTCCTCCTATTTGGTTTTTCCTGAAAGTTTCCTACCACTAGGTTGTAACAGCTGCACTATTTACTCCTCCCTAACTGATTGGATCCGAACTCTCTGATCTGGGAGAGCACTCTACTAAAAGGCGCCGATAGCCTACTTCCTGTGCTGTGGTAGTCTATAACAATATCGTTAAGACTTCTTTCGAATGACATCTAACCCTGCCAACGTTTTTATCTTTTCATGTTGCCGTTTCTGCTTACAAAGAGATGGGTTAATCGCTTCGAATTTCCGGTACATTTTTGACATGACAAAGAGCTCAATGTACGAAGTGCAATCCTTTTAAGCGTTTCAGTCCCGTTTCTCCTCAATTTCTAGTTCTTAAAATTATCGTATCCCTATTGTAAGATATACGTGTTACTCTTATTGAAGTATCAAGGAATGTAAAATGTAAAGTTTATCAATTACGTATTTTAAAATTTTGTTACTTTGATAATATTAATAAGTTATCATTAATATAAATGCAAAAATTTATAATACAATATGAATTAATAATCTGAAATTTATTAAAAAGTAAAAATAATAATGTAAAACTCCAAAGCTTCACTTATATCTATTCGTACATATAGTCTAAATTCAATTATTGCACGTGACGGTGTGTTCGAAATAGACCCTTCTGATATCAGGAGAGAGTTCCGGTATGCATGAGGGCTGTTTGAAAAGTAAGGTCACAGATGTTTTGATGAAAAGGTAGAAAAATTAATCACAGAGCATTGAAACAATACATATATAAAAGCATATTAGTGTAGTACTTTTAGCATTAGCAGAGACATATGATGCAAGAAAGCAAGCTTATACAGAATCAGCCAAAAAAAAAACCCTTCCCATATCACCCATACATTCGTTCCAAATGTTTGTTTACTTCTACCTTGAATTTATTTAAACTATCAACTTCCACAACGACAGTTGGAAGTTTGTTCCAGCAATCAACTAGCAGCTGGCTAAAGGAAAACTTCCACACATCTATTCTACAACTGTCTTTCCTCAATTTGAGTTCATGCCCCCTCAGGTTTGTAATCTCAGCAAGAGGAAGGATCCCATCAGCATTGAGCCTGCTCACTCTACTCAATGCCGTATACACCTCAATCAGATCGCGTCTAGGTGCCTACTCTCCAGACGCAGCAATTTGCAAAACTTAAGCCTTTCTTCGTAAGAGCACCTCTTTGTTCCCCTCACCAGTCTTGTTGTCCTTCTCTGTACTCGTTCTAGCAACTCTACATCCTTCCTAAAATGTGGCTTCCAGACCTGTGCTCAGTACTCAAGATGTGCACTGACCATTGTCTTATACAAGGGGATAATCACCTCCTTATCCCTGTTAGAAAAATACCTGTATATCATTGACAAAGCCCCATGACCTACTCTGGAAGCCTGTATGCACTGCTCAGAAAACTTCATGTCTGATTGCACAATTACCCCCAGGTCTCTTTCATTCTCCACTACCCTAAGTGTAACACCACCAAGTTGGTACATTTGTCTGGGGTTACTGCTACCCATACGCAGTACTTTTCACATATCAATGTTAAACCTCAGTTGCCACTTCCCAGCCCATCTGCCCAACTTCTCCAGGTCCTCTTGCAGCAGAATACTGCCATTAACAACTCTGCCAACCTTTATATGATCTGCAAACTTTGACATTAAGCTTGATATAGCTTCATCAATATTATTGATAAATATACAAAACAACAATGGTCCCAACACTGAACCTTGGGGGAAAACCACTAATAACATTAGTCCACAAAGAGCTGTGTCCACTGATTACCACTTTGTCTTCCACTCAACCATCCTTTTATCCATTGTATCAACTTGCCCTTAATGCCAAACTGCTCAAATTTGTACAATAGTCTTCCATGTGCAATAGTATCAAAAGCTTTCCTGAAATCCAAGTATATGACATCAAAATTATTTTTTGCATCCAGTTCCTTTGTGATCTCATCGTAGTATCCAATCAAATTGGTCAGACAAGACTTCCCCTTAACAACTCCATGCTGTGTCTGAATTATTACTGCAGTGTTGTCTAGATCAGCCTGCAATGCTTCTTTAACCAGTGACTCCATTATTTTCCCTGGAACAGAAGTCAAATTAACAGGTCTGTAATTACTCGTGTCATCCTTTTATGCCCCTTTGTGAATTGGAGATACATTTGCAGATCCCATTCTGTGGGGGCTTCCCTTGAGACCAGGATGCGCTCATAATTATGGCTGGGTTTGCTTACTTCCTTTGTCACTTGCCTTAATATATCTGGATAGATTCCATCCACCCCAAGTGCGTTTCTTACGTTTAACTTCAACAATTTTCCCCCACTTTGCTCTTAGTTATTACAAAATATTTTAATCATTGTTAGAGTTTGATAAACATCTGGCCCTCTCCTCCTTGAATAACTCCTCATACTTCTCTAAATAGTCGCCCATTACATTCAGGTACTTGTTTTTATCTTGTCATCATATCTCTATTGTAAAATTTAGCGACATTCCCATTCATCTAACTCTCAACACATTGTTTAAATTCCTCTTCCATTCAGTTGTTTCCTGACATGTTTTTTTTAAGTCCTTAGCAGAAGGACGTCAGGACTACGCAATGATGAGTTAGCATTTTCCAAACGTAAAGCCTGCAGAGACCGTAGTGGGTGTGGTGTTGCACTTGGTCTGTTGAAACTGATTGCACCAAGAACAACTGTTTCTTAACCATGATGATTGGAATAAGCACAGTTGGCAGTTGCAAGTGAATTTCTGTGGAATTTCCCCCTTTAGCATGCAGCAATCGGACAACTGCGCAGCATTCATCCCTTTATTTTTCAAGTAGGACAGCCATTTATACTTTAATTCATGTGACCTTTCACTATTGGATAAGGCATAGTTTCTCTCCCAAAACATCTGTTGCCTTACTTTTTGAAACATCTCTCGCATAATATTCAGATTTTTCCAGAATCATCACCATAATATACAGCAAAAGGTTGTTCGTATAGGGTTTTAAGAGCATCAGGAACTAAGGCTATACTAATCATGTATACTATTTGTAAATTGTGTGTGTTCTGTGGTCGATTTTCCATTTGCTGGGCGAAAAACCCGAATTTCCGGGAGAAAAAACCATGTTACCTTCGCCTGAGATCGACTAACTCAGTAACTTTGTGAAAAAGGCCCACAAAAATTCTTCCCGTCATCGAGGATTCGAACTTAGGTCTTTTCCACCCAGGGTGGAGAGGACGGCGATCCTACCAACTGAGCTACCCACGTGGATATACGCCTGGTCGGAAACAGTTAATTTTCTAATAACCGGTGACGTCAAAATGTTACTCCGTTGGAATCAAGGGCCTCAATGGGCACCCGAAATCCATTCGCACCATGAACATGCACTGTGCACTGTTGATACCTTGCAGTTTCCCACACGGTCTCATGCTGTATTCGCCATATCCTGCTCTTTCCATCAGCGTGAAACAGGAGGATCCAGAATTCGTCAAGACCAGGCAACTTTTTCCAATCCTCCACTGTTCAATGTTGCTGTTCCTGAACACATTGTAATTGTGGCATCTTATTTTTCGCTGCCAGAATTTGGACCGACCCGGTTCGGTCGTCGGTTGCGATACTACGTCTGTGATAAGATACCGAGGTTTGCGCATGCTGAAATGCTTCTTTGGTTAATACTTGTATTTTTAATTTGACTGACTGTAGCTTTCTTTTACTGTGCACAGATCTTGTCAGTTTTCATTGGCCTCTCGCATCAGTAGGCTGTTTCCCACTACAGGGTCGTCGTTGGCTGAATGTTATTTGGTTATTGAAAACCCCAACAGGAATCAGTTTGCGACGAGATATTCATATCCCAGCACGTCTGCTATGCCACTTTTTAAATCGCTTGAATCTTTCTTTTGACCGTTCTCGCAAGAAATTGCATACAGTGAATATCATTATGTACCTACTTGCATATTACATATTGTATGGTACGAAGACGTTATGTTTTTGCTGAGGGAGCGCTCCATTTAATGCGAAAGATAGGTGTGCCTAATAAAGTGTCCAGTCAGCGTAGATATTCTAATGAGCAAACAGCTTTAATCGAGATATATAAACGGAGAGACAGAATGTCGTCAACTGTATAGAAGCAGTTAATGTACTGTACATCAAGCCACCTATAAGGAGGCAGTAGCCGGAGATATGAGGCTCAATAACATATTCTGGATATTCCTCGTGTTCTACCAGTGACCACCTGGCACTCTTGCTGACTGTGTTATAATTCGAATTGTACCAAGCAGGGGCAGACTGAATACAAATCATAAACACGGATTTATTCGCCGAAATCGAATCACAATGGGAGTGAATGAGGAGGGTCGCAAACAATCTCCAAGCCGTGCAGTAGAGTTCATGCCAACACATCGATGGAGCACTATTGTAGACATAGCTGCCATTCAAAGGTGTGACAGCTAAACAGCTATGGCCGCTAGCAATCTGTTGACCAGTGAGCGAAACTCCCTCAGAATTTCCTGCCTTCACTAATTAAATTGGGTCATTGGTTAAAGAGATGAGGGGAAGCTAGAGGGAGACTTGGGTTATATCAACAACGCTCACAATCTGCTTCTGTTTGGTTAATGTTCGATAAATTGAGGCGTCTGGCAATAAGGCTTGGCAATAAGTTTCGTGAACCCTGTCATTTAGTCGTGGTGCTTCGGGCCCTTTATCAAAGACCTGTACACGTAATCAATGCACATTACACAACTGCGAAACCTTTCAAGAAAGTTAAAATAAGTCCTTTTATGTCTTCAAAGGTTTCTTCGAAGGCACATTGGTCGGGTTTCTTACAGCTGTTACATTTGTTCTAATTAGATTAGATAATGAGATAATTGACCTTAATCGAAAAGCAGTGGAAAGACCTACTCTAGGTCTCCCTACTGTTCTGCTATTAAGGCCAATTAGCTATGGCATTAGGTCACATTAGCTGTGAAATCAACTCTCACCATGGCACCAGATAGGTGTGACGTCCATAGAATAGAATTTGTAACATGTATAATTACTTGTTGGACTAGTTTTAATTAAAGTATACGTCCTTCAAAAGCGATGTTTTTGTATTAAAAGATACACGATGATCTTGACGAGATTGTTTTGAATCTTTCCTGGACGAGAATATCTTTAATAGGCGATTTTTACAAGATGCCCGATTTAGTTGGTCTTCCCAATGGTTCTTCTATTATTCAGATATTTTATGTAAGTATTAATCACAGATGAGTAAGTTTCTTTAATGGGAGATTATCCTCATCATTAAATAGCCGCTTATTACTTTTGTCGCTTTCTTTCTTTTTTTCCATCCAACTATGCAATTTGATGAGATGAGGTGGCGTGAACAACTGCAAAAATTAAAGCCTAGACCAGTTTAAAACTGCGACAGAATAAAATAAAATTTCTTTATTGCACGTAAACTTTGTAATCATTAATATTAATAATTTAACATAATTTTATTTGCGGAATAAAATACTCTTATGCAGATGTAATGAATATCTTTGCTGTTGGACAATCTAAAAACTGCTTTTGTTTAATAAAATATAAAAAGGGAAGCGGTGTATGTATTTTTAGGATGACAGAAAAGTAACCGTTAATTTGATTTAAAATATTTAAATTTAATTTTTCTCCGCAATGTCATTTCTTAGACTGAATTTTTATTTTTTAGAAAATTGATCATCCTTATTAAATCATTATCACCCCTAATTGGACAACAACATGGCAGCGCGGTAATTAGATTTTCAATGTAATTACCCGAGAATTACTTTGCAACCCTCCTCACAAGATGATATCGAGGATGGATTTGCTCCTTCTGTTAAGATCCCCGATGTGTATAATACCTGGTAATAAATACTGATATGTATTTCCTCATTATCTTACAACACTGTAAAAGTACATTTCCAGTATTTTAATGATAATATTAAAAGTTACTGAAAATATGAAAATTGTCTATTCTTTTAATTTTACTGATAGCAGTTTTATGGGCCATTTTCACAATGTGGCTGAGTTAGTCGGTCTCAGGCGAGGACAGCATGGTTTTTTGTCCCCTAAACTCCGGCTTTTTGTCTAGCAAACCACCACAGAACACATGCAATATACAGACATTATTACAGCCCAATATTGTCTAAATTTCTGATGCACCTAAAACCCTATAACTACAAAAACAGCTTCTAGAAGCTGCGTCAATGTATCCGGCGATCGCAACAGTTTAGGGTTATATTTAAGATAGTAGCGGGGCGGTAAAATTTCGTTCCAATAGACCTAGAGTTTGCAATTTTTTTTATTATTCTTAATCACCAATGTCTTTTTTTTTTAATCCATAACCACCACCTCGTTTCTTTTTTTTTAACAGGAAAAAAAGAAAACTAGCACCATGGTTTTCTTTTTTCCTCCCTCTGGAATGGGTCCCCACAGGATCTTGGCCCACCTTCTGGCAACACTAGGTGGCTCAGAGTCTCTTTTGAGACAGTACATGACCTAGTGAGACTGGCCCGCCTTTCCGTGGTGTGGACGAGTACCCAGAAGCATCAGTCGCCTGGAGAGATGATTCTGGGTACCCAGGCGGACAGAACGTACACATTACTCACACAAACCTACATCAACCACATTTCTGGTCCTTTTACAGTTGATTCTGTTCTTCACAGAGACACGAGACGGAGTTGAACAGACGTCCAGGTGCCGCTCTATACATATGTCCACAATACAGAGACAAAGAGGAGTTGGGGAAAATCCCCGGAGCCGCATTATTACAATTAGCACTATACACTAATACAGAGACAAATGTACCGTGCAGTCTAAACACTGGAGTTGTAATTTAGTGCATAGTACTGATTGTCCAGGGGTACCGGGATTCCCCCACTCCCGCTTTTGTATGCTGTGTCGCTCTCACTACAATACCCTGAATAGGACAGCGCTCACATTTATTTATTTATTTTTTTTTTTTGCAGGTTAAGTGGACTCATTTTTCCACCCAGCATAAAACATGCATAATAATATGTATTAATACTTGCAGACTAACACTCATACACATTCACACATATAGACGAATGCACACACATTCACAAGCACATACATACATACACATTATGTTCACTCGCCCACACGAGTATCATTAATATACAGGGTGTTTTTTAATTCACCAATAAAGTTATACCTTCCAAAACGAGTAAACAAGTTCATATAAACATGCGTCTGATTTTGAACGGTTATGTTAACTTGAATGGTTATGTAGAACTACTATGTCATTTTATGAAAATCCCAGACACGAAAGGTTATAAGAACCTATAACACCGTGCATAGATTAAAGGTTCAGAAGAAAAAAAATTACACTTGTTAACTTTAGATTGAATTTCTGTAAATTGCAATTTTCAGGAAATACGTGTCCCAAACAACAGAAGTAGAAGGAATAAACAAGAAAGAAGAAAAGTTAGTTCAGTGAGTTTGCTGTTAGACAGCGAATAGATATCGTCTGGTTGAGGAACAAATTCTAACTGGTAATGGTGGAATTGCAAATGGCAGTTCAGAAGAACAGTGCCCGTGGAAGTAACCACAGAAAAGCAATGCACAGAAACTGGACGTCTATTAGATAGGACATTAATTAACTGAATGTCCTCTTTTTAATAAAGTTTAGATGCTTGTTAGAGATTTTGGAGGCACCCCCACAACTGTGAGAGCAATATTCCATGGCAGGCCGGATTTCATATTTGTACAGAATCAGTAGTTATTCTAGAAGAAAAATAACAACGAAAACGAAGAAGAAAACAGTTTTTTGATGCAGAGAAAAAAAATATTTGTGATAGGCTTATACCAAAAAAGATTAGAAGTTGGAGTGGGTCCCAGTTGAGATATTTGATTCTGTAAATCTGGTTGCCGATATACATCTTTCAGTGTAATTTAGAAACACGTTATAAGATAGACAAAATCCAGTGTGGTCATTTTGTGAGATCTTCGTTGTGCAAGAAATGATCTTAAACGTGGCTTATTCCCAACAAATCCTACATAAACTACCAAGAAATAAACCAAAGTTAATTATCATATTATTAAAAAAGGTAAGCCGCACATGATAATATTTTCTGACTCGCAGAAATTCATATTAAAATATTATTGTACTGATGGTAGAAAATTTACGGATTGCTCCAATTTTGCTCTTTCCACGATGGGGGAAGTTTCCTCCTTAAATTAAGAATATAACTGCTAAAGTTAATATACTAGATAAATCGTGAAGTTCCTAATTTTCACCAAGTATTTGCAAGAAAAAGCTCTGTATAATACAGTTCATTCGCTGTCAACGACAACGAAACTGCTCTCCAAGTAGCTTCAGGAACGAATTCATTATCAAGAAAAAGACTCGTTGTTTAGAACAGTGGCGAAATGGTTAACATTATCAAGAAAAAGGCTACGTAAGGAAATTTGACTTTAGAGCAACGACATTGCAATAGCTAAAGAAAAGTAAGATGTATTATCTTAATAACAGCTGTAACTTTATTTTTAGCAAGCACGCACCTGTCTGTGTCGAGTCAAAACAGCAACGTAACCTTATTTGTATTAGTCGCTGCTTTCTTTATAGTAATTCGACACAAATTGCTTAGCTACATTAACTGTCCAGTTCTCATTTACAATAACACTGCGTGGATTATTTAAATGAACGAGAGATGCAGTTGAAATCTTAATAGCTGTAACATATTGTAGTAGCAGGAGTACTGGTCGTTTCAGTTACTGGTTAGTGATTTACATGTGCAATTTAGCCTATCTGGACGGTAGTTTTGAATGTACGTGATTTTTATATTAGGGTTTCAGCCATTCTGTCATGATGTATAGTTACTCAAATGATTTCCCACTTATGAATTTGCCATATGTGTTATGGCAAATTCATAAGTGGGCAAATTCATAAGTGACACAATTGTTATATATATATTTGGTATAAACGGATACAAAAGCTGAGTAAATCTAAAAATTGGACATTGTCTTGAATTTATTAAGACTATAAGACGTACCATGGAAAGGTATATAAAGGGGTTTTTCTCCCTGTAATGGAAACTCGTGCGTTAACAACTTCATGGCGAAATATGTCATTTCAAATAGTCCTGTAACATTACAGTGGTTTTGCTACTTATCATTCATTAAGGGAGGTCGGAGTTCGAATCCACAGACTGAAGCAATTTACAAAGTCTTCAATTGGAGTTCTAATATTAATTATCATTTAACGGTTTCTAGGCGTTACTTAAATCCGTATATCTGTTGTATCTGTAGAAATGTGTGCTAATGGGCCGATTTGCATGCTGCGCGGGCTGAAAAACCCTGTATAACTCACGAGGAAACCCTATTCCCTCCACTTGAGGTCGGCTAACTGCGGCCTCAAAGAAGACTTGAGAAATTCCTCCAATCGTCGACGAGATTCGAACCCAGACTTCTCCCAACGAGCGACAAGTGGTGAAACCACTCTACCTTCACGAGGGACCACAGTTGTAGTTAAGTGATCCCAGACGGAGGAAGTGTGGGTTTTCAGTCCGCAAAACATGCAAATTGGCTTTTAAACATATATTTGTACAAACACAATGGTGCCGTGTGGCCTGAGTTGCTGATGTGCTTAAAAATCATAAAATCATTTAACTTCGAACAAATCATCATCATAAGCCATTTTCAACTCACTGCAGGATGAAGGCCTCTTCAGCAACTTTCCAGTTCCTTCTGTTTTCCGCAATGTCCATTCATTTACTACCCACGAATTTCATCTGTCCACCTCCGTTGTTGTCTTCGAGGTTTTCTTCTAGCTCTTCATGGCTACCATTCTGTTATTTTCTTAGTCCATCTGTCATCATGTCTTCGAGCTGTGTCTCCTGCCCAAGACCATTTCAGGTCTTTAGTTTTGATAAGGATGTCCTTTATTTCGATTCGAACAAACCACACTTCGGTAAATACAAATAAAGTTTTCATTAATGAAATAAGCCACCGATAAGTAAAGTATGGTGTATTTTATTATAAAACTTTTATTTGTATACAAAACTCTTTGTATGGTATGGGGATTTAAGTAAATCTTTTCCTCAATGATTTCCCATTGTTCGAATCCAGTCATAGACTGGAACCATTTACAGAATCCTCAATCGGAGTTGTAGTTATAATATTAATTATTATCATTTTAACGATGCCTAGGCGTTATTTAAGTCTGTGTCGATGTGTTCAAACATAGTTTGCCTGTTGTGTGGGATAAATAGTATTTATCCCACACACCTGTATTTCCGCTTGAGACCAACTAATTGAAACACGAGCCAAACCCCAGTCACAAATTCCTCCAGTCTGTGACGATACTAGAAATAAGAAATATTTCCAATAGTAGTGAAAAGATTATTTTTAAACCTACACATATTATTTGCAATTATTAATCTATAAGTACAAGTAGTTAAACTTTTCTTAATATCGAGGTTTTTTTTATCTTAAAATTTAATTTGAAAGTCATGTGTCGGAGTTAAAAGCATATCTATTTATATATAAATGGTATTCACTTCCGGTCCAACTAGGAATTACCCTTTGCAAATTCTCAAAATCTTTGCTGCACTTGTCCTGTAAATTTATAGTATTACTTCTTCTTCTTCTTCTTTGGTCCTTAGCTGGCAGCTGGGGGAGGCGGTTGGCCACGCAACCAGTATGCTGCTGTAGGTGCCGCAGGGTTTCGGACTTGCTCTGTGATGTTCTTCCATACCTTACGATCCATGGCTTCAGTCCTGGCCTGGTTAAGGTCGAGACGTCGGCTCTTCAAGTCATCTTCCACTTGCTTGGCCCACGTTTTCCTAGGCGCGGTCCGTTGGATGCTCCATTGGGTGGGTCGTTGTCTCCAAAGGAGTGTGGATGGTATTCTGTTCGTGCCCATTCTACATACGTGGCCAAACCATCTGAGCCTTCGCTTCTGGATTTGGTCGGCAATGGTTGGTTGCTGTTGGCATCTGGCGCGGATGGTATCATTAGTGATGTGGTCGCGAAAGAGATGCCCAAGATCTGCCGCAGGCATCGCATTTGGAATACCTCAAGTTTGTTCAAATCTAACTTGAGACAAATCCATGTTTCCGATCCGTAAAGAAGAATGGGCAGGATCAAAGTCCGGAAGAGTCGGATTTTAGTCTTTGTGGAAATGTTGGTCCTCTTCCACAGACACCATTTGAGCGAGGCGAACGCAGTGGCCGCCTGTCCAATTCTGCTGTGGATTTCCATGGTGGATGCAACTTTCTTCTCCTGGACCAGCGACCCAAGGTATTTAAAGTCCTGCACTTGCTCGATCTGGACGCCTTCGAGATAGATGGTGGCTTGCGACCCATCTGTTGTCAGGGCCTTTGTCTTACCAGCATTGATCTTCAAACCGTATGGCCGGGCAATGCGGGCAATGTCGTAGAGGATGTCCGTGGCTTCAGCGTCGTTACCGGCAAGGATAGCACTATCATCAGCAAACATCAGGTCAGTCACATAGTGATCCTTGTCATATTGTATGCCCTGTCTGTTTCTGAATGCTTGCCTCATAATGGCGTCGACCACGATGTTGAAAAGCAACGGGGAGGCTACATCCCCTTGGCGGACTCCAGTTTGGATGGTAAATTCCTCAGATAAATCATTCTGGATGCGCACCTGGCTGGTTAAACCGTTGTATGCAGTTTGGAGGAGTGTGATGACTTTTCGAGGTACATGTTCAACCTCTAGTAGTTTCCATAAGGCAGGCCGGTGGACACAGTCGAAAGCAGACTTAAAGTCAATGAAAACAATGACGGTTCGCTGTCCACACCGGATCCTCTCCTCCATCAGCTGACGAATGGCAAAGATTTGATCACAGCATCCTCGCCCGGGTCTAAATCCTGCCTGTTCTTCTCGACTGGTTTGCTCGCGATGTTTTTGCAGTCTTGACTGGATGATCTTCATAAAGACCTTTCCGATGATGGAAAGGAGGCTGATGCCACGGTAGTTCTTGCAGTCCCGGTTATCACCTTTCTTGTGGATCGGTACGATAATGGCTTTCCTCCATGTTAACGGAATTTGTTCAGTGCACCAGATGGTTTTGAGAAGTGAGTGTAGTCGGCGAAGCAGTACATCTCCCCCGGCTTTGATCGCTTCTGTGGTGACTTGGTCCACTCCTGGTGCCCTGCCATTCTTCAGGGATTGTATGGCTGCTTTCACTTCTTCTACTGTAGGCTCAACATCGACCATGGAGACCTCAGGGGGGTCGATCGAGAGTGCTGTTGCTAGCGGTCCCTGAGGTGGGTCGTGATTATACAAAGCTTTGAAGAATTCACTCCACCGTTGCAGGCGTTCGGATGGTGATCGCACGAAGGTCCCATCAGCATTCTTGATGTTGTCACTAGTCAATTTGGTCTTTCCACTCAGACATCTGAGGGTGCGGTAGAGAGTGCGGTACTCGTTTTTGGATGCCGCCAGTTCAAGATCGTCTGCCACTTGGTTCCAGTATGCTTCTCTTTCAGCTGTCATTCTTTGTCGGACTTCTCGGTTTAGCTGCCGGTACCGTTCAAAGTCGACCAACTTTGCCTGTTTCCGTTTGTCCACGAGGTCGAGGCACTCGTCTGATATCCATGGTTGCGTTCGACGTCGGGCAGGTGGACATAGGGGCTTGCCACATTCCAGGATGGCATCAGAGATCTGCTTTTCTTCTTCATTTATATCCTCGGGCACAGCCAGCATCTCGAAGCGGTTGGATAGGGCGATCTGATATGCCTGTTTGTTGGCAGCATTCATTAGCTGCCTCCAGTCCAGCTTGGCTGACCGAGATGATCTTTTTGCATGCCGTAATTTGAGCTGCACCTTAGCCCGGATGAGGTAGTGATCAGATCCGCAATCAGGTCCCCTCATGGCACGAACGTCCATGAGTGATGAGCGAAATCTGGCATTGATCAAAATGTAGTCCAGGATTGCTGAGTCCTTGCCAGATGGATTTCGCCATGTAAGTTGATGTTTTTGAGGGTGCTGGAAATGGCTGTTTCCAATGATCAGGTTGTTAGATGCAGCAAAGGACAACAAACGTAAGCCGTTGTCATTGATCTTCCCATGGCCAAACTTGCCCATTGTTGTTTCCCAACCAGATCTGTCCACGCCAATATGGGCATTAAAGTCCCCTGCGAGGATGATCACTTCTGTCTGCGGAATTGAATCCAGCGTATGTTGGAGCTGGTTGTAGAAGTCATTCTTGGTCGGGTCCAGGCTAGTCTCAGTTGGCGCATAGGCGGAGATAATATGGGTCTTGATGGTGCCCTTGACAGTAAGGACTGCCAGGCGGTCCGATATTGGTTGGAAAGCGATCACACTACTGGTGGCCTGAGCATCGACCATAAAGCCCACTCCTGCTTCTCGTTTCTCACCACCAGAGTAGAATAGCATAACCGCTTCATTAGGTGCTGGTGGTTGGATGATCATCGTTCCAGACCCGGTGAGTCTTAATTCGGATAATGCCGCGATTGATATCTTGCACCTAAGTAGTTCTTGGGCAATGATTTCCTTTTGTCCAACGTGGTGCCCCGTTCGAACATTCCATTCGCCAATGTTAATTGTCCTTTTCGGCGTAGTAAGCTTATTGCTGTGGCCAGTGATCCACTTCACACCAGCACCCTGGGTCCCCAGTGCTGGCGCATCGGCTACCCCGGATGCGGTAACATTGTTATAACAGCTTGTTCTGTGGCCAGTGGTCCACTTCACACCAGTACCCTGGGTCCCCAGTGCTGGCGCATCGGCTACCCCGGATGCGGTAACATTGTTGTAAGAGCTTGTTCCGAATTTCATGCGGTTTCTTGCCTAGTTTCCCCGGTTTCCCGGTTCTGGTCATTTCGGCAGGATGACCACCCTCCTCCTTTCGCAGCCGGGCTTGGGACCGTCCATGGCGGAGTTACTAAATACTAAATCATTACTAAATCTATACATAGTATTACTAAATCTATACTGCCCTACCATTAATATCCGGACACCTGCCTTTAGACAAAAAAAGAGCTTTTATTATGTCATCTAATATTTTGTGCTAAAACCTTTTGCCTTTATGACGGCCTTCAATCTTCGCGGCATACTCTCAACCAACTTTTTATAAATGTCAGGTGATATGTTCCTCCACTCGGCCTTTAACGGAACCACCAGTTCGGCCTTGTTCTTTGGGCGATCTCGACGTGTGCACGTACCCGACGATCCAATACATCCCAAAGATGCTCAATAGGGTTCAGATCATCCTTCTCTGGGCTGGCCAATCCAACTTTTCCACACCCATATCATCAAACCTCTCTGTCTGTTACGACCGAGCAGTATGGCATGGCGCGTTGTCTTGCTAATACAGATATGAGCCTTCCCCGAAGTATTGCCATAATGTTGGAAGCGCATAATTTGTATAGGCTGTCCTGGTATTGCACAGAATTCATGGTTTTGTCGATAACGACTAATGGGCCCAAGCCAAACCATGAAAGGAGCTCCATACCATGACATTGTCTCTACCAAATTTCATTGTTGGGAGGATATAATCAGGAAGGAACTATCCCCCTGGCATTTGCCACACTCAGGAACGGCCAACAGACTGGTAGAGTGCGAACCTCGACTCGTCTGTCCATAGGACTGTTTTTCACTGCTCTGCAGTTCAGGATTCGCGCTCCTTACACCATGTTCATCGGCGTCTAGCATTTGTCGAGGTGATCAATTATGTTGAACTGTTGAGGTAATTCTGTTGAACGTGTTATCTTGCATGCCCACTTTTGCAATTGTGTGTTTGAAGCCCAGTGTGCATATTTATAGCAGGTTCTGTGACGTGTTGCATGCATAGGACCTGTTTCCCTATCCATGGAGGGTGTCCGGATATTAATGTTAGCGTATATCATGCAAATATCTAATAAAGATTATTTATTATGCAATAAAGACGAAATAATAATTAGTATTTATTATACATTAAAGATGATTTATAATAAATTATTTTTAGGATGGATATACCTTAGAAATCAGTGACGCTTTAAATTTGAGACAGATCTGATATATGCTGAATACGCTACATAACAGTGAATTAGTCTATATTATATTACATCATCTTTTAAATGGAACCTGTTTAATAGATTTAGTTCATTCAAAAAGCGTTCTGCCTTGATACAAGTTTGAATCAGCCAGAGGATGCCAGTGAAGTTTCTCCCCACATTTACCCAAAATACTTTCCTGCTACTTATTGCAAGGAATCATTAACAGTGTCCTAAATGTTTTTCCCTAACGGACATTTCAAAGAAACTTTTTGATTATAATCTGAAGACAAAGCGAAGTTCGTATTCGCCGAAGTACCTTTAAAACCTTTTTTGGTTTTAACAATAGCCTTCAGAGTTCCTATTTGTTTCTAGTACATTTTCCCCTATCATAATAGACTCACTCACGAACAGGTCCTCTTCTTCATTCCATTTACTAATCAGTTGGTGACACAGTGTGGTCACGTGACACTTTGGACGGTATATATTGCGGATAAAAACTGTTACGTAACACAAGGTGGTTAATATTAACATGTTACTTGTCTCTGCTGACACAGAGCATGTAATTAGCATTCTTCCTAACAACAAAGCATCTAATTAAAAGGTACACGACAAACGTTGGGATCCGTCAAACAGGGAACAACTGATACCTTAATTAAAGTGCTAGAAATCCATAACGTTGTCATTGTTCCCCGTGAACGTCCATGATTCGTTCTGCAAGTGAAGGAAGGATCGGCTCTCATTACGAATAGACCAAGTTAATTAATTTGAAGGTTTGAAAAGGGAGCTTTCCCCTAACGTTTGTTCATTTCTGAACCACCCGCTATTCCCGTGGCAATATAAGCGTGACTGACTATTCTCTTGTTAGAGGATTTACGTGTCATAATTTCGGATACTGCTGGGATTATTAGAAGCAAACTGAGCTGCAAGGTTAAGTTCGGGGGATATTAAGAATCATTTGAGGTATTAGCTGTTTAAGGAACTGGGATTGTTGAAGATAAATGTGTTCACTAATCCTTTAGAAATGTACGTTATTTGAAATCTTGTCTGTTCTGGGAATGAGTTTGCGCATGTACTCCAACCACTTACCAATGTTAGAAAATTCGTTCAGGAAGCTTTCATTTTTTCCTATGGAGAATTAAGTGATCTTACTATTTGATAATCTTTTTTTTAATTTTTCTTAATGCATGTTTATGTATTTATGGAAACAATATGAACAAGCGCAAAACTTTTAAAAATTCTCTGATCATCGGAACGCAGGATTTATGTTTCTTGAACACCCGCCATTTTCTTCAGGTCTAGCCCATATGACTTTCATTTATTTCCAAACGTGAAGGAGAATGGAATCTTCTGGTGATAAGGACATGATGTGTCTACTGTAGATTGGCTGTGACCAAACAATGATTTTTTTTTCAGAAGCTAAATCCAAGTTTCAAGTTTGTACCTCTGGACGAAGATCATTTTTTTCCATGAAGACTCATCGAAAACAAATTTTGATAATCTTCTATACTCAAAATGCGATCTTTTCGCGACCCTGTTTTAGCTTCAGACTATTTTACCTTGTTGTATCAATTTTAATGTGGAAAATTCAATACAGAAGACAGTTCCTGTCTTCTGTATTGAATTAATCCTTCAAATCATAATAGAATTTTTAAAATAGTGAAAATTTACTAACCGTGCAATTTATTTGGCTTTCTTTAAACTGGGTCTCGGTTTGGAGTATCTAAACCTGTACAAAAATATTTCTAAGTTCTCTCTTTTTGTGAGAGAGAACAATCCCAATTTTTTTTTTTTTTTCTGGTTTTCCTTTGGTCGGCTGTATAGTGCTTATGATCCCTATTCTTCCTCGCCACTTGGAAAAGGACCGAGTTACAGCTAAAGAAACATTCACTCTGTTGAAACAAAATCTTTAAAAATAATTGTGGATGGCTTGCAAAGGTTTCTTGAGAAATACAGATTAAATTATAAAGTAATTGGTTTTCGAGGCGATAATACCATCTTAGTCCGTACCAGAAATAAGCTAAAAATCCATATAAAACTGGTGGCACGTAAAACTTGTATTTTTTATCGTAGTAGGTGCTCACGTTAAACAAGTTATGTAATGTACGCAGTGCATTTACATTTCAGGCGAGTAAGGCAATAGTAATATTTCATGATTTACAAAAACAAAAAGGGCAAAATGCAACGACTTTTAGGTGTGAACCGAGAACATTTCGTTTCTGTGCATCCGCCACATTGCCCCTTCATTCCTCTAACAAACGCATGGTAACTAACAATGCCCAGTGCTTCAGCTACAAAATTCGGTATATAGATAGTCGATATGATATGTACGGAAAAAAATAATAGCAATTGCCGGATTTCTATTGGTTCCATTTTAATGACATTTAGGATGGCAGACAAATCGTTCTGAAAGTTCTAAATATAAACTTTCGTTAAAATCTATCCAATGAGAGAAGATTTATTACATGCGAGCGGACGGACGGACAAAAAAATAATAATTGTCAGATTTCTGTTGGTCCGATTTTAATGAAATTTGTGATGCCCTGAAAATCTTTATAATAGGCCCAAATATAAAATTTTATGAAAATCCACCTTGGGAGAACGCTTTTTATGCTGTTCTGAATTTTAATGGATGGATCTTAATCTTTATCTCAAGCGAAACAACATTGAAGTACCTTGGAATTTTGTGAGCAAGCGATTAGATCCTGAATATTTGCTGTATATAAATATCGATTGCCTATTTGATTAGTTTCATGCTATGGAAACATATAAAGTGAACAAATTATGAGTGCAGATATATTTTTCGTCTTAAAACTATTAGGTAAGTATATATTTCGTGACTACGTTTGCCCTCTCATACTGAGAACATTTACTTTTCTCTTCAGGAATTTTTTTTTCGAAAAATTTACATGGATCACTTCTGGTTTCCTGGAAAAACCCTAATCATAATGAATATACCAGATGCTGTTCAAATATCATGGTGTTTGATGTGTGTGTGTGTCAAGTGCTAGAGCGACTAAAGCTATGAAAGTCGGTACACTGCGTCTGTACAACATGCAACCCCCTCCTGAGACCGACTAACTCAGCCACTCTGTTAAAAAGCCCATAAAATTCCTCGTGTTATTAACAGGATTCAAAAACAAGCCTTTTCCACTCTGTGTTGGATCAAGGTGATTATACTTGAGCTAACCGAGAAGGCTCAAAAGTTTTCAGAATATATTTAAAATGAAGATTCGTTTAACGTATCTAATTTTGCATCACACCTCCAAAGTATACCCCTTGAAACAATAAGCCGAACTTACCGATTCTGTCATTTTTGAAAATATATCTGAAATTCGTTTTGGTAATATTATACAATCAAACGAGGTTGGTGTTCCATCGATGTTTATCGAATATTTGCTTGTATAACAGAGAGGTCATGATCCCACTTTATAAAGGTAGTTAGTTACAAAATCTCGGAATACCTAAAAGTCCATAAAAAAGATATTGAGCTTAAGGATCCAAAGATATTGAGCTTAAGGATCCAATAGTCTCAGTGAGATCTTCAAAAAGGCACCGTATGACGAAAGACTTCGAATATGTGGGATACAGAGTTTAATTACGTGGAACTTTAGGACTTTATTGAGATCTACTCGTATAAGCCTTTGAGAGGGGATAGCAAAATGAAAGTGAAATGGTCAATATTACAAATGATACTAAAACTAGGTGATATAAATTCAATTTACATGGAAACAGGTTTAGTCTGGATTGTAGGAAGTTTTATTTTAGCCTTGAATAAGTTATCTCTGTTGTAGTTGATGCTGACAGTGACAAATTTCCAAGGTCAGGTTTTTAAGGATTTTCCTCAGGCACCGGCCGTTCTATACTCCTCAGTATAGCAGAATTTAACTACAGAAACAATGCCACCATGATTTGCAAAAAGAAGGAAAAAGTGCATGAAGTATTTTCTGAAAATATTTCGTGTTTGTTTTTCTCTATTTGCAATCGCCAGCATAAGACAGGATCCAGTTTATCCATATCAAAGGAGAAGCTAATAAGTTTACATTTCCGGGTGCTAACATCGAAGAAGTTTTAAAGACGGTGCGAGTGATAATTTCTTTCATCTGCTCTACGTCAACACTTAGGATTACACATCGTTCGGAGGAACTGATCGATTGATCAATATACGAAAACTTCCAAAGGACTCTGACTATTTGCTTATCTTTTGTGTATCTGATTGATTTTATGCTTTCTCTCTCTCCCTCTTTATATATATCTGTCTGCCTATAGATAAAACCTGATGAAAAGGAAATATGAGAAAAGCATCTTTCCATTACTGAAAGTGATTTACAAATGAAATAGCAATACGACACTGGCTTAAAGTATGACTATTTGAGGCTGGGAAGCAGACCATAAATCAGGTATTGCAATTTCGGATGGCTACAATCTATTCATGCCCAGTAGAAACAGAGAAACGCGTTCTATATACCACAAAGTCTTCCACTATGTACTCATAATTCGAAGAATGAGAGGAAGGCAAAAAAAAGAAGCTCCATAAAATTTTTTAAAAAAATCTTCTAAAAAAAATTTTTAGAAGATTTTTAAAAAAATTTTTGAAAATTTTTTAAAAATTTTCTAAAAAAAAATTTATATACTTCCATTCACAGATCTGAATGGAAGTATATAAATTCATTTTTAGCATCATATTGCTACAAGATGAAAGAAAAGTATTCAGAAGATGATTAACAACACTTTGAAGTTTGCAACTTCCTCATGAGCAATTCAGTGTTAATTAAGTATATATTTTATTGTGTGTTTAAAAGAACACATTGCTTTCAAAATTACCTCCTAATTCGAGAGAAAAACTGATGCTATTTCAAAGTTTTTGCGCTCATTATTAAAAACGGATTATAGCATACTCACAGTTGGGGTAAGAATGGACTGCTATGTAATGCTGGTGAAGGCTCAAAGTTGGGAACTGCTGATATGATATTATAGTTCGCATACTTGGCGATCAGTTTTTGAGTGTCTGCGAGGAAGAATGGACCGGCGTCGAGATCCCTTCCAATTTGTTGTTTTAAGCATATCAACAACTTAGATCATATTTCGTTGTATATAATATGTTTGTAAATTGTGACCAAAGTGATCTTTTGTGTGTCCGGTGATCGATTTGATGTTCGCTGAACGAAAAACCCCAGTTTCCGGGAATGAAAGCCATGCTATCCTCACCTGAGACAAATTAACTCAACCACGTTGTGAAAAAAAAAATAAATAAATAAAATAAAGATAAAAATTCGTCGCGTCATAAACGGGATTTGAACTCAGATCCTTTCTATTCGTTGTGGAGAGGACTGTGATTATACCACCTGCGCTATCCACGAGGGTCTTACCGACTTCGAACATGGAAAGACTGTGGGGGCAATGTCACGAGTCTATCGTAATTGGTTCAACAGCGATCGAACAACAACAAAGGTTACACGGGGGACAGCCGCATGCGTTCGATCGACGCCCGTGGTGACCGTCGAGTGTCTCGTCTCTTAACAGCAGCGACGCAGCACAGTGGCCCAAAATAACCAGCCACTACAAAGTACAAATATCAAGACCAATATCCACATGTCCTATGCGCCGGACATTAGCTCGAATACGTTATGGCGGTCAATGGCCGTCACGGGTAGCCATGCTCACTGCTAGACACAAGAAACTACGCCTTGCACGGGCACTTCAGCATCAACACCGGACCACCGACATGTGGAAAATCTGTCGTCTGGTCTGATGAATCACATTTCGAGCTCTGTTATGCTGATGGGCATGTCTGCATTTGGAGAAAGCAACGTGAGGCCATGACACCTAGACGCACTGATGGTGTTCGGCAGACTGGAAGCAATAGTGTTATGGATTGGGAGTGATTTCATAGCATTCCCTGGGTCCTCTAATCACAGGTAATCAAGCCTACCTTTATCTTCGTCGACCACGTACACCCGTTCATGATGACATCGTATCCAGACAACTCTTGCGTCTATCAATAAGACAATGCACCATTCAGCAAGAGATAGCAAGTTGCTAACTGGTCTCAGTAACACCAACATTGAACTATTCGTCCTTCCACGGCCGCCCAACTTAGCTATCTCAATCCAATTTAGTACGTTTAAGATCTCCTGAAAAAGCCCATTAGATACTACGACTATCCACCTGACAACGTACGGGCATTACTGGATATATCATGCAACGCATAGGTAGTACCGTCACAGGATACTGAAAACACTTTGTGGAGACCGTGCCAAGATCAGTACGGGCTGTATTATGGGTAAAAGGTAGCCACAAGATTAGATAGGCGTTGCTAATCCAAAGCCAGCTCAATGTATATATTTCAATTTAACAGAAGCGACAATAATTTCATCAAATCCACTTTCTTCATAATGAAAGAGAATAAAGACCATATTGTCCTCACCTGTGTCATAAACACTGCAGCCCGTACGACATTAGCAACTATAACTTAATTAAAATGCAATTAGTATCTTGAATACATTATTTTTTCAAAAAACTGCAATGTTCCAATCGTTGTTTTGCTGATTTTCCCGACAATATAATTTAATGCGCTTCCACTATGTAAGTCCAATTATTTCTACTTGTAGTAAGAAGCCATGATGATTCTATTTGGACAGAACGTTATTATGTCAGGAAGGAATTTCAGACAAGTTTCTCTTATTATTTCTGGTAGTTCACTTCTATAAGCGAGAAATGGTTTTTAAATTTTAGCGCCATTCATAAGTTTGAATGAACAGGGCCGGGCAGATAAATTCGCTGATTATATCGATAGAAATGGAAACGAAAGAGACCATAATTAAGCATAGTGGACTATTCATATCAAAATAACAGAAATGCAATTTAAAAGAGAGAATTTAATCGAATGAGCAAATCGAGATCTTCATAAGAGAATTTACAGACATTTTGAATATTTATAAAAAGACCCCGGAGAATAAAACTATTATGAAATAAACATTCGTTTATTTTCATGGAGAATATCTGCATAAACTCCTCATAATCGTCAAATGAAATTGAGATGAAACGATTTATTCAAATACATGCGATAAATGAATTCGATCTGATTAAATTCCTTCCGAATATTGGAAAATATTGAACAACTGGTCCCCTATTCCTCTATTCCTCTTGGGCGCCTCCGTAGCCAGGTGGGAAGGAGCAGCAGTGGTAGCACACGCTTCTTGATTAGACCGGGGTTCGAGCCCGTCACTACCAAATACGGAGCATGCGGAAAGGTCAGGGAATGACCACCGCACCGGAGCAATATGGCCTTAGTTGCTAATGCTCCTAAAAAAAAAACCCAAATAACAAATAAATAAATAACCCTATTCCTCACATACATACTGAATTCTGAAACAGTTGTGACTCACTAAAAATGTAAACACTTTATGATGCACAAACTTTATAGTGATAAACAAGTTGTTGAGAAACATTTCTTGCCAAAATTCGCGTGATGTGATATAAATGTGTTTACTTTCTATTTCTACTTACGTTATCTACATGAACAAATGTTTGAAGGATAAAATAATAAGTGAAATGAGGAACAGAATGACTGTGAATCCATTTCCCATCAGTAAATGGATAATGCGATGAAATGAATAATCTTCAACAGCATTATTTTGATGTTACACAAGCATCTTCCAGTTAGAAAAATGCAGTCTAGCATCGTCAGGGAATTCTGAGGAACAAATCCTAAATATACTTCAGTGAAAGGAAAAGTGATCCTAAAAGGCCTCGGAGAACAAATTCCTGGAAATCAAAGCTTTAATAAGGTCAAACAATAAAGGAGGAGTGAAAAATTTCTCGATCTAAGTGTTAAAAGTTTCGTATACGAAAGCATTCTAAATTAGCTATCGTTCTCCAGCGAACGTGCAAAGCACGAACTTTACCCATGATTAAATAATTACGCAAAGATAAACAGTTCCGATAAAGATAGCTCTTAATATTAACATAGAGTAAAAATTGTCCTGGCAGCACGTGTGAACTGCTCAGAGAAGTTTATATCTTACTGCTCAATGACCTCCAGATCTTTTTCATTTTCTACTGTCCTTAATTTTAGTTGCACACAAATAATAAGTTACTCTGGGATTACTGCCACCCGTACGCAGTACCTTGCATTTGTCAATGTTAAACTTCAACTGCCATTTCTCAGCCCATAGACTTAATTTTTATAAACCTTGTTGCAGTAGCTTACCGTCATTAAAGTTGTTAACCAACCTTTGTATCATCTACAAACTTGAAAACTAAGCCTGATATACCTTCAGCAATATCATCGATAAATATAGAAAGCAACAATGGTCCCAACATCGAACCCTGGGGGGACTCCGCTAATAACATTAGTCCATGAAAAGCAGTGTCCATTGATTAAAACTCTGTTTTCTCCCATTCAACCATCCATTTATCCATAGCAGCAACTTGCCCTTAATGCCATACGCCTCCAAATTGTTACAGCAATCTTTTATGTGCTACAGTATCATAAGTTTTCCCGAAATCGAAGTATATGATATCAGAATTGTTTTTTGCATCCAGTTCCTTCGTCACTCCATTATAGTAACCTATCAGATTGGTTAGACAAGACTGCCCCTTAACAAATCCATGCTGTGACTACAGGATAATTGTATTCCTGTACCGAAGGTCATTCATTGCTTCTTTAACCAGTGACTCCATTATTATCCCTGAAAAAGGATATTAAACTGACAGGTCTGCAATTACCCATGTCACCTTATGATCCCCCTTTAGGAATTGGGGATACATTGGCACATCTCCAATCCATAGGGACTTCCCCTGAATCCGAGGATGTTCTCTCTCTCATAATTATGGCTAAGGGTTTGCTTAACTCCCCTTCTACTTCCCTTAATATGATTGGATAGATCCCACCCACCCACCCCAGGCGCCTCTTTTATGTTAAGCTTTAATAATTTCTCTTCCACTTTCCATTTAGTTATTAAAAAGTCATTTAGCTCCCCGTTGGAGTTTGTTAAACTTCTGACATCCCCTCCCTTAAAGAATTCCTGATGTGAAAATGTAGATGCAAAATATCTATTTAATTTTTCAGCAACCTGAGCAGGATCATCAACAGTTAACAGGTTGATATCAAGTGGTCTAATGAGATTCAATCCCTTCCTTCCGCTGTTAATATAAGCATGGAGGTTTTTGCTACTTTTCTTGGCATTCCTCGCCAGAGATTCCTCATAATTTTTCTTAGCTTGACTAACCTTCTTTGTGACTTAATTACAGACTAATTTATATCTACCATAGGCTTCTGTATCACCTGATAATTTATGTTTCGCATGTACTTTTCTTCTGCCACATGTCTCAATAGTTTATCTGATATCCATTAAGTCTAAGCCTTGAACACTATTTATTCGTTGGTATGAAAGGTCTAGTAGCTTCTTTGATTTTCATCATCAGTTGGTTCCACTGCATCGAATTTAAAAACTGTCTGAGACCAGGGTAACCACTCTTACGAAAAGAAAAGCCTTTCCTTTACCCTTGAGAGTAGTTATGTTTTTATTTAAATTCCACAATTAGTAAACCGTGATCGCTGCCCCCCAGTGGGTCTTTTACTTGCAGATTCTTAATGCAGGTAGAATCACTGTTGATAACCAGATCAAAAGTATTGCTTCCTCTTGTTGCCTGTCTAATATGCTGCTGTAGAAAACAGTCATCCAAGAATTTACAGAAGTCTTGCTAGTGTGTAAGTCACTAACCCACAAATTCCTGTCAACATCTGGAAAGTTAAAATCCCCCCCCCCCGTTATATGACATTTGATTTATCGGCCCACTATTTCTCTGTATAGCTGTTTGGTATACTCATCACATTCATTAGGCCTTTAACACTCTCCTACTCTGAATTTTATTTTCCAGTGCTTATATCACACCGGAATGACTCACTATTGCTCTAGTCATCCATGTTGACTGGATCCACGTCCTTAGATTTAATATGCTTCTTAACTAAAAGTATAACCCCTCTACTCCTCCTGTCCTTCCTGTGTACGCTGTACTCAACATATTCAAATTTTGCATCACTTAACATTGTACGGATAGGAGAGACATGGTGTCTGAGTGACACCATGTCTCTCCTATCCCTACAAAGTCTGCATTTCATGACTTTATCAGTACTTCAAATAAATCAAATTTAATTACAATGCTCCTACCATTAGTGAACATGCAAGTGTACATGCACATGTTCTTAATCTTAGTTAGCCTCACACAGAATGTGTATATTAACTGATTCCATGATGACCTACAGCAAAGATTGAAATCCCCGACACCTTTTTTACCAGGCTGCTGCATTTTCCAATAGAAGGAGTGCAAGATTCAACATCTCTGCTTGCAACTCTAGTTAATCTATTCGTTTGTGTATCCCCCAAGTTAGAAGATTCCGACCCACCTATCACTGCCTCGATGGCATCAGCAAATATTCTGGCATTTCTTCTGTTCTATTTAAGTGTGTCCCAAATGCACAAATATGATCTAGTGCAATGATCTAGCACAAATATGACCCCCTAGTGGGACCCTGCGTTTCCCGCCACCACCTCCACTGGGAAGTGAGCTAGGCTGTCCATCACAATCTGGCTGGCCTCCGCAGAATCGCCTGAGCCTCTTGACGGAGACCAAAAATTTTTTTTTGAAAAGAGTAAGTAGGGAAATAGTGAAGAAAGGTGAGTCAGAATGTGGCAGTAGTTCACGGAGAAGGGAGCATATTAAAGATGGAAACAGAGAGGAGTGGGGAAGGGGGCTGCCCCAGGGAGAAAAGTCATGGGAAACAGATGCTCTCATGAGAGCGCCATATGAGGCCCACATGGTAGGAATCAATCCTACCCCAGAAGGGGATTTGCAGCTTATCCCACCCTACAAGAGGTAAGCAGTTGAAATTATCCCAGAAGGAGTTATTCATATCCTACTCCTGCTGGAGTTAGTAAATAGAGCCTTTCACACCCTGTGTAGATAGCGGACGAGATAAGTCAAGCCGTACTCCAGAGGATTCCCAGCAGGAGTTTGGAAGATACTCTGATAGAAGTGTCAGAAAGTTTATTAGGTGGTAGTACTGCGGTCTCAGAGTTTTTAGGTACTCCAGTTGGTCTTAATATGATGATCAAGATCCTGTAAAGGAACTTGATTCATGTTTTCACTTCGAATATTTCTCATCCAGATAGTTTGTCTCCTTTGAAAATCACATTGCGTTTACTCTGTAAGGGCTGTGTAGTATCGTTCTTCCATGAGGAATAGGTGCTCAGAGTTTCGTGGGTTATCTTTGATTCTAGAGATTAATCTGTCTGGTCTGGTATTCGTCATATTCACGGCAGAGGTACATGACGTGCTACCAGGTCTCATCTTCACCACGGACACACAATGGATCATTCTCAACACCTAGGGTTGTTAACTTGTGTCTGAAGAGCCATTCCCAGTAAAAATAAACGATATCTCGAGACCTGGAGTGTACCAGGGAGGAGACTTTGGGCTAGTAAGAGCCAATGTAGGGATAAATTTCCTAGTGACAGCACCTTTAGATGTGATATTCAGGTATTCTTGCCATGTTGTTGTTGTTGTTTGTAGTTTGCCTAAAATTCTTTTCCTCTCCCTTTTTGGGATCGTTTGCTAGGTCCAATTGGATACCAGCGACGCCGGTAGGACGCTTTTCTTCATTCTGTAGAAGATTCCTTGTTTGATGACTTCAAGGCACAAACGCATAAATCCAGCTAAGATTTGGAGGGCTGGGTGCTTACAGGGAAGCAAGCTCTTGTGATTATAAGAAACATAAAGCGTTGTAATGAATCAAGTTTTCTTCGAATTCTATCCAGGTTGGCCTTGTATATATATACACTATGTACACTAGTGTTTAGGCGCAACCAGAGCTTTTCCACATCTGCGCCATAAGTACTCTTGTGAAGAAATACACTGTAAAAGCCAAAAACGTGTTGTGTTGGATTTGTTGTTGTTGTTGTGTTCTGGCTTTTGGCCGCAGGGCCCCTGGTGAAACACTACGTTGCCCGTACACACCGCTAGGAGGTAAGGCAGGCTGCCCATTGGTCTCCACTAGGGTCGCCTAAGCTTCCTGGACGTAGACAAAAAAAAAAAAAAAAAAAAAGGGAGAGAGAGAGAGAGAGAGAGAGAGAGGGGGGGGGGTACGGTGTGAGGAGAACAGAGTGTAACACAATAAGAGAGGGCGAAAGTAAAAGTGAGGGAATGTAGATGAAGGCATTTCCATAGTTAAAGGTGAAACAAAAGGCGAAAGGGGAAGGTGAATAACCCCAACCACACAGCAAGGGGTGCAGGGTGTGATTGCCTTTGGCGTTTTTGCTGTGGATTTACGCTACAATCCACAATGTCCCACACTCTGAAACAGGGTCAGCTGAGATTTGTGGGTGTCAATTCACGGAGTAAGAAACAAGTACAGAAATATATTCAATCCAGAAAATACCGCATCCGGTCAGTCCAGTAGGTGTTAAGTACAAAGATAAGTCGATGCAATGAGTGTCGGGTACAAGGATGAGGATAGTCTAGTCAGTGTACATTCAGGCATCGTCACCGTTTTTTTGATTTTCTGGCCAAGCGAGCTTGGATGTTTTGCGTTCAAATAGACTCTGTGCAAAACGGGAGAAAGCTTTGTAGCGATGTACACTGAGTGATCACTGAATTTTGACCACCCCCTATAAAAATTTAATGCGACCGGTTGACCACGTGAGGTACGACAGTGCGAAGTTAGTCGACCTACGTAGCATAGATAAGGTGTCAGTGGTTCAGTAGGTAATAAAATTCGAAAGCATGATGGGTAAAGGAAGGATTTATTGGACTTTGATAAAGGACAGATTGTGAGTGTTCGACAAACTGGTGCCTCGATTTCCAAAACGGCTGAACTGGTGGGATGTTCGAGGGCAGCCGTAGTTAAAGTATACCATGATTGGCTTTAAAATGGTCAAACAACGACCCGACGCCAAAATTGCAAAAGGTCAACGAAAGGTTGATGTTAGAGGTGAGCGCAGGGTACGACGAATCGTACAGGCGAACGGGCGCAGCACTGTTGAAGAGTTAACTACCCAATGCAAAATGGGCCAACCCGGAACAATATATGGCATGACCATGCGTCGCACGTATGGGCTATACCAGCGGACCACCCCTACGGCATCCTCTCCTAACCAAGGTTCATCGGCGTAAAATACTCGCCTGCTGCAAAGAGCATGCAAGTTGGAGGTTAGAAGATTGGAAGAAGGTGTGCTGGTCGGATGAGTCACGTTATTTACTCCACACCGTGGATGGTCGTGTACGGATTTGGCGTCAACAAATGAGGCTCTTCATCCATCATGCATGGTATCAAAAGTGCAGGCCGGTGGAGGCGATTGTATGGTGTGGGGCATGTTTTACTGGCAGGAACTTGGACCCCTGGTGCATGTAGAACAATATATCACTGGTCTCCCCCTAACGTCAACTGCTTGCTGACTGTACATCCCGCTATGTTACAGTTTTTCCCGAATGGCGATGGTGTCTTCCAAGATGACAATGCGCCGAACCGTCGGGCACTTGTTGTGCAGGAATGGTTTGAGGAACACAGTTCTGACTTCCAGCATATCGATTGGCCTCCCAACTCCACCGATATCAATCCCATAGATCACTTGTGGGACACTATGGGAAGGCATATCAGGCGTCTGGACACACCAATCACCTCCATACCTGCATTGCTGACGGCATCACACACAGCTTGGTTGGCCATACCTCCCGAAGCTTCCGACATCTTGTTGAATCAATGTCACGTCGGATGGATAGTTGTACTGAGGGTAAAAGGAGGACCTACGGAGTATTAGGTAGGTGGTCATAATTCAGTGATCACTCGGGGTATGTGCATAAACTCGTGTCACACGAGTATATCTACATCAGTAATGTAAATATACATTATTGATGTCTACAAGACATCCCTCGAGGACACGAGTCATGTCCTCGAGGGATATCTTGTATTCCTGTAAAAAGGATGCATCTGAGATCGTAGATGGGGCAATCGTAAACGATGTGGTTTAAATCTTCAGGCTGCTCAGTGACAGAGTGGATCCTGAATGATTCCCACTGATGCTAATTTATCCGTGAAGGAGCCGTGACCCGTTATCAAGAAATCTCCGTCCTGATATTTTCCTGGAGACCAGGAGAGAACAAGGTCGGAGATTTGGGGAAACTTGGCTGATGTTTGGAATAAACTTCTTCATTATTTGGCCTTCCGTTATTTCGAGCCATCGGTTCTGCCCGGTCTGTTGGAGGTACAGAAAAAGGCGATTTTTCTTGGCTTTGATATCGATAGCGGGGTGGAAGGCCCTTCTATAAATGATAATGGTGTCCTGACGTGTGTCCTCCTGATCCACGGGAAGAACGCCCACCACACCCGAAAGAAAGTATTCACTCTGAAGCAAGAACGTGTGATTGTTTACACGATGGATCTTTCTATTGAATCTAGCTTTCTCGGGATACTGATTATTTTTGTGCGAGCGTACCCTGTCCCGGCTGCATAAGCCACCACTTGAGTGAAGACATTCTTGTCCCTCATCCCAGTTCCTCCTGCTAACACAAGCGATCAGGCTGTATAATTCCTGACTTTGATGTGTAGGTAGATGAGACGAGGTCGGAAGAACTAACGGCGTTGCCAAAGTTGGCAGGTACCGCGTTTTACAATAAATAAACAATATGGTAAAAAGACAGTTCTCTTCTTATAGCAGATATCCTGCTTTCTTCCACCAAAGGTAGAAACACGAAACCCTATGAAGAGCAGAAGCACAGGTCAAATTGGAAAGGGAATTTAGTGCAATACTCTCATTAAGAATTCTGTTGCAACGTGGACATCACAAAATAAAACCTTAAAGAAGCTGGCCAGTTGTGCGACATCACTCTTGCTCTGAAGTATATTCAAGGATCTTCTTTTGCTCTCCATACTACCCTGATGATGCTAGAGTGCGTTTTCTCTAACAAAAATGTCTGTCTACATGCAAATAACGCTTTTATTTAATGTAGTTTAGATTTCACGCTTTATTATACTTGATTCGGTGCCTATATATCCTATAAATTACATTAGAATAACAAAAACCTTACAGTTCAATTTAAGATAGAAACAGAAAAATCATCGTTCTCTGGAATTAATCACCCAGATAAGAATTATGATTTTAGTAGCACTTAATCTCTCCAAATGATTATATTTTAAATATTAAAAAAGTCTGTGATTTCTGATAAACGTTCTTTCATGTAGCTTAATTCTAAATGAGCACTTTCTTTATGTTATGCGTTTTCAAGAGGTCCCGTTCCACACTTTTAACGTACTTGTATTGAATTCAGAAAGCTATAATACGTTATCAGGATTTTAAACGAATTCACAAAACCACCGCTTAGGAAAGAGTAATTAACGTAGTGGCGACTTTTTAAATATTTACCAGCAAACCGCCCTCTTCATTGGTCCCTGCAGCCTGGCTCTGTTGCTTGTGAGGTATCGATTAGTTTGTGAACGGTCGTAGTAATGTGGCCATTTGTCTACGGTGGATGAAGAGAGCACGTAGAGTATATTCTGAGGGTGTAATAAATAATCGCCTTGCTCAACCGCGCCATTCAGTCATGGAGCGAGAATACTGCTGCAGCTAATGAGGATTCCAGCCCTCCGCCTCCTTTGTCAGATTCTACCCCTCCGCTTGAAGACTCAGCTCACAAGGAGTATGCTGTTAATTAATCTTTCAGTGGCTACCTGATTCCCAGTCCATTGTGCTCTTCATTGAAGCCCACTTATGTAATTCGTTTCTTGGAATCGTGCATGGCCGCAGTTTCCTTTAATTTCCTCCCACACAAGAGTGCCGATACCGTCGGGAAATTTCTCCTTCGAACTTGGCAATATTCGCCACTTTAATTTGGAAACATTGTAAAGCCACGTGCTGGCTGCAAACAAACAGAAAAATGGTTGAATATCTGTCAGCCGTGAACAGTTATCACCTGGTTAATTGCACAGATTAAGATCGTTTCGAAGTTCATGAAGGGATGGAAAATATTTATTTTCAAAATTTAAGCGAGCTAAAATAATATTCGACAATATCCATCAGTGGAGGGAATTTTATTTTTTCCACCGATGGATCTAAAATTTAAACTTTGATGAATTTTGGAATTTCCAGTCGACAAAGTAACTGTTGGGTCGAGCAAACTGTTGTTCAAACATGAAATCTTTAATTTATGTCTTCAACGTGTTGTGAAGAAATGTATGAAACCATTAATTCAAATATTCTGAAAATTTTTAGCTTAATGGTTTGTAATATTGATACTTTGCCCTCTCCTTTGAGATCTGATGCAAGTGACATGCGAATTTCCATGGACTTTCAAAGATTCTCAAGATTTTAAAAACGTCGTGAAGGATATGGACAGTCAGTAGTTTCTTGGCAAAAAATTTGTCATACATTCAGTCTGACACAAACGGGTCAATGAATGAGATCGTACATCAGGAATATGTTACACTGAGCCAAACAATAAATTAGCATTTCTAAAGATGCTGCAGGCTACAGGTGAAGCAGGGATAGCGTGGACATACAAACTGTTCCGCAAGATCTGGGATGAGAGACAGGTGCCGAAGGACCGGAAAGAAGGTTTGATCATCCCTTTGTTCAAGAAAGGGAACAGGAAAAGTGTTCCAATTGTAGAGGCATCACACTGACATCACATGTGAGTAAGCGGTACGAGAGAGTGTTAGAGCGGAAGTTAAGAGGAACGATTGAAAGTAGGCTGGCTGAGGAACAGTATTGCTTTGGGCCTTGTAGTGGATCTACATTTCTGCATTAGGCAACTAATGGAAAAATGTTATTAACACAATAAAGAATTATGGATGGCATTTTGGACATAAAGAAAGCGTTTGATGCCGTGAAGAGAGAGAAAGTGCGGGAGGTTTCGAGAAATTGGGGATAGAGGAACATCTTGTGGAGAAAATTGAGATTATGTACATCAATACAGTGAGAAAAGTAAAAACAATGATAGAGTTGACGAAAAGTTTCGAAATAACATCAGGTTTGAGGCAAGGAGGCGTGCTGTCACCACTACTATTTATAGCTGTCATGAATGATGTGCAATGTAGAGTGGCGGAACAACTTGGACAAGACCAGATGAAAGTCATGCTCTTTGCAGATGATCTCTGCACATGGGAGAGAGCAGGGAAAAAGTGCACGGCAAGTTGATATGTGGGCTTGTATGGCCAATGAATTTGGACTGGTTTTCAGTCAGGAGAAGAGTGAAGTAATGGTTCTAAAGAGGAGTGGCAAGCCTAATGGATACATTACAATAGTAGGGAAAGAGCTAAAATGGTTAACAACTTCAAGTATCTAGGAAGCACCATTATAAAGACTGGAGTGATAGACGAAGAAATAACTAGAAGGATACAAGCGGGCGGGAATTTCTGTAGGCAGACAATAGGTCTGATCTGGAACAGGAACATACCACTGAAGAAGGCTATATACCAGACCTATTACGTACCATTTGTGACATATGCTTCTGAAACTTCCACTGTGAGGAAAAAGGATGAAAGCAGAATGCAGGGTGCAGAAATGAGATTTGTGAGGAATTTAGCTGAAAAGACAAGACGCGAAAAAATCAGAAATGACGTGGTTAGGGAGAGAATTCAGGTTGAAAAACTCCAGAATATGATTGAAATGTACCGTATGAAATGGTTTGGAGACGTCAAGAGGATGAACGAGAGGCGTTTGCCAAGAAGAATGTTTGATTTACAATACGGGACAAAAGACCAAGGGGAAGACCAAGAATGAAGTCGCAGGACATGATAAGGACTGATGTCATTAAGAGAGGTGGAAACTGGAGTGAAACAAACAACGGAGAGAAGTAAACGGACAGGGCATGGTGGCGAGGCTTGTGTACGTCGACCCGTGGAATAGCGGAATGATGACAGTTGATGATGATGACCGAAGCTCATATCTCATATCTGTTTTATTTAGTTATCTGCAGAAGCGAGTATTCACCGACCGATTTACATATTGTGCAGCTGAGAAACCGAAAATAACTGAGCTAACTCATTGTTTTAGTTACAATTAATTCAAATAACTCAAATATTTAGAATTCTTAGGTTTCATACGTTGGTTTTTCATTTGAGAGATAACATTTTGACGGTTCATTAGACCTTCTATGTTTTATAAGTTAAATAACACAATATCTCATCTCACGTTATTACTCTGTAAAAAAAAGTCTTGGTAATTAGCGAAATTATGAAGAAAATCTTAGCAAATCTCTTGTCGACGATTATTAACTCCCCGTCTTCTTAGACACTCATTTACTGCAAATTTTTTCTATAACTACACGCCCGTTACAATTTTTTGTTTAGAATAACTGAGTTCATTATTGATTTCAGCCTTTGCAGACTGACTCGGTCTTCCTCTTCTAGGCTCATCACAAATGCCAATTACACTTCACTTTAAAAACGTTTCAGCCATCTTCTGACCTTATATATATATATCAATATTTTTCCCTCACTAACCACTATAAATAACTTTTTATGTATGTTTCAGTTATGGTTCAACAAACATCAATTTTTGATAAAATCATATTTAAGAAAATATTTTAATATATTTGCTAGCATAGTGTTGCTTCTCTTTCGGTAAGTTTAATTGTTTTAATTTATTTATTTTAATTTTATCTTTAATTAATAATGAACTGACTGAAGATATCCGCGCAGTTCGTAACTTCATTTCAATTTCTCGACCTACTAAGCAGTCAGTTTCTGTATATATTCTTAAGACATTCAGATCAACAGACTCCATTATTTCAAGTTGTATTTGACTCCCTGATAGTTGCAGCATCCCTTTTGTTCTCAACAACAAAGAATAGACAGTCCTAAACTTACGGCAAGGTAGTGTAAACATAATGGTTCCTCTTGTGCATTTCAAAGTGGTGTGTGCCCATTAAGGTGATTTGGTAGAAGTCAACCGTGTTTGTTTATGGACCAGGACACACGTATCCTGTGAGTAATGCGCTCTCCAATCACATTCCTTAAGTCAACAAGCGCACATAATAAACGCCTCTAAGTTCTGAAAGGAAACACTCGGCCAAGGAAAAGTTCACAGCGAGTTGTTTCAAGAGAATTCCTGCCATACAAGCACGTCGAGACAGGTGTTTTGAAATGAACCTCCTGGATTTCTATTGTTTCTAATGTTTGGGGCAGCGAAGTCGTTTGTATCTAGTTTTTGGTCAGGAGAATTCATCAGCTTTAACCAAACATATGTCTCCATTAACACCCTTAACTTACGAGGCCTTGTATCAAATTCAAACAAAACAGTCACCAAGATTCCTCAAGGAGCTCGTGATAGAGACAGAGAATGTAACGACTGAAATTAGTTGACACAGGCACGCAGTATAAACATTCCCAGTAAGTTATCCAAATAGAACAAGGCGACCTTAAAGGTCGTAGAGAAAGGAGACGGTATATCGACTAAAGAGAGATCTAATACGATAATCCGCTACACTCCCTAACAGCTTTTAAGCTAATCTCTTAAAATCTTAAGTCATTTGTCTTGTCCGCGGGGATAAAGAAAAAAAAAGAAGCTGTTTTACTGATACCTTAAAATTGCCTCCTTAAAGTTCAAAGAAATAACCACCGTTGCCGACAGTACGGTGAAGAGAATGAGCGCTTTCCCTTGGGGTAGTTGGCCACGTTCTCTTAAAGATTCATCGTGTGCAGCACTTTAATACGGAAGTTTACATTTTGGTCGCGTTAAAATCGATATTTGGAGCGCTGCTGGATTGCTAAACCAGTGAGTGGTGAAGTTCCAGTAGCCAACGCATCTGCGAAAACCTTCTAGCATGATTAAAAAGTAAATACTGTCAATGTATTTAAATAACGAACCCCTCTTGCATTTGACAATCTAAACCAAACCGATATCTTCACTAAGTAAGGGACTCCAGTAGTATTATAATACTAATTTAACCAGAACAATAAAATTTCGAATCAATAGGTTATTTTGAGTGTTAATTTAATTTTTTAAGGATTCCTATATCGTGTATACGGTTATAATTACGGTTTTTTATTATTACTTTTCCTTATTATAAAGGATAAGGGTGGCCAAGATGAGTTTCTGGAAGAGGATCAAAGGTTAAGGTCGACTGTTCAAAATTGACTTTTTGTTAAATAATCAGTCGTTATAAATTATCGATAGAGTTTGTTTTTAATTACTGTTGCCTCAATGCATATCTAGATTTTATACTTTTAATAGTTTAATTTTACAATGTTTCTAACAATTTTCCGTTTAATATATTTCATTACTTGATCACTCGGTACAATGCACTGGACCTACAGTATCATAAATTAAGGATTTCATTAAATAATACAACGCAGGCTGCAAACTGAGAGCACCGCAAGCGAATTTAGGAGAGTTAAGCTTCCTGAGAAAGGTAGGGACCAAGAGGGCAGAGGTCATAATTTAGACATTTGCCTGGGAATCAAAGGCCTAGTATTTCTCAATTCAGGTAGTGACTGAAACCAACTGAGGTCTTTATCATACAGAGGGAAATTGCAGTGATGCTATCTTTTTCGTTATCCTGAGAGAGTTATTTGTATTTCTAAATGCCACCTTGGAACAACAGTTTTAAACTCAAAGTATTAAGCACTGTCCACTTCAGAACGCATGTGTTTATAGTTCTAAACTAAGGAAAACTACAATACATACGTAGATGGAAAGAGTTGGTGAACACAAAGAAATTCATTTCGATCGACCATTATGACTGAAACAGGCTCCAATATTTTATTTCCAGACCCTCTGCCAACCTGCTCATCAAGACAGCCTATCAGAACATTAGCATCTCAGAAGACTCTCTGCCACTGATGATAGGTGTGGGTTGTGATCGTCTATTTTCTAGTTTTTGATCTTCTCATCCGGTTTCTTTGAACTATTCTGATAATTGATAATTCTGAACATCTCTTTGGAAAAGTTTAGAAATGTCCGCTACTGCAAATCTCTACTCATGTACCTCTTTGATCCGAAAAGATACATAAATATTGCGTCTTTCGTGACAATATACTGGTTACTCCACTTGCAACTCATTTCGAGAGATCGGGGTTCCAATTCCTAGAGGGATTCGTATAGGTGGTTTGATCAAGGTGCAGTAAACCGTCTCGAGCGAAGGGAATGGGATTCCCCTTAGTTATTCGAGGTTGTTCATCCTACACAATATGCAAATTGGCTCTTGAACACACACACAGTGTAATATGGTTTTAGATGCTGATGCACCATATAAATAAAAACAATAAAGCTTACATCAAGAGTAACTGGAATTTGTTACTCTTGAAGGATACAGTTGACTCACTTCGTATTTACGTTTTATATTCAACTGTCTATTAATGACAACATATCATATTTTAACCGCAGATGTAATTATATTTACACCTTTGTATCCTTTTCTCTTTTCACCCATCTACGCCAGTTTCTTCTTTCGTATTAACGATGAACACGTAAACGCATTTTTTGTACTTTTATCTACACAATCTTTTATCTAGTTTCCATAGTCTGTCTCCACCTTAATCTAGTTAAACCTGCCATGATTAAAACGCCATCAAAAATGAGACGATTTTTTGAAACACTTTTGATGGGAAAGAATGTTCCTTTTTTTCCAGGTTCTTTTGCCAAAGTGAATGTTCAGACACTTAATGGAATGCAAGATTTGTTTTTATTAACGTGTACTTTTAACTGCCAAGTTTACAGTCATAAACTGCGCAACGTTGTTCAGAACTTAATGAGATATTTCTGCCGATGTTAATTCGTCAAGTTATTGGTTATAACACTGGGCTAATTACTTGACTAATGAGTTCAGTAATTAAGATAAATTGTACCGAGCTTTTTCTACATTAGAAAGGTCATCTATATTCGCCTGAATCAATAAGCCATTGCAAATGCTCAGCAGAATAAAATAGCTACTGAAATTAAAAACGTGTTACTTAATAAAACTCCACCATCGTTCTTTCGAAGGTGTTTAAGACATTCGATTGTTGTTTTTATGTTAAACATAGAAAGAATGTGTTATGCAGTGTTTCCTTAATTCTCTTTAATTGGTAAAAGAACACACTGGTAGCACCGACTCCTCCTGGAAATTGTCACCGCTGTCTTTGTCAAGCACGGAAGGGAGGGGGAACTTTACGAAACAAAAGACAGGAATTCTGTTTCTCGTCGATCATTGTGATGTAACATTAAATTCGCTTGATGTTTAATTGAAAAAATAGATCAAAATGACGCATGCGTAATAATATAAATTTACTCTATGGAATGTGATCAGAAATAAATAAAACAGTTCTTTGGATTCTTCAAGTAATGTGAAATACTGAATTAAATTATCTGAGCGATGTAGACATACAGCGAGGACAGCCCACGGAGTTTTGTCAATGATATACAGAAACTTTGCTAGCAGGGATAAGGAGGTGATTATCACCTCTGTATAAGCCCATGGTTAGGCTGCATCTTGAGTACAGTATACAAGTCTGGTGGTCTCACTTTAGGAAGGATGCAAATCTGCTGGAATGGGTGGAGAGAGGGTTTATTTGTTTGGGCATTTTTTAGGCACATCGGCATCTATGGTCATAGTTCGTCAGCAAAGAAGGGCAACCAGAATGGTGAATGGAACAAAAGGGCACTCCTACCTAGAAAGGCTGCATTTTCTGCAAATTGCGGCGTCTCCAGACTGGGCACCTGCAGTGAGATCTGACAGAGTTGTTTAAAGCCTTGAATGGATTGAGTAAGCCGAATGCTAATGGCATTCTTCCATTTGCTGAGATTACACACACGAGGGGACATAAATTGAATTTGAGAAGGGTGAATGCAGGATAGATGTGCGAAAGTTTGCCTTCGGACAGCGTGTGGTTGATTGTTGGAAAAGGCTTCCGTCTGTTGTGTAAGCGGATTGGTTGAATAAATTCAAGGAAGAACTAGACATTTTCTTGGATGGTACAGATGGGTGAACTGTGTAGATTATTTTTTTGTTTTTTTTGTCTGATGCATCATTTCCCATTATTGCTATTACTGTACTAGCACTGAAACGAAAAAAAAAAAAAAAAAAAGGTGCGAAATGGTTAAGTGGTTACGACACTAGACCACCAGCTTAATGGACTGGGATTCAAGTCCCGCCTTGGCGGTAGCGAATGAGTCTCCATAGCTGAGAGACTGGCATAATAATAATAATAATAATTCTAATAATATGACACTGGACTACCAGCTTGATGGACTGTGGCAAGTGGCGCTATTCCCCATATGGCTACCACAAGGGAAAGGCATCCAGCCCAACCAACTGGAAGTGCTTTTAACTGGGCTAGTGATAACCCAGGAAGGCGACGATCCTAACAAACTGTGCTACCCACGAGGGCATTGCTCTTGACATACAAAAGTTTTTGGTTGTGTTTTGCACAAAGGTCTTTTAAATAAGCTTCAATGTTATGGTTTGCCAAATGTTTTTTTTTTTTTTTTTTTGGCTCTCTGTGTTCCAACTTCTCCACTAATGCGAATTCCGCACGGTTCAGTTTTTTCTCCCACTCTTTTCCCTTTGTATTAATGACCTCATTCTACTGACCGGAAATCCTGTCCATAATTTTGCTGATAATATCACATTGCATGTACCGCACCTTCCAGTTTGAGAAACCTTACTCTGCACAAACAGCTTCTTATTCTCGAATATCCACCACCAATTCCTTAAATGCCGCTCTCCGGGTAATTCTCCAGTGAGGCAATGATATCTTATTTGATGCCAATCCTTCTAAAAGTCAGCCCTGTCTTATATCTCGCAAAAAGGATTCTTCTGCTTCTATGCTTATCTTCGATGATACTTTAATTTCTAGACAAAGTACATTTCTCTATTGGGTATTACCTTGACTTCTAATCTCTCCTGTCACGAGAACATCACAAATATTGTTAATTCTGCATCTAAAAAACTAGGTTTTCTCTTTCACTGGAGCCTTACTTTTCTTCTAAGCAGCTGTTCACTCTGTACAAAATGCAAATCCGTCCTACCATCTAATATTGTACCCACATCTGTGGGAGTGTCCCAAAACCTCTCTCAAGCTTCCACATATTCCATTCAAAAGAGGGAAGTTATATAATTAATGCCTCATCTCTAACAAAGGCTCTCTATCTCATAGACATTCTGTTTCAATCTTTTCTACAGATACTTCAATGAACACTATTCTGAATTGGCTTCTATAATTGCGGGTCTCTCTTCCAAACCAGTCCGAACACGTGCCCCAACCAGTCAACATCTTTTTACTGTCCAACTTCAAACTCACAGAACAACTTTTCATCTTCCTCATTTATTTCTTCAACTTCGTTTTCTGGAACAACCTCCCTTCATACGTATTTTCTTAAAATTACAATCTACAGTAATTCAAGTCTAATGTCATATCAACAAGTATCTTATTTCATTTCAACCTTCAACCCAAGCACGGTACTAACTACTATAGGTTCTAATACCTCTCATGCTTGGAGTCTCCATAAAAAATACCTAAAGATTAAGGACGAAGATACAAGGAAACCGGCGAAACATAGGCCGATCACCTGTCTCCCAACGACTAACAAGATGGCCGAACAGCGGAATTATGGCCGAACAGCGGAAGGGATGCAGGTGGATGAGCAAAGGACTCAAGGAGCAATTATCCATTGATACCACAGTTATAGAGAAAGTCTACAAGAACCACCACAACCTGTAGAGGGCCTACAACGATTTCCGCAAGGCCCTCGACTCTGTACCTCATAGCTGACTAACAAGACGCTGAAGATCTACAAAACCAATCCGACAGTGAAAAACTTCCTAAAAGCAACCATGCCGAAATGGGGTACCACCATCAAGGTGAGAATATCACAACTAGACAGATCTCCATCAGGATAGGTAGGTATCTTTCATGGAGGATGCCTTGAGCTCACAATGGTTTTTTATAGCACTCAACCCGCTTTCCACCATGTTCAACAACAACATGTATGCATATACCCTCAAAGAAGGGAGGAAAAATCTGCACACCTGATGTTCATGAATGATATCAACCTCTATGCTGCAACCGAGAAGCAACTCCAGCAGCTACTTCGCATCACCGAAGAATGAATTCGGCAATAATATCAGGATGGAATTTAGACTAGACAAATGCAAGACCCACGAATTGTATCAGGGGAAATTAGTCAGTCGAAACTACCAGCTACAGACTGATAAGAATGAACCTTACAATAATAAACCCCCAGGCCATACTACAGACCCGAACCCACAAGTTACATTGGGATCATGCCATAATAACAGCCAAGAGAATCCCGCACAACAAATGATGTTAACTTCTGAAGGACCAGTTGGAGAGAAAAACAGGCGTTTGAAGAAAAACTGAAAAAGAGTAAAATATCACGGTATACATCTGATACATGAATCTTGTTTGATCCAAATTCTAACAGGTTCATGGGCATTATAAGCGCACTGATTTTATGCTATATTTGCTAGTACTCAGAAATAGCACCACTGAGGGGGGAAAATAGCATCTTTCGTCTATTTATATTTAGCATCTTTCGTCTATTTATATTTACATGTTTATTCGCAATTAAATAATCTTTAATCAGTATTATGTAACAGAAAATGAAAATTAATTTAATTAATGATAACTATAATAAAATGGTAACGAATAGACATGTACACATTATGGATTGAGACATACTACTCAGGAGCAAAGGAATGAACGGAATGTATATTTATGATTAATTGGTGAATTGTCTCACCGTGGTTGTAACACAGAATACAAGTAGTCCTGTGTGCAGTTGATAACGCTATCATGAAGCCCGGGTGGCAGTGATGCCCTACTGGTCCATAATAGCACATATAAGTACCTGAAGAGATTGTGGAAATAGTTAGAGGGTAGTAACATTCTCTTGGCATTCTCGCTTTAAGAATGCCAAGTATCTATATAGGATTAAAGTAAGACAATGACGCTGACCATGTCATAGGAAGGATTGATAATAGTGTATCTCTGGACAGCGGTGAACCAATGTGGACAAATGTAGTTAGGCAATATCGTCTTGAAAAATGAAATAGTTCCTATTGCATATGCAGACTTTTGATCATATCTCACATAGGGACAGAGAATGTCGTCTCTGTACGGACATTGCATATTCTATTCTGAAAAGACATAAATCAATATGTCCATCCAAAGATGATGCATTCCAAACCTGATCTCGCTCCTCCGCCCATAAGTGTCTCTCTTAATGATGTTACCTTATAAATTCCCTCTCCCAGATGAATCATAAGCTATTGGTCTTGAGCCTATGTAACATGGAGATGGAAACGTGTGCACTCACAGTCAATTTCTTTCTGTAAAAATCATCTCTTGCAACGTTTTGATACGGGTATCACGTGTAAAGGCAGACACAGACGTCCCTGTAGTGACCATTTGGTCGACATGCAATCAAGATGATGTCTTTGGTAACAACAGAAGGTGCGAGTTACTGTACGCAGCAATTTTGGACTCATCTGTAAACAATACAAAGGGCCATTTGTCTTGGATCCATGTAACACGCTATTTTAAGAATCCTCTCAAAAGTCCGTGTACAACCACAAGATCAATATAGAGCTATTTGGCTGCATTTGCTTCAGATTAGCCAGCCTTAAGCCTCTATTGGCTTCCAGAGGAAATTTTCAGCCAAAGTTAGTATTATCAGACATTCTTCGCACAACAATATGCCTACGCTTGTTTTCTTTCCCACTTCCTTAAACTGCAGTTTCAGGATAGACTGTGTCAATGGCTATCACTATGCAGTCAGGCCATCTTCATATGCATGCGATACGTGAAATCAGTGTCACATTAAGATTTGATCTAAATATTTGCCATGACGTTGGACTCGCTAAAAAAAGAACTGCCCATTTCACAATAGCCAATATAACAACATTAATACATGGAAGATTATTTATTTAATAAAAAATATATTAAATAAACACAACTGAGTTCAATAGAGTTTACATTAAATCTCCTGATTAATAATTTATTTCAGTATCTTTAGATATTTGGTTTTGTGCATGTTTAAGTTTCATTAGAGGTTGGAAGCTTTCATTTTGTCTGGTAACAGGTTATAACAGCGATGTTTCTTAGTTTAGTTTCTCTCTACCGTTGTACTCTATTAATCATTACAGATGCCTGTCCGTAGATATTTATCCTCCTGTCCATTGCTGAGCCGGAAGATTTATCTTCCATATGTCGAACGATCCAATTTCTTAATAGTCATTTTTAAGGTCCTTCGACACTAATCCTTGTGGTACAATGTTACTTTACCCTCTTCTCCATTGCATTCGGAGGAAACGAATACAATGCGCACACTTAATAACATTTGATAGCGTTGGCCTGCACAGAGGGTTTCGTCCTGATGACACGGGCTTCTGTTTACAACGTTATCTCCGGCGGCAGTTCTCTTGCGCTCCGTGGCCACCATACTTCATCGATTTGTTCCAAGTGTCTAACTTAGGAGCATCAAGATGTTGTTACGGAGAAGCTCATATTAACTCGGTCAACCAGAGCGTACACCAGCTAGACCGCTGTCGACTAACTTTGGTTTCTTAAAGCTACACATTTAGAAGAAAATTTTCAGTGAATACATCTTTGAATCAGTACCTAGATTGGCCATATTTACAAGCTATCAGATTAATTCGAAGAGGCATAATTAAATATTAAAATAAAAGAGAATAAATGAAGGGAACTACTCTTTCGTTTAAACAATAGGAGAGATTTTATTTAATCGAGAAAATGAAAAGGTTCTAGAAGTCTCTTTGGATTGCCTTAAGTGAGCATTGGATCACAACTTTCTGCTGCCATACTCGGGTTATGACTATCCACCCCATTGACCCAAAAGGATATCTGATCGCTGTGGATTATATACATTTGAAAATGTTATATTTCACCCTGGCTTGCAACTTCTCCTTAATGGCCTTAGCATTTTATGTAAATGGTATTTTGCATGCGTATGCATTCATATCTAAGCAAATAAGGATTCTCTCACAACCAGCGTTGTTCATCGATGTTTTAAGCATCTTTGCAGAGTCAGTGATGTGCCTTCTATGGATTTTGTGTTCAGCGTCATATTATTTTATACTCTGCGACTGACCTGTTAATAGCAATCACCAGGAAAGCTGTTGGCTGATCTCATTCACGTCACGGGAAGCGGGCATCAGCTCAATATTCATCTCTGGACTGGCTTACGTTCCATAAACTGTGAGGTTTAGGATGGCTAGCTCTTGAAAATATTGAATCCCTTGAAGGTGTAAGAAGTAGATCTTACAAATAAAATAGAAATCTGTTTCGCTAAAATAAATCCAGGAAGGGCGATGGAAAGTGAGAATTAGCATTAATGCCTGCGTATTAAGTTTATAAATAGTAAATATTAAGATGGGATATTTAGTTTTAATGTAAATAAGTTTAAAGTTTGAAGAAACACTGGATTTGGGGATGGGAAATTTATAGACGTATATGTTAAATAGCGGCTAAATGGAAACAAGTAATTTCGAGTAATATAGAGAGCAAACAGAGACAGCGGTCAGCCTAGGGAAGGGGTGCCATTTGAGAACAAGCGAGAAATTGTTGCTGATGGCGAGAACAAGCGAGAAATTGTTGCTGATGGCAAGAACAATAGGACCGTAAAATGGGATTAAGAAGCGTCTCTTTTGATCTAAGCCACCGTTAGGAAATAAACAGGAAATTAGTGGACGTCCAGTTGTCGCTTTAAAGGAAAACGGCGTCAGCATGGCTGATATTTTGGCAAGTTGGTCATATTTAGCAGAAAAGGTATGAACATGAAACGGAGTGTTTTGGAGGTTACCGGCAAATATGAAAAGGTCATACTGCCGGGTGAACAATAAATAAGAAAATTTCTAGAGAAAGGTTGGTTTGTGCGCTGTAGTCCGATGTTTTAGCAACTAGGAAGGAATTAAAAATTAAACAGAGTATGAGGATTGGTTAGGAGTCCTTGGGGGAGGCGTTCCAAACTTGAGGGAAAAGGAAAAGTTCGGGGGAAGTAATGGAGCAAGTGTCCACTCTGTATCTGACTGCTCGTGGGTTTAAGTGGAAAAAGTAGATTTTTGGTGGTCGGAGTTCACATCTCGTGGTAGGAAGACGAAGAAGAAAAAGAAAAAGAAAAAAAAAATGTGATAGAAATAAAGTCTGGTCCGGCATCGGTGGGCAGTGATAGGGTAATCGGCGTCCCTAGCAACGAAATCGCAAGATGTACCTACGATGTTTTGTCCTGTAAGAGACTACACTTGTGTCTAGGGTCTGGCCCAATTTAATTTCTTGTTCTCTATAGTTTGCTTCATTCTGAACAGTTATTTGAACAGACTATCTCGAATTTCCCACCTGTAGATTCTTTCAACTATCTTGAAAACAATTCAAATTATTTTAATACACGATAGGGCGTAGACGAAATTCGAAAGCAAAGTTCATTTTTTTAATTCACCCTGTATATATAACTTTCACCCATTACATAATTGTAATGCACAAAATTGGATTCACCCTTCTGTAAATGACTTGCTCAAAGTGCATAATAAAAATACACTCAGATAAAGAAAAATAGTATATTCCCGAAAGTATATAGAGATTTGTTCGTTGTCTACTGAAAAAATAAAACAACTGAAAGAATTCGAAATAATTGGAAGTCGTTTAAATGCCCAAAATATAATAAGGTTTCCTTTCTCCATGAACAATGCAGAAAACTTGAATTTATTCAAATAATGATACTAATGACTACTCCTATTTCCTATAAATCCCTTTCTCACAACGCCCTCAAAGATATTCAATTACCTTTGTACATTTATTGGAATGCATTAGATTAATATGTGATATTTTCACTAACTTTTATAAGAAGCTTTCGGTTACAGCATAAATGATTTATACCTGTTTTATTTAAAAATGAATCAAGAGATAGTGACGGGATAAAGAGAATTTGCCTGATACGCTCAGGTACCCAATCTTCTCAACAGTGTTGAAGTATATTTAGATTCTAGTAACCATTATCCAAGAAATAAATAATCCACGGTGTTTTGTTTTGGGTTGTACTTTAAGATAGCAAATCAAAAGATGATTTTGAGAAGTTTGAAATCCAATACAAAGCACATCTGTTCGGTTGTCTTCAAAAAGTAATATTTGTTTTTATATTCCATAAATATACATATGCAATAAGAAATTTTCTGCTAATACGCCTTCCATTCTCGGAAAAAGAAAGAAATACAGCCAATTACTCTTCCCAAGTTTTCTAAGGCTGATAGAATGCGGCAGCATCCATCCTATCTCGTTAAACTTCATTTTAGCCGATGAAATGCTTGAACACGTTCAGGCACCGAGTTAATCAATTCAAGCTTTTGGAAGCTTACGTTTTTATTATTTATTCTCTTCTCTACCCAGAATTCATTCTCCTTGCTGCCGAACTTTCTTCTTGATCAATCAATACGCTTTGTGTTCTCAATGGGAGTCCATCTCAGCATCCTTCGGTCTTTTTTCCCCTGCCCATCACTGAGCGTGAAGTACTAACACGAAAGTCCCCAGACAACAAACACTATCCGACATTCCTCTAAGGACACTAGTCTCTGGTACTCTGACGGATAGAATCTCCCTTCCAAGCTCCCTAGTTCTGCAACAAGGACAGCCAATCCTCTTGTATTTTATGGCTGATTTCATTTAATCCACACAGGCCTAATAAGAGACACCTATTGGCTATCTCGGAAAACCTGTCACAAACTTAATCCTCTGTCACAAACATTGGCTGTCAATAAAATGTCATATGTCTATACGGGTAGGGGAGATAAAGTACGTGGGACTAACCTGCCCCAGACTTTTCCCTCATTGAGCCCTGTAACGGAAGGCTGTGAAAATTGATATATATGATATGTCACTCTCGGAACAGTGACATATAAAAGTGGCAAAGCTTAGACAAGCTGATATTTGATAAGGCCCTAAATAGAAATAATTTCAGTACCGAATTAATTGTAAAGAAAATTACTAGAATATCAGACTTAATTTTGTCCTACGTCAAAGCAGATTATCATATCGAACCGCATTAAACCGGAAGTCCAATAGCTGTGCACTTCCGTACCTTCGCGTTTATAACTGATCGGCTTTTCTGAGAGTTAATTCTTTTGCAACTTTAGAAAAGTTGGGACCAGTGTTATTAATTATGGATCCTTTAGTGTCGGACAACTTAGATGATGCACGCGCCTTTTTATTTTTTTTTATTTTATCATAATAAAACATGTATGACAGTTAACAATGAGTGGATCACAATGACAGTTAACAATGAGTGGATCACAATGACAGTTAACAATGAGTGGATCACAATTACAGTTAATAATGAGTGGATCACAATTACAGTTAATAATGAGTGGATCAAAATTACAGTTAATAATGAGTGGATCACAATGCAGTTAACAAAAATACCAATACATTAGATAAAATGAGTGAATAACTCTTACCGTGAAAAATAAAAACAATAAATTACATATTCCTTATCAAACAGCATAAATACTTATTCAAAATTGTTCCCAGCATGTAGAAAATTTTCTTTTTTCATCTTTGTTCTAAGATAATGTTTTGCATAGAAAGTTAATAAGTTCAAGTAGCAGCCACGAACTGCGAGATGTTTTAGAAATATTCCAAGATGCCTTACTCAAAAAATTTCTTTTTATTCTGCTACGAATATGAAACTCTTATAAATTTTCTTCAATGAGCTCATGTAAAACTTCTAAGGAAATCAACTTATCTACTTTCAAAAGGAAGATGGAGCATTCTCTTCTCACTAAATTAGTCCTTTCTCTTTCTTTAAGAAAACTTTTTTTCCAAAGATATATCTCATATCGTTTTGGATGGAGATCTTCAAAGGTTTTTCGTTCTTTCGTTTAGAAGCATATTTTCTAGTTCACACAATTACAGTGCTTTTTGTAATGTTTGAAATAATCCGAATTTCAATATCAATAAAATGATCCTCTTTATGGAGACTCTTGTAAAATCAGAACTCGCTTCTTTTTCTAGATTTTCCGACTGAAAGTCACGCAAAAGTATATATTACTAAAGAAAATAAAAAAGGAATTTTTTAGAATGATGGGTGAAAGCACGTTTTGACTAACAAAAACCAAGTGGGAAGAAGAAGAAAGGAAGAGTGACACAAGGGAAAATTAATTAAATGAAGAAACTAACTCGATAAGTGCATAGAGGTAAATTAGAAATCCAATTCATTAACAAGTAAACAGGTGCCCGGAAATTATGCACCAGAATATACTGGAAGATTAATAAAAAATGTAAAGAGAAACCAACTTGCTCAAAGTGATGCTGAGATTTAATTAAAATTCGCAAAAAAAGAATCAGTCTTGAATAAATAACTTCAATTATGTAGATTTTTCTTCCGAAGGTTCTTTCATATCTCTAAGAATCTCTTTAAAAAAGGAGAAGTGATAAAGGCTGTTATAAACACGAGCTCTCTGCGGACATTACACACGGCTGGGGATATTGCTTGGCTATCCACTTCTTTAAAGACAATATTTAGGCGAACGCCTTCAGGATATTTGCGTAAGTTTTAAAGAAGTACTGTTTTCTTCAGATGTGCTTCCTTTGGCTTTATACTTAAAGACTATTTGAAGGCAGAGAATGGACGCAGTTTTGCTAATACACGCTGTAGTACTTTAACTGGCTACTTTTAGTCACAATGGATAACACCAACGTGAGCATCTGTATAACCCCAATAGATATCACGAATAAGAGAGGTCTGGGAATAGCACATTGTGCTTTCTTATGTCCAAAATAGCAACTACCATAGGCATTGCAATGTTTCGGCTCGCCTTTGAAGTACATAGTAAATTGACGAAACATGCATTTCCTTCAAGTAAACAGAAGATTATTAAAATACATTGAAAACAATTTATGATTCTCTTCACCATTTAAGACTTGCGTAAAAATTATGATTGTCATCACATGGTATTCATTTATTACTCTCCCGAAGTCATGAAGGTCTGAAGTAATTTTGACATTCAAAATGTTTATCACGATGATTAATCTTAATGAGAAAGTTTTCATGGCAAATGTTTCCTTTCCTATAGCTTTCTCAACTTTCTAAATAAGCAAACAAATAAGCTAATAATAATAATAAAGAAATAAACAAACAAATGAATAAACAAATAATAAGCTAAATAAGCTAAAATCACAAACGCTTCATTTTTATTCAGTTCAAAAGAGATATTGCTTCTAACAGTGTTTATTTTAAAATTTTAAATTTAAGTTTTAAATAGTATATTTAATTTTAAGTTTTAAATTTAAATTTTCTACATTTTAAATAATATATTCAAAACTTCCATACACGTGGGCATACGGTATATGAGAACATGTTACAAGATATTTGGCGATTTTGTTTTAAAAAATCAATATAAAGTTATTGAGAAACTATTCTTTGGTATTAACTACGAGATTTTACTGATAGATAAAAATGACTTCAGAAAGAATCCTTCGTATTTCAACACACTATCAGTTTCCTGTATGGATATTTATTAAGAATATGCTATGATTAAAACTGCAATCTACCGAAATATACATGGGTGCCCAAAAGTTAAGTTACAACAATAAAATCTAAAATGTCCTTAAAATGTACGTGATGGATCTCTCAAATCTTTTGTGGAAGAGTTTATAATAACACTCAGCTATTATGGGCTTGAAAAGAAGTATACGGGATACACATTATCTTTAATCAAAATTACCAATATTAGGACCACCCAAGAACTAAATTATATCCGATCTAACTTAACAAAATCATACTAAGTTAAATCAGGACTGTCCTCGATTGTAGCATAGTATTTATAATGACTATCCTCCTATTTACCTGGTGAAATGGCCTGAGTTTGAATTCCATCAATGAAGAGACGAACTTTTATGTGAGATACATTCACTTAATTACTGTACTAATTGTGTTACTTCTATAAGAAGTATAATAATGAATAATAATAGTATAAAGAGTAAATTAAAATATTAAGATGAAAGTGGATTAGTAATTCATTTCAAGCGGTTGTAAAAAGCAAGAGCCTGCCATTTTGATCAAAAAACAAAAATATAAGACAATGTACTTTACTTAAAAAGCAATAGAATTCATAATTTTCGAAGATCACTGTATGATCTTCGAAAGATCATTATAGCTCCAGTTTTTCATCCCATCTTCTATAGACATTTCACAGTTCTTTTGAGGACAGCGTAGATTTCTAAGTCCAATCGCATACTGATATATTTGTGACCCAAATAATTCTGAAGGTGGAATTTTGAAGCTTAAGTAATATAAATTAAGCCTAAAATAGTTATTTTTTTAAATTTATTAATTTAATTTAATTTTAACAATTCGAAAACTTGTAGTAACGCATAGTTTGTAGAAATTTCAAAGAGAGAGCATCCGTAAGAGCCATCGACGCAGCTATAAAACACTTTTCCGACCTCCGAGTGGAATCTATGGATATTGAATGCATCACTTGCGCAAATTCATTAGGCAAGTTTTCTGGGACCCCAAAATTTATTGCCCCCAGAACTTCATTAATGCACTGTATGTGCTTTCTGATGGTAATGTCTTTTCTGGTGTGGACATTTATCACGCACTATCACAAGGAGCTGGCCACTTAATTTCGGCGACATCTCATTATTCTACAATTTACTTTCTTTTTCCTTTAAGCAATTCCACGCAATGGTAAACTTCCACGTGATTAAAGATATTCATCTTAAACCCGAAAGTAATTAGACACCATATGCTAAGAATTGGTTTGACAATAAATCCTTTGCCTCGAAGAAAATCGAATTTTGGTTCATATACGGTTAGACTATTTCTTCAACTGTTTTCCTCAGTTTTTTTTTCTAATTGCTATGTTCGGAATAAATTTCTTTCGCATAATTTATTTGAATATTCCATTGATATATGAGTCTTGCGGTTTACCTGCATTTAGAGAGAAGTTTTACTCTAACAAAAAAAAGAAAACATAATAGGAAAATTCTCAGATTTAACGTGACGTAATCGTTTTTTGTCTTTTATTTTTTTCCCCTTTTCCTTTGTACATAATTTCTCTTCAGTTGCCATGGAGAGAAATTTCGTCCACAAAGAAAAGCGTCTTAGTATCGTTATTATTAAATTATGTCTTGAAAAAAAATAAAGCGTTTAGAATATAATATAAAAATGCGAACGAATTCAATTTCATTCAAAATATCCCTAGAACATAGTTAAAAAATGCAATTAAAATTATTCATTCCAATGGCCAACAATTTATTGGTTGAGGAGTCAACAGATTCTCTAAAATTAATCTTAGATAAACAAACATTTATTTAATCTTGAACAATTGAATACGATCAGAAATATATATTATTACTAAATAAATATGCAACCATACATAGGTTAGGATAATTTTTCCATATATATAATAAGAAAAGTGGAGTTGGGGAAAGGAAAATCCTGAGATCACTAACTACAGACCAAGAAAAAGCTTTTCTAATGATTCTTTGAGTCTGCGACTGGAATTGAACATCATATTTTCCAAACGAGAGACAGAATGGCGTATCCACTATGATGTAAAGGATGCGCACAATTATAAGAGAAACAATGTAATGGTGGTAGTTGTAGGGTTTTAGGCGTGTCTGCGACTGAGACCAAATTGAGTAGTTCTATGATCGATTTTCTGTTTGTTGAACGATAAACCCGAGTTGCCAGAAGAAAGGACCGTGCTACCCTCGCGTGAGACCGAATAACTCAGCCACCTTGTAAAAAAAAAAAGCCCTAAAAATTCCTCAAGTCATTGACGGGATTTGAACCCAGGTCTTCTTTTCCACCCGGTGTGGATATGATGGTGATTATACCAACTGTACTGCCCACGAGGGCAAACAATGTATAACACGCTAATAAAAATTGTCTTTATTATTAAAACTATAAAAGTCTTATAAAATTGGTTACCTCTAATAATTTATAATAATTATAATTTAATATTAATTTTAACCAAAGAATAATGCCTAAAATATAAAGCATTATACAAGACAAAAAATAAAACCTACGTTGAGTCAATCAAATAGGTACTTTGATTCACTATTTTTTTTCATTTTTAATTAAGATAATTATAAATTTAAAATATAATGATTTATATTTTGTCATAACGTTTTCTTTTTGTATGGGCTTTTATTTTTCTCCTGATATACGATGCAAATAAATTTTATCCACTGTCTCCGAACAAGGAATTTAAATATTTCGTTACAAAGCAGCAGAAGAAAGATCGGAAGAGTCTGAGTTCTCTTTTTGAAGATACATATCCTAAGATGATATTGTACCTTACGTGCAATGGACTGGTCTTTCGTGTTTGTATTCATTATACAAAAGTAAAAGAAATATGAAATTTATTTCTTGCTAAATCTTATTACCATACACTAAGTTTACGAGTCTGCTTCACCTTGAGCAAGATTCGATTTCTTTATAGTATCGATTATTTCAGTTCTCATGATCTAACGGATGCGTTAAAAGAACAGAAAACGGAACACATGTCTATGAAGCAGATATCATGCTGCATATTGAAATAAAGCATACATCCTGCGTGCCTTTTATTAACCCAAAAGAAAAATAGATCGCATGCTGCGCTTAATAATCGAAAACCCTTCCTACTTTAGAATAATCTAAAGATTTCCTGCTGATAAAAGCTAGTGCAACAACTTTGAAAGATTCTAGTTTTTAAAGATACGTATTTTAATATATACGATACGACCGATTGCAGTATACAAAGAACTCTGTTTTTCATGTTTGTTAACATTGAGCAAAAGTTGAAGAAAGATGAAAGTTCACTTCTTGAAATAAGTATTGCCCAGACGATATCTTCTAACCTCCTATTGGTGACATGTGTAGCAGAAGTCAGAGTGGAAATTGCGTGTTCCTCTTACCAATAAGTTTTGACGAGAAAGAAAATGTCTGCTAGAATTATAAAAATTCTGCCTGACTGCAGTTTTTCATTATCAGTATTCTTTTGGGTATTAAAGCATCACTTTCAGCTTATGTTTTAAGACATGCTTTTGAACAGCAATTGTTAATGATAAATATAACATTTCCTGGACATAATTTATACGAATCAAGTATAAAAGTGTTAACTCTCTTTCTTTCACCTGTCTGAAGGTTAAGTGACTTTTAGAAACGGATCGGCATCATACTAGGACGAGTGGTTTTCGCTAAAATCATCACGTTTCCACCCAACTGATTCGTCTCACGTCGAGAAACAGGCCATTACTTCCTTAATGATGCGTTCCTGTAACCATGGTACTTTGCGGAATGATGTCATACTTCCCCCATCCGTTCCGAATTCACGTGAAAGTCCGTAGTGTTCGACCTGTCGCCGTCCATGAGAGGAACATTAAGTGGGTTGGCTATCCACGTGGCAATTTATCACACGTTGTGCGAAAGCCAGGTCAATAGCAACTTACCTACCGTCAAATTTCCTAGCAATGTCTAAACATCCATGCGCATTCTTCCCATGTCCACTGCTGCAATTGTTGCCATCATCTTTGTGTAATATCTTCACTTAATAGTCATTTGCAAGCCGGGTGCACCGCGACAACTTAATGGAGCCGTAGCGTATTCTCTGGACCAAAATCTCCCGTTAATCCACGGTCAATAAGAGGGGCCCCGCCATTTCATTTGCCGTCCTTCATCTCATTTAGCTCACTTTTCCTTCTTGTCGGATATGATGACGTCTATCCTTCATTCCGTCCACAAACTACACTTAGAATCGCGTGTTATAATAATCAAATGCTCGTGTAATTCATCATACAATCATTAACTCACCGGAAATATTCTAAATAGGACGTCTGAGTAATGACAGAATGCACGCTGTGCATAACAAATGTTTTCATGTAAGTAAATAGGGGAAATTGTTATTGCACGGTTCAGTTTTTTTGTTTTCTTAAATACAGAGCTCAGGAAACTGTTCTATAGGGCTTAGTACATTCCTTGATTGCATATCGTTTTAGTCATTACAATTTATAGACTACATGTGTCATTTATAATGGCGGTAATCGTGTAAATGACATTCATACCGTGTACTACGCACAGTTCTCGGCTTCCAGAATTTTACTATGGTTTGGTTAGTTTCAAAGAGTTTCAAAATTTTAGTTTCAAAATTTTGCACTGCTTATTAGTATTAATTATTAATACGATAGTTTTCCCACATATTTCATTCATATACATTTACGTATTATCATAAAGATTAAACTACTAAAGGTAATCACACACATGAAATAAAGGAAATGTTCAAGGACACTCATTCTAAATGTTGTTTTCTATAACACTATTTACTGGAATTTCCCTTATGCATTACGTTCTAGGTCTAAGTTCATTTAATTAAAACCAGAAGTGAGAATGAAAGAAAAGCGAATAACATAATTTCTTTAATGTTCTCTCCACCATCAACGTACAGAACATTAAATTTGATATTTGGAGAACAAGACGTAGTTAGTAATAATATTTGCATTAGCCATATAATTTAAGGAAGCCACGGGCTTTTCTTAATAAGATTTTACATATTTTTTGAAAAAAGTAAAAGTAGCTAAGAAAATAGAGAAATTATGCGCTTAGCTCCTCACGTATTGTCGGCCTCAACTACCTCCGAAGACAACTTGTTCCAATAATCAGGAAATTACAGAGGTCGAGGTTTAGACTACAGCCTCTACCCCTGTAATTTGAATTCATGGCTCCAGTTTTGAGTTCTTAATAACAGTGAAAATTTCGCCTTCATTCATTTCACTAACCACTCTAAGAGCCTTATAAACCATAATCGGCTACCTTAAAGACGACTGGCTGAGAAGCTCTGTAGTCCACATAATGAGAACCTCTGTAGTCTGTTCAAAGAACTCAATGTCTTGTTTAGATGAGGTCTCCACACCTGAGCACAGTACTCCAAGTGCAGTCATGCAATTGCCTTATACAGTGGAATGATGATCTCCCTATCTCTACAAAATTGTTTGACAATTTAACAGGACACCATGGGCTTTCTGAAACCCTGTTTACAGTGCTCAGAGAAAATCATATTTTCTCGTATTCACAGATCCATTTCTTCTTCTACTGTTCGCAATTGAACCCCCACCAAGTTGTATAAATTATTTTGGGGTTGCTATTCCTCAAGTGTACGACCTTACATTTTTGTCCATTAAAACATAGCTGCCACTTTTCTGACCATCCTTGAAATCTGTTCAAATATGGTCAGATGGTAACTGCTTAGCACTGATCATTAAGGATTCTCCCAATCTTTACCTCATTTTCAAATTTCGTCATTTAATAAAATCAGAAACAACAGTGGTCTAAGAAAAACTTTTTGGAGGACATAACTTCTGACGCTACACCAATCTTCAGATTGGTGTAGCGTCAATTAATCACAACCTCTGCCTTCTGCTCTGCAGCCACCCTGCGATCCATCTTGCCAGTCATCTCAACATGTTCCAGCTTATACAGTAACCTCTCATGAGAGACTGGTCAAATGCCTTGCTGAAATTGAAATAAACTATGTCGAAATTGTTTCCTACGTCCAGCTCATTAGTAACTGTGCCACAAAAGTTTATCAGGTTAGGTGAACATGATTTTCCTTTAAAAAAATGTTGTGCGTCCTTCCTTCAGAATGTCATTTCTCTCTAAATATGCTTATATTTCACTTTTAATCATTGCCTCCAAGATCTTCCCTATCACTTAAGTCAGATTTATCAGTCTATGGTTACTGACTTCACTATTAGAACTGCCTTCGTGTATTGACGATACGGTGCCACTTCTGCAACCCAAAAGAGCCTCTCCCGAATCCAATGATGTCCTCACAATTACCTTCAGTGGTTCAATACACTCTAAGGCCGCCTCCCTCTTTTAAAATTACTGGGTATGTTCTATCAACTCCAGAAGCCTTACTTGTCTTTAGGCTCAAGTTTTTTCTGATTTCATATATCTCAACCTCACCATAAGGGCCTTTCGTCAGTAAAGATCGACGTGAACACAACAAGCATCAAGTTAGTATACTGAAAAATATTCAGGATAACTTAAGGTACTCACGGGGGAAATCAGGATTTGTCATTCTACGAAGAGAAATTTCTTTTTTACTATTAATAAATACTCAATTGTATTTTTCTCATCTAATTTGTCTAAGCTGCATCATGAATTACCAACTGATGGCATAAAAAATTAATGCTTGTAAATAAAACATTTTCAACTACTATTTTAAGAAGTAAAGGATTAAATGCACTACTGTAATGGATATAACATTCAATATTTACGCTTTGCTGTGACAATTTTCAGAACACTTCATGAATGAAGAATTACATAAAAAAAACTAACAAAAATTTAAAAGAATCAACACGATAGATATGAGAAAAACTAACGAAAGCGCGCTTTGTGGATAGCAGAAATTTATTAAATAAGTAAAATAATGTACTTAAATAAACCCAGTCACGAAAACCCTGAGAGAAAATTTTAGTAATCATCACCATCTCAGGAAAACACAGCAAGTAATTATTTCGATGGCGATTTCATTGGCAAACACGAAAAGGAAACGCCAGAATTTTTCGTGCAAACAGTAAAGATGATCAATATGGTAGTGGCTGAAGATAACAGATGGAGCTGGTGCGTGTTTTAAAGTGAGCTCGTTCAATAAACAGGAGTAGATTATCAAGAAATTCAACACAAATGAGAAATAAGCAGATTAGAGCGAGAGAGAGAGAGAAAGAGAGCACATGATTGGAGGAATGTTGCTGCATGTTGCAATCGACTTTCAGCAAATTAGAAATGTATTGAAATTTGTTTTTCTTCTCGCGTAGGTAAATTGAAGAAGTTTTAGTTTCAAAGCTTGAGATTACGGTCCCAGATGGTTTCATCTTTTTTGCCCCCAACGTTTAGATTGGGAATGTTTTTTTACAACTCGTAATTAGTTTCTTCCATTACGTTTTTCAACATTTAGAAGCTGAAAAAAAATTTAAAAAATACATTTAACATTTCATTATAAACACTAGCTAAATCCTTTGCATGCACCCAAAACGAACATGAAAAAAAAAGCGAAAAAGTAATCGGAGAACTCAATTTTTACTGCCGTTTAATGGACAGAGAGAATTGGTTTTCTTCCTTCTTTTTATCAACTGCTTCGAATATGAAAGCGTTATTTGGGGAAAAAATAGGAGCGTATTATTATAGAACTGCATGTGTGGATAAGAGCATACAGGATAATATGGACAAGAGCTATCTGTTGCAGGAGCGAATGTGTAGGTAAGGAGCATACATTAGCAGGAGCGAATGTGTAGGTAAGAAGCATACATTAGCAGGAGTGAACACATAGATAGGGAGCATATTACTATGGGAACATAGCAGATACGCGCATGTTGTTCTAGGAATGCATCTTTGTACGAGCATAAATGTCAGAGAATTTGAAAAATATAGAAGTACATTATTCTAGGAGTGTATGAAAATAGGAATTTGTTTTTCAAATACATATATGATAGTATTATTATAGGAGTAGTATCTTACGGGAATCTCACGGCTATATTGTGTAGTTAGAAAATTATTGAACCTCGGAATAATTTATAAAAATAAGTCCACATAAAAAACTTATATCCAAGTGTTATCCAATACTGTGAAGTATTATATACCTCGGAACAGATTACATAAACTTCTCTGCCTACGAAGAAACACCAAATTCAACCTTAGTGAAAATTAAGATATTATCAAAATTAATTTAAAAAAAAAATAATGTAAACTCTAAGTTATTCCTTCCGCTACACTTTTTACCCTGCCCATCACAATTTTATCGCATTCCATCATCCTACAATCTCATGTCTTGTATCTATTGTTTATCCAAAAATCTTTTGTTGGCCTTGGATCCATTGGATCTCTGCTGGCAATACACGATTGGAATTGTACAAAAACTATTGTACGTTAGACTAGAAACTGGAGCCAGTCTTGCTCTGGCATATTCATTCGTCTTTTGAATGTTGAGATGGGTTCCAGAGTGACGCTATGCGCATGCGTGTATTATTGGCCATATCTGCTAAAAGGCCAGTTTTAAAACAACGTTACGTAAGTTTTAATCATTTACAGCTTCAGGTGTTATAAATACATGATAAACACAAATCAGTAATGAATACAAACATAAAAACAATATTTGCTTTTGTTTATTTATTTATTTATTTTCACTGTTATTGTGTTAATACCATGTTCAGTTTATAGTCAGATGCCACTGGTTTAAGGTGTTAACATAACATTAAATACTCTAATTTATGCAGTAGCTGTTTCGGGAAAATTCTAACCTAATAAATTTATTCCAAAAATCAGAACGATTTCTTATAACTTCACGGTAAGCCAGATTGTCTTGAACCTCTTCTGACTCACAACGCTAAAAATTGCATTTATTACAACCTTCCAACCTATTGCAGAGAATTAGTATTCAAAACATTTCCCTTTCTACCAGTCGTATTTCTTGCAAAGTCATTTACGCCCGAGAAGATATTCGCATCATACTTAACATCCCTCTCATCGACTAACAAGCTGCCTGTGATATGGGCATCCCGTATTCCTTACACTTCGAGCGGAAATGGCATAAATTCTAAAACTGCGACACAGAAAGATAAACTTTCTATTTTACGCAAGACTGAGCAGACACAACAGTGAGGAAATTAGTTCAAATACACCTCTCAAATGAACCTCGCAAACATGCCTTTAGATAATCGAAAAACTATCCGGTGTCTTAATTGGCACAAGGTTTGTTTATAACCACGAAAATGATTATCAAGTTGCTGTCAGTTAAAATAAAGAAAGCCAATTGTAAAATACCAAAGTTAATAAAAGGAATCTAATAATAAAATTTGGAACCGTCTGGATGAACAATCATAGTATAAAATAAAATTAAAAAATTATTCCACGACTTTTGTTTTTCAAAATTCATTTTTATTCATGTATATCGGAAATTAAAAAGAAATAGTAATTAATTTATTCATTGTCCATTTTTCAACAATGTAGGCTAATTCAACAATGGTTCAACAATGTAGACTAACTACAATGATTCAACAATGGTTCAACAATGTAGACTAACTACAATGATTCAACAATGGTTCAACAATGTAAAATAAACTTGGACTACAGTCGCGTTCTGATTGTTGCGTCACCAACGAGGCTAGTTTCTGTTGGTCTCTTTTGAACATAAATAAATATCTGATGAACTCATTGTTATGACTCACGTAGGCTTTGATATATAAAGCCTACTTAATAGAACGGAAGAATTTTTCTGTTTCTCTCCAGAGTCCAAAAGCGAGCTTAGTGACTATGTAAGGTTCAGTTGTTATTGATATTGTTCCAGGCAGTGAAACAGTATCATTTCTCGTGTTTTAGAACAATATCTCAAAATTTACACTGACAGGCCATTATTCTTCTTTAGAAGAAAGTATCGTAGCAAGAGGCTCACACACATCTCTAGCCGTGCACCTATCGGTGTGAAGTTAAAAGCCCCAAGCATGAAAAAAAAAAGAAGCTGTAGATCCAGTATTTATAGCATTAAAAAGCAAATCGCTCTTCTCTCGTGGACAGCATAAAACCTCAATAATGCGCACAGCTCTTCGTAGCTTGGAAGAAGGTGGGCCAGTGATGTGTATAGTCGTAGGCATACCTGGTCCTGTCTTTGTCCATTTTATCTGAATACATCAGTTGAACTTTTAAGGTGCAAAAAAATAAGGCGACCACTTTTGTCATCTGAGGCTACATAAAGAACAGCATAGTGACAAAGATTGATGATCCTTTAAAGTGATAGTGATGTTGTATCGCTCTGATACTTCTTACTTGGTCCTTCCTTATAGAAGAGATCAACACATATCGAAGGGGCGTTATCAACCTTCGACGTTAGGAGAGACAAAAAGGCGGAATGCGTGTATAAACATATGCGACACAAAATAGTATTTTCTAAATGTTTACTTGTGCTTTTAAATTCTCTCTTTCTCTCTCTCAATTCATACGAAAATCTTTAACATCATGCAATGCCCATATGTATATCCTCAAAGTGAAAAATAGATATTCATTATTCATTCTTAGTACTATTATTAAAGCCATGCAAAATCTTTGTATGAATTTTGGTAACGTTGGGTAGGAAGATAGTTGGATATTCGCTTCAGATTAATCCATCGGAGGATTTTATACTAAACTTTCCTCTTGGTATCCCAGATAATCCTCACAAACGGGTACAAGGTGTCCAGAACGTCCTTTACAAAACTAAACGTTATTGTGTGAATAGAATATATGATACTGTAAGATATAAGATCTTACAAGTTAATTTAAATGATGATAGCGGGGTTGTCTTTCGCAAACTAAGAGATCAATTAGAAAAAAACGTTAGATATAGTGATATTGAAAGATGAAAAATGTTACAAATTTAATAAAATAAAGATAGTGGGTTTTTCGCAAGGTGAGATTAAATCAGGAGAAAATTTAATGAAGGGATGGGGTAAGCGTGTGAATAACTAGTAGCAGACGGATAAACTTGCAGCTCCCAATATAACGAAAACAAACAAGACAGCAGGAATAGGTAGCAGGGGTCATTTGTAAATAGGCGTGAAAAGGGTTGCTCGGAAGCAAACAATAGGATGGGAGATCGGATTAGTCGAGGCGCTTCCTTTGATCGGTTAGACCGCCAAACTAAACAGGAAGTAGGTGCACGTCAAATGTTCGGTTTCAAATTAAGGCTGGCGTCTAACTGTCTGTAATGGAAAGGTTCGTATTCTTTAGAAGGCAAGGTGTGAGATGGAAATTGAGTGTTTGTGGAGGTGGCCGGTCGACATCAAAGGGGCATACGGCCTGGGAAGAAAGTAATGATATTAAAAAAGCAGGTTGGATCGCGCGCTAAAGGGACAGCATGGGAAAATGATATTAGTGAATGAAACGCAACGTAAATTTAAATAGAAAGGGGAAGATTGGTTGAAGTCACGAACGGAGGCGTGCTAGTAACAAGGGGGCGTTATGGAATTCAGGGGAACAAAAAGAGAGAGCGCAGGAGAAAAAGAATCCTCTCGCGAAAAACAAAAAAAGAGTGGCAAGTGTAAGAGGGAGTGTAGCTAAAGGGGTGGTCGTGGAGATGCAGAGTGAAAGGAGTAAGTCGGGCAATGCAGAGTGAAAGGAGTAAGTCGGGAAATACAGAAATGTAGGGAGTGCAAAAAGGGCCCTAGACAGTAATAGGGAAAATAGTTAAGAGTAGAAGTAACGGGAAGGCCAAGGATGATAAGAAAACGGGGTTATGAAAGACAATTAAGTGTGCCAGGAAAGGTAACGACCTCTTGGAGCAAGATGCATCAGAATGATCTTCAGTAAAGGAGGAGTTGCGCATTCAAACAGGAGAAAGGACGCCAGACCCATGCAGCCTAGAGTTCCGGAAATTTATCTGAAGCTGATTCAAGCGAAAGCTGATGAAGGAGAGCTATAGAAGATAGCCTAAGATGGTAGCCTGAAACCTCCCTGGAAAGGAAAGGAAAGAAAAGGATAGAAGTAGCTGAGCGATATATGTTAAGTACTCTAAGTTAACAAGAAGGACTGTTAGTGAAATAGTATAATAATTAACGAAAAGGGGGTAGTGCTAGAAAGTAAAGAAAGGGAAACTTTCTCTCTGAAATAGAAATACTAACAGAGTTTATTATGTTAAAAGGGGTTAGTGTATAATGGAAGGGAAACTAAGGAATGAATAGTAGATGAGATTGATATAACAGATATAATGTGCTAGGAAGGGTAGCAAACTTACTAAGAAAGATTCTGAATATGTTTTAAAGTTATAGACAAGTAAGCTGTATGAGAAACTCTGAATGTAATGTTTTATTGATGAAGATGGTTGGTTTATCTGAATGACTAGTGACAAGTAGAGACTTTAGGAAAGCTAAGACTAGTCTACAAGCATATTGTAACAGTGGTGAGAACACAGAGCATAATGATGAAATTATATATTTGAGTGTTAATATAAGAAACGGAATTGTATCCAGGAGTAATGAAATGAGTATAGTGAATGTATAAGTGTTAGGAGTTAATTAGAGCAAGAAGAATGAATCAGGTGTTTTCATATAATGGTAAACTCAGATTATCTAGTGAATGGAAATTAAATTAGAATGATTATGCAAGATATCTCTGAGTCAGCTTTGTATAATAGGACTGTGTTTTCTTTTATATGTGCATGTAATAAATTTCATGTTTTGTTTTCACTTGAGTCCTGTTTGTCTAATCAACACACGCCTTGCTTGCCTAGTTAAGAGCTTGCTCTCCCGCAATTAGGTGAGACAGTCCTGGTCTCTGATTAAGGGGAATCAATGGAAATTACCCTCAAGGGCTTGAGAATCTTCTGTGATATTTGCAGAACATAGCAGTCAGGTGGCAAAGAGTGGGGGTCTTGTAGGTGTGAAGGCACCTAAGAAAATCTGAGTAAAATATAATAAGACAAAGAAAGATATAAATAATAAGAAAAGGATAAAAAAAATGAGGAAACAAAAAGTCTCCCTCCCCAACAATACAAACTTGACACGACGTACGAGTGACACAGGATATGTTCAAGTTTAGAGGTGTTCGATGCGGTCACGTTTAGTTGCTCTGTAGATTTCCCACCTGTAACATCCAATTCCTCACATATTTTTCACAGCAGATCCCTGTCAACGCGGCCGATTGCTTTACAAATACATCAAGTTCCATAATCGTTCATGGGATAGGTGAAACAAACACCTGGTCTTTCACCAATTCTCAGAGAGTGAAAACTAAAGGAGTCAAATCAGGGGTTTGTGGGGTTTACAAAATTAGTCCTCTTCCAATCCACTGTCCAAGAAACATTGTGTTCAGATGTGCACCACATTCTTTGTGGTAATGTGGCGGAGCTCCATCCTCTTGGTAAATAAAGTGGCCATCATTTTCATACTGCAGATGAGACATAAGAAAATTCAGTAACATGTCCATATGCACGATACATAGGACTTAGCTTTTCCAAAGAATAAACGCGTTAACTCATCAAGCGCAAAAGGCAAAATTTCGCCACAATTACAATTTTGTGATTATGCTGCCATCTACTAAAGCGCACACATTTTCAGTTGATGAATAAAAACTTGAACTTATCCTCTATCACCGGGAAGATGTATCAGATTTGTATCGTATATTCTAGTCACAAAATAGCGTTTTCGTTTTGTAAAAGAGGTCTGTGTATAGTCTGCATATTTATCTAACAGTGGTTCAAGAAATGATATCCTTCCCTTATGCTGACACATTTATTCCGTTGTCGTAGTAAGGTGTGTGTCGGCAGCTTAGAAAGTCATTCTGATCGTACACCCAGGATACCCTGCGTGATTTCTTCGCCCGTTTGAAATTTGAAATTTCTGCTTCCCTTTATTGCGAAGTAAAAATCGATGGAAGATTTAGGATAAGAGGACCGCCTAAAAAAAATAAAGGAAAACTATGTTTCGTTCAAAATTGAGGTTTTCTTAAAATTTTCTAGTTCTAGTACTGTTCAAATTTCGAGGCATTTTTAACAAGGTTCAGGTGATCCTTCTGATTTTCAGAAAGGTACCGTTGTTAAAGCAGGTTCAGCAGAAGATTGAGAAAAAAATGAAATCAGTGATGTGTTAAAAGCACACATCTGAAAAGTAGCTCTAAAAGGAAGGAAAGCGGCAGAAAATCGGTACTCCAAGCAATAAACAGCAGGAATATAAAGCGAACTGCCGTCAGAATAGAAAGTCCAGCAAATGTGTATAGAAAATTACTGAAAAACTGAATTATGGCAAAGAAAGACCCATTTCGAACCGAACTGTGCAGTGGGAGATTTGGATATTTGCTAGTCGAAAAATTTTGGGGATTTGCTAGTCATGCACCTATACGAAGGACATTTTTCTTTCTAAAAAAAATCGAAAGCTTCCACTAGAGCGGTATCACCAACGCCAACACTGGACTGGGCAGTAATGGAAAAATATCATATGTTTTGAAGCGTCTCGATTTACCCTTTTTGTCACTAATCCTAGGGTGAAAGTTTGGTGTACACCTCGTGAAACCATGCATAAAGACTCTCGTGTCCACCACTCAAGCGGCTGGAGGTAGTGGCATGAACAACTACGACCTCACATACTTAAAAGGTCAGGTTACCTCCAATTAACATCTTTTTGTCGTATCGGGCTAATTTCACACCCTACAGAGATTCATTTTACGATGGAATTCATTCAAGGCGAGAACGCAACTGTTCAACGAACAAGAGTTGTATTTGAATGGTTCGAGGAACATTTGAAAGTTTTCCAACATCTGTCCAGGCCGGCAAATTCTCAAGATTTGAATCCAACTGAAAATGTTTGGGATATGTTGGAAAGGTCAGTTGGGCTTTGCAGTTCTCTACAATACAGGAGCTGACAAATATCTTGATGGAATAATGGTCAGTCTGGAGCTAGACTACCTCAGAGACCTAGCGGATTCCATGCCACTACGTGTATGGGCTGTAATTTGGGTAAAGCCTGGCCCTAATAGATATTTAATAAAGGTTTCTGAGTGTATTGTTAAGGTTGGTAACAGTTTAGAAATCTTTATTGCAATAATAATAGCAATACAATTCGATACATTGCAATATTGCCCTTTACGGTCACCAGGCCAGGGAATAACAGTCATAATACAATATAATAATAAATAGAAAACATTTATAAATCAAACATAAGGAAATACATATGTGGGCGCATAAAAGGAAGTAGAGCCAAAACTCAAAGTTATGTACAGTAACTGAACAACAGGAGTTTCTGAGAGATATTGTAGGATGAGAAAAAATTCCAACAAGAATAAAGTGCAGAAAGCGAATATCAATCAGGCCTATAATGAATCTACGTTTCCTAATCTAGCTCCACAACTAGTAATTGTAAATTAATTTTTTCTAGTATTTTAAAGTGCATTTTTGCGATATGAATAATCAAACGCTAAATATGACAAATGTGCAAGACAGACAATAGCAAAGATAGTAAATTAATGCTTTTAGTTCCAGATTTATTCTGTCTGAGACGAAAAGTAAATCCCAATCATCTATAAAACACTACGCCACTGAGTATATCAGGCATAGCAGCATTAGATTCGGATTCAAATAATATTCTACACTGCGATATTTGTGTGGATTCCAATATGCTGAACTTCTGTAGTAATTAAGAATTTGCAAATTTGCGACTTCCTAGTTAATGCTGAGCGCCCGTATGTTATGTTAAACGAATAAGTAGAAATTCATTCACATCTTAATGCCACGAGCAGTTAAACTCCTTCCTTTAGAGGCCAACTAATGATATAACGTCATTATATGGGCAGTGTTTGATCACCAAATTGACTTAGCCCTGACCACTTTAACTGGCAGTTAACACAACCACGCCACCAATGACAATAATTGCAATTCGATCCGGAGGACCAATCGGTTCCGATTTGTGTTATAATAGGCAGCCTTTTACTTTGCCAACGGCACAGTAGATGGCACATGTGCCGCTTACTACTGACCGTTGTCGGTTACAGCTGATACCCTGGGGACAGGAAATCGGCTATCCTCTCAGGCTCGTTTCCGGCAGATCGATCGTTTGGACGAAAGTCTTTGTCCTAGAGAATGCTGCTGTTTGTAATACAAGTTTTAAAAGTCTTGCGGCTGTTTAAAGTGAGTCTCTGGTCGTACATTAAAGGGAGACCTGCTCTGTAATTCTGGACATCTCAGGAGGTCAACAGAGCAGATAAAAGACTGGAATAGTTGGCGAAGACGAAAGTGATATTGATTAGGATTATTGTTGACCGGATGATAGCAGGGAACGACTCCATCATTAAGTGATAATGTTCTGTGGAATCCCTTGAAATCTTGTACAAGTATTAGGATGGCTTGGTAGTTTATAATTAACATGGAATTTTATTCTCTTTTCAAAAGTGGATGAAAAGAAGCTGGAAATATAAGCAGTACTTACTCTTTTTGATATTTGTAAAATACGAGTTCTGCCTATTTGAAAAACTTAGGCCTTTCCTATTTAAAATTCTGGAATTAATTTTAGAGCTAGAATAGGAAGAATATAATTTTATTTCTTTCAGTGTTCTAATATGGGAAAAATTACATTACGATAGTATTCTTTAACTTTAAGAAAGAAAGAATCTTTATTTTCCCTACCAAATATAAATACAGTAGCACATTGATATGACACAAATTCCCCTCACGGAAGAAAATTCCAGAGGATTGGCATAAAATATAAAATAACAGAACAGCTAAAATATAAAATGAAAGTCTCATCACGACATTTCTGTCTAGAATCCTCTCAATTGCAGTAAAATATTCAGCTTAACATCGCATCTACTGAAACAATCCATGTGAGATATACACTTGTTCAATTAATTACACACAATGCGTACACAGTTGTTCACAAAAATACACAAATCTGCTAGGAAACAGTAGCCTTAGCGAACCACACAGCAGTTTGTCTTCTATAGTTCTCATCTTCTACAAGCTTATCAAAGCCAATTCCCATATGTGATAAGCTGTGAATTGACTACAAGGCTCTGGCTAGTAAGAACCTGTCGGCCATCTTCAGCTTGTTGGCTGTCATCCGCAGGAATTTCTTACCTCTTAAAGATGGTGGGATGTGACACTCACATAGTTGCTAGAAGCAAGGTGAAGAGATCACGCCAGTCACCATCTTTATTGTGGTTAACAATCGTTTCCAGGCAATGATGTCTGGTAAACGCGGTAGTTTAAGCTGCGTGGTCCTTAACGGATAATTGTTGGCCCACTTCAGCAGCCAGAATTCAGTCGCACATAGTCTCCTAATGTGGGTGCTGATGCCCACTATTCAGCACCATACGATATGGCCCAATACAGTGTGGTTCTTATATATCGTGCAGTTGTTGTAGCTTGTTTCACGCGTAAGAGGTGGTTTGGTTGTCCAACGTAAGAAGTTCATTCTATTTACAAGTATGTCAGTATGCAACATGAACGTAAGTCTTGTGTCAAATATTATCTCGAGATCTCTATGAGCTTTGACAATTGAAATAGTTATGCCATTTAGTTTGGTTGTACAATTAGGTGATCTTTTTAGAGAGTACACCATCATTACAGTCTTCTGTGGATTTAGGGCCAAGCGAAAACTATCTAAATATCCAAACCTATCTATAAAGAACTCCAGAAACTTATGATTTATCTTGTTACACAATGCACTATTGGTAATGGAAAATTGGATGGTCGTTAGAATTTTAATGTCGATAAGTGCATATACTGATAAGTGTATCATCCCTACCTTTGCAGAATGGGATCAGCATCGCGGTAAAGAGGAGTTCGGACTCCACCTTATAGAATTCTTGCATGGACTCGGCGTTGGAGGATATGATTCTCTGTATGTAAATACATGGAACGACAGGTTAGTAGGGACAGGAAGAACTTCAGCATGTTTCCCTTTATTTGGAAGGAGTGTTGGAGTAGATGCAGCAGGGCGCGTACATTTAGACTATCGAAGGCTGCTTTTATATCAGCATATATTATAGTAACTTCATTTCGAGCTTGGAAGGCTTTCAGTATCTCGGTTTGAGCTGTGAGGAGGTTTGTAATTGCAGATCTCTTGGTTATTGCATAATGAATTGATGAGGCTGACTGGCCAGTATCTGATCGGTCAACTTTGAAAGTAGAGCTTTCTCCAGTATTTTTAAGAGTGTGGATGCAGTAGCTATAGGCCTGTAGTACTCCATGAGAGGGGGCTTTGTAATTTTTAAACTTTCTTAGTAAACAACCTTAAGCAACGTTGAGTATCTGATACTTAAAAGAACGTTACCTATAAATTTTACCCGCTAATTAATCTGAAAATGGCTCTGTGACATCTACTTTAGAATTTATGTAAATGAAAATAGCTCACAAAAAAGTGGACTGTCTTTTCTCATTATTCACGAGAAATAGAAAGGGCAGGGTTTAAAAAAATGAAGGAAAATTGATATCGTTATTAGCGACCGACTATATTTCGATTCTATGGCTGTTATTGTGGCTCAGATAAAGTTCTCTGAACCTTTGGGAATTGAGGACATAGAACCTTGGGGACGTTTCAGCCAGCAAAACATATAAACCCTGTTATACGTGCACTCAGTTTATGGACACGATATACTCGTAAATTACGTTTCAATATCTTATTTATCTTGTTGCAAATACTAAAGAAGTTTTTAGCCAACTACCATAAATCGAGAGGTCAATGGAATCTTACCATTATGTTCTGGTTCAGAGAATGATATGATTATGGAAAGTATGTACTTGCACCTAATGTGTAAGCTAACTGCTTACACATTGAATGCAATCAAGGCGTGCCTTCTTAAGTTTATTTCTTGAATGATCCATTGCAAACAGTGGAAAGACAAAAAGTTATTATACACGATTCTCAAACTTCAGCTGAAACATGAAGCAAACTAAGTCTTAGACGAAATTGAAGCACAGTTTCTTAGATATTGTTTGTGAAAAGATAATTCTTTAAAAATAAGTGTGCAGCTGGAGTTCTATAACACATGACATTTACAATACACCAAGAATCGATGGTAAAACCAGTGGTAAATGAATTACAGCCATCTAGTGAGAAAAAAGTGAATTAATGTACGCATTTTTTAAGAAAAGATTTAACTTTCTATAATGAGGAACCTATCAACATTAGTGATGCGTCTGCATCTAATTAGTGTAAGTAATTTTATTAAACACTAGGTATTAGAACCGTTGTTCACATTCACTTGACGTCAATAACTAAAAGAGTTGCTAATCTCTTTAAATCCGGAAATGGACGAGGAAAACTCCTATTTCTTAAAGAAAGAATTTTGAATATTAGAGTGTCATTCAAAGTATGTGCTAAGGGGGGAAGAAGGGTTAAAACAATGCTTGACATGCATTACGGGAACAGATTACTAGATGATCCCTTATATTTCCATGCGCTGGTATTTTCCTAAAGCTGTTCCAGGAGATAATTCATGCAATAATGTCTCATCATAAATAATCACTGTGTCAAGCGATGACAGAAACAATCCTTTCTTCTGTTTTAGAGAGCGTTAAAGCTTCCACGTCTTGAGCTGTCGCCCACTTATCATATATAGCGAAAGTTTTTTATGAACTTGTTGTGTTCGGGTCACTACGTATAGCATCTGCTTATTTCATAAAAGACCGGCAGTTGTTTGTCTGTATCAACTTTGCTCACTACACCAACTTCCGATTTAGTGTACCTACTTCCTGTTAGCAACTTCCGGTCATTAAGAAATGGATGCTCCCATCATCTAGCTGTCAACGCATTATCCTCTCTTCCCCCCAATCCCAACAAACTCCCAAGAGTGAAACATAAATAATCAGCGAACAGTGTCCAATTGAAAGGAAGACTCTAATGGTAAAGAACAGCGTGTTCGGTGGAACTTCATCCACAACGGAGGGTGAAGAAGCAAATGGTGGAGGCAATGGGAAGCCTAGGCCTCCTCGTTAATCAAAGTGACGACTCTATTCAGGTCCGGCTACTGGAGGGAAGGCAAACAACAGAACAGACAACCTAATTAATCACGCATTTGACACTAATTCATCTTCCTTACAATGGTCCTTGCTCGCTACAGTTAAGTGATTGGTAGAGGAAACAGTTTGCTGTACATCTACCTCCTTTATGAGGTCCATCGAATATTCGAATAGATAAGGGGTCTCGTTTTCTTTTCAGACCGCTTTCCCGTAATATTTAACTCCTTATCCTGCTGGTTTGGAATTTTTTCAATAGAAAACTATTGTCGAGGGAAAGTTAAACCATTGAGAGCGCATGGTGTATTCATTTCTCCATGTAGCAGTAACTCTCTTTCTCTGTTTCTTAGTTAAAAGGAAAGGAACCCACTTCTTTAAAATCGTTAACTGTTTATCTAGACGAAAAGTTTCTAAGATGTTTCGTAAATTTCCTTAAAACTAGCTCTAAATTAGGTCCCACATTTCCTTTCAGCGGAAGGATAAAGACTGGCAAATTTCCTATAACCTCGAATCACTCCTCTCATCTCGAACCACAGAGCGGACTAATTAGATAACTCGCGCTGACATTACACCCTTTGCTAGATTGGCCGACTGCTTTCGTGGTGCCTAAAGTTTCGCTGCGAATCAATAGAACGCTTTTATAACCACTCACCTCCGCTCATCTCATGCTGTTCAAATACTTTTACGTAGTAGCACGTTCTCAATAATGTAGTGCGAGAAATGTAATTTTTCAAAGTGGGAAGTGCTCGTTTACTGAACGCTAAGATGGCGCTGCTGAACTCACACAGGGCTTAAACTTAGATGTTATGAGAAGTGGAGGTTATTTTTAATCGAAATAAAATCAAATTCAATTTATGTAGCGTTGTTTTTTTATGTAATTTTAAATGTAAAATATTATTAAAGATAATGATTGGATAATCATCACAATAAATCTTCCCAATAGATAAAGAAATTCTTAAATAGTGGGAAAATATTTTTTCCACTACAAAAAACCGGATATACAAAGAAACCTTACTTCCTCCGCCTGAGATCACTTATATAAAAATCCTTATATAAAACTTGTATAAGAATTCCTCCAGTCTCAGACGGAACTCGACACACCTCTACTGATCAGTTACAGTTGGAGAAACCACTGTCTTCAAAAAGAACAAAACTTGAAACCTAAAACAGGACATTTATTTTAACTTCAGCGTACCAGCCGAATATTACATCCACCCTTAGACAGCAACCAAATGCTAGGATGATAAATACAACTATGAAAGATTAATACAATATCTATACTGGGTAAAATAAAATAAAGATAGTGATCAAGTCAACAATTAATTACTGAAGTTTAAGACAGATTATGTTCAACATAAATGCTCTAAATACATTCAGCATCTGTACAAGAAGATTACAGGGATGCTGACAATATGCTGCAGGCTGTCTGGAACAGGAGAAGGAGTGCATCCTCTAACACAGAAGCCATGTAAAGCGATGGTGAAATGAAAGATCTAAAATTGCAAGATTGTGTAGGTATCAGCAAAACTTTTGAAGTGTAGGCTTTGTCCACGCAAATCGTCTCAATGTTGATATTTAGATGGTTGAGGAGTCCAATCGTGTTTGCTGGAAACATATGGCTGAGCGAGTTGATTTGGTTGAGGGCAGGTCTGATCAAAAACGTTTGCCGGTTAGTTATTTTGCTGTTCTTCGTGGACAGGATAAGGCTATCGATGTTAGGAGTATCCGGTCTACCCGAAATGAGTTTGAAGTGGGTAATTATGTTACGAGTGGTGATGATTTGCTTCCAAACGGTCATTCCATGCAGCGAATGTAGTATATCCCTAAAGATAGTAAGAGGATGTCCTGAAGTCCTATTGAGGGATCGAAGAAACCAATACTCAATCTTCAAGAACTACCGCAGATAGGTCGGAGGGGCAGAGGACCATATTTCTGATGCGTAGATTGCCATCGGTACCACAAAAATTTCGGGCAAACTTAGTTATCAGCTTTCTATTGCCGTAACAAACAAGTTCCTGTCGAGCCAACCAAAGGGCTGCGAAGAATTTGTTACTTGCTTCCTTGAAGTACTCCAGAAAAAACAGGTTCGAATCCCAGACCAAACCTAGGATTGGTCTGGGATTCGACTGTCTCTGATTGTCCTTGTGAGAGTTGACAAATTTAATTTGATGTCAATTTATACAGATGTGCATTGGATTTATTCTTCTCTTCTCTGCCCAGATGACGAAGATGTTCGTCATCTGGGCAGATTTTTCGGCATTTAGCTCAAGACCACCAATGTCTTAAGCTAAATGCGAAGAAAGGTGCTTAGCTCAGAGATTTGTTTTGTTGCAGCTCTTTGGACAGAAAGCGCATGCTCCCGCTGATCAGAATGAATGAAGAGCTTCAGATCGTTGGGGTACGATATCATGTTTTGGAAATTTGCTACCAAAGGTGCCAAAGCCACTGTAAACAGCTCTGTTTAAAAAACGCCACCCTGTGAAACCCCTCTGAAGGCAGTAAAGGATCATGAGAGATCACTGTGCTCAACAAGGAGCCGTCTTTCCTGAAAAATTCTTTTGAGTATAGTGAGGAGATTATCGGAGTTCCTGAAGTAGTTCTTCAGGCTCTCTGATAATAGATGTTAAGTAAAGATGTGATGAAAATCCTGTCATATGCGGATTTAACGTCAAGAAAAATGTCGAGCTGCGTTGGAGAATTCCAAGCTTCCTGTATGTGAAACAGCATTTGAAGGGGATTGGTAGTAGTAGATCTCCTTCGCAGGTTTAAGCCTCGAGTTCTTCGAAATGGGTTTGCCGCAGTGGTGTGTCCAAATTTGAGGTACCGAAGATATTCGCAAAATTTCATTAAAGATATGTAAAAGAACATTCACAATGCAGACACAGGATATTTTAATTATGAACAAGGGAAATCCATCAGACCCGACCATAGCTTTGTTCGGTAACTCGTTTGTTACTTTCAACAGATTTTCCTTTTTAATATTAAATGTAGACAGAGGAGTCAAATCGCGTAAAGGGATGGAGAAGGGACGATTAGATTCTTCTTTTACGCAACTCTCACCAAAATTATTGTCTGCCCATTCGATGAATATCCTTGTAATGCTTTGCAAATGGCCGTTTCAAGCATACTGATCTGTTAGCTATATATCTATAATTGGCTTGTCGTTTTTTTTCAGAAAAGATGCACGTTTCTTTTTAAAGTTAATAAAATCGTGTGTGGTTCCAGAACTCTTCCATTTCCTGAAGTCACGATGCTTATCTATAATGGCGGGCTTCAGTTCTCCTGAGAACCATGGTTTTGTCCATTTAGAGATTCTAATATTCTCACATTACAATAAACAGATTAAATTTGGATAAGTTTCTTGATTTCGCGTCATTAATGTGCTCCTCAAATTTTATTTAATGTGATCAAGGAATTTCAAGATTTCTTTACTCTATGATATTTGTGAAGTGTTATTTTATTATTTGTATTTTATGTCAATTTAAGAAAATATAGGCAAAACCATAAGTACAGTTTATTCCAGAAACCTCCAAACTACAGTATATGTAAGTCTTTTCTAAATATGCTTCAAGAAGTTTCTTCAAGTGTTTTTATCAATTTCTGTGAGCTTCTCTAAATAATTAGTGTTTTCTTGTGTTCTTTCAGCATTTTAGTCTTTGAGCTATACTCATGACATATTTTTTCTTAGATCTTTCATCTATTCATTACAAAAATTCAAACTCTTATTAGTTTTCAATCTAATTAGAAAAAAATGGCGAGATAACATTCTCGAAAACTTTTAAAAATCCTCAACAACACCCTTAAAAAAATGCAGTCGGTGAACGTGAGCCTTCACTCATAAATTTCACTGTTCCTTGTGATATGGATATTCCGATTCAAGCACGTGCTTTTTCTGAAGATATTTCTGTAAACACTTCAAAATTATCAATTTTAATTTCACTCAACCAGTCTGGACACACCTATCAGCTAACAGGCATCCCCTGACTTTTCTCCATTATTTCTTCTGGAACAATCTTCCGAAAATTACAACCTACAGAAATTGAAGTCCATCGTCAATGTCTTATGGGCCACAGTTCATTCATGGACAAGAGTATAATAGGTTAAAATGACCTTTCGTGTTGGAGATTAACTAAATATTGGAATGAGAAGTAATATGATATTTAATGAGCCATCGTTTTGAGATTCAAAATGTTTCAGTTCAAAATAATTTTAGTTCTATATTTGCAATTTTGGATTCTGAATTTTGTATTCTGCCTTTTGACTGTTTACGTATTTCTATGTTCAAAATATTTGAATTCGGAATTCTCTTCGCAATTTTAGATTTAAAATAGTTTTATACCAGTTGAAACTGCAGCTTCCTAGCAGTAAACGAAGATGTTAAACTGGAGAAAATCAAAACAAAACTTTGAATAAAATAAATCACTTCTTGATGTTTTCATTTTCGTCCACGTGGGTAACAAATTAAATTGTCCCACTATTGTATACAATAGCACGAGCATACGACAGTCATAAAATGGCACAGTATGGGGTTTAATGTTCTTTAACTCCATATAGTTTGGATCTTTGAAGCTAAAAGTTGCTTTCCTTTCTTGTGTGCTCGCAGAAAACAATTTTTAGTAGTGCTAGTACTTCGCAAGGGCTTTTACGACTACTGTGTCCTGGTATTGGCTAGTTATGCACGTTCTCAGACCTATTTTATGTTGGAACCACTCTACATAGAGGAGAAGAAAGAATTCAGAGTTCAGTCTCTAATGATTATTTTAATGTTCAATTTTCTTTGTAATTGGCGTTCCATTCTGTTTCGTTTCTAGATGGACTGTTTTTAGCTGTGTATCCATTGAAGCAGATAATTCTGAGAGGCTCCCTTATCATACAGAATCTAACGATCTCTTCGCATGCAAATAGTACTCGTGAATTTCTATTTTTATTTGAAATAAAGATTGAAGAAAAATTCATCCTTGGCGAAACATAATTCTTTTTTTTTTTGTTTGTTTCAACCATGAAATGGAATTTTTATTTTATGAGTAATAAAGATTGCAGTCTAATGTTTTGGTAGATAGAGTAACTTAAGGAAAAATTTCTTTCATTGGCTCGTTTCATGACCTCTAAATTCTTTATTTTTTTCTCCCTTATCTTTTATAGTATCATGCCACGACAAATTGGTGCAATTTTATTAAAGAATTGACTGCTGTGTTTGCATGTTAACTTTTATGAACCTGAACACAACCGTTACATATTTATAAACAAAGAACTCTAATGACAGGCTACTGTTTATTTTATGCTGTTTGGGACTGATATGATGTTTAAATATACCATATCATTATTATAATTTTAGCTTCAGATATTGAAACTCTAAATATAGTCAGTGTAATATATTACTTTGCAGATCTTTCTTTATTACCTACTTTATGGATCTAACACTCGCTGCTGATTCCACAACTAGGAGTTTGAACCCTTTCGATGACTTGGAGAACTCCCTAAGACCTTTTCAATCTGTCATCTCTCAAAAATGATAAACCGATCCCAGAACATATGCCATTTGCAGATGCGAATCAATACCTCAGAGCCTCTACTACCTTCCAACATAATTGAGATATTTGAGCTATGAGAAATAATTATTAATTTAGGAGGCAGGAAAATGCAATTTACTGCTTAAAAGCAGGTCATAAAAAAGCATGCACCAGGATACAGGTAGAGGAAATATAATGGAACGAAAAAAGGACCTAGTTCTCTTCACACAGGGGGTGTGATAGCAGGTTGTCATTATACGTCTGCTCACCAGGCAGTAGAAAAAAGTGGGACATCCACAATCATGTACTGGAAGCATCGTTCCTAATGTAAGGCAGAAAACAACGCAACTATTTTTCTCCAGCCAAGCAGTCCATAATCCCAAGAGAATTTCGAAATCGCAAAGGAGCCCTTAATGAACTGACTCGAGAAGTGGGATAAGTGCAGGACTAACAACCATCAGAAAAACTCTTCACAGAATAGGTTGCAATGATCGTGCACAATCAGAATAGACGGAATATTGTACAGAAATGTACAATACAGCCTATTTTTGATGCAGAGAACAGAAGCATTGGACGTTAGAGATAGAATGATGGAATAATATGGAATAGTGAATCATGTTACACCGTGTAGGCATCAGATGGATGCAGTGGCGGTTCCAGTAAGAAGGGGGATCCCTCGAACCTGAGTAAATTAGAAAAAATACTGTATTTTAACGATATTAATCCAATCTGTTAATCACATATATCACCATCTTCATCACTGTATTGCCCACCTAGAAAAATAATCTGGATCAGATTGTTTTTCTAGGAGGGTGGATGCGCCTGGGTGTAACGAATGCCCAAAGAATGGTTTCACTAAGATTGTATTGCATCAACAATGATGTCCGGTGGGATAACACAATGGTAATATCCATTCCTGTTTTACTTAGCCTGGACATGGCCAACTGATTTTCATCAGCTAAATCATGAATCTCTTTTCTGACGATTTTTATTGATGTTGGATCTCTTGATCATGAATCTCTTTTTTGACGATTGATGATGGAGAACAGTGTATAAAGGTCATGCAAACTGAAAGTAGAAACATCAAACAAAGACTGGTATGAACTTTATATAGACACCATGTGTAAATTTTCATATGCTAGATATTCATAAAAGTATACAGGTGCAGTGCAATGCAGGAGAAAACAGATCATATGAAGTGTGTATAACGAGCTGAGTGATGCTCGTTGTCCATTCGTCAAAATTAGCGCTGAGAACCGTAATGCAATTTCTGACTGCAGAAAGAGTATTTCCAGACGAACTTTTCGTCGCTGAAGGTTTTTATGCATGGAAGCAAACAACCTGCAGGCAAGCAACAGTTTATAAGTGGTGCAAACAATACACGGAGAGTTGTTAGTCCACCGAGGACCTGCCACGATCCGAACAAGCACATCAAGCCATTAACGATACAATTGTGAAGGTGAATGACCTGACGCAGGCAAATCGCCGTGCAACGTTTCGTGAGATAGTAAAAGTAGTGAATGTCAGTGCTGTCAGTGAACACTACTCAGGAGGATAATAAAGAGTGAATTTTCTTGTATAATGGAACTAAACACCGCAGTAAGCATCGTGTTTAATATTGTGTAAATTATTTTTTGATTGGGCAGCGCGACTAAGGATATGAGGCGATTAACTATATTAACTAAGAGAAAGAAAGAAAAAAATACATAAAAGTTCATCACTTCTAGATGGCATTCGATCCCAGGATTACATGATGTGGCAAGGAGAGCGATCGTAACCAATGTTCTTGTCTTGGAGGCTTTCTCATTTTCAAAGCAAAATGAATGAAGAAAAGAAATAAACTTCTTTGATCGAGTGCTTGCCAGCGTCAGGTCGCATGTTTGCTCCCAGTTTAGTTACTATGTTCTAGTATCAGCTTCACCAAACTGATCCATATTTGACATCTACGGAATCCGGGAAGTGTAAGCTATACGTCAATCCTTTCCACTTAATTCCACAAGTAACAGGTACAGTGCAATTTCAATTTTAAAATTAATATTAGACGGCCGATAATGTTACTGCTGATCGCCAGAATTCTGGAACAATAGGCTTCCAAGGTTAAAAGTGCTAGTATAGACCCTGCAGTTGAGATAATCCAATCAATTCCCTTAGGAATTTTCCCCCAAGTCCAAGTATAGATCTACCCTACAAGTATCCTTAGGGCTTGTAAACAATTGTCTGGAAATTTCCATTTGGCCTAACAATGAAGAAATCTAAATCTTCTACCTGCCCACGAAAGGAATGTGCACAATTAAAACGTCTAAGTGACAGGCCAATACGTGCCTCCGGTGTTCAGCCAACTAAATGTAGCTCTAGGGTTTCTAGGAATAACTCCCCGACCAGCACTTTCAGATTTCCGTACAGGAAAACCACAATGAAGAAAACACTTGGAAAAGCAAAGAATACGCGAGATAATATTACAATTATTGGACACCCTGATTCTTCGGACGGCATACCTGAACCGAGGACGCCCGGAGCAGTAACCCACACAGAAGACCATAAACCACGATCTGTTGCGATCTTTGAACCCGGTAGCAAAAACAGAGATAAAAAAAGAAAAAATTCAGAATTTCATGTCACTTGTATTAGCGAGATAAATAATTTTAAAAAATATATATCGGCCAATGGGAAAAAACTAGAAAACTGGGTACAACGTCTCGAGAAAATTGAGGATTTAATATTACACAGAGAAGGGCATGAAACAAAGGGCATTGAGATGATACTTGAAGGCATTAACAGAATAGCCGATACTCTTGAAACATACCCAAGAACCCCGAATAGCTCAAGAAAAGAAAAGGAAGCCGTACTCAAAAGGGAAGTGGGTACTCAAACATCAGATCCTGTCTCTTCCGCGCCCAGTGAGACTGTACCGCAGCAACCTCAGGTGCCGATTAATAATAATAATAATAAACCTGCTTTTGAGGTCTCTAGTCCTCTTGAAGAAATGCTGAGGAATTCTGACTATTTAGAATTTATCAAAAAAATCACACAAAGAAAAACTCCAGATTCCTTATTAAGAGGAGACAGATCCTCTCAGCTAAACAGACCGAATCAGACTACACACCAGTTACCAGCTGCACAAGGAGAAATAACGCATCAGAACACCAAAAGACCAACTAAAGCGGCCGTCAGAGGTTCAGAACTGAACTACAAAAATTCCAAACAGCCCAAATCGAGCTATCTGCAGCAAAACATACAACAGCATTACTTCCGACCAACAATGGACAGTAATGCAACAAATACAACTGATGGTCACAACATGCCGTTTGAAAATAGTTCTAAGAAGACAGTTGAACCAAGAGCATGGAGAATGAAATCAACACCTATCAACAGTAACGTTACTTCCAAGCAAGACAAGACCTTCTTCACCCAAGCAGCCCATAATCGTGATGCAGTTATTGGCTCTAATCCGAACACATTGGGTATCAAAACAGTGCAGCGTAGAGGAAGGAGGGCAAGGCCTACCAGCATTTTTATAAGTCGACTATGCCCGGAAACAACAGTAGAACAAATCGAAAACCTTCTGAAGCAGCTCAACATACCCGGTACCCCCATAAAGGTCCATACCAGGCATCCGTCCTATTCCTCTTTCCGGATTAAGATCAAAAGTCCCAATATAGAAAGATATCTAAACACAGATATGTGGCCCGCAGGTCTCTTGGTAATGCCATCGTTTGGCAATCATAATGAACAGCCGGCGGTACAAGCGATCACGAGACCAAGGACGGACAGTGTGCCTCTCTCTGCATAGCTAGGCAGCGAACCAGACTGCCCCTTCCAACTTACAATCATGCAGATCAATGCACAACACTCTAGATGCGTTGCTGATGAGATCAGGCTCATTGCAACAGAAAATTTATTTGATATAATATGCATTCAGGAACCTTATGTCTCCAAGCACATTTATGGGCAATCTTCCAAAGTTATGGGATATCCCATGACTACAAGAATCATCCAGTCCTCTGCAACAAATCCTAAATCTGCCATCGTCATATTCAACAACAAGCTGGATATCACTGTTATCTCTGGCTTATGTAATCAAAATTCCACCTGTATTTTAGTCTCTACATCAACTTTCTCGTTCTACTTACTGTCACTATATTGTCCACCATCAGCAGATATTAATTTATCACAAAGATATCTAGAACAGGTGTTTGCTATTTTAAATCCCACATATTTAATAATTACAACTGATTCAAACGCAAAATCTTTCTTATGGTTCAGCAGTGTCTTGGACAACAGAGGTAGGATTTTGGAGGAATTTTTATTCACCTACAATTTAAATCTGCACAACTTACCCAACCAACCGCATACCTTCTCAAACGTCCACGGAGAATCAAACATTGATTTAACCATTTCAACGTCCGCCATGTCGTCGAGGATCTCTGATTGGACCATACATACTGACTACACAAACAGTGACCACCGAGCAATCACTTTTAAGGTATCTCTCCTTCCAAATTCTACAGGTTCCCCCTCCTTCTCCTCCTCCAAAAGATCTCAGAAGATTTTCTATCAAAACCATCAAATGGCCTTTATTTATGTCTTCAATTCACCAGGATTTTAACGTTGACACTCGCCGGTCTTTGAACCAGTTCAATTCCTCAGAATATGCATTCTATGTACAGGCTGCCTTACTTCGTGCTACAGAACGCTCCGCTAAGAAGAAAATTAGCAAGCATACTACAGTTCCATGGTGGACAGCTGAACTTTCCACCCTGCGCAAAAAAGTACACAAAGCACGCAGAGACTTTCAACGGAGAAGGTACTGGCCTGAACCAGAAGTCACCAGACTAAAAAATATCTATAAAGGCCAGCGGAATGAATACGCAAATACAATTGCAAAACAAAAACTTGCCTACTGGCAACACTTAGTTCACTCCACAGGAAATTCTGATCCCTGGGGTCTATTATATAAAATTAGCAAAAACAAGTATCACTCTCATGAAGTGTACAACACTGTAGTGAACAACAACACAGAAACCACTAACTGGAATGATTCAGTTAACGCCATCCTGGATCGCTTGCTTCCCCTGGACGATCTCACCACAGAAACTCCAGAACAAATATCTATCAGGAATAGTAACTCAACATACCACTCCTCATATGCAACAGATCTCTTCACTCTTCCCGAGCTAAAGCTGGCCCTAAGCAAAATAAATATCCATAAATGTCCGGGTTTAGATCTTGTGGAAAATGCTGTAATTATCAAATTTGCTGAAATCTTTCCAGAAATACTTCTAACTATGTACAACAAATGCCTTACTGAGGGGATATTTCCAAATCTCTGGAAGGTAGCTCTGATCAAAATTATTCACAAGCCGGACAAAAATAAATCTGATCCCAAAGCATACAGACCCATCTCTCTTTTGGCAAACCTTGGCAAACTATTTGAAAGACTGTTAGCACCCAGAGTAGCAGATTTAATTGAAGGACAAAACTTAATGTCTCCATCCCAATTTGGCTTCAAGAAGGGAAAATCCTGTGAAGACGCCTTGGTCTCTTTAGTTAACCACATATCAGCTTCGAGGGCAAAATATGAAATGGCCATATTCATTGACTTCGAGGGAGCTTTCGATTCCCTCTGGTGGGAGAGCGCTCTCAATCGTCTTACCAAAGCCAAGTGCTCTCAGCAACTATTCCAAGTTATTAGAAGCTACTTCCAAAATAGACTCATCCAAGTAATCTCAAAAACAGCAATCTCTCTCAAGGACCATCTCAAGAGGATGCCCCCAGGGATCAGTTCTGGGGCCCCTCTTCTGGAACATAGTTCTGGACAGCTGGCTCACGCAAAAACCTGACAATATCTCTGCCTTCGCCTACGCCGATGATTTGGTTCTTCTAATTCCAGGTCGATCACGTCTGCAACTAGAACAATCACCCAATATAACTCTTTCTCAGCTAATCAAGTGGTCAAGTATACATAAACTGCGAATATCTGCCACAAAAACAAAACTGATGATTTTTAAAGGCAAGTTAGATTATAGAAGACCTCCAAATGTAAAGATAGACGGAAAGCAAATCCCTTTTGTTCCTGAATTAAAACATCTTGGCGTAATTTTAGACGTCAGGTTAACCTTCTCCTCTCATATTAATCACCTCGCCTCGAAGATTAAGAAGTTCACTGCAGCAGTTATCCGAATTTCCAAATCGGACTGGGGACTAAACAGGAAGACTCTCTTACTATATTATACAGCAGTATTCGTACCAATAACATATGCTTCGGGAGTCTGGTTCCATAGAGCCGTTAATGTTAAACTCCGTTCCAAGCTCATCTCCATTCAACGGATTATGCTGCTTGCCATGCTCCGGGCCTGCAGGACAGTGTCCTCTGCTGCTCTGCAGGTTCTTGCTGGAGTCTTACCACTAGACCTGCATGTAATTTTCAAAGGACTATGCTATCGTCTAAAGCACGGAGTTCCCGGCGAGATTCTCGGCATCTCATGCAACTTAACTGCTAACATCAAAGACGAGAAACTGAGAATCTGGAATGAACTTATCAGTGTGTGGCAATCACGATGGGATTCCAGTACTACTGGTCAAGTCACCCACTCTTTTGTTCCTGCAGTTACCTTCCCTCTCAACAAGAGCGTCCGCCAATGGTTTTCTCCTAGCCTAACAACATCGTATATACTTACTGGGCACGGCTCCATCAACTCCAAACTATTTCAATTTGCCTTGTCTGACACCAATCTCTGCTTGTGTGGTGCTGAGGAAACCTGGACGCACATTCTGTGTCGCTGCAACCTGTACCACGATGACAGAAATACATTACAAGCTGCTGTCAGCAACTTCTCTGAAGGAAATGAAGTGGCGCTGACTGAAAATTCTCAATCGTTCTCAGCTCTACAACAGTTCTGCTCTGCTGTTTTCACTAAAAGAAAGCAACTCTTCTCAAGTTTATCAACATATCAACAACAAGGAACCAACCCAACACCTGCAATGTCTATAGCCTCTTGAAACTGATATCGCCTGCCATCTATTCTCTTTTCTTTTTTTTTTTTTTTTTATTAGCTGGTACCCCAGTTTGGGCAGCTGTGGATACAGGATTAGCTAACACCCATTGGTATACAGCACTACCTTCAGTGGGTGCGGTTTTCGTTCTTCCTAGGATAGGAAAAGACTGCTGTCTTGTGGTTCCTGGGACACAAGTAATACTTCTGATTAATTACGTGATGTGATTTGCTCTGTGAACATGATACATGTTCATCACACCTATAACATTGTAATTAACACGATTATATGTATATATCATTGTATGTATCATTATATATTGTATCATATATATATCATTGTATATATATCTATGCATGTACATAGCGGATTTGCCAGTTTCTGGCTAGGGGCCGCTTGCTGTTCTTTGTTAATAAAGAATAAAAAAAAAAAAAGTCCCATAGAGAAGTTCGTAGCGTATACCTATAAACTTAATAATCTTTTATAATGAAATTCGCTCAAAGCGGATCAATGTATGTAATTCTAAGAAATGTTACAGAAGTTTACTCCAAGGTTGGTGACTTCTTCTTACTAAGATGGTTCGCCTTTCATTTGTTGCCTGTCTGTTCGATTGCCCGAGCCATAGGATACGTCCTAAAGGAAACACGCACCCTTGGCCAGCTCTCCTTTCAGTTGCCTAGACAACGAACGCAGTATAACGTTACTAGTGTGTTTTAGTTGATGAAGAGAGAGCCAATGAGAGTGAGTTGCCACTTGGTTACCGACTTCTAGACTCGCTGTATGTGATGTCGATACCCTTTACATTTGATGGAAAACATACGACAATATATGGATCTGTATTAAGCCAAGCGTGAGTTGATGGAGCAAATAAAACGTTTTAACCTAAATAAAAGGCCATAACAAAAGTTATAGAACAACAGTTCATTTGCGCAAAAACTTGAATAATAAAAGTAAGAGACATTTTTAAATAAATAATAATGCACGATTCATTTCGGTTAATTCGTACTCTCACCAGGAGGGTTGGTAAGAAAATATTTCTTCCATATTGATCTCCTCTATTGTACCTTAGCTTTAGAATTCTCGTTATTACACGCTGGAAACTCAAAATAGGTAAAATTGAACTTAGTTTATACGATAACTTTTTTAACTCGAATTAAAATACCAAATTTGGATAAACTATGACTTTTATCATACAAAACATGCAAAGTTCATTTCCTTTTCTAATATCAATCAAAAACAATGGCCACCACCTTATTCAGGACAGTCAAACTTGATCAAATGAATTAAATTAAATTTATACAACCAATATATAGCTTCAACAACATCCAAAGCCTTACTAAGTTTCAAATATAAATAATAAAAGCATACAATAATCGAACAGTATTCTCGATTGAACATAAAAAGAGCGTTCTACTTTAGTAAACGTATTCACAGAGTAACGGAGTTAGTTGTTGGATTTACTGTGAACATGAGACAAGGTCTTCCATAAATTCATAATTTAAATCCCACAAAACAAGTATCCTTACCATAGAATACTTGCAATTTGCAAACACGATCTCTTGAAGGCTCTTGGTCTTAGATTTTTCTGTATAAATTGAAAAGCAACTGAACTCAAGCCTAGCACCCTTAAATTTCAATGCATATTTGCTGCTCCAACTGGCAAAAATTACTATATTAGAATTCCTGTCTGTTTTGGTATCTTTCAATGCAGGTTCACTATAGATTACGAATATCCACCATTGGATTTCTAGAAATGGAAGCTTCCATTCGCCCGTATTATTTCTTCAGAACACTTGTAACCTTAAAGATCGACATATTTAGCAATTAAAATATTGTTTCACTTGCCAGTTCTTATATGCTTAACGTTACTCGAACTTCAGCGAATACTCTTAGAAAGAACTTTGGATGACTTATGACAGTGTGTGTACAACATTTTTACAAATAGAACGTTAACTTCTTTTCTATTAGAGTATCTCGTAAGAAAACTAAGAACGATCGTACATCATCTTCATTATTTTACTGTCTTAGATTGCCGATTAATCATCAATTTACTCCGTCTGTGCCAGAGAAAAGGCAGTCCCCATAGAAAACTCTTCCTAAGAGTTTCTACAGTTGATGGACGCCTGCGTACATAATTTAAGTCAAGACAGGATGAAGTCTTATTGTTTCCATTGTCTCATGTGACATCTAGTAACGAACAGAAATTAAAACTCTGCGGTTAATTAATTAATTGCAGTTTTCGAGTTGGATCTGTATTCTTTCTCGTTCTCTGAATGTTCGGGAAAATTAAGAAGTTCTGCAACGTCCACTAATTTTAATCGAAGATCACTCAGTAATGGTTATATTAATGGTACAATTATAATGATCAGATGAAGAATACCTAAGATACGCTGGCCATGTCATCGTGAGAACATCCTTATGACAAGGTACCAATGGGGTTTCGTAATCTTTAAGTTGAAGGATCAAAAATAACGTTCAAGTTTCCTAAGTATACGAAATTCATTGTAAATTGTCGCAGACATAATAATTTATACTTCTTGTATAAGTTTCTCACAGTTAAACCAGCAATGTATTCCTTCTATTGAAATCGATTCTGAATTTTACTTCATACTTGAAATTATGAAGGTCAATTTGAAATTATTAACTTATAACGAAAAAAAACGTGACAATCGGCAGTTCTATTTACTAAGGCATTGAGGAGCTGATCTATTTATTGTCGTTCTATTTAATATGAGGAGAAGAGAGGTTTGGATGGTAATTGCAGCGATTTATTTTTCTTGTATGGTACTGCAGCTGCTGTAAATAATTTTTGTTCACGGTTTAAGAAACAGCATCTAGCAGAAAGAGGCAAAAAGAGAAATATATGAAGTAAGGCTATTTATTGTATTTTTATGAATACACAAATCACAATTTTTCTTGAAAGCAAGTTCCAGAAAACGAATCACTGTAAGGTTAAATAATTTTTATATTTAATGTTTAATCCTTGCTATTTCTCACCCCCACATTCTTATAATCCCCTCCCTAGGCTTACACATCATATCACAGTAGATAGATCCGTTTGTTATTCCTCTTGGTTAACCGGTGAGATGTTAGATGCGTGTTTGGTGCAAGGCAACTAACAGTATGAGGCGTCAGTATATTGTGTTCGTAAATTGCGTATATTTTTTGGTTGCTTTGATCGGTCGGTCTGATTTCGTTATTTAAGAATTTAAATGGATCGAATAAGCTAAAACTAAATGTTGAAGCATCACTTAAGTAGTCATTTTTTTCGCTTTTGAAGACCGCAAATGCTTCCACCTCATTCCACTACTTTCTTGACCATGATACGACACTGGTGTTTGAACAGCCATCTTCACTATACATAACCAATATTCCGTTATTATTATTTTTTTGTTTTGTTCGTCACCAGTTAAAAATTAAATCACTGCATGCTGATCAGTTTTAGTTGTACCGTATACTTTAAATACCATGGAAAAAACTGCCCACGCAACCATAACAAAGAGCAAACAAAACGAAGAAACTAGCATATCAACATGCTGGTTTAAGCGTATGCGCCTCCCCCCCTCTCCCCCACCAACCCTGCTGGGAACTTCCACGCTTCGAACGTGTTTCAGTTGAACAACCCTCTTTGTTTGCTCTAGGAGCTTCATAATTTATCACAAGCAAAAAATCTGCTCCAAATTGAAAGAGCTGACTGAATTATCAAAAATGCAGCTGTTCATTTATTCTTCTAAGATAGCTGTACAAGAAAAAGACAGAAAGACAATGGCAATTCGGAAAGAAGTAGAAGAAAGAAATTCGAGATGGCATGTGGAAAGGAAGAGGGAAAGAAGAAAACAGACAAAAAAAATTTGTGTCAACCTAACCGAACATTATCTCCCCCCTCGATAATTTCGGTCTCCATGCCTCCTCCTTGGTTCCACGAAGTATTAATTTCTAAGTGAAGCCCACTCATTCCGTCTTTCTCATATTTTAATTAAGGCAGTCTTTGGCAAGTACTTGGAAGCTGACAATGAAAGGAAATTATGAAGTGTTGGAGAAGTTCAGGCACGAATCTGACTTTATCAATTATTGTCGTCACCCGACTAATTAATACGTTATCTGTCAACACAGAAAACACGAAGCGTTCTCTGTTATGCAAACAGGTCCCCAAAGGTCGTTTCCAAGATCACATGTGCCTGGCGGCTTGTCAACCATGTACATAAGAGCAACTTGTGCTCGTCTGGTGTCACGAGCAGAAGTACAATCTTAGTAGTAGTAATTAAACTTTCCCAGAGTAAAAAAAAACGAGTGTTCGTAAGTCCTTAGATACCTGATTACAAATGTGGCAACGTTCTAGAACAAAAAGGACTTTGCTGGAATAACTGCTGTGCTTAAGGCTGTTGCAATATGTTCAGAAGAGACATGTGAGGGTGTCTATTAAAATTAGCAAATAACTCTCGAGAGAAACAGTAATGAATGCGAAACGAGAGAGGAATAAAAAGGCCCACTTAGAAATGATGGAAATAATGTCAAGTAATAATTCCTTCACGAGAATAATTACTAGTATATAACTTTACTCCTGCCACTCAACGCACACCTGCATATACAGTACACTTCTGCTTAAAAAGTGTCCTCCTTGTTTGGAGAGATCTTGGTTCGATTCCGTCGATGACTTGTGGAATTTCTAAAGGCCTCTTCAATTAGAGCTATAGCTCTACCATCGCAGATGGAGTAGGATTCTCCTGTGATTTCTTCCAGGTTTTTCAATCCCCACAACAAGCAAATTGTGTGTTTAATGGGCGGTTTGCATGTTTTGGTAGAAGAAAATCCCGAGTTTCCGGTAGGGAATTGTATGATTCCCACCCAAAACCAATTTACCTGCCCAAGACCAACTGACTATGGGAAAAGCCTACAAAATTCCTTACCGTACTGATAAGATCCTTTTGTTACAAGGTGTGGAAGGAACAGCGACCGGCATTACTATGGTACCAGAAAGAGAGTTATGAACAAGATGTCGTATTATGTATACAGATATTTCACAGAAAATGTGTCCACAATCACGATTAAAATATGATCTATAATTGTTTTCCACAATCGCGGGCTAATTTCAGTTATAAAATGAGCAGAGATAAAACTACTGATCATCAGAGGCCACCAATGTATTTATAGCCGTCGCTTTTAGCACCGAGTGGAAAGTCTATGATTACGATTCCTATTACCGATGGAAGCTAAAGGATATTCCCCATTGGAATGTTCTTTAACTACACTAACAGAGATGATTGATCTTATTATGGACGTCGCTGACAAAACGCGTGGTTTTTCATCCAATAAAAACACAATTTGCAGACACAAACCACAGCCATGAAAGGTGTAGATGAACCCAATTAAGCGGCCGACTTAGTCGGTCTCAGGCGAGAGTTGCATAACTTTTTTTTCTTCCCTAAAACTCGGGTTTCTTCTAGTAAACGACAAACCGACCGAAGAATACACACATTTAAAGACACAATATACTGAAGGCTCATAACCTAAGTTGCTTTGGCTCTTAACGTACACCTAATCCAACCTGTCTCCTACCCAACTGCGGCAGCACTGTTTAATAACTATGATTATAATTATTAGAATAATATAAATCTAATTATTAACATTACTAGAACTGTTAATAACTGTACAGGACTAGTTAATAACTATGGTTATATTGTTATATAATCATTGTTATTAACCATACATTTGGATATAATATTGTTAATTCACAGGGAGCTTTATCTTCTTACGACAATAAAAGATTAACATAAAAGAGAAGACTCTTCCACCTCCTTATTTACCATCTCTTTCCAATAATTTGCGCTAATTATCTCCACAAACAAAGTTGAAGAATATTTGGCTGATTAATAATAAAATTTAGATTCATATACAGAGAATTCCATTTCTTTCTATGCTAATTAACCTCGCTAATCCAAATACAGCTTTTATTAGAAGTCATTTCATAAAGAATTTTTAATACCTCAGGAGCTAAATCCTGAGGTAATTTCATGGGTCACAATTTACTGTAAAATAAACAGCAAAATCCTATTTTTCACCGCTTTCCTCAATGTATCACTAATTGCCTGTAATTTCGATAATTTTTTTCATCTTTAAGTGCTTAACATTCGTATGGCCCAAACACTATCTTGGAATAATTATTCCATGCACTTCCAAAGCAATGGGCTAGCAATAATTATTAAGAGCAATAACTATCATTTTAGGAAAAATCAAAGTCCATCTTTAAAAATCTGTACTTTCCATATTCATTAGCAACAGAAAAGGATCTTTAAAAACTTAGAAAAACCCAGTTGAAGAATGATCGCGTTAGCTGCAAGCTACTTTTAGCATCTAATTAAAGTACAGTGTATTTCCAAGTTGAGACGACTTTGTCGAAGAAGCCTGGGACCACAGCTGACAAAATATGTCAGACTAATTTAGCAGCGAGCCGAGATAGAAAAGGGGGGTGCGTACTTTACTGTCTTGAAAGGTAATTTATTTAAATGCGTAATTAGTTCGCAATTAAGCTTTTTACTATGTTGAAATACTTAATTAAGATCCTGGATAATTAATTTCAGAACATGTGTAGTTATATTTCTTTCTTTATCTTAATCGAAATCCAGATAAGATTCGGAGTTCTCAGATTGCCAGACAAGTTTCGCAGTTTGCTCTTAACTTTTCTTCGGTTTGATAGTTTGTACCACGAACCACTGAGGGAGTCATTTAACAACTACCTTGGAGATACAGACTAAATACCTGCCAGTGAGGTCTGATGGGATCAAGGATTTTACTCATAAATAGGCGATCATCGTAAGATCGCTTATAAGATGCTGCATCTTCTTATATAACAAACTGTCTCTTCTTTTCTTAAACGGGATTGCCCAACAAGCAATCTATTTACTGATGGCAGCCTTCCAACATGAAGAAAACCACCGGCACTTTCCGTATTTTCCAATAACAAAATGCAGTATTATGAAACTAGACAGATAATCTCTTTACGACTCACTAAGCCTCCTTCATCGAGTTAAATATAAACAGCCTCCGAGAATGACAGGACGAAAACTCCCATCTAATTCACATCCGGAGTAGTAGCTCCTTCAAGTGTAAGGACAGTTTCTTTTATAACACTGTGTCGTGTCTGTCCACATGAATTCTCTTGTTATAAGGCTTAGTAGTAGGCACGTCTTCACTTTTGAATCAAGTAAATGGGTCTTACCGTGTCTTCTAAAAAATATGAAACCACTGAGAAAAATTACAGTTTTCCGTCTGTTTGCTCATATTTGAATGGTAAACACCCATCTCGTGACATCGACATCCTTTGGTTTCTTTTGTTTTCTTTTCTTTTCTTTTGTTTTCTTTGTTTTTTTCTCTTGCTGTTGAAATGTCTCTCCTCCCATCACAGAAGAATGGCCCAAAAATACGTCTAGACAGAATGCAATCATAGAAAATAAAAGGTAACATTATGTTCTTGATGGCTATAAGATTCCTGGGTCTATCTAGCCGATGTCCGTAGGTAATTTTGAAGAATACAGTGTACGCACGCTAAGATGGCGTTGTTGCTGAACTATTCTCCTTGTGTTTAGTATCACCCGTAAATATTTTACTCGGGTTCTCTGAATGAACATTTACAAAAGCTCCTGAAGAATTTTAGCAATGCTTCCTAAACATGCTCATCAAATGAAACAAGTACTATTAGAAAAAAACATGGATCATTCAGTACAACTGTAATATTCATGTACTAATGGGCTAGTTTCAAGAAATCTAAATTTCTGAAACTTAGATCCCAGAAACTGTCTAGTTTCATATATCTCTGAACCAAAGATCGATTTATTTCTTAACTTCGAATGACCCAAACAGTTTTGTAACACACAACAGCAAAGAGAATCAACTTTGACACCAATTTATTTTCACTATACAAATTGAATGCTCTTTTCGAATAATTGGTAAACATTTAGAACTGACTCTCAAATCTATAGGTTTAAGTCGGGGAGAGGGAAGGAATCAGAATAGGGGTACAGAAACAGAATTGTATCTAAAACCTCCCCAGGGATTAGAAAAACATACGCTGCGCTGATAATTTCGTGGCGATCTGACTTTTCCTTCTTGAATATTGCTCCAAACTTTATATTATATACGAGGGGTGATCATAGTTAGTCCATCATTACTAACTGTCATACTGAAAAGTTAGTATGCCGTCTTCACATCGGGTGGTATTCATGGCTTGCAGCATTAAGACGAGCTTCGAGGAGAAGAATCAGGGACAGGGAAGTACATTTGTACAATTCAAGGATGCGACGTCTGTATTCCCTGTCAGAAGCTAACTTATTAAGGTCAGCAGCATCCAAGGACTGGGCACATGAAAGTAGCTGAAAAGGCAGGAACCTATCGGATAGGTGGAGACAGTTGAGATGTGGGCATGGAGTTGGAGTCGCTCTGAGGGAAGGCTGAGGGATTCTCCATGAGCACAGGTCCCAGAATAGTGATGCCGAAATCTCGCCAATCATCATTTTGATAGTCGTGGTAAGATGTTTCACCCTAATCAGCGTGGGGAGCCTGTGAATTTGAATCAAGCTGGCCATTTCAGTTGTCCTTAGCTGTGGAGGAAGTTTATGTTTGTTTATAGCCCATTTTAAGAGCCAAAACTCAGCAGAAAAAAGTGGCCTGATTGTGCTAGTGGTAGCCGATGCCCATACCTCTGTAGCATATAAAAGCGGAGAGCATACAGTGGTTTTTATATTTTTTCTAGTAGTTGTGACTTCATTGATATAATGTAGATGCTGTTTGGCAATCCATCGGAGTCGAGCTGCCAGGGTGAGGAGCATGTCTATGTGGTAACTGAAGCAGAGCTTATGATCAAACACAACCCCGAGATCAGTATGCTTATTGACGATGGGAATTGGAGAATTACACAGAATGGGCTGAATATAAGAATGCATTTTCTTTAAAGAGAATATTATAAATTCAGATTTTTCTGAGTTTATTTTTAATCCGAACTGGTTGAGGTAGTTTTCAATTTCTGTGAGTATATTATTAATTGATCCTGTTATCATGAGAAGATCATCGAATGGAGAAATCGGTGTGAGGGGCTCTATATCATCTGCATAACATAAGATATCATACTTGGACTCAACAAGTGGAGAGATAAGTACTAGTACTGTGAACAAGAGCCCAGATAAGACACCACCCTGTGGCACGCCTGAAGAGATACTTCGCTCGTATATGTGCCCATGGACAGTAAGCTGGATTATTCTGTTTTGAAGGAGTGACGTGAGGAACTGTAGAGCGTCTCCCTTGATCTGGTAGTGGTCTGAAAGTATCTTCAGCATTGCAGGAACGTTTATAGAGTCGAAAGCTGCTTCAAGGTCTACTTAGGTGACTGCAAGCTCTGCTTGGGATTCAAACGCAGAGAGGATAGAGCTGGTGGTGGCTAAGGGGTTAGTCACAGTAGATCTATGAGGAAGGGAGTAATGGATTTGAGGAGGCTGATGTTGAAGAAGTTGTTTAGTTAGAACGGGGAGAAGTACCTTCTCAAGGAGCTTTAGAAGACTTGAAGCATTGGAGATTGGCCGGTAATGCTTAAGAAGTGTAGGAGATTGAATTTTGGGGATAGACTTCACAAGGTAGATGTTCCACTGCTGGAGAAAGAAATGGCTTGACAAAACAGCATTAAAAATAGTTATAAGGGAATCCAAAATATATGGGCTAAGACGTTTGATAATGAATTGGGGGATTCTGTCCGCACCTGCCGTAGCAGAAGCTGATGTAGAATTAATGGCAGCAATAAGCTGTTCCCTGGAGATTTATACTGCAGACAGAGTGTCAGGCGGGATTCTAGTTGTTGGAGTATGAAGAGCAGGACATTGTTCCGTGTTCGAGGCAAATCTAGATATGAAGTCAAGCCACTGGTCAGGTTCAAGATTTAGGGGGAAATCAGAAGGCCGCTCAGAGTAGGGGCATTTTCCGCTACGAAGGGTTCTATCCATGCAATACTTAATTTCTGTTGATTTCTGCTTATTAAATGTTGCGCGAGCTCTGGAGTAGGCTATCCTGTCTTGGATACTGCGTGACTGCTTCCACATTTTGTGCAGATGCCACTTTAACTTGCAGCTCATGTTAAGATGGGGAGTCCACCATGCTCTGGACCGAGGCATGGTGGAAATTCTCTTTGATGCTGCAAATGTCGCAATAGTCTTAAGCCAGCTAGTAAGAAAATTCATTGCAATTTCTAGATCACAATTTTCTAAGACTGTCCATGGGATGACAGAGGCAGCCCCAACACATTTAGAAATACTCAAAAACCTGGGACTTAGTATTACTTTGGTATTAGTCGAATTCACAACATTGAAGTTTGGAGTAGGTATATGTAAAAGAACACCAATTGGCTTGTGGTCCGAATTGAAATAAGTCTCTGGCAGGTAATCAGGTGTGCAAGGAAAAGAAGCAAGGATGAGATCTAATTGGTTGTTACCTCTGGTCGGGAGATCGTTGATCATTTGTAACCCTGTACAAGATAAGTTTGATAGGAGCATTTGCTGAACGTTAGCTAGTTGAGGAGGAAGATTAAAATCTCCAGAGACGAAGTGCAAGGCTGAAGGATGAAGCTGGTTGTGCAGGCAGTGATCGCTGGCATAGGTGCCGAGGTTCTGCAACATCCCCCTTATTCACCGGACTTAGCCGCGTATGATTTCTTCCTGCTTCTACGACTGAAGAAAGCTCTGAAAAGCAAGCGTTTCGCGTCCGACACAACGATGCTCGCGGAGCCACAACAGAAGCACTTCGCAGTCTTTCAAAAAATGGCTTGCAAGAAGCATTTAATACGTGGATAAGAAGGTGGCGAAAGTGTCTAAAATCCATGGGAGAGTATTTCAAGAAGAAGAAATCCACATAAATTCAGATGATGACAATTAAGATAATATCTTGAACCAGTGCATGAATTTAATGATTACCACTCGTATATATAAATTTCTAGAGGAAGCCAGGAGACTGCAGTTGTATATTTCTCTTTAAAAGCTTTCCAGAGAGACAAAAGAGACATGTGTTAAAAATTTCACATGGATCAGATTTTTCCTTCTCACATAATTCTGGAACATCCGAAACTAGTATAAATTTCTTTAAGGCTGGGAGAACACTAACGGGTTGGAAGCCCAATCGAAATTGATCCTGTCACCTTTCCAAGAACTAGCAGAATATTCTCTAACAAGTTGCTATCAATCTGACTTTACCTGCTCCAGTAATTCCCAAACATCTGAAATATACTTCCATTTATGTATAGAAAATACCCGTAATTTTATGAAAAATATTCAGAATTTCTTAACATGAAAATCAAAATTGTTTTCTGTGATGTTACTGCGCATTACGAAAGAGAAGGTCGTTAAATAAACTGTTCAACATGACCATAACCAATATTGCTCGACTTGTCCATACTTTTAATTCGTATCTATAGAAGAAAAGTCAGAATAAACGATCAGTGTTTTTACTTATTCATCCATAGTTCATCCCCATGTCCCTTGCGGCACGTACAGTGGTCATAATCACTCTACTTGGATATCATGTGGAAAAGGCATGCCCCCTCCCCCGCTTTCCCGGGAGTTCTCTTCCAGCCAAACTGGACAAAGAATGGATGCATTTTACAGTCAAAATACATTGAACCTCTCATAGCTTTACTTGTTTTACTACAATAATAAAAGAACAAAGAAATAAATGAACAATTGGAGAATGTTAAAGCCAAGCTTTTTTTTTTTATATATATCCCTACCGAAACTATCAGGACACCATCATATTTGGATAAACAGCTTTAATAAACAAATTAATAAGGTGTAGGCCTCACCTGCGGCCTAATGACAGCGTCAGTCCGACAGGAAACACTTTCGACCAGTTTCTTATATCACACACAAGAGGAATTTGTGCGAATTCTTTCTTCGGCGCAATCGCTAATTCACTTGTAGAAGAGAAAGGACGGTTGTGGCCACGTCCTTATACAGAGTTTTAGTTCATTCCAAAGTTGTTCGATCGATTTCAGCTCTTGATTCTGGAATGGCCAAGGGATTTTATGGACACTGTTGTCTTCAAGTTTTTGCACTTCGCGCTGTATGGGAGGAACATGCTGGGAATGGAGGGGCCCCATTTCTAAAGAAATGTGCTCTCCATTTCCACTGAAATCTTTCATAATTCCGTGGTGTTTGAGCTGTAACAGATACCACGGAATTATCAACTCTGCATTAATGGTTTGTGGTATTGCAATCAATGGTTCGAGTCTGAATCGCAAGAAGCAGCGCCACACCATGACTCCACTTACTGCGCACCTTTATTATAGGCATGATACACTGCAGTATATGATGTTCGACAGACATTCTCCACACTCACATTCTACCGTCTGATCTGAAGACTGCGTACTACAACTTGCACAGGACTTGTTTATATTTTTCCATAGTCCAAGAACAATAGGCTACGCACAAATGACAAACGACATCTAGCATTCGTTTATGCGAAGCAGGCTTGTGAGCAGCAACTCTGCATGAAAATTCCTGTACCTTTCCATACAGACCTAGACACACATTCCTGTGGACTCTGAAGCTCCAGCGTAACGTTTTTCAAGGAATCTCTCTCTCTCCCCACTTGCTTCAGGGATCGATGATTCCTATCCATCAGATTTTCTGTTCCGTCGAAAGACACAATCATCATCATTATCCATCTCTTCTCTGCTGTTGTGTACATATTTTCAACCATAGATCATTCAAGCTTCGCATAACATCTCTTTTACACCGTATTTACCAACACATTAAGAGGAGTGTCTGAATACCTTTGGTAGAGTATAAGTACCAATTAAATCAAGTGAATTTTTATAAATTTAAAATATTGTAAATTGGTTCTTTGGTTTCTACTTTTAGGTAATTCAATGAATTCCGAGCATCTTTTACATTTAAATATCTCTGAATGGTCTACTGGGTTTTCGAAATACAGTGTAATGCGTGAATAGCAGTGGAGAACGATCATGCTTTAAGAATCTCGAAGTAATTTCAACTTTTTCTTTTTATTTTGTAACCGAACTCATTTAAGGGTGGTTTAATTATCCTGAAACAATGCTTCAATTTAAAGCGCATCAAAAGTAAGTAAGACATCTTCCCATGTGCTTTCTTTATCGGAAAAAGCCACAAGTAATCATTTTGGATCTGTTAATTGTCTGGCTTTCTATGACAGGGTCGTAAATAACCTACGGAAGCATGCCAACACACATAGAAGCGATAGAGAAAATAAAGAAATTTGTCGTTGATTCGCTAGAAAGTATCGGAGAACGAAAGTGAAAACAAACTTTCATCTGGAAGGAAATATTGGATATTAAGCGTGGAAATTGAAGATGAGTGTCTTAAGTTGTGTGGTTGGGCATGTATGGTTCTCTGTCGTGCTCTTAGAAAGTGGGGACAATGGAAAAGAGTAAAACATGTAATCACATGATTGGTATATGGGCTTACGGCAGTCGCCTGGACTCGTCAGTGAAACTCTTCGACTTCATCCATTACTGATAAAACTCTCCAGAGAAATAGAAGTAATGGTGTGTGAAAGGGGTTTTAGAGATTATCTAGATTGGAGGAAGTTTTAAAGGCGGGTCATTTTTCTTTTGCTTTCCAACTTTTTCTTTCTGTTGCGAGAAATAAAGTGCTTATTTTCTGCTTTTTTAGTCAATTCCATCATTGTGTTTCCAACGTGAACTATTCCCGCCTCCCAAGCAAGAAAGCATTAGAAACCGTAAGTGCAATGTTTGTTACTTTAATCACAAAAATTTCGATTATTGAGAAACAAAAGAAAGTCATAAATGATTCGCTATTTTTGGAGAAGCAATAAAAGAAGTAAAACGCATTTTCCGTTGTTCTGATGAGTCATAAACAACCGCTCTCAATAAATATTGCTAAAATTAAATGCAACAAAAAACCGCGAGCATTTTTTATTCAAATTCAAGCTTCTTGGATTGATATGTTTTAAAAATATACACTAGACATTCACTGAATTTACATTTCGTGTTAATGATGTTAATTATTCCATTTTAATGGTAACTGCCTATTGTATTGTAATTATTGTTTTATTGTTCAATATAGTGCCTATTTTCAGCTGCCTATTTTACTGGTGTTAAAATAGCCGCCCATTTTTATATTCTTTGCTGTGGATGCCCATTTTTTTTTTCTTATTATATCCGACGATTTTTATTTTTTGTTGTTGATGCCTATTTTTATTATTATAGCTGTCAATATTTTTATGAGGTCATACAACTTGCCTATTTTCCAAATGCACTCTACTAGCTGCCTATTTTTATTTCCCTAGCGCAAATTTCATAACGCAATATATAACTATATATATGTACGAGGGGAATTTCGTGGCCTGAATATGAAAGGAAGTAGTACAGTGTTAAAAATTTCTGTACTTAATGTATAATACTTCAAATAGTGAATCGCCAAGTTTCACGCAGTTTTAATAATGTCTTTTTTTTTTTGTTGACTTCAGGACCTGTAGTCCTGAAGTCAACAAAGTTGCGTGAATGAGGAACGGTGGACAAAATTAGTTGTGTGCGATCACCCTATTTCGGAAAAAAGGGATTGATGACATAGGCAATTCATGAGGATATAGTTACAACATTGGGGAGGATGTCCCTTTCTATTCCAAAGTTAAGAAGTGGGCAGGAGAATTTAAACGAGGGAGGAGAGCCTGGAAGATGACTCACGCTGGGGAAGACTTACAACGTCGATCACTCTAGCAGTTATTGACAGAGTGCATGATCTGGTGATGAGGAATCGACGAATAACAGTTCGGTACATTGCCAGTGCCTTGGGCGTTTCATCTGAACGTGTGTGCTACATAATAACAGAGGTTCTCGCTATGAAAAAGGTGTCATTACGATGGGTGCAAAAGTTGACAGCAGATCCAAAATACACAAGAGTTGTCAAGTCAAGTAAAATTCTTTTTCAGTTTTAAATGTAAGTGTAAGAACGAGCTGAGATCAGAAAGAATATAATTCCTGACGCTCCTCAGGGCCTCACTGTCGTTCGTTCCTTACTCGTGCAATTTTGTTATGGATGATTTTCTACAAGAACAGTTTGGTGGAGTGGAGTTTGCAGCATGTGGGGACCATTTGGTTATGCTTGTGCTAAGCAACTCTAGAAAGTAGTTGAATGATGGGGGATGTGAATGCGTTGAGTGGCTTGGAGCGCTGGATGCAGATATCTCATGATAAAACCAAGATGATAATGCTGAAAGGGAAGTGAAATGTCGGTAGACACACCGCTGTAAAGATCCTTGCGATCCCTGTTTCGTATGAGAGGTTGGTCAATTACCTGGGAATGATTGTAGATGAACACCACACCTTTTTGCCCCATGCAAAACACATATGAGAAAATTTAGAAATGTATATGCTAAAATAAGAAAAATAGTAAGGGTTGAATGGGAGGAGGATTAAGGGAAGGTCTCTCTTGACATCTTTTATGAATATATTTTGATCTCAAAATCTACATAAGCACATGTTATTGAGAAGAGTGTTAATTTCAGCTCAGAGGTTTGCCCTTCTTGGAGTGACCCAGGCTTGCAGAACGGACTCCAGTGATGCTTTATAAGTTCCGACTGGGCGGGAGTCCATAAATTTAATCGTAGCTAAAAGATTCTTAGAGTTTTCTACAAATTATTATTTATCAAAAGAAATATAGAGTATACGATCTTCCCCAAAGTTACATGCAGTGTATGATAAAGCAGAACTTAAAAAGGAGAAGAAAATATTTCGAAAACAGGTCATTGAAAATTAGCAAACGCGTTGGGATTGTTCTGTTAAGGGCCGGATTACCTATATCTTTCTGCCTAGGGTGGGTAAGCAATAGGAGATGGCAGACTTCTGGACTGCCATCTTCTATTGCTTGCATAATTTTGACTAGGCATGGATTATAGTCTAAGTTGTGTGAGATAGGGGTTGAGGAGAACCCCAGAAGTTTTTTTTTTTGACAATTTAGAGGACACAGAGCATATAATGACACATTGCCCATTATATAATGAAATTAGGCAGGACTTTAATATAAATTTTGGCACTAATGGCATGGAGTTTCATGAGCTATTTGGCAGTTAAGCAAATTAAAAGAGGTATCTGGACTTCCCAAGTGCCATTCACTTGAAAAGTAAGAAACCGTTGATGTTCTTATGCAGATATTGTAAATGTTGTATATGAGTTCAAAGTTCGGAGGTTGGAATTGAGTTGTAGAGTTAGAATTTTATATATTTCTTCGTATATAGTCGAAGTTTATTTACTTATTATTGTATATATTGCAAATCGAGGAGTTGGAGTTTGGTTTATTTGTATAAAGGGAGTATAGTTGAAATTTTATATTATGTAACAATTGAGGTTCTGTCATAAGTTATATTAACGTACTAGTTACGAATAAGAGGAAAAATGGAAATAACATCTAGATAGTATAGCCTTCTTCAGGCAGGGGCGGTAAAATTTTCCACAAGCCTAACTGTGTTAGATGGTAGTGGCTAAGGTACAAATATAGAGTAAGTTGTAATTAGTTGGTGTTGATACGAAAGGGCTGTTACTCGGGATGCACCGAGTCCAAGAGATGTCAATAGATGAGATGATATGAGAGTTCAGCATATCAAAAACACATAAGAGATGTCAAATCAATGAACATTTGTCTTTTTCAAGAAGATCCAGCTTATTTCCTTGCAAGGTTTGTGACAATGGATGAGAAATGGGTCCATCACTTTCAGCTAGAGAGGAAGGAGCGGTACAAACAGCGGAATCACAGCTCTTCTTCCCCTCTAAAAAAAGCCAAGTCGATTCCTTCTGCTACCGAGATGAGGGCATCGTTTTTCTGGGATGCTGTTAGTGATTACCTTCAGAAAGCCCGACAGTCATATTACATAGATCCTATGAAGCTTGCTTTTCATAAAAATATCAAAGATAAATGCCAAGGAAACCTCAGCAAAGGAGTCTTGTTCCACCAGGACAAGACACTTTCTCACAAGTCTGTCATTGCCATTGCTGACTGCATGAGTGCGACTTTGGAATCTTGGACCATCTCCCTTATTTATCAGATCTAATGCCATCAGACTTTCACCTATTTGCTAATTTTGAAAAAAATATCTTGCTGGCATCCATTTTGACATCCACACTGACGTCATTGTTGCAATGCATGCAGTTCTGAAGGCCCAAGAGAAATATATATACACTGTATATATACATACACACGTACAAAGGGCGTTTATATTTTATGGTAATTGCAACTTTATATTTGTTTTATTTAATTTCAAAGAATAAAACTTTCGAAACGTCAGTTTTTTTGACTAAATTTTTAACAAATGAGAATCTTAGATGGGATGGTAGTTTATATTCTAATTCAGTTAAAAAGTTGGTTATATATACATAAGTGGAGCACAACATGACTATGTTTAAATATTTCAAAATTGAATGCTTGTGAGAAAGATATTATGTAAAAATTAAACTATTTAAAGCAAAAATAAAACATTTTACTCCACATGTTATTACCAATCTCAATTATGCAAATAAAGATTCCCATGCAAATTATTTTCAGTGCACTGTTCTGACTTCTACTGATAAATAACAATAAGAATATTTTGAAATATTTTCGTTAGAGTCTCTCTGTCTATCTTGACACTAATAAACTACGAGTTTCCAGTAATACAATAAACAATGAAGTAGTTGTTTTTTGTAGCTTTAGAGTATCATAAAATTAAATTAATATCTATATACAATATTTAATTATCTAAAAGAAATTATTCAAAGGCAATTGAAGTCAGTTTTTTAAATATTTAATGTTAATTTTAAATGCCAATTAGCTCAATTAAATGTTTATGTACTATACTGACGCAAATAAACATATTCTTGTAAATTATTTTTAGCAGGAAAGAGACAGAAACATTTTAGTGAGGAAAGAGGCGATGCAACAAAGCTTAGGGTTCTCTGCTACAGAAAAATATGTGTAATATACGGGAAAAGTGTACATTGGTTCTCTCTCATTTTTCACTCAGAAAAAGCAGTATACAAACCATACATTAACTGTAGTTCTTCCATACTTCTTTTGAACGCCAGCAACATTGCTTCTATTAGCATGTTGCCCCAGAAACCTCGATCCATCATGTGTCACTATGTGTGAGGTGGGGGAGGAGGGGAGAATATTAGCACTATCGTTAGGTAACAATGTCTTATACTAGGAAACTTGTTGGTGGAATTTTCCCTTCAATCCATCACCCTGACAACTTTCTCTTTTATACAATAGCTCCAACAGAACTCTATCAAAACAATGGAATGCTTTATTTTTTTTCTGAAATGGTTTAGATGTGGAACAGATCTCTTCACCCAAAATGTTCGCATATATTGCGCATAAAGCAGATAACGTTATTATGTTTTACCTATATCGCCCCTCCCCGCTCGCATACACTCCATCACGTGACCATTATCATTATCCTAGGGGTGGCCTACTGTAGATTCTTCAAAAACCTAAGCTCAGTGTTTTTGTACATCTGTCTTATCTAGCTACTCTCCCAATCTTATCTTCTCTCGCAATATTTGTGTTTCGTTTACAATTTCTGGATGTTATTGCACTGAAGATATGTCTTTGTGAAATGTTTGCTTCACGTGTGATGTGGGCATTTACTATGGGACGATTTCTTAGTATCTCTTCACTCTTTTTCTCTGTGTCTCACTTTTTCTCTCCAACCTAATTTTTCTTTTTTATTGTTTCAGTTACGCTTTTATAACCACTGTACTGCAAAGTGTTTCGTTTTTTTTTTGAATCTAGTTTCCCTCTAGCTTAATATTTAAATTTTCTTATATAAATAAATTTTAATTCTATTTTATTTTCAGAATTAGTGTCAGATATATGCCAAAAATCTCCATTTGCATTTTATTCCGTGATAAACCAAAACAGGAACATCTTAGCTGTTTCTGGATAATTTGGGATTATGGATAAGATCCTATGGTGGGGTGGGGTATAAGTGAAGGACAGGAAGCAGAAAGTTGTTATTAATGGTCACTCTTCACAGTGGACTAGGATTATAAGTGTGGTTCCTTCAAAGTTCAGCGCTGGCGCGACTCCTGTGGTCTCTGCTTCGAACCATATCGAATAAATGGTACGATGTTGAAAACTGCATACGATAAGATGCTAAAAAGATTATAACGATACAAGTTAGAGTGAACTCTTTCAGAATTACTTGGACTGGCTTCGTGAATGATCGAAGAAATGGTAATTACATTTTAATGTTGCTAAACATCCTGCAGTGAGATTACGGATAAGATCCTTATGCTTTCACTATGCGTTTTACTGCAACAAGATTTAGGAAAATTAGGTCGATGGGCGGAGAAATGGAAGTTGAAATTTAACATTGACAAATGCAAGGTACAGCATGTGGGTAACAATAGTCACAGAATTAACATACCAGCAGTGTGGTGTTATACTCAGGAAAATAGAAAATGAAAAAGATTTTCGGTAATTGTGCAGTCAGATATGAAATTCTCTGAGCAGTGGCAGACAGCAGGCTGCCAGGGCAGCTCATGGGATTTTATCAATGATATACAGAAACTTTGTTAACAGGGTTAATGAGATGATTATCCCCTTGTACAGCGCCATGGTTAGGCAGCATCTTCAGTTCTGTATACAGGTCTGAAGGCCTCATTTTAGGAAAGATGTAAATTTGCTGGTACAGGTGGAGATTGGTTAATGGAACAAAAGCATACTCTTACTAAAAAAAGGTTTCACTCTGCAAATTGCAACTTCTGAAGACGACGCACTTTGGGAAGATTTAATTGAGGTGTTTAAGGCCTTGAATTGATTGAGTAAGCTAAATGTTGATGGCATTCTTGATGAGACTACACACATGAGGGAGCATAAATTCAAGTTGAGAAGGATGGTTGCCGGATAGATGTGAAAAAGTTTGCCTTCAACCAGTGGGTTGTGATCGTTGCAACAAACTTCCACCTGTTGTTATGGAAGTGAGTGTTTTGAATACATTCAAGGAAGAGTTAGATAAATTCTTGGAGTGTACGGATAGGTGAAATGTGTAGTTTTGTTTTTTTGACTGATGCTATATAAGCTTGCTTTCTTGCATAATTTGCCACTACTAATACTAAGGGCACACAATTTCGCTCCCTTAACTATTAGGCATGTTAAACATTCTTTTTTTATAAAAAAAAGCATTTTGTATTTAAATATCTTAGATATCTGAAATTCGTGCCTGAAAATAAATTCCTTTTCTAAAATAATCCAATTCTAAAAATATTCAAATCATAAAATTCTCCCCAGGGGCGGAGGATTTAATGGTTTAAAATTAAATGGTTAAAAATTTATCAATTTAAAAATTTTAAATAAAAATTATTTAGAACAGTTTTTATCTGTTTAATGCTTTAATGCCTTTATCTGTTTAATGCTTTACCTGGGAAGTTGTAATTCCCACTGTGTTTGATAACGTATATAATTATGTATTAACTGCATAAGATACAAAACATCTATTCAATATTTTAAAGCACAGATAATAAGCGGTTTTGGAGATGTATAATACCTTTCATTAAGTTAGTTTTTAAATGAACAGTGGATATTTAGGAGACCAAAATAACAGAACTACATTGAATCGTAAACAATAGCTGGAAATGGCAAGGCACGAATTTATCCTAGCCATAATGTCACGAAACATATCAACAACGCATACATTGTTACTATTGTATGCAGTTATCTTATACAATGATGTATAAATATCAACAAAATGCTAGCAATCATTTTGTTATTTTTATAGCATTAAAATTTGATATTTATTTCGAATTGAGAGAAACATGTAAGATTGCATCTTTGATTAAAGATGTGCCCTTTCATTCGCTCTAAGATCTAATGAATAGAGTAAAATAAAATTAGAATTAGGGAAAAACTGAAGACAAAAGAAAAAATATTGATAGAGAAACTGAAAAAGAGGGAGAGTAGAAAAAAATAAAGACAGGTGGAAAAGAATAAAAATAAAAACTAAAGAGGAAAGAAAAACAGATAAACACGATATGGAATGGTAGACACTAGCCTAGACAAAAATAAGAAATAAAAATATTAGACAGAGAGAGAGAGAGAGAGAAAGAGAAATGGAGGTACAGAAAGTGAAAGTTCACAAAATTTAATGTGTGCTTCGGTTCCTCCATCGAAACTTGGCAGACAGGCCAGAACAGTGATAGCAACTTCTTAGCGTAGAACGCTAGGGAATGTGAACGGGGACCCCCCATCGTGCAGTTTATTCAACTTTAGTTTCACATGGGACTCGGGATATCTTCCGAGTTATTGTGTTTCCCCTACGCACACACCTCAGCAATAACCCCTCGGGACCCAACCAGTAGAAGCATGCATTGACCAACAGCGATAAAACATTCCCGGCATGCGTCCACTGGAACACCGTTTTCCATTTCTAAGCTATAACGAGAATTGGATAACCGTCCTGCTGGAAAATCTGCCTACCAATGTTTCTTTTTTGTTTGTTTTGCTTGCTGTAGCCTTTTGTAAAATAAAAACAGAAAAAGATTTCTATTGTAGTGCGTATAGTTGATGGGAAAAAACGTAAAGCTGATATCAGCTAAGCTATGGTGCATTGTTATTTTTTAATAGAAACAAGTCGTAGAAAATTTATTCATTGTGAGGATGCATTGGTCGCTGCGAAGACAAAATCATCACTTCGTTAATATTCATATTTAAGAGTCTACTATGCGACACATCAATGATGTACTGTTTTAATATTGTACCGTATTTGGGATACAAAGATTACCTAAGAGGTTTACATAGTCATTCATGGAAGAGTTAATCGAGCTATGACAAAAATAATTAATAACTGGTAAGAATATATGGAGCTAACATTATCATTGACTAATGGTTTTCATATGAATCTGCGTGTCAAAATGCAAATATAACGTGCAATATGTCTTTATCAAATAAAGTAGATAAGTTTGAAGGCCGTTTTGGATAAAACATATGCGACCATAAAGTATGGAGACTAATCATATTATGCAACTTCTTATAAGATGATTGCGTACATCTCCTGCAGCACATGTTTTGATATATTTCACTGTGCGTTACAAATGTTCATACAAGGAATAAATTAATGTTTTTATAGCTAACATAATAGAAAATGGCATCCATATTTTTCCCTTTGAGTCGTCAAAATCAGATTAGGTTTTTAAGTAGTTTAAAATAGTGAAGGAGGATGTAATGGCGAGAGAATTAAAATGTTCTGAGGGTGACATATCTGTTTCTTTTAGATAATTAATTTGAGTGAAATTACACTAAAAATATGGTACAACGGAAATTTTCTACAGAAGTACTCCATGAATGAGTGAAAAATGTTGACAAAATGAAAAAAAAAAAAAAAAAAATAGTTAAAGGAGACAGCAATCGATTGTAGAAAATCATAGCCGATTATGAGATACAGATTTTTAATTTGACTCTAAATATTCAATCCAAAAGGGGAAAAAAATCTGTCCAAGCTCTCTGTCTGCGCCGGAATAATAGTGGTTATAATCACCAATCTCTCCACACCGCGTGGAAAAGGCCTGGGTTCGAATTGCATCAATGATGCTGGGAACTTTTAGGGGACTTTTTGGTTCCATGTGTGATTTAGTCGGTTTCAGGCTTGGATAGCAAGATTGCCGTCCCGAAAACTCGGGTTTTTCATCCAGAAAAACAGGCATATCGACCAGGGGACAATTTATGGGCACATGGGTTAGTTCTCGGGTGATTCTAATGACACTTTTTTGTCGGGCTGCTCTGAATTGTACTCTATTAAAATAAATCAGCTAACAACGCACTTTCCATGAAACACATTTTGAGAGAAAAGAACATATAGATTAATCTTCCACCTTATTCGTCAGATGTTCCATCACGATGTTTTTCATTTCTCTAAGTTGGAAAATCTCAGCGAGAGAAGAAATATTACCATGCACTTATAACTTTAAAAACAATGACAGATGTTCTGGAGGGTTTTTGAAAAGAAGAGAATAGGAACAAAGAGACTAGTTCAAAGGAGATAGAATTCGTTGTTGTGTACAGCAATAAATGTGTATTCATTACACAATTAAATTTAATTCTTACTTTCTTTATGAGAGCATCTTATGCTGCTCAGTAATCAATCTCTCTCTCTTTCCCATCCATGTGGCGGTACATAAAAAAGCATCCACCTTCTAATGTATTTTCAAAAATGTATATATTTAGCCTTCCATACCCGCATATAAATTTATTAAAATTTTTTTGGATTTTTTGATATACGAATATGTCGATAATATCTTAAATCATGTTACATTGGAAAACGATATTCTGTGATAGAGATGCTGAAAAATTGCCTTTCTTTAAGAACAGTATTTTATGAGAAAGTACGCTCTTTCTTAATAAAGATGTGTGATAAATAGGCATAGTAGACACCAATTGTATGCTCACATAAATATTTGCTGTTATTAATAATATCTGATTTAGATTGATGGGTATGATCAACTGCATAAAAACGTATATTATCTCGGAGGGTTGTTAAGTTTTATATGCGCTTTCGTATCCATCATAATATTTGGAAATGACCTTCTGCATGCCTATATGGTGTTTATATTATTTTACAAATATTAAAATCTTAATATGGAATGAAATTTAGTATCAAAATCGCACCTAGATGTTTTATACATCTACAACAATAATTACTCCTGCCTGCTACATACGAATTTAAAAAATTACTATTAACCTGTCCTATTTTCTTAGTTGTCCAGACGCATTTGTCTCTTTTACTCAGTCTGAAGTTCGCTCTCGCCATACTGATTTATATGGTTATAAAAACCAAATATTCTGTGGATATTAATGTATATCATTTCTCAACTTTTCTGCTAACTGTAGTCGAATTAGAAGTCGAAAACCTGTTTTCCATTTTAATAGGAGTATTTGTTCTTTTAGGTCTAAGTATGTGATTTTCTCCGAGTCCCTGTAAATCAAGCTTTCCCAATTTACATAGGTGCTGTACAGTGAAGCATGCTTTACGCCATACGCCCCTAACTCCTCAAATTTAAATTTTAAATATAAAAGAGTCCAACTGTAAATAAATTAATATTATGCATTTATATTAATGTATCCTCATAAATATGTAATTATATTAGTATATCTTTATTTATGTTATTAATGTATCTATATTTATGTAAATATAGATTAATTTATAGGAATTTAAATAAATAAATAAGATCTTTATTTATTTGTACCCTACAATACTCTTCACGGCACCATGCCAGGGGTTAATAAGCGGCAGCGATAACCTCGCCGGGATTATAAAGATTAATTTAGCTAATTTTATCGAAATTCAAATATTTATGAAAACTTTATTCATTATTTAAATTTGGAAGGAAAATTTAAATAAATATTGTATAAAGATAAATAAATCATAGAATTATTTTATAATTTATATATTTTGTATTCTTCTTTATGCACTCAGTTTCTAAGTATTATCTAATTTCAAAATATTGAACAGTCACTTTCGAATGTAAAAATAAGAAAATTTTATTTAAATTATATTTAGAGATGCAAAACGAAATAGAACTAATTTTAATAAATGCGTCAGTTTTATTTAAAACATAATATAAAATAGAGTATCTAAGGAACAATTTTTGGACATGATTTTGAGTAATTAAATCCAGTTTCTTAAACTAAAGAAATACATATTTCTTAATTCCCCGAATACATTGCATCTGAGTGTTAATTTATTCAGATGTTAAGAGATGGCAGCACTTGCATTTCTGGATTGTATACTTCTGCAGGAATATTCCAGATTCATGAACAGATTTTTTTTTTTTTTAATAAAATAATTTATTTAAAAAAATCTAAGAAATAAAAATTAGAGATTTCTAAAGTGTCTGAATATTTTAATACAACCAACAAAGCTTAAGCTATCAATGCAATCGGGAAGGAACTAAATATCAATTAAATTCTACAGGAACTAAATCTCAATTTAAATTCTTATTATATATTTTTATATAATAAAGTAAACTACATCGCACCAGCGCTGATAGATAGATAAACAGACAACGTGGAATTTCTCTTTATAGAAAATAATACGTGTATTAAAGTTTATCTGCAGATCGGAAGATTTCAGGACATTCTGCAGTTAATAAGGACCTCATATCGTAATACGCTAAATTTACAAGCTGTTTGCTTTGCAGTTTTCCAATCAATCATACGCAGACACCGGAACATTGAGTGTATTTACAGGTTTAGATAAGTGATGTTAACCGAATTATGTTGGTCGTCTAGCTAGTGGAGACGCATACTTCCAACGTCACTGACCAGCATGCTGAATAGGTTCATTATCCATGTACTTATTTACGTAATTAGAGGATCCCGGCAGCAGGCAATCTAGGGTTACTCCGTTGCATTTACTCACTTGACTAAACAGATTAATGGCGGACGTCACGTGTTCTAAGTCCACACACGGGGTCATTACACCTCTACACGACAGCATCCACGCTAAATTAGACCGAAGTCGTCTTCATGCTAGTAATCTTAATGGCTTTAGCTACACCACCGGCTACTTCCTGAGCGGGATAACACTTGGATAAGGTTTCTGAATTCTTCAGTTATATCTTTACTTTTCTTTTGAAGATTGTTCTACTTTGTATCAAATATTTCTTTAACTGCCAAACATTTTCAAATTAAATTTTATAGGTAATTGGTAAGATTAAATAAAGAATATAAACAAAATCCTGAAAGATATTTTATATGTTTTAGCGATGGTAGAAACGGCTTGCAAAAGATTAAAAAATAAATCAAAAATCGGTGTATATGAAAAATTTTAGAATTACAACCAGATGGAATTTAACAAAATTAATCATTTTAGTTTTAATTCCAAATGATCAAATAAAGTTTTAGAAAACTATTATTAATTAAGAAGTATCACTGTAATCGTTCTCAGGGTGGCGTGATAACTATCCACCACTCCTTTGTCTGGAGGAGTCCAGATTCGATTCCAGTCGGAGAACTGATAAATCTCTTAATGTCCTAGGACTTATTCCGTTTCTCTTTTCTTCCACGCTGCTAAGTGCAGTTGGAGAGTTTCGCACTTCACTCATTCGAGCATACATTTTGTCGAAAATATACGGCCCATGCATTCATCAGTGAGAGTCATCCTCCCTAAACGATATAGCAGGAACAGGGTTCTCCTTCAGCTTATTTCTGGTTTTTCAGCTTGTATAACGAGAAAATCGTCCCTCAAACACACACCCATTTGTCAAACGTAGTGCATGATAAAAACCATGCAAACTAATATATTCTATGAACCGGAACACTGTAGCCAAAATTAGTCGATAGAAAAAAAAACAAGAAACAGGAAACAACCAGTTAATGGGCGTGTGTTAATAGTAGGAGATTTTTCAGAACCTGAATCATAAATCAGAATTGAAACAGTTTTCACAGAAATTTGGATAAGCGATTCATTATATGAGAGCTAAAGTATGACAAAATGGCGATTTTGCATCTAATAAAACTTAGAAGCTGAAATTGGAAAATGATTTTGATCTGTTTTAGCTTCTGAATGTCCTTCACCTAAGCATTATCCTTAAAAAATTTGTATATTCGGTCAATTCGAGGAAATTTAAAATTTTAAAAAGACATAATAAATGTTTAGATTTACAGATATTTTTATGTATCTGAAGTAAGGTAATATTGGTTTGCAGAGAATAAGATTTCTAATGTTCTGAAACTTACTCTATTTTACAACATAAACGCAAATTATTAAATGGGTGGCGTTGTTAAATGGCAGCGATTAATTACCCGGTTTTAACATGGCTGCAGCCATACTCCTATCGAAAATTGCCTGTGACACCCTTCAATGTATCATAAACTTGGTTTGGATTAAGGTGTAGACAAAACAGTTCTAAATGGGTGGTTCTTATAGTAAACTCGTCATTAAATTGTTAAACGCAATACGGCCTATTCGCTATACAAATAATAATAAAACAATATCCTAGTGCATCATTTATTTCGGGTAGCACTATAAACTTGCATCCTAAACGGCTGACGTTTGTAACTTGGGTGGTGGCCAGCTTGTTTATCCATGGTGGAACGGAATTAAAACGCCCCTATAAGGATATGCTAGTATCTTCTCACCTGTAGTGGAAAATTGAGGTTATAAAAGCTGTTTGGCCTTTGATTTAGAAGAACAATAAACACATACATTCCAGTTGTAATTCTCGCGTCTGGAGAAACAAGCAACCATTCCGTCAGGAGCGTAAGGCGAACGACACATGTCAGAGTATCAGAGGCGGTGACTTGAAATACATACAGTTCATAGGTGCCAAAACTCCAGAAATGTCTTATATCATTTCTGCTTAAAAATGAACAAATGTTCATTTATCGTTGGCTGAATAATTAATTGTATTTTGTCCGATCAATAAGTGCGAAAGAAAGATGGTAAGTGGGAAAGTCTGAAAACTAATCACTCCTCCTGGGTATTGCCGCAAAAATCTTGCATAGTTCAAGCCGCCTCGTGAGACAGTCTCAGATCGCTCGTCTGAAAATAGGCCTTAGGAGATTTAAACCTCGCAGACGTAGAATTCCTCTGGGAGCAGTTTCAGCACAGCAGTAAGAGAATTTCAGAGGCACAAGATCTCGCCGTTGATCACCGCTGAAAAGGACCGAAAGAAAGGAATCCCGATATTTACTTGTAAGAGACAGTATTGAGAAGACTGGCGAGAAGTAACTTAATTAAGATTTTTTCAATAATGATGAATGACAAAAGAAAATTCCTTAACCTCGATCAGAGGAGATTAGCTTATATCCTACTGTTCAGTGGTATGTAAGGCATTAATATGGGATGCATATGACTGTTATATTATAAATAAAATCGAGCATAAATAAAACAATCTTTATTTGTCCCACCATACTAAATAAAGTGTTACAACGGTGAGTGGAAAATTCCCTTCGGGGCAGTAAATGCCATGGGATTTACATATAATACAATATAAAGAAATAGAAAATATAGATTGATTAAATTTACACTGCATTTCTGTCTACAGACCTGACAGTTAACGTGCAAGTTGCTCAATATAACAACTATAGACAACTGAAAACACTACAGAGACTTGTTCACATAAGCACACCGTTGAGTACATAGTTCAAGAAGGCGCAGAAATGTTAGGCAACAGTAGCCTCAGCGAACCACATCGCGGTTTTTTTTTTGTACTTCGGATCTACTACTAGCCTTTCGAGGTCAATTCCAATTTGAGATAAGCAGCAGATTGATTCCGACGCCCTAGCTGGTATGAACCTATGGGCCATCTTCAGTATGTTTGCTTTCACCCTCAGGGATTTGATGCCTCTTAAGGCAGATGGTGGGATGTGCCACTCACAAATCTGCCAGAAGCACTGTAAGGATATCACGCCTGTCATCATCTTTATTGTAGTTATGAGTCGTTTCCAGGTAATTATGTCTGTAAAACGCTGTAGTTTTAGTTGTTCCGCAAGATGCGTGGTCCTTAACTGATTGGGGTGATGGTGCTTATTGTTGGCCCACTTCAGCAGCCAGAATTCAGTCCCATATATCCTCCTAATGTGGGAGGGAGTGGGGGGCGCCCACAATTCAGCACCGTACAATATGGCAGAATACACTGTTGTTCTTATGTATCATGCGGTTGTCGCAGCTTGTCTCACGTGCAAAATGTGTTGCTTGAATGTCCAACGTAGATAGTTCATCCTCTTTACAAGTAAATCAATTTGCGACGTGAACAATGTTCGATGTGACAATTGGGACAGGCATTCCATTTATTTTTGGATGTACGAGAGTTGGTGATATTTTGAGAGAGTACACCATCATTACAGTCTTTTGCGGACTTAGGGCCATGCCAAATTTATCTAAGTAAATGAATAGCTCCATAAGCTTATGATTGATCTGGTCACACACTGCACTATTAGACAAGGACGATTGGATGGTCGTTAAGATCTTAATGTCATCTGCGTACGTGTATACATCGTCCCTGCTCTCGCAGAACGGGATAATCATTGCGGTAAAGAGTAGTGCGGATAAGACGCCGCCCTGTGGAACTCCTGCGTGGACTGGTCGTTGGAGGATCAGATTGTCTGTATGGAAGTTTCCATTTATCCGGAAGACGTGTTGCAGCAGACATAGTAGGGCATATATATTCACTATCGAAGGCAGCCTTTATGTCAGCATGTATTATTGCAACTTCATTTTCGGCTTGGAAAGAATTCAGTATCGCGGTTTGCACGGAAAGGAGGTTCGTAATCGTTGATCTGTTCGATATTACAAAATGAATTTGTTGAGGCTGACTGGCCAGGATCTGTTGCGTCAATTTGGGCAGTAGAGCATGTTTTTTTATCCAGGGTGTTTCAATCGAGCATAAGCATAGCATGTTTCTTACACTCTTACATTGGTTACACAGCAATCACAATTAATAACTTCTTTTCATTTGCATTGGAACCATGGTTCATCTGTAAATAAGTCAGATTGTTTTGTAATGTGTTTCCATTTTGATCGCATTAAAAGGGTGTGATATATTACGATTAGTTTCTACAGCGGAAATTAACAGTACTTGGCAATGATTGTTCAAGCATAATAAAGTAACTTAAACATAATTTAAGTTACTTTATCGCTTAATTTAATTAAAGGAGGGAAAATAGCCCATATTTTTAAAATTTTATTGGACAACTCAAAGTTGTATACAATCACCAGCAGCGAGCCATTTCACTACTATCAATTTCGTCAATTTCTATCATATTTTGCGTTACCAGACTCCACAAAAGGATTAATAATTATTAGTCAACTTTCCAATGAATAAATCTCTGAACTAATAAACGCGTGCATTTTCGTATTTTGTTAGTTCAGATTAGCATTTCTTAAAATGGGGTCCTCAGACCCGTAAGAGCCGCAGAGCAGTTGTCGGGAATCCGCGATTATTTATTTATTTAATCAGGTAAAGAAAAGTTACATCTACCCCTTGACAGCAATGCAATCAAATGCTAGGAGAGTAACCGAATTATAAAAGTGAATACAATATCAATATTGGATGAAAATAAAATATACAGAGATCAAGTCAATAATTAATTACAGAAGTTAAGACAGATTAAGTTCAACATATTACTTTTAATACGTTCAGCGTCTGTTCAAGAAGAGTGCAGGGATTCCGGGAAGATGCTGCAGGCTGTCAGGTACAGGAGAAGGAGCGCATATCATTCTCCAACACAGTAGTCACGTAATGCGATGGTGATATGAAAGATCTAAAATTGCAGAACTGTGTAAGTATTTGTTAAAACTTTTGATCTGCAAGCTTTGTCGACGCAAATCGTCTTAGGGTTGATATTCAGGTCGTTGAGGAGTCCAATCGTGTTTTCTGGGAACATATGGCTGAGCGAACTGATTTGGTTGAGGGCAGGTCTGATCACAGATGTTTGCCGATTAGTTATTCTGCTGTTCTTCGTGGGCAGGATAAGACTATCGATGTTAGGAGCATCCAGACTACCCGAAATGAGTTTGGAGAGGGTAATTATGTTGCGATTGGTGATGATGTGTTTCCAAGGGATCATTCCATGCAGCGAATGTAGTATACTCTAGAGATAGTAAGGCGATGTCCTGAAATCCTATTGAGGGATCGCAAAAGCCAATACACAGTCCCCAAGAATTGTCGCAGGTAGGTCGAAGGGGCAGAGGACCAGATTTCTGATGCGTAGAGTGCCACCGGTACTGCACAAGTTCGGACAAACCTAGTTATTAGTTTCTTATTGGCGTAACCAACCAGTTCCTGTCGAGCAGACCAAAGGGCTGCGAAGAAATTGTTTCTTGCTTCCTTGAAAGTGCTCCTGAAAAGACAGGTTCGAATCCCAGACCAAACCTAGGTCCTTGTGACAGTTGACAAGTTTAATTTGGTGTTAATTTGCATACACCAATGGTGTCCATTTATAGAATAAATCCAATGTGCATTGGATTTATTCGTCTCCTCTTTGTAAACGTCATCTGGGCAGATTGTTCGGCATTTAGCTCAAGATCAATGTATTGAAGGAATGTGCTTATCTGAGAGATTTGTTTTGTGGCAACTCTTTGGACAGAGCGCGCTTGCTCCATCCGATCTGAGTGAATGAAGAGCTTTAGATCATCAGCGTACGATATCATATTTTGGAATTTGCTAGCAGAGGTACCAAAGCTGCTGCTGACAAAACAGCACCCCGTGGAACCCCTCTGAACACAGTAAAGGATCGTGAGAGAACGTTGTGCTCAACAAGGAGCCGTCTTTCCTGCAAAATTTTTTTTGAGTACAGTAAGGAGGTTATCGGAGATCCTGAAGTAGTTCTTCAAGATATTAAGCAAAGAGGTGATGGAAATCCTATCATATGCAGATTTAACGTCAAGAAAAATTATGTCGAGCTGCTTTCGAGAATTCAAAGCTTCCTGTATGAGAAACAGCGTTTGAAATTGATTGGTGGCAGTAGATCTCCCAGGAATAACGTTGTGAAGGTGACATGGTCTGTGCTAAAAACAGAGCTCAATAAGTTGCGCTAGGATTGTCCTTTCAAAAACTTTAAGTACCGAAGAGCCCATTCAAATCATTGGCATTAGTAGAGGCTTATGATGCAAGAAAGCAAGCTTATGCAGCATCAGCCAGAAAAAAAAAAACAAAAAGCTCCCATTTCACCCCTCCGTTCTTTCCAAACACCTGTCCAGCACAGCCTTAATTTTTTTAGGCTATCAACTTCCACAACAAAGGATGGAAGTCTGTTCCACCGACCAACTACCCGCTGGCTAAAGGCAAACTTCCGCACATCTATCCTACATCTGTCTTTCCTCAATTTAAATTTATGCCCTCCCAGGTGATTATTCTGAGCAAGATGAAGAATCCCATCAGCATTGAGCATGCTCAAACCATTCAAGGCTTTATACACCTCAATCAAGTCTCCAGACACTGTAATTTGCAAAATTTGAGCTTTTCTTCGTAAGAGCAACCTTTTGTTCCATTCACTAATCTTGTTGCCCTTCTCTGTACTCGTTCCAACAGCTCTACATCCTTCTTAAAATGAGGCCTCCTGACCTGTATACAGTACTCAAGGTGTGGCCTGACCATTGCCTTATACAAGGGGATAATCACCTCCTTATCCCTTCTAGAAAAATTCCTCTATATCATTGACAAGGCACCATGAGCTACTCTTGCAGATCGTCTGCACTGCTCAGAAAACTTCATATCTGCCTGCACAATTACCCCCAGGTCCTTTTCGTTCTCTACCACTGTCAGTATAGTACCACAGAGTTCATACATTACTCTGGAGTTACTGCTTCCCATATGTATTACTTTACATTTGTCAATGTTAAACTTAATTTGCCACCTCTCAGCTCATCTGCTTAACTTTTCTAGATCCTATTGCAGCAGCGAACTGTCAGTGTCCTTAACAACCCTGCCAAACTTCGTATCGTCTGCAAAATTGGACATTAAGCTTGGTATACCATCATCAATATCATTTATAAATACAGAAAACAACAAGACCCAACACTGAACCCTGAGGGACTCCCCTAATAACATTAGCCCACGATGAGCAGTGTCCATTGATTATTACTCTGTCTTCTCCCACTCAACCATCCCTTTATCCATAGCAGCAATTTGCCTCCAATGCCACACTGCTCCAATTTGTTCAGCAGTCTTCCATGTGCAACAATATCAAAAGCCTTTCTAAGATCCAAATATATAATATCAAAGTTATTCCCTGCATCCAGTTCCTTTGTGACCACATACTAGTATCCAATAAAATTGGCCAGGCAAGACTTTCCCTTAACAAAACCATGCTGTGTCCGAGCTATAACTGATTTCTTGAGGTAATGATCCTATAGTGCTTCTTTAACCAGTGTCTTCATTAATTTTTCCTGGAATAGAAGTTAAACTATACAGGTCTATAATTACTTGTGTCGCCCTTTGATCCTCCTTTGTAAATTGGGGTCATATTTGCACATTTCCGGCCCATGAGTACCTCCCCTGAGTCCAAAGAAGCTCTCATAATTATGGCTATGGGTCTGCGTACCTCCTTTGCTGCCTCCTTTAATATAACTGGATATATCCCATCCATCGCGGGTGCCTTTTTTATGTTTACCTTCAACAATTTCTCCTCCACTTTACTCTCAGTTATTACAAAATCTTCTAGCTCACTGCCAGAGTTTAACTCGCCTCTGTCATTCCCCTCCCTGAATAACTCCTCATGTGTGAATGTAGATGCAAAATACTGGTTTAGTTTGTTAGGAACCTGAGCAGGATCATCAACAGTTGAACCATCAATATCCAGTGGACCAATCTTATTCATCCCTTTCCTTCTAGAGTTTACATAGGTAAAGAAATCGGACGAAACTCCTTCGCAGTTTTAGGTCTCGAATTCTTCGGAATGGGTTTGACGCAGTAGTGTGTCCAAATGTGATTAATGTCTTTGTTTTTTAAAAAAAATAATTCATAAATTTAATTCGTATGAATTAAAATATCTAAATTTAAGCACATTGTACGTAATGTTTATGTACACATTTAATAGCGTTCTATTTTGGACAACACAATAATAATAATATTTCATTGTTATTATTACTGTGGAAGTAATTATAAGAGCATTGTTTCTGACTTTTCCTGAAACTGAATATGTACCCTGAATTCATGCAGGATCGTAGAGCCGACATCAATTTGTTACTGTCCATTCTGCTGCTTACACGTCCTATTCACTGGTATTTTTACCTGTGCTAAGTTGTGAACTTTGGTTATTTTATTGTAAACCCACAATTAAATGTGGCTCGCTGGTTGAAACCTGGTTCAACACAAAAACGTACAAAGACTGATTGCAACTCGGATTAGGATGCATCAGCCCGCAAATGATCGGGACAGATGAATCCAAACATAGAATACAAAAACATTGTGACCCAAGAGTATTCAACATTTTGGGTTTAAATAGGCCTAAATTGGTCTAAATACGCTCGTAAACATTCGAGGAGATAGTAGCAAGAAGCATGAATGCAAGAAGCCGATTTCGACAATGTTAATAGACTTTCAGAGTGGAGATAATAAGGTGCCACATAAGCAATCGTCCATACATGACATTTTAAATGGCGCTAAAGATCTCTAGTTCGGAGATTGGTGAAGTGATTGGCAAATGGAAGTGGACTGGTACTATTCCATTGGTGCTAAAACAGTCACAAAATGACCCGGAAATCCTTCGAAGCTGACGGAACGAAACAGAAGAGTCCTGCAAAGGAACGTCCGCTCGGAACAGGTCAACTTTGTCACAGCACACACAGGACGTCGGTGAGATGAATGGGACACGTCAACATCAGTATACACTGCATAATATAGTCTACTACGCTCGTATAGCCATCCACAAGAGCCGCTAATCACTCTGACTGATGCCAAAAGCAGTCTAGCTTAATGTAAGACCGTTCTTGAATCGAAGATCAATGGAAATTTATGCTTCGGAGTGACAAGTAAGGGTACACGGTCTATTAGTCTGACGCTCGTGTATGGAGTGTAGCAAACGCCCAGAGAACGCTACCCACCGGACTGTATTGTCCTGACAATGAGGTTTAGTGGAGGCAGCGTAATAGTCTGGAGCTGTTTTCCTTGGTCGGCATGGGATCGTTGGTTGTTTTGGACAAAATCATGAATACTGTGGTCTGTCTATACGTCCTGAACAATAATGTCTTACCTACGTTGTGGCAGCACTTTGGGGAAGGTCCATGCCTGTACCAGCAGGACAACATTTCTTGTCATATTGCTCGCGTTATGATGGTCCGGTTTGAGGACACAAGCGACGAAAAGTTGTGCTGTCCAGCCCAGAGCCCTGCCCTCAATCCTATAGAGGATCTCTGGGATGAATTGGATCTTGGGGTACATGTGAGGAGAGATTGCCCAAAACACCCAGTTGAACTGGTCACCTCTTTCAAGGCCGAATGGCCGAAATATATCGGAGAGCACTTACAATAAACTGGTGGAGAGTGTTATGCGGAGAACAAAGACTGTCATAAAGACTAAATATTACAATGTTATTAGTTTTTCTTTAAATAAAGGTTATTTGTAAAAATACAGGTGTCTGATTATTAATGGTACAAGTATAGAACGACTCCAAAGTGTTTTTATCAATGAATATTATTAAATATATGTAAAAAACAGTCAAATTTTCGCTATTTAGAAACAAAACACATGTAATAAGCAAGGAAATCTCTTGATTTTTTTTCAGAGAACACAGCGAGAATGGCGCTCAAGTCAAATGCTGATCAAAAAACTAACTGGCTGCAAAAGTGGAAAAGCTGTAACCGCATCAAGTATCTCTGTTAGCAGCTAAGGCTGGAAACTATACACACATGTGCCAATTCTGCCAGCTGCAAATTTATGAGATATATATACATTTCTAAAGATCTAAATTTTATATCATTATTGAACGATACTATCAAGCGTAGAATGGAAGAAATGTCGGAAAATATGGAAGAGAAGTTAATTACGAGATTACACATACGCCAATATTATTCATTACAGTTAGATGAGAGTAGTATTATTTCCAACAGCTTATGAAGTTTAAATAACTGCATAATAAAAAGGAAATCAAATGGTTGAAATACATAGGAATTAGTTATGATGCAAATGGCAGAAAGATATGAAGTATTGATTTTATGATTAATGTTTTACATTTTCTATAAATATTAAATTTATTAAATGAGTACAAACATTAAATTTATTTATATTAAAAGATGTTTTCATAAAATAACTGAGGAATGACGTAACTGTTTCGGAAATTTAATTTTGCAGCGTGTGTGCCATTTCATCAAGTTGTACATCTTTCAAGCTTCGTTAGGATAGGCAACTTTGTAGTATGACAGTTCTCTAGCTCTTTTTATTGATAAATTTCGGATATCCTTAGTCTAATCTGTCATTTTGAATGTCCTTCGCTTCATGTCTTCAATTTTTCACACCTTTTTCTCTTACTGATGCCCATAGAGCATCTAACTTATAATTGTCATAATTATTGTTGTTTTAACTATGAAGTACACAGTGAAACTGGAAACTAAAGCCTCCAAAAAAACAAGCAAAATGAGCAGATAAATAAACACAGGAGGTCACAATGGAAATAAGTTGAAGATGCCAAAGACAGTCATTACTAATTAAAATGAGACTGATAATTTACGCTTCTTTCTCTTATATTCGAATTAGTAAGTCCAAATATCTTTTCTAAGATTTTGGTAAATATTTTGGAATATTGCATAACTTACCGATGGAATTTTAGCCATAAATCTCTTATAGTAAGATCTAACGTGCTACATAAACATCCTGACATCAATCATTCTTTTATCCACCAGAACTTCGTATTCGATGCAGCATTCATAACAGCAGTTCTTCCTGAACTATGATAACTGTCAATTCCTTTCGCCTTACTCCATTACATCAAACAGATATCTATCTATATTAAAAATGACAAAGTCGACGACTGAAGTTTAAGCTTTCAGTAATAACGAAACTTAGAAAAGGTATCATTCCTTTGGTGATAACGTTAATCTAAGAGACACAACCGAAACAACATATGGAAAAAAATCAGAGTTTTGGTTCACAAATCATAGCATCACAAAAAAAAAAAACTCTTTTGAGGATAAAGAAACAGACAGTTTGTTTACTTCATCGATACGCTCCATCAAGTTCTGCTTCACGTCATCTTTCTCCCGTTATCAATAATATCTTTATATTCTCTTTTTTTTTTAATATTCTCCCATTTGTCATCAAAAGAGCCGAAAAGTTAGTTAACTACATAAATGAAAGCTAAGTTGTCCATCACGAACATCTACGTCTATTTCTGTTTCCACCAACATCTTCCACATTAAGTGTCATTAGAAAGCTCGGTTAAAAATAGAAGTTGTGATCCCTTCTACCGAGCTCGGCTGCATCTCTCATATTACAGTGTCATTAAAGATCAGACCTGCGGGAAGCAAAAGGTAACTACTGTAAACAACCAAGCAGGACGCCCTTATCTAATGGCAGTCTCTCTCTCTCTCTCTCTCTCTCTCTCTCTCTCTCTCTCTCTCTCTCTCTCTCTCTCTCTCTCTCTCTCTCTCTCACACAGTGCTACGCTACTTGTGCAAGCTCTTTATTTCCCCTCCTACGATAAACAGCCTAATGACCTACCAGTAAAACGTAATTGATAGAACAATAATGCCAGCTCGTGCTAATGGTGATAGAAAGAGTGCTTACTACTACTTCGTCTAGTCGATTCACCATCCAACATTTGGAACATACTAGTTACCTCGTGTTTGAAGATGTTATCTGTTGTTCATTCAACCTCTTCTTGTTTCAGATAAGCACGTTTAGATTCCAAAAAACATCCAATGAAAATGCGTACAACAATCTTTCCAGCTCAGGATATTCTAAATAAGATGAATTAAGATTATTAGAGATGGTTTTACAGAGAAAAGGACTGCAGATTACTGATTCATTATAGAGAGAGAGAGAGAGGTTCTCTAAATCCTTCCGAAATCTAACGTATTGAGGTATAAGAGATGATGTGCGTTCATCAGATTGAAACTACATTAACATTTATATATACACATGTTCACCAGTTTTAATTAGTTTCAATTTGATTTAAATATTCATGTCGCACACAATGGCTAAAGGCATTTTATAAACTTAATCTAGCTGCATCATGATTACGCTTTCCACCATCAACACAGGAGAATTACGAATGTTAAACTAGAATCCATTCTGTGCTGAAGTATGTCTTAATATACTAACTATTAATTACTGTAAAAACTCTGGGATGTACTAATATGAATTGCTTCTGTAAGCCAGAGTGTTTAGAAACATATGAATAAAAAGTTTTTAAATTATGAAAATAAAAGGATTCTTCACCTGCTAATTCAAAAAAAAATTGAAAAAAATTACTTAATTACTGGAAGTTAAACAGCAGAATAAATAGAACTAGAAAGATGTGTTTTAACTTCATTTGATTTTTAATGATAAGTAGGAAAGGAGCCAAAAGCTACAGAACTTGGCAACCAGGTGCCTCAGGGTTGACCTCGTTGAGGTTTATAAGACTCTGATACGAGGTTAGTAAAATGAACGAAGGCGGAACCGTTCGCTGTTATAGAGAATTCCAGGGGGCATAAATTCAATTACAGGGGAAAAGGTTTAGACTAGATTGTAGGAAGTTCTCTTTTAGCCAGCGAGTCGTTGAAGAAAAATTTCTTCCATATAAAAAGTATTATAATACATAATAATGAAAACATTTATTGCGAACTCGTATTAAGAGGAAAGTACTGTATATCATTTAATATAATAATTACATGATCCTAATGAATAAGAACATGCCAACGTTCAAATGAAACAAATACGACTTATTCAGGCATTTCTTGATCCCATAGTATATAATGTTATATTGCAACAGTAATGAAGAGGATGATGTGAATTATTTCGATTAATTTTACAATAAGAAACAAGGACGTAGTTTCTCTGAATGCTCCAAGGAAGGAGCAGTCCTCCTAGTTTAGAACTAGAAGGACTGCTCAATTATAAATGAGTTTACAAGGTGCAAACTCATTTTTAAGAAATGTCTTTTACGAAACCAGTTTTAAAACAAGGCAAATCGTTATCGCAAATATTTGTAATAAACAAGGACGACATTCCTTGTTACAAAATCAAGTTAAGTATTTAAATAACGATTTATTACTGCTTTTCTATATCTCCTAACAGACTCAGGCATTACTAGTTTGTCCTACACTAGTGCAAAGCACGTGGGGCAAGCTTTTTGATGAAGGCCGCGTGAAATGAAGGGTGCTTAGGTTTTAATTAATTTTTGTGGCTGCTTCCACAACAGAATTATCCCAAAATTGTTACTTCTGAACTCTTCTTTTACTGGAAACAAATGGAAGTCCTTGAGACAAGGTCAGGACTTTGAACTACCCAGGACTGACCCTGTATCTTTCTTCCCGCAACTTTGCACACCACTTTTATATAAACTTCATATTGGAAACAAAATTATTGCGTCATTTACAATGCACTAGTGGTGCACTTTGTAAACTTACTTTCTAGAACAACCTTCGTGTGCAAAAAAAAGTTCCATTCTGTTTGAGCTGTTCGTAACCATATGAAATTCCTAGGTTCAAAGGTTTGGATGAGTACGCGGTTTTTATTTTTTAACACATTTATACACTTTTTAAATACGAGTATTCAATGACAGTTTTCCTCTTGGCAGAATATACAAATTAGACTGAGAAATTCCAGGTATTCCCCTTTGCTCCCTCCTGTATGAGTCTTCATGTTTCTTGAATCGAATTCGAATTGAGTCCATACTAAACGGGTAATGAGTGCAAAATTCACTGAGTTACCAAAGGCAAGAGCCAATAGAAATCGCAGCAATGTTTTCATTTTAGGACATCATGGGGTTTCTTAATAAGGACATTTACCTGTAACTTTTGCAAATGAGTGTATTTTTGCCTGGTCCATCTGCAACAGAATAACTAGATTAATTTCCGCATTTATTTAACCCTATCTTGGAACACACGCATCCGATATTAACTTCGTAATTTATACTTGTCTTCCCTCTTGATACACCTTTCCTTCTGAAACTGGCGTTTCACCTTCCTTATCTGCCATCAGGAGGATCCTTCGTCCTTCCGTCAACTCCGTGTAATATGCTTCATTAGTTTATCGTCTCTCCAAGCGTGTGATAGATGCTATACGCCTAATCGTGACAAGTATAGATGTCCGGTTCTTGTTTCCTAGGCAACATACGCCAGTAGAAAGTAATTTTGTAAATGGAAAGCTTTATACACTCGTACCTTAAGGCTATCTTCGAACTGGCACTCGGAATAATGCCTTTATCAGCAAAATGGCAGACAAACTGAGAGGAGATCCTTAAACTACAAATCGTCCGCTCTTCTTTCAACGTTTATTAAAGCAGTCATAGAAAGTAAAAAGTATCAAAAGAAACAAAACATCTCTCTTTTATATAAATATAAAAGAGAGAGATTTTTCTGGGTGAAACACAGGAATATGCGGATGGAAACCAGAATATCGTGTCAGCTAATTCAGTAGATATTTGTTTATCATTTTTGTAGGGCGAAAATTGAAATTAAATATAAATTAAAAATTATTAATAAAAATAACAATAAAATTTTAGGTCGTTTTAAGCCAGTTGGTAAAAATAAAATAATCACTGAGTTCACATCTCCATAGATCATTAAGAAGATAGCTTATTACCATTGTGGCCCATTAGAAATCCCGATATAGGCGACAACTTTCTAACATGCTTATGGAAATCTTTTTTTTTCCTTTCTTTTTAGGGTTTTCCCTTCGTTTCTCAGTGAACAGCTGGCTCCAGGTTCCGTGGTTGTCGGCAACATGATTTATGTTACGCCATCATTGACATTTAACCTACGGCGCTGTGTGATAACCAATTCACTGATCTCAACTGATCTATTATTTATACAGCCTGAAGCAAAAGTTGAAGGCCAAAAAGAGAAAAGGGAAAAAAATAAAATAACGATTTTATTGCAGTAGCCATACTCTGTAACTAGTATCAATCTTTGTCATTTGATCCGTGACTTTTCTGGGACTCTGCTTCTTATCGCAAGGATGAAAGGAGAAAGAACTGTAAACGTTTCTTCGCTTTTATTCTATAAACTGAAAGATTAAAGAAAATCGGACGACTTCAGTTGAAAACATTTCAGAACTTACTCGTCTGTCTGGAAAACTTTTTTCTTAACAGCAAACGCCTCCCTCTGGTACATACTGAATATGTGTGGGTGTCACATAATGGACAGCGGTAGTGCAGAAATAACGGCACGATGCTGTTTTGTGGCACGCTGTATACACTGTTAAAACAATTTTTTTTTAAAACAAAAACCAAAGAGAAAACAAAGAATATTATTATTTAAAGAACTAAAGAACGTGCTGGTGATGGATAGCAGTGATAAGAAACAATTAATAACTTCATAAATCTGTAAATAATTAGGGTTATGGTTCCCCATGGGCTCCTCCTTGGACCTTTGCTATTTAGCATTTTTATCGACGACCTTGGAAGAATCGATTAAAGAACAAAACTGTTCATGTTTGCAGCAGATGCGAAACTCTTAAATCTCTCAAAACTAGCATATATTTAAGAATACTCCAGAAAGTAAAAGAATTCTTCACAGAATAGTTGCCAATAATAATCTACTTTAATATAATCAAATTCAGTTTACAGAAACAACAAAAGTACATCCTCACCTTCAAATGCATAATCTTCCATCAAAAATTTCTCAAACACAAAAACTTTTTGGGTGATCAAGACAGCATATTTTAACAATTTCTGAAGCGTCCAGAAATTTGTTATAAATATAGTCAACCAGGCGTTGAAGCAAACAGGCTGCATCATCAAAATAAGTAAATTTTAGTCCACGATATTCGATTTAATGTATTATCATTCAAAGGATTGGTGTTGCCCATGCTTGAATTTGTTTTAATAGATGTCAACTCCACTTATAATTAATCTAACCAACCAGAGTGAAAGAGCCCATAGGAGGTTTATTAAATACCTTACTTTTAAATTAGATGTTTTATCACGGACAGCGTTAATATCGCTATTACTACTAGTTAATATCACCATTATCGACTAATAATATAGCTAAAGTCATAAAGCTGTAAATCATTTAAGAGTTGTATTGCTATTTTGGGCCCTCGCGAATAGTAGAGTGATTATGACCACCGTTCTTCCACACGGTATAGCGTGAAAAAAATACCAAAAAATTCCCATGTCAAGAGAGGAAGAATTTTAGTTTTTGTTTTTTTTTTTCTTTTTTTATAACGTCGCTGAGTTAAGTCCGCTTTGGGCTAGGGTTTGACGCTGCCAACGGAAACTCGAAGATTTTCTTTCAGAAAAACCAGCAAGACAACCATCGAATATGTAATTTCAACCGTTATATACAAACGACTCATAGTCTTAGTTGATTATTTATTTTTCCCTTATTTGTGTGTTAGTAATGCATGTTTCTTAAATCCTAATACAACATACGGATCAAAGTATACAGGCCACTATCCCGCTCCATCTAGCATCTCTTAATTATTTTCCTTCAGCATCATCATCACCAAAACGATTGAGACCCATCAGAAAATCGCTATCAGTAGTTTTCTAAAATAATTATCACTAAACAAACTTATCCTTAACTTCGTAGTTCTTGATAGGCAAACGTGCGAAGCGAACTCCAAGAGAAGTAAGGCGTTTTAACATCCTCATCATCTGTTTATCTTCTTCCATCATCTCAGCTCAATAGAGATTAGTCGATGCAATGGAACATTTTCCAACGTTAAGTGTCTGTGATTGATTCCACTAACAACTTCATAATGACGCCAATCACAAAGCGCTATAAGTATCTAATAGGAATGATCATTTGCAGACTTCTTAAAAACTGATCCTAAATCAAAATCCTTATTCACACATCCAAGTTGGTACTGCACCCTTTTATCATCCACAAGTAGACAAGTGAAAGAGGAAATAAGTCGATCTTAACAGAGGTCACAAAATCTGATAATAATGCAGATAACAGTAATGGCACTTCCTCGTGCCCTGCTAGACGTGACTGCCAGTCACGCAGCAAGAAAGTCAGGAATATTTTTAGAACGTGCTTGATGGCACATGAAGAAAGGCATATTAATAACCAATATTTGCACGCTTTGATGGATGTGATATGAAGATGGCGTTTTTATAAGCGTTACGACGTCGTCTGTTAGTGTCATCAGGGTGAAGTTAGGATGACTTGGGTCATTAATTCCTTTTATACTTTATGATAATCACAGCCAACTCTAACCTCACTTTTCCTTCGATGTTGCTTTAAAAAAAAAAATAAGCCAACAGTGCACCCATTCAAAACAAATCATGTTTATAAAGGTATTTTACCCTGAAATAAAATAGAAAATAAAAGTATAGAGACTTAGACAATGGCACTTTGGAGTATGGTTTAGTCTTTTGCAGAGCCAGACAAAGAGAAAACAATGCAAACTCTCCAGAAAGAATTAATAATGCCACACTAATACATCACATGATATACTAAGTTGTTCTTATTGAAATTTCGCGATTTAATTGAATACCACACCTCAATACCAGCAAAAATAAATTGCAGTTTCCGTCATTGGGCCTGCTGGAGTGGCTCCTGTACAATTTTGAATTTTTGTAAACTTCAGAAGTGTACAGAACGTATTCCAGGAACATGAAAGCGAATTCAGCCTACTGCCGTAGCCTACCCAATCACTGGTCCTCAATCCAATTAAGTAACTGTAGGATGAAGTGGCTCTTCGAAATAACTGTCATATTATGGCCACCCCAGAAATACTTCATCTACCGGTGTGTATTATATCAAACGGATAGAAGAAATAAATTGCGTGTGTCCTCTGGACAGTTTGACTATTATAACGGAATAAAATCCGAGTTTCTGGGAAGAAAACCTTGCTGTCTTCGCCTGAGACTGACTAACATAGCCACATAGTGAAAATGAAAGTCCATGACAGTCCCTCGCGTCATTGACGGAATTCGAAACTGAGCCTTGTCACTAAGTGTGATGAGGACGGTGATTATAACCACTGTGTTACCACCGAAAGCTGGTGCTTCAGAATAGAGATCCACAACAACTGGGAAGCAAGTGAGTGAACATGGACCAGCATTCAAGTGGTGCACTTTCGATACCTCGTTTAGTCCTTCCCATGACGAATTCAAGCTGCTCCAAGGGCTATAGGGGAGCTGCTCGCGATTAAATAAGAGTACCTAAAAATTGGACACTCAGTGTCCAATTTTTAGGTACTCTACAAGACATAAACAAATTGTGTTTTACTTCATTTATTTTGTTTTGTATCATAAATTTATATACGAGACAAAATAAAACTATAAAAATACCGCAATTTCTTTTTACTTAAAAAGTAGCATGTCCTAACAGAACATTCACAATTGCAACCTCTAAATGGAAGAACGAGAGCTGATAACTTCAGCTGTATATGAGCTACTCTTTCTAGGTTCAATAACGAAGTTAACTGCACATTCTTATGAAGTGCTAGTAGCCAACTGAACACGATGATTCTGATTCCAGATATTTCAGACACACAATTTGCCATACTTGATATGGATGGGGTATCGCTATTACAAAACGTTTAATATTTTGTAAATGATATTACGTTTGTAATATCACCTACATTATCTTTACAGATTCGGGCTATACAGGGTTATCTAATCGAAATTAGCACATATTTCTACACCCGCTGGCCAAAATATTAGAAACCTCTTGGAATTCGCTTTAACAGATAATTAAACGCACGATATACAGATTGCAGTTGCCACATGGTGTGATCACAAATACCTTGGTATCAGATAAATAACGTGCGCTTTCCTGGAACTTCTTAGTCGATTCTCTCATGGGGAAGATGATCTTTTCAGAAAGGTGTTATTTTTGAAAGGTGTTCAGCAGGAGCCACAATTGAGCAGAAAAATTGAATTGTGCGTCAGAATAGAAGATCAGTGTGCAGAAAATGAGTGAATATGATTCGGAGTTGAAGAATCTGGGTATTTTTGGTGGCCGTGTGCCTATACGAAAGCAACTTGTGTCTAAAGATTCCACTCGAGTGATCGACCAGCGCTAGAACTGACTGTGGAACGGTGGAAAAAAGATCATGTGGTCTGTCGAGTCTCGACTTGCATTTCTTTTGCATCACTGGTAAGGCGAAACTGTGGCGTGAACCTCACGAAGCCGTACATCCAGATTGTTTTGTATACTCATCAAGCGGCTGGAGGTGGTATCATGGTATGAGTTGTATTCTTTTGGTACGGACTGGGTCCATTCATACCATTAGAAGGTCATGTTAACTCTAATGAATATCTTCCTATCGCAGTGGATAGCTTCGCCCTGCCGTGCTTCATTTTTCACGATAAATAAAATAACCACTGTACAAACATTTTATCTGAATGGTTCGAGGCGCATTCTATAGATCTAAATCCAATTGAAAATGTCTGGGATGTGCTGGAAATGGCAGTTTGGCTTCACAGTTCTCTACCAACTATAATAGATAAGCTAACAAATATCCTGATGGTAGAATGATCAAATCTGGTACTAGACTCCTTCAGAGACCTTAGTGGTTTCCATGCCACGATGTGTACCACCCGTAATTCGGGCAAAGAATGGCCATACCGTATTGAACAAAGTTTCTAATTTTTCAACTAGTGATTGAATAACCAAATTAAAACACAACCAATCCATTTTGCAATACCATGAAATTTTATTAAAATAATATATTTAATTACAAATATTAACGAATGTTACTCTTTTGAGTGTGTTTGATACACACATATTTGTGTACTGATTATTGAACTTGCAATTTGAAACGATTTGGATGCATGATCAGGATCCAAATAAACACATTCTTCTCAGAAAAACCCATATAACGCACAGCACTAATAAATTCTCTACTAACTGCTCTTCAAATACCACTGTCACAATGGAATTTCCTTCTATCACACTCCATATTCGATCGTTTCATTTGCTCTGTTGCCATAGTTACCTCGATACACTCTTCATCAATTGATTACGCAATAAATGGATACCCTGACATAAAAAGAACACTCAAAAGATGAAATCTCTCTCAATTGACTTGTCTATATGCTTTCGGTGCGGCTTCGCATAATATTGCTTACAAATGTTCCTCTTCCGGTTTTTTTTTTCCTTCTCCTGAAAAATCTTCCTGAACGAATATCGACTTTAATAAAGTAAAATCAGCTAATAAAATTCAATACAAACCAAATATCATTAAAACGACTCTGAATAAACAGAACTGATTTTCATTAAAACTTCGAAAGCTTCTGAAATGTTCGTTCACTGTTCTCAATACCTAACTGCCGAAGAAAATATTTGCATATTCCGAGTCAATCAAAAGAATTCTGGCGAACATAAAAGATTACTGCACGCGCTCACAATGACATCAGTCCGATAGAGAGACGTCACTTCTGCCGTGCTTTTACAAACGAAATAATAATTAATAAGATATAAATATTCCCAGAAGAGCCGATGATGTTCTTTAAATTTAATCTGTGACTTCAGGCGAAAATTGTAATCTTACAATATGCATCTAAGAATGTATCTTACGGGATGCTGGCATTTAATCATCTTTCATTCTCTTTATTTCGTAACTAATCTCATTTAATATCTCTCTCTATTCAGGCTCAATAAGCTTTTCAGCCATTCACGATTACTGGACCGAGTTAATTACACACTCACTCCGGTCTTGTTTTTAATCAAGTACAACGGGCAAAAGATGTATGACGACAGCGGATATACCTCCCTTTCTTAAGACACCTCCGTCTCCAGGAAGCTGCGATATCACATTAGACCTGGGCTACCGTAGGGCAAAATTAATGAGCCTCCATCACCTTGGGGGGAACTCGCATGCATCGTACTTCATAAACAACACGCGCGTCACAAATATACTTAATTTTGTCCTTTGCGCTCCGCAGAACACAAATAGGTTTAAATAGCGCGTGATCCGAAGAGGTTTTCTCTCTTTTTTTTTTTTATCTTGTGTCCTAAACTATAAATCAGTTTAGAGAGTAGTCGAGCAATTATCAACTTGCTCCACTGCTTCACGATAAGCAATGCCTTTATTCAATGTAGAATTCATATTCCAAAATTAGCAAATGCAGTCTATTTTATACTGACTCCTGAAGTGGACAACCTGGAAGTGTCATATCCCACACAACACAGATGGCCAATGCGCTGAATTTAACCAGGTTTTCAGCATTCATGCAACTAGAGAAGACTCATCTTCACTGTAAAAATGATTGCAGGGAGAGTCTGAGCGCCCAACATTTGGGACATCGTGTGCTGGTGGATCCCCCAACCAGCTCTCCGCTCCACTCCCAAGCTTCTTGCTCTTCCTTCAAGGTTACATTTTAAAGATCGGTTCCTCCCTTATCAGAAGCTCCATCTAGTCCAATCCCGGGATGCTTTGGCATGATGCCGTGAAGGGTATTGTAGAATAGTGGTGCCTGCGTGTACCGGTGAACCTTACAATAAAGATCTTATTTATTATATTTCTAGTCTATTTTATATTTACAATTCAGGATTTTTAATTTAAATTATATTAGCGAGTTTAAATTAACGAATACAATCTAATTTATATTGATTTAAGATGCTGGCTGGGTGTTTGGAATAAGCGTCAAGCGGAAAGGCCATGAGGCCCCAATTCATTGATTGATTTCCTGTTTCACTCACGTCGCGTTGTTCATGAGCGAAAATAGCTTTATTTTAACTTCTTCAGACAGATAAAGTCGATTATTTCGTTTTCCTCAAGAGTGTTGCAATCAAAAGAGCAAATATCATTTTGAAAAATGACTGTCAGTGCCACTATTGGCAACATTTATACTAGAAAAACTATGTTATGTATGCGGCAATAAGGATATGTAGTTACAACTTTACATAATAGGTACTTATATTTACGAAGATTTAAAATTCTCTTCATTTATTGATCTACGGACGTAATAAGAGTAAAAAAAATGGACACAAGATAAGACAGCCTACAAAATCTGCTTAGACTGATTCATAATATAAACAAAACTATTTACACACTGTTGGAATGTTTTCTCTTCAAAGTCGCCTTTATTGTAACTGAACAGCCTTATTCCAGTGATGTAGGATTGCAGTAGGTCCGCTTGGGAATGGCTCAGTATTCCTTCTGCGTGCATGTGTGTGTCCTAGTATTGAGAGTGGTTCCTACGTGTGCGCCCATCTCCACCTTGTTCACCTGAGATGGCACACAACCTCTGAGAAACGGGCCTGAGTGTTAGTGTGTGTGTGTGTGTTAGCATTATGTGTGGTGTGCTGTAGTGCTGCCTGGTACCCGTCCCTAGGCACGAAGAGCCATGCCTGGGTCTACTTAATCCTGTAGGAACAATTTTGGACAAATCCCTCACCCACAGGAGATAGTGGAATACTGGGGGTGCGAGAATCCCGCTCCCAGGTTTCCCGGACCTGGGAACGTCCTGTAAGCTTAAAGTGCAAAGTGTATTCGTGTCATACGGCACCAGCGGTTTCCCCCATCTCCGCGTTGCTTTCACTGTGGGTGTAAGTTCACTGTAAAGGCTAGAGATTTAAATTGTGACTATTGTATTAGTGCAGAGTCATGTATCGTTGTTCTTCTGGCTATTTAGCCGCTGGACCCCTGCTGAGGCCCAACGTTGCCCACACTTGGCCCTGCGGAGGCAGATCATGTACCCAGTAGATTGAGATTTATACTCTGGCAGGCCCTGCCACGTAGTTTCCTGGGATTTCAGTAGCTAGGACCTAAAAAAAAAACACATGTGAGAGCGATAGCTGAGAGGGATTTGCGTAAACGTTTGGAATTTAGAATTTGGACCCGTTTGACTTTTTATCATTGTGTGGGGAGTACATTTAGTGGACAGACAGAGTAGGGGAGGGAAGACTGAAGGCTGGGAGGAAAGACAAGTATGGGGACGATAGAGAAGGTGACCCCAGGTGATCAGTGAGGCATGCCCATGCCCCACCAGGCGAAGAAGGGGACGCGGGAAGGGCAGGGGATGGAGCAGATCGTCCCCTCCCCCCTGGGGAGAAGGAAAAAAAATAGGGCCACGCAAGGGAGCCTGGCTTGATAGCCAATATGGCCAGCATCAGTTTATAGTTGGTCCTCTGTTATATGGAGGTCTCCATTTGGGTTGTCACTCGTAGGACCAGGTCCCGTTCAGTTCAGTCAAGTCAGCTGGATGAGGTTTAACATCCTCTGTCATTCATGGTGTATTGCTTGTAGCGTCCTCCTTCTTGAGAAGGCGGACGCTACAAGCATACAGAGTTTTTATCTTTGTTCGGGCAGGCTTTGAAGTCATGCCCCTTTTCCGAGCAATGGCCACATGTAGGGGTATGTATTCTGGACACGTGTGGGAGGTGTGGCCAAACTTGCAGCACCTGTAGCACTTTGTTACAGCCACATGCTCCCTAAAGCGACAGGGCTCCCCACTATGTATATTCTGGTTTGGTTCCTTATTATATGCCGACTTCCGGCGTTAGATCCACTGTCCAGTTTTTGCTGGATTCATCCATGTAATTTGTGGAGTATTGGGGAGGGGGAGTTATCAACTAATGCGGTTCCTTTTCCGGGTATATCCCTTGTAGGTTTCTGTGGTACATTTCTTCTGCCAGTTGTGGCGGGGTGACATCTTTGTTCACGTCGTATATGTATCTTTACTCTTGTCTGCTTTAGATCTTCTTTTAGGTTTGTCCTTATTTTCGCTTTAATTTCATCGCTAGTTTTGACTTCCTCCAAGTTTTTCGGTCCCGGGATGACCAGATTTGGGGTTGGTAGCAGCGTCTTTCTCTTGTTCTGTGTTTTCCCAGTTATCAACAGCGCTTCGGAGTAGGACAGGGCCAGGGCACGCTGTGGAATTTCTTTTGCCCTTTCTTCCAGATAGGTTTCCAGTTTGGCGTTTGTAATTTAATACTTTGAATCTGACTAGACATGATAGAACCTGAAATACTTAAAAAAGTAATAGAATATACACCACAACTTCTATTGACCCTGTTCAACAGATGCCTAGAGGTAGGGAAATTCCCAACAAAATGAAAAACGGCCAACATCAAACTTATCATCAAGAGTCCGACTAAGAAATCAGAGTGCCCGAAATCCTACAGGCCCACCGCACTTCTTTCAGTAGTTAGCAAATTATTTGAAAGGCTACTGCACAAACGAATCCTCCAACACTACGAAGCAGCTGGCCTCCTAGCTGGGAATCAGTTTGGATTTAAACCGGGATCCTCCACAACGGAGGCCCTCAGAAACCTAACTAACAAGGTCAAAGAATGTGACAACAAATATTTCCTCGTAATATCGATTGATTTTACCCATCAACCTCTATAAAGTCATAGAAATCTATCTCTCACAAAGAAAAATTGAGATAAACACTTCATACAAAAAGATCGCAAGAACAGTACCCAGAGGATATCCACAGGGGTCTGTATTGGGCCCACTCCTCTGGAACTTGGTATTTGATGAGTTCTTGAGAATGGACCTAGGCGCAGTGGGGGGTGCAGGCCTTCGCAGATGACCTGATTTTGACAGTGCAAGCAAACTTCAGGGCCCAATTGGAAATCCTAGCTAATCAGGCCCTGCAGATACTCCAACAGTGGGCCAAGAAGAATTTCTTAACAATTTCACCGACAAAGACGTTGTCGGCGCTGCTCAAAGGAACTCTGCAACTGAGACAACCACCCCGGATTAAGATTGATAGGACAGCTATCAAGTTTGCTAGTCAACTAAAACACCTGGGTGTTATACTAGACAATAACTTATCCTTCCAACCACATCTCAAATTCCTAAGACAAAAGATCAGAAACTACTCTGCCATGGTAGCTAGGGTCACAAGGCGAGACTGGGGTCTCAAAAAGCGTACCCTAGCCTTATACTACAAGACAACCTTCCTCCCAATAATTACATACGCTTCAGCAATCTGGTATGACAAAACTTGGTCGTAAATAAGAGAACCCTGGATGCAATTCAACTCACCATTCTCCTCACTACCACCCGCGCCTGCAGAACGGTGAGTAACCCACCGCTTCAGGTGATAGCAGCAGTACTTCCACTTGATCTTGAATTCGCAAGAACAGGACTCCTCTACTACTTATCTAAGGGAATAACCACCACTTTCTTGGAATTTACAATAGACCCAACAAACAACCATAAGGCAGAAAAGATCCGACTTCAGTCTCACCTGCTGAAGGTGTGGCAGGAAAGGTGGGCAGAAACAACCAAAGTTCTTACCGCAACTTGAAAAAATCTATCCAAAATCGCCTACTTGGTACTTTCCGGGGTTGCAAACAACATACTTGCTAACTGGACACGGCCCCTTTAACGCAAAGGTAATGGACTTCGCCCTTGCAGAGGACCCATGCTGTACATGTGGAGAGATCGAAACCTGGGAACACCTCATGTACGACTGTCCGCAATACAAGGATCTCAGGTGCATTCTAATCACGAGTATAAGATACCTCCCCAGAGGGCAAGAGTTTCACCTACTGGATTCAGAGGAGGAATACAGAGCCCTGACCAACTTCGCTTAAGAACTCTTCTCAAGAAGGAGAACACTAGATGCAATACACCAGGAGTGAAAGACGACCAGCCAGATAATAAATCAAAACATCCTTTAGGACACACCCCGGAATGAAAATTATGTGGAAGCTACTAGCTCTCTACCAAGAAAACCTGCCAATGTACCAACAAATATGAGACCTAAGTGAAACTGACAAATATACTGAATGAAGATAGAGAACCAAAAACAAAGAATTCAACTTGGACGGGACACTATCCCACGAGTGACTACTATCGGACATGATCTTATGACTACACTACGACTGATGGAGCCTCATTTCCATGTAGCCAAATGGCGATCTCTACGAGCTCCCTTGCCTGGTACCTTTTTTCCTATCCCTGGCAGGGGGGAGGAGGAGATGGTCTTCCTGTTTCCTCCCTCCCCTACCACCCCATATATTTCGCCTGGTGAGGCATGGGCATGCCTTATGGGGTCCTATGGGGTCGATAGGGAAGGCACCAAACCCCACATAATTAATCAAAATTAACGATTTCTAAACTTAAAACTGAACCATGTTAACCTCTCCTGGCTTTTCTAAACTTAAGTGCCCCCGTTTTTTTTTTGTTTTTTTTTAAGGTCCTAGCCACCGAAATCTCAGGAAATTAGGTGGCAGGACCTGCCAGAGTGCATATAAGCTACTGGGTTCCTGGTCTGCCTCCACGGGGAGTAAGTGGGGCAACATTGGGCCCCAATTGGAGTTTAGCGGCTAAACGACCAGAAGAACAACGGTACATGGCGCTGAACGATCCAAGACCCACACACACTTAAATCTCTGACATTTACAGCGTACTGTAACACACCACAATGTAAACTACGTGGAGATGGGGGAAACCCCTGGTGCCGCTTGACCTTAAACACACTTACACTTACTTTGAACCTGAACTGCAAGTACGGGACTTGTCCCAGGAATGACCCACAACCCTAGAAGTTGACGTCTCTTTAGAAGAACTAGAACTTAAATAGAAGACGTACCATGGACTTGACCTTATTGCAGCTCTGCTGACAACGCCACAGGAGATCCTATACCTGTGCTCTCTTTACGGTACTTTCTTTCCACTTCCCTGAGGATGGAAGGATTTGGTTTCACTGTCTCCCCCCCCCTCCTCGCCCTCCTTTTCCTGCTGGAGGGACTACACGGGTAATGAGTGCAAAATTCATTGAGTGGGGCAGGCCCACGGACCACAGGGGTCACCTTCTCTATCGACCCCTTACTTCCTGTTTCCTCCCCCCAGCCTTCAGTCTCTCCCCTACCCTGTTCACTTTCACAGCGTAACCCCACACAGTATAAATTTAAATCTTTGACCTGGTGTCGCCTTCCCTATTGACTCCATATTTCTGACTTTCCCCCGTCTTCAGTCTCCCCCTACTCTTCCTAAACACCAGCGAACGCCCCACGCAATGTCAAATTTTTAAAAAAATTGTCAAAATCCAACTGCACACGAAAACCCCTCTCGGCCTAGCCTTTCAGCGACTACTTCCTAATAGTATTAAATTATTTTTTAAAAATTTTTTTTAGGTCCTTACCGCTGAAATGTCAGGAAATTAGGTCGCAGGACCTGCCAATGTGAAAACTTAAAATTACTTGGTACCCGGTCTGCCTCCACGAGGCATAGTGTGGACAACGTTGGGCCCCAGCAGGGGTCTAGCGGCTAAATGGCCAGAAGAACAATGATACACAACACTACACTTACAAAATCCATACACTTTTAAATCTCTGGCCTTCCCAGTGAACTGCTACACCTACAATGAAAGCAACGCGGAGATGGGGGAACCCCCTGGTGCCGTTAGACACGAACACACTATACTTTGATTGGGTATCAAGGAGTATGGTTTCCAGCTTGCTCCAGATATATATATATATATATATATATATATATAATCTTTATTGTATACAAACATGGTATATACAATAGACCCTTCACAGCAGCAATGCCAGGGGTTTTACATTGGCTGGTGGACAATAATAGCCTTGGGGAGACGGGGCCCACATCGAAGTTCGGGCTCATCCCCCAGAGCCAACAATAAAATAGAATCAGTGTCAGATTGTTTACAGGATATATGCTTTTGACACTATTTACAATGAAATAATAAGGATATTCACATTTACATTATGTTATGTTAATATTTATATTCATAAAGATATTCTTCACTTTATTTACAACACATTCATAAAGACATCGTGCTTTGAACATTATTTACAATATATTGGGCATTATTATGCTGCCCTTATCAATGTGCACTTTGCCTGGCCAAGGCCAGGCTCTTAAGGATCTCTCTTCGGTACCTCCGATCCTTCACAAACCTACAGAGGTCGCCGTCAATTGAAAGGATTGTGGGGAGCATCTCCCTGGGGAGAAAGCGGTCACTGAGTGCTAGTCTGTTATAGTGAGCTGTGAGCGTGGGAGCTGACCTCAGTCCGGGTAGAGGGATCCTCCAGCCACACAGTTCCCAGATGCTTGGCTCCGAGACCATTCCGGTTGTCATCTTGACAGTGAGAACAAGGCGTTTTTCAAATACAAGATTTGGAAGTCGGGCAAAATGAAGTGACGTCGCCATCGCAGTTGTCCTTTGCTGGGGTGGACGACGATGTTTTTGCATGATCCAACGAAGGAGCCAGTATTCGGCGGAGTACACGCGCTTGATGTTGGTAGGGGCCGCGGACCCCCAAATTTCCGAGGCATATAGTACGACGGAGTATACTGAGGTGTATACGTACCGACGAGTCACATCCAGATCCCTAACGTGGAGCAGTTGTTGTTTTGTGGTCCAGCGCATTTGACAGAATTTTGCTGTGAGCTTGTCAATGTGGGGGTTGAAGCTCAGTTTATAGTCGAAGACGACTCCCAAGTCTGTATGCATCTTGACCACTGGGATGGGAATGCCGTCTAGAGAGGCTTGGATTTCAGTGGGTTGGCGCTTCAGAGAAAAGACCATTTGGGCTGATTTGGCGGGGTTAATGAGGAGGCCAAATTTATGGAGATAGGATCCTAAGTCGTGTAACTTTTCACAGATCTTTTTATTGATGTTTGAGAGATGTTCGCCGGGGTTAATCTGAGTATATATTTTAATATCATCGGCATAGCAGTGTATGTCTTCTCTCTGTTGCACAAACGGAATAATAATTGCGGTGAATAATGCTCCGGAGAGAACTCCGCCTTGGGGAACTCCCGCAGTGATCTTTCTCCAGATTGTGTGTTGATCCACTTTGAGAAGAATGGTTCTGTCAGAGAGCAGGGCTATGATAAACCACAACATGTCACCTTTTATGTAGAAGTGGTTTTCTAGGAGGTGAACAAGTGAGGGGATACTGATGGAGTCGAAGGCAGCTTCCAGGTCGATGTAGGTGACAGAAAGCTCTGCTTTCGCTTCTAGTGCACTGAGAATGGTGTTGGTTATCGATGTTAAATTGGTGACTGTGGATCTACCTGGAATGCCATAGTGAATCTGTGGGGGTTTGTGAGGCATGATTTGATTGATGATGGTGGAAAGTAATGTCTTCTCCATGAGCTTCAAGAGGCTGGAAGAATGAGAGATTGGCCTGAACTGTTTAATGAGGGTTGCAGATTGGCATTTAGGGTGTGGCCTCACAGGCCTCACAGATGGCGACTATGTCCGCCCGGACCACTGTTATTCTGTTAGTTTGTTCTTTAAACAAGGTTTCAAGTTCCGTTCGGAGGACAAGTATTTGTTGGATAACAGGGTCCTCTGGGAGGGTGTGGTCCAGGACATGCTCGTCCTGTTTTTCAGTGTCGTCTGTCAGGTCTAGTTGTGGGATTGCAGTGTATAGTAATTCCTTTTACTCTGTTTGGCTCCTCGTCTCCCGTTCAGTCTTATGCACTGCTTCTCTCTTGCTTTTTGGAGCTGGGGTGGCCTTCACCTCTTCAGTGTCTTCCTGCAGGTCCGCGCTGCCTGGGTCAACTCCCGTTACCATTTGGGCATTTGCAGGTTTTTTCTCATTTTTTCCTCCATGGTTCCCAGGTTTTCCGGATAAACGAATAGATCCGTATTAGCGATTGTGCGTTGGCAGTTAGAAAGGTCTGCCAAGATAGTATTGAATGAAAGCTCCACAAGTCCCTAACTATAATAGTCACTGAGTTACAGCTCACAGACTTCTGACCCCCACTGTTCAGAGAGGTGGGGGAAAGTAGCTAAGTTAAATTGTTCCTAGAGCGATGGGAGTAGTTTTTCTGTAGGGTTTTTTGGAGTGCTGAAGACGATGGTGACGTCAAAATTGCATCAAAACACACAAAAGAGGATTTCATACCCCACCATGGAATTTTTATGGCAGAGGGGGGAAAATCACTAAATACATTGTTTCCCAGTTAGTTTGGCACAGTTAAAGGCGCAGTTTGTTGGAGCACTCTTCCAGCTTGGGTTCACACTGATAGGGACACCCTCCCCAGTCAAGCAAAAAGCCAGCGTGGCCTCCGCGTTATATTTGGCGCCTCTATATCTCTGCGCCAGCCACATGGTGACCAGTACAGTCTGGCAAACAAAGGATATAGATAAAAACGCTGGTAGTTTGCAAAATTACCAACAGAGAACTCAAAGTTTCTTACCAAGGAGATCCTCTGATGAGCATCTTTGAGGGTGAACACAATTTATAACTTAAACTGGAGTTAAACCACATTTTAGGCGAAATTTTAACGGAGCGTTGAAACAGGCGTCTTCACTATACTGCAGCTATATTGGCGATCCTCCTGTATGTTCGGCTTTGAATTTAGGAAAGTTGAAGAAATCTGACGTAAATAAATTGGTTGTGTGTGGAGGAATTGGAACTATAGGAATTATTTTCCGGCAGATATTCAACTATATGCAGCGCAATAGAAGATGAGCATGATTTCAATGAAAGAGCCAGATGTCATTTTACCATTGTGGACATTTCCTTCTAGAAGCGACAGTTATTCTCGCCAGAAGTGATAAATGTCCAATTCCCTGATTCCCTTCAGAAAGGTGTTTTATTTATTTTTATTTCATTCGTATCAAGTTATAATTGCATCAAAACACACAGAAGAGGATTTCATACCCCACCATGGAATTTTTATGGCAGAGGAGGCGAAAATCACTAAATACATTGTTTCTCAGTTAGTTTGGCACAGTTAAAGGCACAGTTTGTTGGAGCACTCTTCCAGCTCGGGTTCACACTGATGGGGACACCCTCCCCAGTCAAGCAAAAAGTACCAGCGTGGCCTCCGCGTTATATTTGGCGCCTCTATATCCCTGCGCCAGCCGCATGATGACCAGTTCAGTCTGTGCCATCGGCTGTGGTTTCCTAAAGATATTTGAAAATGCAATCCAGCCCACCATTGCAGACCACTGTTTCAATCACAGGACTCCGTACCTCCACACTGTGATTAAGGGGAGATCTACTAACAGCAACCTCCTAGACACCCTTACCAGAATCCAGAAAGCCCTCAACAACAGGACACAGCTTGATGTTATTTTCTTTGACATAAAAGCGGCCTATGACAAAATAGACATAACACCTCTAATCACAATTCTCCAGCAGTACTTTAACATCACTGGAAGGACTCTCAGTATCATTAAATCAATCCTCGAGCACAGACATCTCATCATCTCACATCGCAGATTTCGGACAACTTGCATTACTAATAGGGGTGTCCCACAAGGGGGAGTCCTATCACCAACCCTATTTTCCGCAGCGCTGGAGCCCTTCCTGGCATCCCAAACTGACTTCCAATCATACGCTGATGACCTGAAACTTTATATCACATCTTCTGACCAAACTCAGGTTCTTAGCACTACCTTGCAGGCAAGTAAAACCATACATAACCTCCAACAATATTTGGCTTCCATCGGACTACAGATTAATCAAGCAAAGACAGCTCAAACGTCCCTCACCTGGAAGAAGTCACGCAATGACATTAATCTTACCATCAATGGATCACCCATTCAGAAAGTTAAAACACACAAGGATCTCGGATTAGTATGGGATGAGGGGCTGACATTCCAGGCTCACCTCCTGAACACAAAAACCAAAATGTACTCCGCTATGTGGGCGATCCGCCAGGAACTAACGGGAATTCATGACGCCGACCTGGTAAATAAATATGTTGTCCAATGTGTCTATTCCATACCTCTCTATGCCGCAACCATTTGGTCTGCTCCCACAACACACTTCAACAAGTTTCTCAGCCTGGAATACTGGCTCCTGAAATGGCTCAACTGGCGGACTGGCAACCAATACACTATTTCTAGGGCTCAGTTTTACATAAATCTGGAAGTCACCTGATGGAAACAACAGATTGTGGCAGCAAACCTTCTTACACTTGCCAGACTAATCACAAGACGACTCGACGCCCCTGACATTACTGATCTAGTAAAAGCTCCCCGCATTGCCGGAAGGAATCAAATGGTCCCAAGGCTCTCACTCACAATCAGTTTGAACAACCTGAAAGGATTGAGATGCATGTTCCCAGAAAACACGGTAGATTTGATGAACAATCTAGCCATCGACCTGGATAGATTCTGCGAGCAGCATACATACAGACATCAGAAGCTAAAGGACACATGCAAACATACACTTATGCGACGCCACGAAGGAAAATGCCACCACAATGCATCCCGTTAAAGATAGGTGAAAAGGAAAATAAAGTGAAGCCATTACTGCTCCTCTCTCTCTTAGAATCTACTACTCCATTACAGTCAAGTTTGAAGAGATACCACGTGCAACAACCGGTGAAGGACTGCCTCGTTTCTCTGTTTTACCTATGGTTTTGTAATTTATAGCACTTTTGAGAAAATAATATCCTATAATTCTTTCAAATATGTAAAATAATAAAACACCTTTCGGGTTAAGCACGCATATGCCCCATGTAACCGCCGGACACATGTCCCTGTCTTAACCTTTGTATGTAAATATCTGTTTTTTTTTAATAAATCTGTTTATTGCTCTTCGGCAGAGCAATAAACAGATTTAATAAATAAAATAGATCCGCCCGAACGGATTTTTAGAAGCAAGTATTAACGAGATCTATCTGCGTACAGCAAACAAGCTAGAGAGGAAGTTGGATCATTGACATCACTGCTGAATTCTGTTTTCAAGGTTTCGCGTGTTTTCGAAATCATTATTCCGAATCCAAAACAAAATTTAACATCTATAAGCAAAATAAAAAGCTATCATATTAGCCACACGAGAAGGATCTCATCCAACCATTTGTATTATGTTTGTAAATTGCACGTGTTCCTGGACAGTTTGCCTGTTTTTCTAGACGAAAAACCCGACTTTCTTGTGGGGGAATCTTCCTATCCTCCCCTGAGAACGACTAACTCAGACTCAGAGTAAAAAAAAAAGCCCATGAAAGTTCGAAGCCGTGTGTTTTTCAACCAGGTGTAGGGAGCACAATATTATAACCACTGCGCGACCCGCAAATATTTCAAACTGCTACAGAGGCTTGCATACGTCCTTGTACTAACGCGTATAACGGACGACTGATTGCAGATTGTGCCATAGGATTGAACGCGCAAGATTCTAATAAACAATTCTGTCGACATCCCATTCGCGTCTCGTATCCCTCCGCAGCGCTTGATTAAATGCATCGACCCAGTCAAATTAACGTTTATATTATGAAGTTTTCTTTTTGTTAACATAGTGTGAATGTGATACCTGGATGTAAGATGCAAGACATTTATTAAAGCTGAAAGAGGTTTTCCACTAAGGAAACATTTTTCTTCTTGAAATCGTTAATGATTTTAAAGAGAACAGAATATTTTTTGATGTTCGTTTTTAATGTCGGGATAAAATGCTAGTTTACCAGAAAGAACGCTCCTGTCTACTGCAATAACCATCTTGTTTTATTCTCCGGAAGTGTTCTAAAGGTGGTTTAAAACCGGAAGCTCGCCCATCAGATCCTGCCAACAACATCCACTGAATTAATTAACCATTATAAAAGCCCCATTTTTAAAAGTGTGCTTTAACATTTCAATTATAATCTAAGATATTAAACCATCTGTCTTTTTTCATATACTGGGTCGCTTCCATCAGTCTCTCGATGATATTAACTCCAACAGCTTTGTAAAATGCATTTCCTTCGTCTCAAATTCTCATTTATTCGTTGAAGTAATTGGAGGAAAGCGTAATATTTGCGCTAATTTATAACCTTCGTACTTATTAGACGAAGACGTCTCCTGGCGTTCCCTCATACAGCTGTCGATCCATTAACCGAACATCCAGTAAAAGTACAACAGCTAATAATACAATGGGAGCATCGATGGGCACTTACGACTTCTCTAATTACAATGAACGATGTTGTAAATGGCGCACGTGGTGTGTCCTGCTTCGGTTATTATTATTTAGTTGTTTACCTTTCCTCCACTGTCGTGTCCATGGCAACCCAGATAATGACATAATCATGACTACTAATAGATAACGGATGAGAGCTTCTATTAGCGGATTAAATAACATCTTATTTTCAATTTCTCTTTCTGTCTATCTATCTATAAATCTGCGCATTATGTACCAGCCTTTCGAGCTCTATTATTTAAATTTACGTCTCTTAAATCTTCAAAATGCGTGAAAAGAAACCATTAAAAAAAATAAAGATGCGCATTTGGTGTAGTGCATGCAGATATTGTTTATAAAAGCAGCCAGAAGAAGACTAAAATGCAAATATGGGCAACTGCAGATCTTATCGATGTTTGTGTAGAATCAACTGAACGGTACACATTCGTATATTCAATTAGTTTGTACGAAATTTCAAGGGTTGATATTACTTCGCATTTCAGAGCTTTGTTTTCAAGGCACCATAGACAGAGTAATCATCAGTCACACCATATTGCACTGTTCACCTCACCTCTGTAGTGTCTACTGAAGGAACTTCATAGAACGTGAAGAACAACCTGAACAAGTCATGCGATGATTTGTTTTTGCCTTTTTTTTTCTTATATACCATTTTTGGCTTTATATAATTTATAAAATATTATTTATTTCATTTCATTTTATGGTTTTATTCAGGCAGCAGCTGCAAGAATATTTCTGCAGTAAAAATCTTCAGCAATATACTGAACAACCCGACTGCCATTTGTAACTAGAGGAAAATGTCCTCATTTTGGATTTTTAAAAATTGACTTGGATTAATTAATGAATTGCTGGCACCGTTGCGATATCAGCAAGCAGAAAAGGCAGTTGTTGATAGAACTCACGCCACTTTGTGATACGAGTTATTCTTAGCTCTAGAAGTCTTAGTGCAATCGTTCGAAAATCGAGGTTTAGATAGATGGGAAAATAGAATAAGGAAGAAAAGGATTTCGCTTCTGTAAGAGTTATTTCCATGATCAGTCGAAGAAAGTGATAGAATCAGAAGATTTAACGCAGCAATCCAGCCAAGGAAAGAGGAATAGATAACACCAAACGACCTAGAGTTAAAAATAGCTGTAGGGAAGAGGCTCCATAAGAAAAGAGATTAACGCCAAGCTATGATGTAGGTTTGCTAGAAGTCAGTTATCTACTGAGCAATTTTGCAAGTTTACTGAGGAAACAGGGAAATGATTTGGATTATCTTGTTATCTAGTATGTTCGCGGAACTCTGTTTTTTTAGGTTAGATGAATTCAGCAAATGAATTTTGCTGAATGGTATAAAGTGATTTTGAATCACAGAAAATTAAAAAAAAAGAAGAGACGCTGGTACTTTTCGAGACGAATTGATCTGCTTGAATCTGCATCAAGGTAGCTGAGACCTTGCGGAATCAATGCATTGTGTAATTAGAAAAGTGGGTATCTTTAGAGAGGTTTATAAAATCAAAGAAACATCTACTAAATTTAACACCATAATGCCGAAGAAATAATTATTCAATAGCCAGCAGGGCACAAAGGTTTGGGACTTGAGCCACGAAAGCAATTACCAAGCTATTGCTGACAAACATTATTATTTCTGTAATGGATTCTACATACAAATACTGTAATGGAAACAAGTGAAACTCTTTGTGGATGCTTTATGCATGAATTAATGTTTAAATGCTAAGCATACAGCGAACAGCGTGTATTTCTTTGTCACCATTTAGCTACAGGAGAGAAGCAAAAAACATCTGCAAATAACGGGCGAGTTGTAGAGAGATGCACATCCCATTAATGCATTAATCGATCCGCAGTTTCTCGTCACTGCGGGACTTACCACGTGATGTGTCACTAGCTTTCCGCAACAGAAGTCCGCACTGGCGAAAGGAGAGCGCCGGAAGTGAGTCGATAAATAAGTGTAACCTTCCTTCATCACTAATAACTTGACAATTACAGATAATGGCTGAATGGTAGAGTCAGAGAAGAAGGACCGGCAACTACAATTAAATGGCGATTGTCCTGTACTCCCTCTCTCCCCCATTACTCTAAGTAAAAGGTCATATCATGATTTGTTCTTTTTTTTCTTTCTCATGTTTTCTTTTAATAATAAAGTGTTTAATAGCCAGCATATCCAATTGCACAAATGAAAATCGAGTTGCAATTTAATTCGCAACCATTAAGGAAATTATGATTAAAAGAACACATTAAAGCACACTAAGTAGTTATTAGCTTTCTAAATCTTATCGCACACAGACTAGCGACAACTCAGTAGCAAATAAGCAAGCAGAATAAATTTTATTACAAAACACAGCCCTCAGTAGTAATAATCGCCGTCCTTTATTACTCTGGATGTGAAAAAAGCCCGTGTTCGACTCCTATCACTGAGGATAAGAAAAATATAAGAAAGTTAGTTTGCTTTGTTTGTGGTGAAATAATTTTGCTAAGTGTTAAAGCTTGCCATGAACTTGTGTTACTTTTTATTTGCATATTTATACAGATGGGATTAGTCAAATATGCAAATATACATTCCGTATATTGAAGATCATGTCGTCTGAGTTTAGTTGTTTCAATTTTGCCCAAGTCCTCAATTTATGTTGTCTATAAATTAGTGTATTCAGTGACTGGTTGCCTGCGAAATAAAACCAGAGTTTCCAGGCTAAAAACCATGTAACCCTCGGGTACGATGACTAACCTACTCATGGTGTGACAATACCCTTAAAGTTATTTTTCTCCAGTATAGGGCTCGAAATCAGACCCTTTTTTTACACGGTGTAGAAATACAGCCACCAATATTAACGCAAGGGGTTCTATCTTTAATCATTAACTAATTTAATAAATAATTAACTAATTAATCATTAACTGTATTTATTGGCAAAATTGGTTTTAACACTGAAGTACACGTGTTTCACGGCCATGAAACACGTGTAATTTAGTTTTTGGAGTACTTGACCTCCGCAGAGCTTCATAATGGTACAGAAAACTGCAGAACAATCACTTTGCAATAAACTCCTTTCGCATGTAAGTGTTTGTGCGTCTTTAGCACCAAAAGTCTGTAAATTGCGTGCATTCTGTGGTTAGTTTGTTGTTTTCTGGATGAAAACCCTAGGTTCTTGGAAATAAGGCCATGCAACTTTCTTCCGAGAGCGACAAACTCAGCCACGTTGTCAAAATGAGCTAATAAAAGTTCGTCGCCTCATAAATAGGATTCTAACTCACCTGTTCCATCTGGTGTGGTGGTACGATAATTATAACCACTGTGCCACTCGCCTTTGTAACTTCGCCTTTGTAGAATGGAGTAACTTAAATAATGTGAAAAATTCAGTCAAGTCTTCTCTAACTTAAGTCCAAACTCTGGTTTGTTTTTAACTTATAAATAAGTCAGATTTTTTTTTCTTTTGTTGACTAAAATATCGAAATAATTTTTAGAAAAATTCGTAATAGCGGAATATTCCAATATTTTATTGAAGTTTTACTTATTCGGTGCATGACAAAACGCAGTATTTGGCAGTCGATTAATGGTAAGTAACTTTACTGTGACTAGTGCCAACTTCGTAAATCGGCCAAAGATGATTGCATCTCTTCTGCATCCGCCTTCTCCAAACCATCATCCTCTATGACGCATATGAATCAAATAAGGTGGTCGAGACAAGGAACTACAGCTATGCTTACTGAGGCAGATTACATACACCCACATGGCTCAAGATGATTGTATTATGTACAAAAGTTGGCTGTTTATTGTAATAAACGCCATTGTTGGATTCTATGGCCTTTGCTGATTGGTAAGTTATATTAATAAAGCCTGTCCTTTCACCCTAAGACTGTAACGGGTGACTAGATATATCTTTGTGCTACTTTTATCTAACAAATTATAATCACTTGCTTCATTTCTCATTATTGCTTACGTTTATGACATAATTACAAACAAACTGGCGATAATATCAGCCACATTTGGCTTACTTTGGATATAAATATCTCCAGTGTATATGCAAACTTCATCCAACTACACCGTCCTACCAAAAGTCACTTGTAATTATGAATAAACCATGCATTTATTATTTATTCTAAGAAATTAATAGAATAGTGACTTGCCTTTAGCTGTAAATGACTGTCCATTGAGTCATGGAAGGCTTTCTGCCTAACAGTTTCTAAAGTGCCCGAGTTCTGATCCCGTTAATGATGCCAAGGATATTCACGGACTTTTTCATAACGCGGCAGAGTTAGTCATTATCACGCGAGGAAAACCTTGCGTGTTCACGAAGACCAGGTCCATGAGCCTAATTAACTCTGCTATAGTGTGAAAAAAAATGCTATAGAAATCCCTCTCGTTCCTATTGGAAGTATTTCTCATCTTACCTTTGCTAAGTAAACTGAACTCGTCCTTTTGCATACATAGCTACGAAGCTATTGTAATCTCTTAACTGAGACCAATTGAGCTCTCATCGAAAATAAAGAACATTCACTGAGAGTATACAATCGGTATTATTTATACGTGATACTAAGATAAACAACATTACTTTTGAATTTTCATCCAAGAAACACTAGACAAAAAACGTAAAACAAAAAAATCAAAATTCTCACTCAGTTATATTTCACATTCCTTTTTTCTGTCCCTAAAATTGATTTCCCCGCATGCTAAGCTACATCGTTAGACCACAACGAGTAAACTCCCTTAAAAACCTGATTTCTCACGTTGATCCCAACTTTTCTAAGAAATCTCTATCTTTTGTTATGACAGATTATTATGGCTTCCGAAACCGAATGATTAAGAGAAAACCTTTGCTCCTTCTGGCTAGACGTGCATGCTAACAAAACAAAGCTGCTAAGTGTAGATTAAAAATCTCGGAGGCGACGTGTTCAAAATTCTAAGAGGAGAAAGGCATCCTTTCTTACAGAAACCTATCAACCATAACGATAAAAATTCACTGCCGAAGACGTGCTTGGTGGCGATCTATTTTTTCTTGTTCAGGGTTTCTTTTTTTTATTCCACAAACTCGTATATTTACTTACTCGTCTCGAGCCCCCCAGTCGCTGCAAGTGGACATCTTTAATCTCCGAATAACATGGCTGGTTGTTGATACCGAAATGAATCTAGGTCACGCACTCTATTTAAAACCGCATGCTTGGCGAAAAATAGATTTCCGGTTATCATTTGTGCCTGTGATGAGTTCAATGGTCCTGAATTAGTTGGTTGGTTTCTAGATCCCAATTCTCTTTGAGCGATGGAACAGTGATAAACCTTGTCAAGATACAGGCTTAGTACTTCTACTGCTGGAACTTCCACATATTTAGTAAAAATGAGGTTATTTCCTTATTCCTAGCAAAACTTATGTTATCATTTTGTTTAAATTGTTGTAACTAATATTAATATTAATAAATTTATAGGAAATTCTATGACACACAATTAATGGATATGTATGGAACTTAGAACTTATGGGGCTTTGAAAGAAGTAGAATATACTGTAGATTGGTTACATTTGCTAAACGTTTAGTTATCGAACTTGGTAGGTAAATACCTACTCAATAGATAAAACTCGATTGATTTTTATTTGGAAGAAGGTTCTTTCTAGAGTAGAATTTGTATAAGTTCCCTTTGCACAATTCTGTCCGTTTCCGATATCTTTCGCAAGCTGACTTTGAATGAGATGCCAATTTTCAACACATTTAAAAGCAAGCGGTTCTCCTGGTAAACTGGTCGATAAGCACTCAATAAACTTACACAATAGCAAAATGTAAATCCACTTCACAGAATAGGGTCGACAAGCTTTCAAAAATGGAGTGCCAAATTACTCAAATTTAGGATGCAGCTTGCCAAATTCACTCTGACATAGTTTTGCATACCAGCAATAAACCTGAAATTTTACTATTTTCACACGGAATAAAGCAGCGTGTTTCAATATATTTGTAGAATGATTAGTTAATCTTTGATTCGTTTGAGAAATTGATTAAGAGATATAAAAATCAAAAGGTTTTCGAAGTAATAACAGCAGATTTCGGAAAAGAGGCGGAAATTTAAGAGATTCAGCTAGTGAAAGCAACTGATCTTATTCCTCAACTTTTTGTTGGTTTTGAGATGAAAGATTCGGTGCGGACCATCTTTGCCACTTTCCCAACTAGACCAAGTTATAAAGATCTGTTTTCAGTAGCGCAAACAGACTTGAAAAAGCTTTCCAGTGACTACTGCATTGAGTGGTTATTATAATGGAGCTGTACGCAAAGAAGGTTAAAATACACAGTGTGGTCTGATAATCTTTTTTTTTTTTTTAAATCTCAAACAAACAGTTCATTCGGTTTTCATATGGTTAAGAAAGAATGTTTGAAAATAGATGAATAGCAATTATTATTTATAATTTTCTTTTCCTAGTTTAATAAATACGTTGATATTTAGTCCTAAGTCCACAAATTATGAGCTCAGCAAATTATCTAACCATCCCAATAACTCTTCAGTGGTTCACAACCTGTTCTCTATTAATAAATATCTATGAATTATTTACAGTATCAACATATTAAAGACAACTAAACATTGAATAATCTGCAATAGTAGTTGTGAATCATGAGCTGTGTGGAACTACTGAAGTATTTCATACAGTTTAGCTGCTTATAAGTGGTTAAACTATAGGCCTTCATATAATCTATCTGTCCCTGGCTTTTGTGCAAATTATGGTTTCGCAACCACGCAGGAGCAATAAAATAAAAAATTCAGCTCCTTTTTTCAAGAATGCCTATGTAATTTTAAGCTTCCAAAGTTCTATAATGAAAAATGGCTGCACAGTTCCCAATCTACAGTCTGTCAGCCCTAACTACACACTCTCGTGGTAGTTTAATACCAAGACTTCCATCAGTAAAGATAAAGACTGGGTGGAGACAACGAACATTGAATACTTTTTCTCAAGACAGCCATACGTTAAATTTCATCAATTCTACTGTACTGTCATAAGGCTTCGGCTTACTGCACCCCTTTTTATACCATTAATCACCATCTCCCTAGGAGCAAAGATGCTGTCCTAGCACGGACGTCAGTGTGTGTGTGTTCGTGTCTGTGTGAGCGAGAGCGTGCACACGAGCCTTGCAGTCTTTTCGTTTAAAAGATGCAAACTTCTGGCCATCCATCTTGGGTTATATTTTCCAAAAATAATTTCTTTCCGTATGCTATTGATGAGGGGATCGTTTCAAGGGTAAGCAAAGGTAAAAAGCCTGATAATGCCAGTTAATGTATCTTTATTTTTGTACTTGGAACTTCGCCACGAATCGATTTTCTTAGTCTGAAAGCTCAGATACTTCTATGGAAAAAAATGGAAAAGAATTGACGTCCTTGACCTAGACTTCACTTAGATAAATGAGACGATAGAAATTGATCGAATAAGCTTTGCGACAGATTGGTAGAATTTGCTGTTTGATACATGGCCATAGGGTGGAAAATAGCCCCCAGAACACCCAGAGAATGAACAGTTTTGACAATGTTTATTCCCAAGAAAGCCAGAACCATTAAAGATCATATATCAAGAATACGACGGAGAGAAACCACTCTTCGAATTTGTCAAACAATTAGATCATCCCAGTTGTTTGTATCAATTACAAATCTTCTCAAAAAATTTTTAATATTCATCTAATATGTAATGTCACATCGAAAATATTTTACTTGAACAAATAATGAAGTTAATTTTATATTCAATTTAATATATTTATTATATCAATTTATTATATCTTTTAATTCTTTCCTTCAATATGCTTAATCGTTCAGAAAAAGTAGATAAGAATCAAAAGTTTAACTTTCAACTTATTTTCTGCTTTAAAATATTGCCTAATATCAATACAGAGCACAACATAAGAAGCTGCGGTTACAGTGGTCTCAGAAACACCAGTACTAGGCAGAGGAGGATTGAAAAAAAAAACGTTGTCTGGGCTGACGAATCCCGGTCCCTTCTGTTTCACATGATGAGAGGATCATAATATGATAAAATAGCAATGTTATCCAACTTTTAAAATTATTTAATTTGACACAACAGCAACAAAAAAATATCATTCTTGAGATCAAAAACGCTTCGTTACACTGTAGAGATAGTCATAAATTAAAATCAGAACAAAATGCGTATGATTATGGGGGAGAAGAAAGTTGAGTTGGGTTACATTACCACCATGGCAACTCTACTTCAGAATATCGTGTCTGTAATTGTAGTGGAGTTTAAGATCAGGTTTTATTTATTCAGTTTAATAGTCGGTAGAGTATATTCCCCTGGACAGTATACCACCTTTTTCATGAAATGGTGCACTCCTTTCGTAACAATAATATGTGTTGATACCATGAGATATAAAGCAAGCGGGCACGTATATCTGAACGTATGCAATTTTGTACTAGAATAAGTAAGATTAAAGAGTGAAGTGACTGTGAATGTAGCATGGTGATTGGCGCTAGAACATTTTCCGGTATAAGTACCTCAGAAACTGCAACCCTGCTGGAGTTTTCACGCCAAATGATAACCCGGAACAACATTGCTAACCAAAGATTCAGTCAGAATGGACAACTAGTCATACCTTTTGGCAGGGATGGTGTATTACAGGCCAAGCGGGTAACACAGTGGATATGATCACTATCTTCCAACACCAGGTGGAAAAGATGACCTGGAATCCGGTCATTAAAGCGAGGAATTTTATGGGTTTGTTTCACAACGTGGTGGAGTTAGCCGGTCTCAGGCAAGGACTGCATGTTCTTTTCTACCGGAAACTCGGCTTTTTTGTCCAGAAAACAGCAAGCCTACTTACCAAAATACAAGCAATTACAAACACAATACAGTGGCGCTTCACAGCATTAATTTCTTTGGTGCTTAACACAGACAGGTATTGCAGCCCACGACCCAACCGAGTTCTATTCCAGTGAGCACAACATAAGAAGCTGCGGTTACAGTGGTCTCAGAAACACCAGTACTAGGCAGAGGAGGATTGAAAAAAAAAACGTTGTCTGGGCTGACGAATCCCGGTCCCTTCTGTTTCACATGATGAGAGGATCATAATATGATAAAATAGCATGAGTACATGGATCCGTCCTGCTAGGTGTCAACAATGCAGGCTGGCGTGAGGAGTATTTTTCTAGTGTACACTGGGTCCCATTATAGCAATGAAGCAACATTTGAATGTCAAGAATTATCTGAAAATTGTTTTTTACCAGGTGCATTCTTTCATAGCTATAGCGTATTTATCTGCGATTGGGTTCTTCTAACGGAAGAATGCTCCACATTACAAGGACAGAACTGCACAGTACTGGTGCCAGGAACATAAGAGTGAATTCGGTGTAATGACCGTCCAGTTTTCAACAACTTGGGAAGCAACTGTATCAACATGAACTATAATGTTGATTCGACTGATTCTCCGAGTTCATGGCACGAATCCAGGTTGTTGGCCAAATGGGGAACTCCTCACTATTAAGTAGGGGTACCTGAAAAGTGCCCACACAGCGTATATAATTTTTATAATAACTGCAAGATGCTCACAACGTGAAGAAGTACAGAATGCCAAATAGTAGTGTACATATTATATTAAGGTTAGGTGTGCAAGAGAAACTGAAGCTATGAGGTGTCAATATATTGTGTCTGTAATTGCATGTATTCTGTGATCGATTTGCCTCTTCCCTGGGCAAAATTCAGGGAACAGGAAAATCGATCCAGTTTCCGGGAAATAGAAAAAAAAACTTGCAACCTTCGACTGAGACCGACTAACTCAGACACTCAGTCAAGAAAAAACAAAATTCCTTCCTTGGGTCACTGACGGAATTCGAGCCCAAATCGTTTCCTGCTGGTGTGAGGATTATTGTGATTACATCCAAGTCAATATGAGATCACCGCATAATAAACCATTAAGCCTATGTATAAATCGTATTTCCAGCTACACATAAATTCTGGTATTCAGATATCGGGAATATCTAACGGTGCAAAAATAATAAATCCGAAAAAGTATTTTCAAAGTTTTACCATATATCTACACTGCTCAACAAATTTAACAGAATGAAAATTTGTCATGAAATGAATGAAAGTTTTGAAAGTCATGAAAGGAATGAAAGTTTTTCATGAATATTTTATTGCGAACAGTCTCGCCGAAGGCGAATATTTGATATAATAGGCATCCTGGCATGCAAATTCCGAGTATCCAATAGAAGTCGATCAACCACCTTAGCGTACATTATGCAAATTATTCATGCAATTAAAAACACACCATTTCCGTTTTTTAGCTTGCTCACTGGGACAACGAAAAATGCGGTACCATCCCTCCCGCATCAGACAAAGGGACACTTACGGTGTAAGCGATGTTTTTGTGTGGGGCTGAGTGTTGATCAACGGCCGCACCCCCCCATGTTTTTGATAGGGGGACTGTAACCTCGCAGAGATACTGAGAACAGATTATAGAACCCTATGTGCTACTTTTTACGGTGCGATTGGCCCAGATTTTCTTTTCATGAAGACAACGCTACTGCACAGAGCTCAAGTGTTGGAGAAATACCTTGAAACTAAAGATATCTATCGACTGCCGTGGCCAGCACGATCACAGACTTAAATGCGATCGAACATGTGGGACGCCCTTGGGTGTCGCTTTGCACGCCAGCAGTCAACTTCTCGATCACTTGGTGAGTTAAGGTCTATACTGGTGGAAGAATGGGATTGTTTGCCACAGAATCTTATGGACACCTATATCCAGCATGGTTCGCCACTGTCAGGAATGTTCAGCCGTTGAAGGGGATCATACGCCGTACTGATGTCATTTTTGGAGCATCTTGTATCGAGTTCTGTAATGTGATCTTTTTGGTAATTCTTATACAAGCCCTATAAATATCCCTTATACCTGTCCGAAGTTTCTCGCTCATTTCATCATTATTCTATGGTACACCACCATACCAAATGAAGAGACAAATTTTGTCTCTTCATCGCAAGCTGCACGAGTTACACCATGTTTTATACGTGTTCTGATAATTTTGTCGAGCAGTGTAATATACTTAAACAAATACAAGAAGTATAAAAAAACTCAGGGGAAAATGTGCAACCACAACTGAGAGCTGCTTTCATCATATACGAGATTCGAATCACTGCAGAATCTGAACTTGCACAAAAAAATCCATTTAAATACTAAGGTCAAGTAGAAGGCTAAAACGAATTAAAAATTCTCTTCCTCTTCTTACAGATTAAAAAGACTTCCCTCTGAATATTAATCGATTACCTTATATGCTTTGAACTAACTTCAAGAAAATATTTGGGTAATTTTATGCTAAATCCAAGAGGCATTAATATATTGTATGTCTAAATGCGTGTATTCTAGGTTTCCAGGAATTTAGTTGAAACCTAATTTTATGGTTTTTTCCCTCGTATAAGAGCTTATCCAACTACAGGTTCCTGTAAAAAAAACCTTCATAGTGAATTCTTCTGGTCCGTCTAATATCATTTTTTACAATAAATAAATATCATTTTTAAATATCTACCCAGCATATCCACCTGTCCAATGAAACTCAAAAAAGAAATTAATAGTACTTTTAACATAAAATACAGTACTGAGACCTTAAAATAGATCTCCTTCTACTGGAGCTTTGTTTGTTTTGTTTAGAGTTTGGCGATAAGAGGAGGAGGGAAATCTCGAACTGCCAATGCTTCATGTCTGTATTTCCTATATTCTATTCTCAGTTTGCCTTTGTAGTAGAGAGATTAAAAAAGCCGAATAAACTTTACTTCCACCACAATTGGCAGGAACATCCGTATATAATCCACGCATTTTTAACCACTCGAGGGTTCAACATTGCTCTTCTTCCTTCCACAAGTCTCATTGACTGACTGTCGAAAACTTTCAGCAGGAAAAGGGAAAGTGTACCCAGAGGAAAATTTACTTACTTTTGGTGCTGCTGTTATTTACTACATGAATGTTTTCAAAGGCTACATATCCACTAGCATTTGGATCATTGAGACAGCACAGAACTCTGGAGGAGCGTTTGAATAATATCTGTAAAGAAGAATTTGAATATAGTAACGGAAGCGAAGTTAACTAGTATGGAAGGATAAAATAAAATGGACGAATTCGCTTTTCTCGTCTGCACCGAGAAAGTGAACATCACTAGACATATGTTCCACCTGTCAAGGGAATGCTTTGCTCATTCATCATCTCCGTAGAAACAATCGACAAACAGGAGAAGCTGAAGAGCAAAAGTTTCACTGGAGAAGCAGGCGAATAAAAATAGAAAACGGGAGAAAGAGAGAATGATGACAAGAAGAAAATGGATGATGGCGTTGATATTAAATACAATGAAAGAGATAGCCATACTGAAACCATAAGCAGAAATCTTTTGAATGTATACAAATGATAACCTTCGAAAATGCTACTGATTAAAATTGAAAGCAAAAGATAAGATTTTAATTTTATTTCAAATTAAAAGATAACAAATGGAAACATTTATCTATTTAAATTTTTTTATACTGATCAACCTCTTCGATGGATTTTTCAGATCAAAATAACTGATGTAGATGGAAAAAATAAAACATTAAATTTAAATCTCCGAATACCCACAAGTTCACTTTCGATACTTGACGACCAACTCTGTTTGTTTTACTTGCTTTCTTCACAGTCGTATTTCCTGGGAACACTAGTTAACCTTGTTGTTATCAGTGGACACCTGTCTCACGAATCTCACAAGATGATGCTCTTAATGATCGGATAGTTCTGCCATAAGATGCCGACGGTGCTACCGAGTGTGTTGTGTGTGTATTCTACAAACGAAACCAGATGTTCCCGGGAGATTTTTTTTCTCTTGGGTGTAGCCAAGGTGGTTTTTCGCTGCTCACAAAAATTAGCCATCTTACAAGTTAAAGCATCAGATATCATCGGTAAAATTAAGTAGACACTAGTGGAATGGAGAAAAGATTGAGTGCAGATTATTTTTAAAACATTAAAAAAGAATGATATTCGCTCGTCTAGCTGACATGTTTAACTCCTTTAATGTTTACAAACTGCGCTACATCTCTCAATAAATTCAAGTATACGATTAGAAACGAATTAGACAATTTCAGGGGCGTTCAGTTTTTGTTTCTTAAATTAACTGATTTTTTTTTCTTTTTATTTAATTAATAGAAGTGAAAAGGTAAATAACTAATTATCCTCTTACCAATTAGTGTTACTAATTAATTAATAAATAATATATTTATTTCTTCTTGTATTTTAATGAAAATTGAAATGCAATACATATTTCTCGTTTCTGCAATGATTAAGATGATAAAAATATTAATAATTCACGATGTATATATTTAATAAACTGATAACAAAAAACGAGCTCTTTATATGCGCACGGTTTAAACAGAGAGCATTTCTTTTTTGCGTATCTGCCATATTTGCCCATTCATTCCTCCAATCAGGGCAAGGTAACAAACGTAATATCAAAAGGTGCTTTGGCTACAAAATACGATATATGGCCTACATAACATGTTAAAAAAAAAAAGAAAGAATTGTTGGATTTCTATTTGTTCGATTTTAATGAAATCTAGATGGCCCAACAAAGGTTTGTTGGGCCATCCAGAGCCAATTATAAAATTTCTTGAAAATTCATCTGCTGTGAGTCGAATTATTAGATGTAGACAGACGGACATGTAGAAGACAATAGGCATAAATACCAACGTGTCTAAAAATAGCAAAATAATTCTAACAACTTCACTAAGGACTACTGGAATTATTTTGACTAAAACTTCATATTTGCATAAATATATCTGCATCGTCATCTGAACCCTCTTTCATTAAATACGCTCATAATCGGGAATTCCAAATAGATATTAACTAATCCATTTGCGTCAAACATCATAAAGTCTGCTGCAAGCATTATCCTTTAAACCACTGTGATGTTTCCGGTATTATGAAGGGTAAAGGTGTAATCCCTTTCGAAAGTGATTATTACCTACCGACCATCTATTGATACAGTGATCGTGTAATGGGTAAGTGCCCTAGAATTCGTGCGATGTGTCGAAATCAAGAGATTGGAATCACAGAGGATAGCTGCATTACAATGTCACTGTATGTCACGGTCGTCTGCTGCCTATCTGAATAGCTCAGTGGTATTTACACTGTACCTAAAGGGAAGGGAAAGGGGGAGGACTAATATCGGTTCAATCAGATAAATAGAGCATTTAGAGATGCTGTGATTGCATCATCCGTTATAAACACTCTCGAAGGAAATTATTGTAATTTAAAACAAGTAACAATTGAACCATATTGCATTTAGTATTACGTCATCACTGATGGTACATCTGTTATTGTTTATAACTTTTGCGGGATCTATCAATTACATTTTGAACGTTGTAGAACAAACAGAAAATACATAAATAGAGACTTCCTGATATCATTCTGCGCTCACATCCTTGGGAAAAGAGAATCCACCTTTCTCCTTTACCATTTCAGGTGTGATACGCACTGCATCAACTTCGTATTGTGAAGGAACTTCGCAACGATTTGCTTTAGTACAGCTCGATTCGAAACACAAAACACTGCTCCAATGGAGAAATATATTTATTTCAAGTGTATTAACACTACCTTGTTTTATTTTGAACAGTTCAGCACTGAGGTAACTCTTGTCAAAGCGATATGAGATCGATGCGCTAGTAGCAAACGTTGCTCATTGCTACCTAAGCAACGAGGCCATATCCAACTTACACAATAACGTTTTTAAGTCTATGCAAAACACATATACATTTATTTTGCACGTTGAAATAACAAAGTTATTTAAAAGAGAAACTTTTTATCATTAATAACACATCATATTCTTACATTATGTAGAAATGTTATATTTTTGTCTCATGTACGGTTTCACCTTGTTTGCAAAAACCGTAAACAATCATGGCTGAATCCCATCTTCCTCGATAGCGCCGATCCATTATATTGATATTCAGTGGACTCATTCGCTTTTGTTCATCACCAACAGCACCAAACTTATCAGGAAAACATTCCAGATGCGAATCCAAAAAGTACATGTTAAGAGACATTCAGTAAACTACTTTTTTATAGTTATTCGAACGTTCTTCCAGTCATTTATAATTTCATTTTGTTATTATCTAAATACTAGTGTGTATAAACTGCATGAGTTTCATCGTTGGTTTACCTGTTTTATAGGATAAAAACTGAATTTCTAGAAAAAAATGGCCAACCTTCATCTGGGAACAGTTAATTCGGTTACGATATGAAAAGGCCCATAAAAATTCCTGCCATCTCGACAAGATTCGAAACTAGGCCTTTTCTAAATGCGGGGAAAGAAGAGCAATATGATCGCAGCCACTATGGTACTCCTGAGAGCCGAAATGTTTGTAAGAGCAATTCATATCCCCTGTAGCATTTAGAGAAAATTACAAAGGTGAATCGCTGCTTTGCCCATTGTATTCACTTGACCCTCTTCTCTAAAACTGAATCATAAATTTGGTAGAGATTCTAACTAGGTTAGAAGGTGAAAAACAATGGCAACTACTAGACTGAAGATTGAGGGTTGATCACAACTTCGTATTTTGGGAAATTAAAGATTTACTTTTACCTTTTCGATCTATTTAATAGAAAATCTTCAGAAATTTTCCTAAGCGGCGATCTTAGAAAAGATTCGTTTTGGCCCACTAGTCAAACATTCACGGCAAACTTCCTTATTACTTAAAAAAAATTGTCTGAACTTGTTACCTCGATTTGTGGAAAACAAAACGTCGGTGAGGAAAGATCAGAAGAAGTATTTTATTCCATTGACACACCAAAAACTGTGTTTCCACAGAATATTTGGCAGTTTGTTCCGAGGATTGAAATGGTGGTAAACAAATTTAATCATAATGATTGGTAATGATAGCTAGTCAGTTTGTAAAAGTCTGAAAAGCTATTCTTGTACATTCAGGAGTCTTGTAAGGAAGATTTAGACATTCTCACTGGGAAGAACGCAGAACTTTGTGTTCTTGTTCTTTTAAATTGTAGTACAAAATCTTTTCGGGTGCGCATGCTCAAACCAATCGTCGACTACGCACATTCATACATATCACGAAGGTGCACAAATGAAAATTATACCAGATACCATGTCCTGCAGCTGCTGCTTCAAAAATTATAATTGTTTCTATTTGATCGCTTTGTCCTTTTGTAGCCATTCTGTTTGCATGGACGTTTTTGGACATTGGACTTCATCATCATCATCAGCCATATTCAATTCACTGCGGATGAAGGCCTCTCCAGCAACTTTCCAGTTCCTTCTGTTTTGTGTGCTGGCCATCCATTTACTACCTACGAACTCTTGAATTTCATCTGTCCATCTCCGTCGCTGTCTTTCAGCTCCTCGTGGATACCATTCTGTTATTTTCTTAGTCCATTTGTCATCATGTCTTTGAGATATGTGTCCTGCCCAAGACTATTTTAGTTCTTTAGTTTTAATAAGTGTGCTGCCTAATCCATGTGTTTCTCCTCTTATCTAAGTCTGATTCTTAACATAATTCGTTTCATTCTTCGCTGTGTAGTTCTCAGCTTCTCTTCCATTCTTTTGGTAAGTGCCCAAGTTTCACTTCCATAAGTCATGGTGGGGAGTATACATTGGTTCATTATTTTACATTTCAGACAAAACTGAGATATTGCTCCTCAGTATGTGACTATATTTCCTGAATGCTATCCATCCGAAATTTATTCTTCTCTTGACCTCCAGCCATGTATCATTATTACAGCTAATGACTTGTCCCAGATCATGGCTTATGATCCCAAATGCCATCTGCAAATCTTAATGGTTTAGGTACTCTCCATTCACATTGACACCTTTCTGAGACCAGTATAATCTTCTGAAAGCTTCCTCAAGGGCAGCAGTAAATAGCTTTGGAGATATTGTGTCTCCTTGTCGAACTCCTTTCTCGATTTTAAATTTCTTACTGTCTTTGTCTAGTCTAATAAAGGAGGTAGCACTCTCATATATTTTCTTCAAAATCATAATATATGGGGTATCTATGCCTTGTCTTTCCAGTGTCCGAAACATAGCCTTTTTCTGTATGGAGTCAAATGCCTTTTCATAATCCACAAATTCCAAGCATAATGGTGTTTTATATTCATTTGCTTTCTCCATTAGCTGTGATATTACGTGTAAGTGATCCATAGTTGAGAATCCTGTCATAAAGCCAGCTTGCTCTTTCGGTTGATTCTCGTCAAGTATTCTTTCTAATCTGTTAGTATTTACCCTTGTGAACAATTTATAGATGTTGGATAGCAAGCTAATTGGTCTATAATTTCCAATTTATCTCCTTTCTTGTGGAGCAAAATTAAGATTGCATTATTCCACTCCTTGGCGGCACGCCTTTCCTAATGCATTTTGTGAAGAATCTTGCCAGTTTGTGTCATGTCTCTTCCTCCCAATTTTAACATCTCTACAGTAACTTCATCTTCACCGAAGGACTTTGATTCTTTATTTTCTTCAACACATGTTCTACCTCATCAGGAAGGATATCGGGTACGTCGTATGTGTTACTAATTTGTGATTCATCTTCCCCAATGCTGGCATCATTCCTCCGCTCCTTGCATAATTCTCTGTAGTGGTCTTCTGCTATTTGAATTATGCCTTCTCTGCTGAAGCTCAAACGTGTTCTTAAGTTCCAGTACATACTGCTTTTTCTCCTCTTCTGTTATCTCAAAGACCTTCGTATTATTTACTCGAGACAGTTTTTTTTCCTTTCTTTTATCTATATCAAGTGTGCATCTTACCATTCTGTGATCACTTCCAAGATTTACCTTGTTCAGGACGGTAACACCATTCACGATATATCTTCTGTTAGTGAGGATGAAGTCGATTTCATTAGTTGTTAATCCATTTAGTCTCTTCCATGTCCATTTTATGTTCACCCTTTTCTTGAAAAAAAAAAATGTTCATTACTGACATTCCTCAATATTCTGCAAATTCCACAAGTCTTTCACCTCTTTCACCAATTCCAATATTTCCTATAGTTCCTCTTTCTGCGCTGTTTTGTCTCTTTCCAACCTTAGCATTGAAGTTCCCCATCATGATAGTGTAGTGGGTTTTCTGCTCATCTTAAAGACTCAATTTCGGTGTATCTTTGTTCAACCTCTTCATCATCATAGCTCGATGTTGGTGCATAAATTAAATCATTATAAGCTTTAGCTTCTACCTCTTAGAAATCCTAAGTCTCGACACCCTTGGTGATGTACTTTTGAATTCCAAAATGTTGTTTTTTTATATCTTTATGGACCAGAAAGCCAACTCCTCCACCTTCGCTCCTTTCACTGTTTCCATTGGTGTACAGCAAATTTCCACTTGATAAACTTATAAATGATCCATTTCTTCTTCTTGTTTCAGCCAAACCGAGGATATTCCAATTCACATTTTGACTTCATCAGCGAACGCAAAAAGATACGCTTGTTTGCTGAAAGATGGACATTGCACGAGTAGGCCAAAACTCAAACTGCAGTTAATAGAGTGTGATATTAACATAGAAATAGGGATGAAAAAAGATTTCCAACAAGCCTGATATACGTCGTCAAATATTTTATCTATTTTCTCTAAGTTTTGTAAAGTACAGTATTCATTAAATATGAAAAACGTGTAATATTTAATATCACAAACGGAAACCATGATAATTATTGAAGAATATACCAGTACTTTACTGATGCAAAGAAAGCTTAAAGTCAGCGTTATTATAACATTAATCTTCAGAAGTATGTATGCAAGATATGGAATCGAGAAGACTCATAAGATTTCGTCTCACGGGATTCCTAATACCTTAAAATTTTCATTGCCTTTTCGCACGTGATCAATTTGCACCACCAGTGCTTTATGTATTCATCTCCACGTTCGGAATGCAGAGCGTGATAAACAGGGAATAACAGATTTTATTTGGGACCTGTGGGAAAAATTAAATCTCTCTGAATGGGCTAGCAGTTCAGCACTTCGAATTTATGCAGTATAATTATAGGAAAAAATCTTGGTTCCAAAGTTTTTTTAATTAAAATTACATCATTTCGCTGCCAGGGTTAGCGAGTCACGTTTCTTTGATATTATTCATTTCTTTAAGAAAAGTTTAGTAACTGATAGCAATTGGAATAAATAAGTCTATTTTTGAGAAAAGATAAGCACGAAAATTTTAATAAAAGAACTCGTTGCGAGTTCTTTTATTAATTTTGTTTTATTTTTGTTTACAATGCAATGCAAGTAGAAATTTTTGACAATCCCATTTAGCATCTTTCAAATTAGAACAGCACTTAACTTGGAACTCATGATAGTATTATATAGCCGGAAATTACTGTTCCTAGGAGGACATTTTCTAATAGAACATGATATTATTCTTAAAGTTAAGCTTCAAGTAAGATTTAAGATATTTCGGAATACTCTACAAAATAGTATTTAACTAACATCACTTTCGGAAAAGGACCAAAGGGCAATCACATCTTCTATCATCTATCTATTACGTCTTCTACATAAGATTCATCTATAGATTACTATTTAAGAAACATTTCTAATGGTAATTAGCATTTCTGAGAAACTAATATCTACATCGAAATTAGGGTCAAGGCAAAAGTAGTTTAGACCAACAAGTTTCATAATATGTCCTCATATTACCAAGACAAGTCAATAAATTATCAATTAACTACACATTTCACATAATTGCGAAAATTATAAACCTCTACGGCAGTGACCAATTTATACGAATTTCCCTACCCAATTTCGCCTAATCTCAACTGATTTCAAATTCCAAGGCAGCAGGATTTATTAACTTACACCGTTTGGTTCGCGTAAAGCAACTGTGTTTGGAATGATTAATGATTAGTGGAGCATATTGACCCAACTAGGGGGCATACAGTTAGAGCACTGTTATTGATAGACTATCTACGGAATACCGAATCAGATTTGTTCTCTGATAAAACTACCATTCTGCTCTGCATCAGTGATTAAGCTGCCACCAAATAAGATTTTAAGATACTATTGGAGTTTACGAACTACAGTTTAAACGGAAGTTTGTAGAGATATTGAGAATAACTGATGAGGCAGTTTAAACAAATATTTTAATATTAGTGTACACTTTTCCCAATTCTGGTAAGACTACAATCTGTTTAATCTTAACTCAAGCAATGATTCTAGAAAATATGATTGACTTTCTTGCAAATTCGCACAGATGTGTACAGCATTAAGAAGGTGAGAATACTTTCTGAACAGAAATCTAAGCCAAGAAATTCAGCAATCTTTTTTTTAAACTAAAAAAACTTAAATATGCACAATTACATCGACTCATTGAATTAGATTCAAGGTGAACATGATTAAATTCCCCCTTTTTCTAACTTCCTGAAGAATGAACTAATAATTAATGATCCGATCGTTACAAATTTTATATCTATATGTCACTATTGGTGTGGAAGATAATAAAATAATTTTAGCGATTCGATATATAGATTTCTTTTATCGTAGGGGTAGAAGGGAATTATGGAATCCTAAATGAAATAAAAACTATTTGTAGGGACAAACAACTATGGCTATAAATTTGGTATTGATCCAACCTTTGCTTCTTGAATAGTGCCCAAACAACCAAAACCACATATAGATTCCTCTAGGATGAACTGATGTTAACCCGCTTCACACTAATTAACAGAACATATCCTGAAAGTTTTGCATCCATCCGAGCTTCTTCTTATCAAGTAATGCCAAAGCATTAGAAACATACTGTACTTTCATTTGCATTTAAATTGCTCATCATTGAAATTGCCTCACGTAAAAGGGGATATGCTTTGGGTTCTTAAAAAGCAGAGTGACACAAATCAACATGGAAAAGAAACGATTAAGTTTGTTTATCGACTAAGCAATATTTACTTACGAAAATGCAGCACACATGAAGTATGGCCTCCACGAACTGCGATATAAGCGGGCAAACGTCGCAGTAGGAAGTCAAAAAAGTGGCGAATATCATCAATGGTGATCATTGAGACATGCTTCTTACACTTTTGCTGCAAATTGAGCAACAGTGGCGGGGAGGGCGAGAGTTATATATCAGCGAACGTCCTGTCATTTTCAGAATATGTTTGATGATCGATAGAATTGTAAACATGCAGGCCAAGGAAGAATTTCCACATCATTTAGGCATTGTCGTGATATAAAAACCTTACGTGCAGGAATTGCCTTGCGGAAAACAGCGTTTGGGAATTTGGACAGCGAGAATGCAGCTCCACTTCTCTCAATCGTCTGCTAATCCTGCTCCTCAATGCAGGCACAGACAGGGATGGAGTTACGATGTTATAAATCTAGAGGGTGGTAACAGATCTTTTTCCTGTTGCTGGCTGGTGGACCTATCGATCTTCCCACTCTGACGTTTTTCTGATACCACCAGAGCCTTGGCAACATGAACGAATATCTTTCTGCGCCCATTTTTTCCAACGACTTCCAACCGTTCGGGCATCACGAATGCTGTTTGCATTGTTCACTGTTCAGCTCCTGATAACCCAATGATAAGACCTTTCAAGTTCCTTAAGCATCACATCACACATAAGTGACTTTATCTAGCGTCATCTTACGCGTCCTAAAAGCATTACACACCCTTAGGCTATCATCTCAGTCTGTTTTGTTTGTCTCTGACGTTTACACATGTTTTTATATTACCTTCAGCTAAAGAGGGCAGTAACAAATGCTTATTGAAGATGGTACTACTGCAATCAGTTTCACGTGCTAATCCATTATATCTATATACATCACAATTTTGCATGTAATTTTAAGTAAATCAGGCCGTTCTTTCTAGTTAGGACACTCAATGACGAGCAGTGTACAATGAGTAGCCAATTTATTAGGCACCTACCTTTTTTATGAAGTGGAGCCCTCCTTCAGTAACAGCATCATGTATTGTGCCATGAGACATAAAACAGATGAGATGGGCAATCATAGGAAAGCTGATATGTGCAATCCAGAGTTACAATGGAAAAGAAGGAAGACATGGCATTGTAGTCGAAGTCAGGCCTTGTGTATGAATATATTCGAAACTGCAACCTTTCTGGGAGTTTGGTTTACACGTCATATAGTAACCCAGTACAACAGTGGAAACCAAATAGGCATTTAAGAACGTGCATCTCATCATACCTTGTCACAGATGGGGGTTATCGCCTGATGTGATACCCCATCCGTGAGACGAGGTTCCAATCCTGTCAGGAAAATACAAGAAAGTATGGTTACGGTGGACTCAGGAACACCAATACTGGACAGTGGAGGACCAGAAAAACGTTGTCTCTGGGCTAATGAATCCCGATTCCTGATGTTTCACGCTGATGGGAGAACAGAATATGGGAAAATAGCACGAGTCCATGGACCCATCCTGCCACGTGTCAGAAATGCAAGATGGTGGTCGCAGTGTAATGGTGTATGGAGTGCTTTCATGGTACACATTAGGGGGCCCCTGATACTAGTGAAGAAACATTTCGATATCCCAGGTTATCTAAAAATTGCTTTTGATGCATTCTTTCATATCTGTAGCGTAGCCACCTGCTAATGGATGAATTCGCCCCAACTGGGTGGCCTCTCAATCACTAGATCTCAATCCAAATGAGCACCTATGAGATAAGGTGGAAGGAACTATTTGAAACAGAGATTCGAGAAAACCATCCAATTTGCAACAACTGTAGGAAGAAATTGAGTCAACGAGGACCAGCATTCTTTCTGCACGCTTTTAACACCATGTTGAGTACATTTCATAACGAATTCAGGCTGTTGTGAGGACTAAAGTGCAGGGGGACCTACTCGCTATCAGTAGATGTATCTAATAAACTGGACACTTAATATGTACGTATAGATTACTCTAAATTTTATGGGGAAAAAAAAATTCCGAAATTCTATTGATCTGATTTTAATGTATTTGGAGTGAATTCGCAAATCAATCATTATGAAAAATTCAAATACAAATGTTTTATTTAAAAAAAAAGACCACGAAGAAAAGAAGCGTTTTCTGTGAATTCACCTAAAAACGATTTTTAAGTGAACTTTATTAATTATGGAGTATTCGTTATGAATTTATTTTAACATTATACTAACTTTATCTAGAATCGCAAAGGATTTAAAAATCCCGAATATTCAACATCTTAAATTTCCGCTGCTGAGATTCATCGATTTCTGATCACTCCCAGAAATTCTTCAGATAGATGGAAATTCTCCAGATAGATGTACGGAGGAGTAATTTTTGTATATTATATGTGCAGCGGCTTAATGTAAAATAATTCAGAAATTTCAGACCATAATTATAGCTTGAAGTCTCCTGATAATTTACTGTAGCTTCACCCAGATTAAGCAGAATTTCCTATAAAAAAATTCATTAAAACGTTATCTTTTGATAATAATAATAGTAAATATTGCTGTTTATGACTAAGTTATCGGTATCTGTTGAACTTCTAGACAACTACGAACATGAGGCGTTAGTACATCGTGTCTATATTTCCTATATTCTTCAGTCTGTTTGCAGGATAAAAAAAACAGTTCCCAGAAGATTAAACTATGTTTCCTTTCCCAACATCGAACTCAACAGCGCGCAACGGTATGAAAATTTCCATAAATTTCGGCAGGATTCGAACCCAGGTCTTTCCACATGGTGTGGAAGCACACTGACCATATTAACCATTGTGCTAGTTGCGAGAGCGTTGACTCTTGTCTACAGGCAGAAAATTCTTCTGTGACACTTTTTACGCTGATAATTGCATATCACATAAATTATTAAATACCATTTTAGCAGTCAAAACGAATGTAAGCATAAAGATGTTCAAAACATTCTTTCTCCTCTTATTTTGTTTTCTTAGGTGTATTTTCTCTAAATCTTTCCTGAAGTCCTACATTTTATCAAACCGTTCTAATAAGCACACGCCTTATTCTCTTAAAATACATGAATAAGAGGCTAAATCAATATTAGCGTACTGGAACGGCAAATATAAATTCGATATTCGCCTAAAAGAATCAAAAACCATTTCTATATTGTATGGTTATACGGTATAAAGAGATGATAATGCACACCAACAACTTAAAAATGCAGACAGTGTCTAGAAGTCACAACCGATAGACAAATCAGTATTTACTCTTTATATTTAGTTTCATAGAACCTTTCTCCATAAATTATAAAATAAACCAACGGTGAATTATGGTGATAAAACAAAAGCACCATATATTTCGAAATAAGAAAACAGATGTCGTGCTTTAAAATTTAGAACGGTTCTGCTATTACAAAAGATTAAATATGAAAATTCAGAAGAGGCGAAACTTATTGATGGAAGGATTATGTTTCAGTGTATGCAAATGCCTAAAACAGATGGCATAGTTAGTAACTCAAATAAAGCGCTTGATTTCAGGCGACAGACGTAATATACGAGTATTTCATGGCTACCCAATAATCCATTTCTAAGGAATCACCAATCAGTCATAAATTCAGTCTCATTATTTCCTATTTCTTCTGGGATTGTGGAATACTTCGATGTATGATGATCGCAGCTGATAAAATAAGTTTAAGAAACACAAAGGTAGAGCTAAGTTGCGTTGTACAATTACGTATTCGAGACTAAAACAATAGTAATAGTGGCATGTGATGCAGGAAAGCAAGCTTATGTAGCATCAGCCAAAAAAAAAAAAAAAATTCACAACCATTCCATCTAAAAGTTTGTCCAATTCCTCCTTGAATTTATTTAAGCTATCAACTTCCACAACGACAGATGGAAATTTGTTCCAGCCGGTGGCTAAAGACCAATTTACGCACATCTATTTTATAACTGTCTTTCCTCAATTTGAATTTATGCCCCCTCAGGTTCGCAATCTGAGCAAGCGGAAGAATCCCATCAGAATTTAACGTGCTCAATCCATTCAAGGCCTTATACGCCTCAATCAAAGTACAAAGTATGTTGAGGGTCAAACGGCACCAGGAATTTCTCCCATCTCCGCGAGTGTTCGCTGTATCGAGGGACAGTACTCTGTCAAGACCAGAGATTTAAAAGTGTGTGGATCATGTGTTGTGTAGTATGTTGTGCCCATTGTTCTTCTGGCCTACTGGCCGTCGAGCCCCTGATGAGACCCGACGTTGTCCGTACTATGCCAACGAGGAGGCTGGCCAGGTGTACCTTGAAATTTATTGTACTCTGGCAGGTCCCGCCGCCTAATTTCCTGGGATTTCAGCGGCTGGGTCCTATAGAAAAAAAAAAAAAAAAAAAAAAGATAGATAATCGCGGTGGTATAATTGCAAAATCGCTATTAAGTTAGTATGTGGGGTTTGTTCCCCGAAATTACCATGGGATTGTACGCTAAAATGACAAGTTCTAGAGGCCTAATGGGGCGGGCAATAATTTTGGTGCTAATTTAAATTTGGATGCGTGGGGCTTTCGCGGTGAATAGTCAAAGAGAAGGGTAGGGAGACTGAAGGCTGGGGGAAGAAAGAGAAATAAGGGGCCGATAGGGTAGATGGCCCCTGCAGTCAGTGGGGCATGCCCATGCCCCACCAGAGGGAAAGGGGGATGGCAGGAGGAGGAGAAGACAGCGAGCCATCTCCCCCCCCTGCCAAGGAATAGGAGTGAAAGCAGGCTGGTCAAGGTTGCCAGCCCAGATCGCCATATGGCTAGGTGGCAGCAATGTGCTGCAATCATTTCTCTGAGCCCTTGCATGGTAGTATCTGGGAAGGTTTCCGTGGTTGTGTAGACATTCTGCTGGCCTGCACGGCATGGTTGTTTACTGCAGTGGTTGAGGCTGTGGGAGCGTCCTTCTCCTTGTGAAGAGGTCCTGGGCCAGCTGTGCGAATGCCTTGTATGTGTCAACTTCAGTTATGGCGAGGTCTTCTTGATTACGGAGGTTAAGCTGTGTTCTAGTAATGAACCTGCAATAGAGGTCCTCATATAGTGGGCAACTGTACATTAGGTGCTCCCACGTTTCACGTTCACCACAGAGGCAAAACGGTGTATCACTCAGTCCAAATGCTTGTAGTTTGTCTCTAATGGCCCCGTGTCCCGTCAGCGGGTAGGTGGTGTAGAGTCCTGGTGAGAGCCACGGTGGATAATTCGGGTATACCAGCCGTATGTTGGGTAGAAATTTTCTAGTTATTGCACCTTTGCTGGAGGTCTCCCAGCGGGCCTGCCAAGTTTGTTGGAGGTAAGCGGAGAGACGGCTCCTTTCTACTTTGGGATCATTTGACAGATCTATGGTGTAGTCGAGGCATGTTGCCGTTCTGCCTTTGGTCAGTTGATAGAGTAGCCCATGCTTAACAATCTCCAGGTCCAGAGGGAGGGATCCCGTTAGAGCCTGGAGTGCGTGGGTACTTACAGTGTTACATGCTCTCGAGATGGTTAAGAGTATATGTCGCTGTGTAGTCTCCAATTTTTTCCGGTTCACTGCAGTGGTAGCCTTGCGATACCATATTCCAGAAGCATATGTAATCGCTGGCAGGAAAATAGCTTTATAGTAGAGGCTGAGGGTTTTCCGCCTCAAACCCCATTCCTTGCGTGTGATTCGCGCAAAAAGTGCGGAGTATCCTCTAATTTTCTTCCGTAAGTGCATTATATGTGGTGTAAAGCTCAGGTTTTTGTCTAATACGACTCCAAGGTGCTTTAATTCGGTGGTAAGCTTGATTGTGTTACCTTGTATCTTGATTTGAGGGGGTCGTCTGGTGTCTAGGGCTCCTTTTAATAATATAGATCTTGTCTTCGAGGATGAGATCTTCAAGTTATTGTTGTTAGCCCAGTCCTCTAGAGTTTCTATTGCTCTGTTGGCGGTGTTCTCCAGTTGCGCCCTAGATCCCCCAGGCAGCATCAGAACCACATCATCCGCATAGGCTAGGGGAACGACGTCGCCGAGTTCCAGGTTCAAAAAGCCATCTAGAACCAAGTTCCATAGGAGTGGGCCCAGGATTGAGCCCTGTGGGCATCCTCTGAATACTTCTCTTGTTACTGAACAATATGGTGCTCTGACTGTCACAAACCTATTCGACAGGTAGGATTTGATGAGTTGATACAGATTTGATGGTAGGTTGGCTTTCCGAAGTCGGGCCAGGACGCTTGGCCACCATAAAGTGTCAAACGCCCCAGCAAAGTCTATTGCTATGACCAGAAAGTATTTCTGATCTGAGGTAGTTGCAGCATTTGTAATATTTTCCAGGACATCCAAGGTTGAGCATCCCTTCCTAAATCCATATTGTCGGGGTGACTGCAAGCCGGCTGCAGTGTAGTGGATCCCTATTCTGTTTCTTAATAAGTGCTCAAAGAGCTTGCTCAGGACTGATAACAGTGCTATGGGTCTGTATGACCCCGGAAGGTCCAGTTGTTTGTTGGGACTTTTGGGAATGAGGCACAAGTTTGCAGTTTTCCAGGCCTGGGGGAACAGGCCTTCTTTGAGGCAGTGGTTGTATAGATTAAGAAGCACCTCTGGAATGGTTTCGACGGCTTTCTTGACAATCTCTGGCTCCAAAAGATCAGAACCAGGAGACTTCTTGTTTCTAATCCTCATGGCTGCTGTTTCCAGTTCAAGTTTGGTGAAAGGTTCTTCTGTTGCAGTCGTGTAGTAGGTTTCATTGTCTGCACAGAGGGTTATCTGCTCTGGGGTAGAGGGGGCAAGATGGTCTTGAAACATGGTATCCATGATGTTAATAATTGTTTCCTGCCAGGTCCGGGTATAAGTACCCTGCCGTGTCCTCGTCGCTGGTATGGTCTCACCCCTGGGGAGTTTGTTTGTGGTTACTCTGTATACCACACCCCAGGGGTTATCATTCCCAGTGGTAGAAACAAGGTGTTCCCAACTGCGCATCTTACGCTGGCGAATGGTTGCCGTGTATAGGTTCCTTGCATCTCGGAAGTTCTGTCTCAGTGCCTCCACTTCCGCTGCCGGCTGGGAGCGCCTTGCCCGCTGGAAGAGTTTCCTTCTCCTGTGCACCTCCTGCCTAAGCCTCTGTAGCTCTGGAGACCACCAGGGTACAGCCCCCGGGGTTGGGTTTTTCTTTTTGATAGAGGTGTTGGCAGCTTCAGTGATGAGACCAGCGACCGTCATCTGATGCTGATCCGGGCTGAGTCCAATGATGTTCAACGATTGGGCTGCTGTGGTCAGTGTGGCTTGGAAGAGTGGCCAATCCGCCTTCTCTATGGCATATCTTGGCTGTGCCTGCCTCACTGCTTGGTGTCGACTAAGGGAGCGCTGGAGCTCAAACGTGATGGCCCTGTGGTCCGACGTGGTCCAGCTTTCTTGGACGGTCCACGATGTTAGGTGGCCAGCGAGGGATCTGGTAGCCAGAGAGACATCGATTGTGGCCTCCCCCATCGAACTAAAGAACGTTGCCAGATTATTTGGCCGGTTGAGGACTGTGTACGGACTATTTGCTAAGTAGTCTTCAAGTTGTTGCCCGTTCTGTACTCCACGTCTATCCATGGTCTCGCTGAACCACGCTGGGGACCTGCAATTCACATCCGCTCCCACGACAATTTTACTGTTTGGGAAGTCTGTCTGGAGGCTCCTCAGATATCTGGTTACTGGTAGTATATCTTCACCTGGGTGACAGTATAGCGATACCGCATAAAATTCACCCAGGGGCGTGATAATATGGGCACATGCAGCCCAGGATGTGCAGTAGTTGGTTAGTTTTGTTGCCGTTATATTTGGATTCCGAATCAATATGCAGGCCCAGGGTGTTTCTCTGTTATCCTGCACTATCTTATAGGCCAGGGGGTAACCCCTGACCTCCTTGCGATATGCATATGGCTCCTGGATGAGGAATATGTCGAGATTTGCCTCGTTCGCCTTCTTTGTGAGCTGCGCCGCTACTATTTTGGACCGTTGTGCGTTCAGTTGTATGAATTTAACCCTGTTGATGTTATAGGATTTAGGGCGTGTGGCCATAATCTAGTCTCATTTGGAAAGTGCTCTTTGCTTTACAGTACACTGGACATTCGTTATCCCTAACTGAGTGCTCTGCTGGTAGTTTATGGAATTTGCAATTTACACAGGTCGGCGGCTTGTCTTTATTCGGACACGTGTTGAAGTCGTGGCCACGTTCTGCACAGTGGCCACAAGTGGGTTGGGTTTGGGCACAGGTATGAGTGGTATGCCCAAACCGGCAACATCTGAAACACTTAGGGACAGCAACGTGTTCCCTAAAGCGGTGACTGCCCCAGTTTATAAACACTCTGTCGGTCTGGCTAAGCGTGACCCAGGCCGCTGGTGACAACTCGACGACCCAGTGGTAAGCATTTCCTGTTCTGGCTTTCGTCTTGAACTTGGGAATAATCAAGTTGGCGGGTTCTTCTTCCGGATGTGCGTGCTGGAGGTTTCTGTAATACAGTTCCTCCTGGAGAGCAGTTGGTGTCAGATCATTGTCGAGGTTATATATATTCTGATGCTAGGTCCTTTGCGTCTAGGGTGTAGGGCTTCAAGTCCGAGTGTTTGAATCTTCTCATTTTGTAGGATTTTTGTTGCGTCCTCTTTTGTTTGAGTCTCGATGATAATCCCTACGTTTCGGGTCTTCCTTACCGATTTTATTTTGGTATCTCTGAAGTCGTCTGCCAACTTTGTGACCACTAGATTTTTGACCTGTTCGCTGCTACTGTTTTCGTCTGTGGAGGTCGGGCGCAGTATTACCAAATGTGGTGTTGGCAGGAGGGTCCTGCGTTTCATCGCTGTAGTCGCAGTTGCAGTTGGGTCAGCAGTCGGTCGGGTCCTCAGCGCTTGCGCATACGAGGGAGCGCGCTGTGGCATTTGGTCTGCTCCCACGGATTGGAAGGCCTCCAGTTTCGCTTTAGCTGTTTCGCACTCTAGGTTGGTTTGTAGTAGGACTGTCTCCAGCTTTGTCCAGATGGACACTATTTTTCCTCGAGTTATTTTCCAGTAGTTATTCTGTTGCTGGTATCTTTCAGAAGGTTCTCTAACGTTGTTCTGAGGGCGAGGGTCTTTTCCAGTACCGTCCCCTCTGGGAGAGTCGGATCTAGCGACTCGCTATTTTCGTCCTCCTTTACATTGTTGGTATTTTCTGCTTGAGAGCAGAGGATGTTCTGACTTCCTCTTGTTCCTTGCTGGCTTCTTGTCTCTCTGTCACTCTGTTCGACGACCTGTTTTTTATTATTTTTCCGCTTGGGTGCGGAGTTCGTTTCCTCTGTATACTCAAGCTGCACAGTTTCCAATAGAGTACTGCCTGCTGTTTCCTGCGGAGCAGTGTTTATTTGGGCGGTGTTGCTATCAGTTTCTTGTGGCATCTTGAACCAAACTTCGGATTACCGAGCTATTCCAGATAAACGAATGTAATGCGTATCGTTGTGGAAAGTGATTCACAAGATTGCAAATAGCGTTGACTACAAGTTCGTAGCACAAGTTCAAGCCGAGATATGGCGTGTCAAAGTTCCAGCTAACCCCCGCAGGTCACTGAGGAGGGGGGGGGAATAACACCAGGGAGCTGGGACTACCTTTAGTAGGTTTTGGGTCGACAAGTACAACGGTGGTGTTATGGTGTTATTTCTGTCTATGGTGCATGGTTATCAATCGCGTCTTTAACATTTTAGGTTCCACGTGGGGTGGGTGGTGGGGGAAGCACATTAGAAATTTAGAAATCATTGTTCAGTAGTGGTAGTGAACTTCTTCCGTTCGATGACTACAGGAGAAAGTATGCAGCAGTGGGTGGGAGTGGGGGAGAAACAATCACTAACCCTGTCGCCACCTGACCTTGCCAGGAGCTTAAGTGACGTGTTGCCTAAAGCAGAATATCACTGGGTTCGGCTGCGTTGAATGAGCATTAAGCTTGCTGTTGGTTTCGACTGTTAATTAACTGGAATATACGAATGCTTAAAATTTAGATTAAACATATTTTCCTTAGCAGACACTACAGGTTCTAGTTCTCAAAAGCTTTCTGTTAAATTGTGATTCAATATATAACACAGGGGGTCACCCTCCCCAGTCAAGAGTGCAGTTCAACCGCGGTGGCAGGGAAATAAGTGGAATGCCACTCTCTCCAATGCTAGAACAATGCCGCCATGGTGAGCTGACACATTGTTGCCAGCGTTGAATCAAAAACGAGTTGAAATACACTATCTCACCCAATAAAACTGAAAACAAATCTCACCACTGTGATCCACTGATGTAGATAAATCCTTCAGTACCCAATTTAATTACCATATTAAACTTAAAACGCATAATCCAGACACATTTTCACGGAGCGATGAACAGCACATGTGAGTAAGAAGGCGGCCATTTTGGCGATTCTCTTACGCCTCAATCAGAACACCTCGCAGGTACGTAGTCCCCAGCTGCTGCAATTTGCATTAATTAAGCCTTTCTTGGTAAGGGACCCCTTCGTTCCCTTCGCCAATCTTTTTGTCCTTCTCTGTACATGCTCAAGCAACTCTACGTCCTTCCTAAAATGAGTCCTCCAGACCTGTACGCAGCACTCAAGGCGTAGCCTGACCATTTCCTTACACAAAGTGATAATCACCTCCTTTTTCCTACTAGCAAAATTCCTGTATATCATTGACAATACCCCATGACCTGCTCTGGAAGCCTGTCAGCATTGTTCAGACAGGCTGCGAGAGTTCTGACGAATTATATTTGCAATCTGAGTCTATCGTTTCGATGGACGCATTGACATCATTGTTGCAGTGCTAATTCCGCCTTTCCCCTAAATCTATAGTAATTATATTAATTATAATGTCTCATAGTTCCCCTATTTAGTTATTCCCCAAAGATCCATTTATTAACAATTTTAGAGTGATTAAAACTAAGCAAATTAAATGTCTTTAAATCTTTAAATTGGAACCTGTTATAATGACTTAAAATATGGCGAAATTAGCCACAGCAACTATGCAAAAATAAAGCCTATCGGAAAAACTCTACAGAAGCTTGCAATTGCTGGCCGGCGATGCTATCTTGGGAGCCACTTACCGGGTTAAATTTCTATAAACACAAGAGATGCGCTTAACTTAACATGCAAATAATGATGACAGAAAGAGGGGGGGGTCAGAGAAAGATATACACACAACACCCGTGAGAACGGATATGGCCGATTCCTCCGAGCATCGTAAACTCGGTGAATATGTAAGTTAGAGACTCTTCATTTTCCTAATAAGGAGCTGGTGAAGTGTCTACACGTGTGGCCAGAATGTTTGATACATGGCATGGCGTAATCGAGAGATGATGATCACTTCGCTTCGCTCCTTAAGATGAAGTGTCTTTTTGACGTAGAGTCCGAATGTGCGAGGACGTGGGAGTTCTCCAATAAGAGAAAGAGAATTATCTAAACAATAAGGGAAGACAAGGAGTATTAAAGCGGGTCCTCGGGAGAGAGAAGAGGGAGAGAAAAGAAAGAGACAGACAACGTGAAGAGCAAAAGCTACCGGAGAAAAGAAGAGGAAAAACCAGCGAACGAACGAAGGAGAAACCTGCGACCGAGAACGGAAGAGAAATACGGCAATCCCTGTTAAGGTAACGGACGCCCGAAATAACGGAGTATCGAGGAGATTAGCTATTCAAGCGAAAGGAGTATCTTTAGTTGGGTAAGTTAGTTGAAAAGGTATAGTATGAGAACATGAAACTGAACAGATGGATTCTTTCTAGCCTTTTATAATCTTGTAACTAATAATTGCTGTGTCTAAGAATGATAACTCTAAAGAACATGATCCTATTGCTATCATAATGTTTTGTTGAATTTATATCACTGAAAGGACTAAAATGTGTAAGCTTTACTTGTATTAAACTTTATTATGTTTTGCATTATAGGAGTTTCTCTTAACTGCCAAAACCTCACATTCAACCACTAAAGTAGTAAGGCAAAACGTTAAAACATGATTCGGAGGTAACTGCGGTTATCGAGTAATCAGTTGCATGATTACCCGATAATAATAAGCACAACGCAAAGCCCAAACTGCGGGGAAAAAGGGTAGAAAAGGGGTAAATATCTCCATCTCTCTTCTTCCCTGAGGGTATACGAGGTTTTTGTCCTAACCAAGCCACTAGACGATAAAACAGAACGATATTCCAGATCAGGCGAGATGAACACAGTAAAGCAAATTAAGATGGCAGACCAAAAGAAAAGTGTCGGAAACAACGTAACTACACTTAGAACAAAAAGTATAGGTTATGCCTAGACTAACTAGTTCTGATGCGGCCACACCCTAGTACACACAAGACCTAAGTAAGTAAGTGAAACGAGTATATATATGTGCAGCGTCTGTGTGTGCGAGGTGACATGGTGCCTTAAGCCCAGGATGGTTTTGAGTAGTGAAGAGAAACTGATTAAGCTTACAGGACTAATAAGCAGAAAGATGAAATGGACGGTGGTGTTTTTGAGTTCTTGGCAGAGAGAATTTTACTGTACTACTTTTATTTAGTGATGATAAAATATCAATATTATTATCATTACAGTTGTTTGATAATGCAGAGCAAAAAGTAGCAACATATTATAAAGCAAAGCAGTTAGCTGCATACATTTTGGCTTGGGAATATAGGCATGAACGAAAAGTAGAAACTTAATAGTTAGTAATGTAAACATATTATAAATGTTTTTAGAAGGTAAATAAAAGAGAATTAAAAGTTGCTGCTTGTTGCTGATGAAATTTTTGCATTTCTTATCTTTCTCTATATAGTAACTTTATTTGAATTTTATTTTTCTTAACTTTTGCGCGCTATATATAAATTTTAGAAAGCTGAATTTAATATTGATAATGTTTGAAATGCTCACTTAGCCATGATACGGTAAGTATATTTATTTGGAAAATTGGGACTGTACGGTAGGCGCATTGGTATTAACTTAATATAAGCGTTTAATATACAAATATTACACAGCAAAATGGAAAGTCCAAGCTTAGATGGGGCAAATTTAGAAATTTCTGAACCGTTATTTCCCACACAACATGAGGCAACACCTGTGAGGGTGCATCCGCCTCAAATTGCTGGTTTTCTTAATTTAGTTCCGATGTACTTTGGGAAAGACGATGAAGGGCCATCGGCCTCGTTCTTTTTCGAATCACTGGAAGAAACTGCAAGCATTGCAAACTGGTCTGGCAGAGAGAAAATGGCAGTGGTGAAAAGTCGGCTGAAGGGCCCCGCCGCTGATTTTCTCTCTCACTCGATGGAGTTAAGATCCGAAAAGGATTATGACAAGTTTAAAGAGGCATTTATAACACATTTTGAACGTTCACAGCCACTCATATCACAATTACAAAAATTTAGCTCTGCTAGGCAGGAATCTTCTGAAACAGTCATTCAGTTTGGCACTCGTTTAAACAATTTGTGTAGGGTTGCTTTTAAAACTGAGAATGAAACACCAGAAATACTTGCGTTAAGAGATCAGACATTATTGGCACAATTCTTGAACGGATTAAACCCTAGATTGAAACGTTTAGTTCTTAGTCAAAATCCAGCCACTTATCAACTAGCGCTAGAAATTTCGACTCGTGAGGAACAAAATGAAAGATTAACTCAAACTAAACATGTTACTATAAATTTGACCGAAACGGCTAACAATCGAATTTTAACTCCCGAACAAGAACAAATAAATTCATTACAACAATCACTAGAAGCATTATCAACGAACAACACTAACTTAAATAGCTTAGAAAGAAACTTGTCTACTCTTGCCAACAGATTTCAGAATTTCGCAGCGGGTATTGACCAACAGTTACAAGAAATTAGACAAAATCAGCGTAAGCAGGGTTATCTGCCTAATGTGCTAGACACCGCTGTGAGGCCAATTGCCGAGAGCGCTCCGCACAGCGTATTGTTTACAAACAGAGAAGCTGCGCGCCGCCAAGTAGGGTCGAATTACGGTAGACAGAGCAGGGAGTTAGGACCATCGGAAAGAAATATAAACAGAGAGAGGAGCGAAAATGTTACGGGACGACCACGCATCTTTACCCCGAGTCAAGAGGCCCCTTATCGGCAGGGCTATCGGAGACCAACAGTAGCCAGAAATGACTACACTAGCGCTCCACAAGTTAGAATGCCTTTTGATAACAGGGTAAGAAATCGCTTTCAAAATAATATAGGATCGAATGCTTATTATGCTAGACCTAGAGGAGTGTTATATAGGGATAATACTGAATATAGACAACCTCGGGTATTCAATCGTAGGCAGATTAATCACATGGGAGTGGCTTCAGACCGACAATTTGGTCGAAGATCGAGTTGACAACCAAAATCTTTCAAACAGATGCCAAAACATAGTAAGTATAGTAGGGCAGAGCATGGGATTTTTACAGCTGAGAAGGATACAGAGTTACCTTTAGTGGCAGGCTTTATTCAAGGAATCCCAACAACGTTTTTAATTGACAGTGGGGCTTCAGTAACTTTAATTAGTGCAGATATTTTTCACAAAATTAAAAATGACAGATTTTTGAAACAAAGGCCACCTGATGTTACTGTTTGTGGAATCGGGGGAAATATTGTACCCTTGCATTCGAAAATTACTGTAAACTTGACATTAGATGGAAAAACATTTATAGAACATGTTCTTGTAGCCTCAGATACATTAAGCCCTAGATATGAAATTGTCCTGGGTTCAGACATCTTACGCCGTCGTTCTTTTGTCATTGATTCTGGGAAAAGAATTTTAAAATCTTTACCACTTGGTATTTGCATGAGAGAAATAGGAGTTAGGGAGAAAATCTTAGGTGACACAAAACCCACAGTAGGAAAACTAACTTCTAAACATATCCTACCACCTAATACTGAATCTATACTAACAGTTCAGTGTAATTCCAAGTTTCTCCCAGGGCAATCAGTAATTGTAGAGCCGAATTATAATCTAGGCCGGAGCGATGTAGCTGTGAGGACTTCAATTGACCAGGTATCTCAGGACAGAAGGGTGTCTGTCCTAGTGGCAAATGTTTCTGATGAACCATTACATCTACCAAAACGTATGGGAATTGCTGTTATAGAATGTATTAAAATGAATGAAGTTAATTTTGCAGGTAAACAAGATAACAGGAAAAAGCTGCCTCCAGTGTCGATTAGTGACTTCAAGCTGAATCATTTGACTGATTCACAGCGACAGGAGTTATCTCAATTGCTACATAAATATAGAGACGTTTTTGCTAATTCTCCATCCCAATTAGGTCGTTCTACAGTTCTATATCATAGAATAAAACTTACAGATGATACCCCAGTTGCACAACGAGCTTATCGAACACCATATTCTTTACAAAACGAGGTCGATCGACAGATCGATGAGTTGTTGGATGCAGGCATAATTTCTCCAAGTACTTCACCCTATAGTGCTCCGATCGTTATGGTGAAAAAACAGGATGGATCAATGAGGATGTGTATTGACTTTAGGAAATTAAATTCTAAAACGGTCACAGATTGCTTTCCGCTTCCGTTAATCTCCCAAATTTTGGACCTCCTTTCTGGATCTCGTTACTTCTCGGCGCTTGATATGCAATCGGGATATTGGCAAATACCAGTGCATCCCGCTGATAAGCATAAAACTGCATTTACAACGGGAAGAGGACTATTCGAATGCGAAAAACTCCCGTTTGGCCTCCAGGGGGCGCCGGCTAGTTTCTCGAGAGCCATGACGATCGTATTGCAAGGTCTCAAAACGCAGTCCATTTTCTGGTACCTGGATGATGTGGTGGTTTGCAGTAAAACGTTCTCAGAACACATAGAACGGTTGGAGCTGGTGTTCCAGCGCCTGCGGCAGTATGATCTAAAGCTCAAGCCATCCAAATGTGATTTCTTAAAAGAAGAAATCACCTACCTCGGCCATAGAGTCAGTTCAGAGGGGATCCGACCAGATCGGAAAAATATCTCAGCAATTGAAAATTGCGCCCATCCTAGAAGTGTGAAGCAGGTGAGAAGATTCTTGGGAATGACAGGATTCTATAGAAAGTTTATCAAGGACTATGCGAAGGTGGCCAAGCCATTAACCGATCTCACAAAAAAGGACACCCCATTTAAGTGGGACGAGTCAACACAGTCCGCCTTTGAGAAATTGAAGATGGCCCTGATAACAGAGCCGGTCCTTATCTACCCAGACTTTTCCCAGCCTTTTTTCCTTGCCACAGATGCGAGTGAGAGTTCCATCGCGGGAATTCTAGAGCAGAATACAAAAGATGGGGAGAGACATCCAATTGCTTACGTAAGTCGACTTCTAAAACAGGCTGAAAAGTCCTATAGCACTGTAGAAAAGGAGAGTTTAGCTGTGGTGTACTCCATATCTCAGTTCCGCCCGTATTTGTATGGGAATTATTTTACGATCATCACAGATAATTCAGCCTTAAGTTATTTATTGAAATTAAAAAACCCCACGCCCAGATTGACGAGATGGAACTTAATGATCCAGGATTACCGGTTTGATGTGGTCCACCGGCCGGGAAAAATGCATTTAAACGCAGATTTTTTGTCTAGACCAGTGTTAGAAGAAGATGCAAAGCCTAAGTGCTTAAAGAAACTCAGAACTGAAGAAGTTGCGACGATGTCGACCGGAATTACATTGGAAGCATTAGTAATGCCCAAGGAGGCTACTAAGAAATTAATGAGAACATTACAGAGGGAAGACAACAGTCTAAACGCCTTAATCACTCAATTAGAAGGAAATGGCCAAGCTTTAGCTAAGATTCCAGATTCTTATTATCTAAATGAGGGGATATTATATCATTACTCCTTACCTGATGCTAAATCGACTCGAGAACAGCCATTTGAGCAAGTTGTGGTTCCACATGCATTAAAAGGTCAGATTTTGGAGGCTTGTCATACGAATCCTTCCAGTGGCCATCTATCGTTTGACAAGACTCTACAGAAAGTACGAAGAAATTTCTTCTGGACAAATATGTACAAGGAAATTAAAGCTTATGTCAGTTCTTGCCCTTCATGCTTAGAAAGAAGAGGATATAATCCAAAAGCAAAAGCACGCTTGCTGCGACTCCCAACACAATCATCTCCCTGGTGCACAGTGAGCATGGACATCCTTGGTCCATTGCCGACCAGTCTAGATGGACATAAATATTTATTATTGGTATTAGACTGCTTTACACGTTATGTGGAAGCAATACCTCTCAAGACACAGAAAGCAGAGGAAATAGCTACAGCTTTTGTAAATCATGTGGTTGCCAGACATGGAATCCCACAAACCCTGCTGACAGACAGAGGAACTAACTTCCTATCAACTTTAATGAAAGAGATCTATCAAAAACTGGGCATTAAGAAGCTTCAAACCACTGCTTTTCATCCCCAAACAAACGGAAGAGTAGAGAGGCTGAATAAAACTCTGGCAGCAATCCTATCGCATGTCGTGAATGCTACACAATCAGACTGGCATATCTGTGTTCCATTGGCAGTAGCAGCATACCATTCAGCTGTGCATTCTGCTACTCATGAAACACCAAATTATCTAATGTATGGAAGAGATCTTGTAATGCCACAGCATATTTGGACTTCAGAAACCCATCCTACATATGCCTCTTTGGAGCATTATTCAGAGCAAATGGTAGCAAGGATGCAGCGAACTTATGAAATAGTTCAGCAACATCTGGAAGACGCTGCACAAACCCAAGAAAGATATCGCTCTACTAAGGCCGTAGATAAGCAGATTAGGGTTGGAAGCATAGTATATCTTTATACTCCGACGGTTAAACCAGGTAGAACACGCAAGTTGTCTCGTCAGAGTAGTGGACCATATCGGGTTATATCTCAAGCATCTGAAGTGAACTATCAGATTCAGCATATATATCACCCTAGGGATAAACAATTAGTTCACGTGGATAGGTTAACTAAAGTCATAGAACGCAAACCGTTTCCAGAATTACGCTTAGAGCCGTCAGAAACTACTTCCTTACCTGAACAAACCTCTGAACACACAAAACCAAAAGAGGTATATGTTGAATCAGAATCAGAAGAAGAATGGCTTGACCCAGAGGTTTTCCAGGTGCCAAGTTTGCCCGTTTCGATCCCGTTAAGGTATTTACCTAATAAGAGTCAAAAACAATCAACAGTGTTAAGGCAGGATCAACAGATAGTTTCACAGAGTCAAAGGCAAGAGGAGAATGTCACTTTGCCAGGCAGAAAACAGCAAGTGCATTCCCAGCCAACACACCAATACAATTTACGGAGTAGACATCACGAGCCTCATTTGGTATCAATTCCTGAGTATAAGGAAGAGAAAATACTTCCCCAGTCACAAAATGAGATAACGGCTCCTGAAATAGTCCAATCGACAGACGATGAAATGAAACTTAACGCTCCCTCGAAGGATATAGAGAATGACATTGAACTTCAGACTCAGCCAGCTCAGATCTGTTCCGAGGAAAGGACAGAAACAGCACCGCCGCACTCTGAAGGTCTGAGTATATATGATCGACTTGTACAGTGGGCAACAGAACCAATATTCGAACCCGAATCTCAGGAAAACCAGGGAAACTCGAATCAACCTACAGGGACTACTGCGCGTGACCTAGTATGGAGATTTTTAGATGCCCTGAGTTGAGAAAAAAAAAATGGGAAAAGGATAGATTTTTTTTTCGACTCTATCATGAAGTTTTATCAGCAGTTATATTATTGGATAGCCCAAGAAGCACAGAGTATTAAATGGTATAGTTAGAGACACAGGAAAGAGAAATCAATTTATCCTAACTGTAAATTGCAAGCAAAAGCATAAGTTATTTGTAGGAATCAAAGAAAAAAAAAAAAAAAAATTTCAGCTGTTTTCTTCATGCTACATAAATTACGATTATCCCTGTGCTAACTTAAATCACTCAAAACCTATCTATAAGGAATGACATGTGGCTATCACTGCTCTGAACTTTTTGAGGCAAGACGTTTGATTTGAACAAACAAGGTTTTAAAGGTAATGTCTATGAATTCTGTTTTTACTTCAACACACAGAGGCAATTATACGAAAAGTTGGAGCAGAGAAATCTTTTGTCATGGATAAAGAAACCCCTTCAAGTGAGTGTTCCCCAGGAGTTCTTATTAACCCCGGGACCTTTAAAGTTTCTGTTTATCTCACAAAAGGGTAAGATTGTTGAAGGAATTATACATTTACTAGGAAGAGACGAGTGTTGAAGATATCTTGTGTTATATGTTGGGATTTGATTAGAAATAGACATTGTTTACCCAAGTATCTATGTGATTTATGTAATAGTAGGAATAATTTTAGCATTTGTTTTTAGTATATAAAGCTCATACTAGGATCAATATGGCAGGCAATGAAAGGTATGTTCCTTATGATAAAAAGTGTGTGGGAAGTGTTCAAAATTATATAGAGAATGACTACATTAGCAGGACTGACTACGGGAAAATCAGTGAGAACGACTGCAGGAAGGTAAGAGAGTATATGGATCATGCATAACTGAATCTCAGACAGGAAGTAAGAATAACATTGTTACAGGTTTTCCTATAAGAATCATCCAATTATGTAAAAAAAAAAAATCGGAAGGAGGAAGAAACAATTAGGGTAGATTCTCTCTCACTTTGTATATCTAAAGCTTAGAGAGATGAATAAAACTAAAGATCAACATTCAGATGTTGAGTGAAAGATTCTTCTTATTTTTTCTCATCAAAAAAAAAAAAAAAAAAAAAAAAAATATAATAATAATATATATGAGAGAAGGGAAGAAGAGGAAGCAGTAACAAAAGAAGTTTGGTATTTGTCTTCTCACTCCTCCTGAAAAAAAAATGAGCCTATCAAATGGAACGATCAAAAAAAAAAAAAAAAATTGTTCAACTCTGATTTTAGTATTTTAGGTTTTTGAAACAAATTTAATGAGAAAAAAAAAAAAAAAAAAAATCCGCTATCTCCTACATTACAGTTTTATTTTACTTTAGGCCCAGAGAAAAAAAAAAAAAAAAACGGGATAACGTTATTTTTGACAGAAATACATACCAGAATACTCATCAATATGACTACTCCAGTACAGATCATGTTCCTGCTAGCTATGCTACTTATTCGGTGTACGCCTTATCATACCGGTATCTTCATTCTTCAGCCATTAGATAGAGAGGCCATTACTGGTCAAACTATCATCATCCCCTGTAGATTAGTTTCAAATCTCACAGTCACCGTTAAATGGTTTTTCAACGGAAAAAGCACAGACCACCTTTTCAGACCACCAGGGCTTCCTAATTACAAAATCATCGGATCACCTAGAGAGAATGATTTTGCATTGCAAATCACCCAACTGCAGCTGACAGATGAAGGTAAATATTTTTGCCACGTTCAAACTAAGGACGGACGTCAATTCCGATCAAGTACAGCTATCGTGACAATTTATGTTACGCCTCTACCACCTCTAATCGAAGAAGGCTCATTCCTTAATGGGAACGAAGGAGAGCAAGCCACTGTTACATGCAAATCTTTAGCAGGAAAACCGCCAGCTATTTTGAGATGGATTCATTTTAATGGTAATCCCATCAACGGATCAGTACAAGCCAGTCAGGAATTATGGTCAGACAAAATAAGAATGAACACTTATTTGAAATGGATAACCACTCTATCACCAGAGTATGATAAGAAAGCATTTACCTGTGTCGCTAATCATCTAACTTACTTGCATCCTCTAATGGTTTCAATTACAGTCCTAGTGAAGTATAAGCCAAGAATCACTATGAAAACAACCTCAAAAATCGCACGTGAATATGATCGGTTCAAATTAAAATGTGAAGCCAGAGCAAACCCAGACGTTTTCGTTTACAAATGGTTTAAAAACGGAGAACTGCTAATAAAACAAGGAGACGCTTCTCTTGAAATTAAAAGTGTTATGAGAACAAACCATAACGATAATTTCACCTGCTTAGTTCGAAATGAACTAGGAACAGCCCAAGCTTCCTACGTATTGACAGTATCTTACGGACCCATTTTCATATCTAAATTGAATGATATTGCTACAATCCAAGGAAATCCAGTTTTGCTACAGTGTGAAGCTAGAGGAAATCCACTTCCAGTAATAAAATGGTATTTCGAGGATAAGATTATTCAAAGCAGTATCATTTCTACTTTAGCAATTCCTAAGATGACACGTCAAATGTCAGGTCGCTACACTTGTACAGCAGAAGTCTCAAACTATCCTTTAGTGAAAGATCAGGCATTAATTTATATAAAAGGATCACCAGAAGGAAACTGTAAAACACATCTAGCAAGTTTAGGAGACGACGTTCGGCTACAATGTGTTTTTAAACATGTTCCTCCTTTACAGAATGTGACCTGGAAAAATACCATGACTAATGAACTACTAACCACGCATTTGGAAGTATGGAGTCAACGAGTTGTAACCAGTACTCTCAGCATCGACGCAGTCCAAGCAAAACAATTTGGCTTTTATGAATGTCTTGTATGGAATCAATGGGGCCAATTAAAATTAGTGGTGCATCTAGAAAGGAATTGGTCTCGTGAAGCAGTATACCTTACGTTAGGAATTCCAGCTATAGTGTTGATCTTAAGCACACTAGGAGCAGTGTTATGGAAGCTATGGAAGTGTGGGAGCATCAATATGGAAACTTCAGATCAAATACGCATTTATCAAGTCTATTATAGCGAGAATGACGACGATCGTGTGAGCATTTCCAGCCTAGAATAAGAAGAAAAGGGGGAGGAAAAGCCTTTCTCCTCTTCCCTGACGTCTAAATGAGCTTCAGAAGTGTTTTGATTTTTAGGAAACACTCAAACTGTGTGTGCAGGGACTCACTGTCCCGTGTGGAAAAAAAAAAAAAAAAACTTGCGAGTGAATTAAAAGAAACACTTAGAACTTTAAACTTTATGAATACTTCTGTTGACATTCTACTGACATTCAAATGAAATTGTAAAGTTCTTCAAATGAAATTTTAATGGAATAACTATGTTAGAGTGATATACTTGTAATAGTAATTGTGAAATAATTATGAAAGTATTAATGCTTGTAAACATTTAAATTCTTGAAAAAAAAATAATAATTTGATTGTTACTTTTTCTATTATTCATCAGTGTTATGTATGGTTATATATTAGCATCAGGATAAATAGATATAATGATAAGAACATGTGCTAACTTTGTTTATTTTATTACATGAATAATGTACCATGCTTGGAGGAAAATCTTGAAGGACGATTATGCGGTAGAAAAGACGTGAATCATTCTTAAAACAGAAGTGTACTACAGCCTAGCAGACCAAAGAAACATGGTGATTAGTGAATCTTATAAGGACAATGGACACTTGAGAAGATATAATAAAGATAAGAAATACCATACATTGTAAAACTGTGTGTGCAATAATGCGTGAAGATATCCATTGGAAGATTTAAGAACTTATTATTGTTCATGATACAATATTACTAAATGTTATAATATCATAGATGTCAATCTTCTAGTATTTTGTGTTTGAGAATATATATATGTATAGATTAATGGTAGAGGCAGTTGTAAAGGAAGAACCCATCTGTTACTTCGGGAATTTTAGCTTAGGGCCCGATTTGGTTTTTTCAGAATTAAGAAGAGTGATTTTCTTCTAAATCCCCGGTCTCAATTCTGAAAAAAAAGGGGAAGTAGGGGAAGATGTTGCAGTGCTAATTCCGCCTTTCCCCTAAATCTATAGTAATTATATTAATTATATTGTTATTTTTGGTTTTTAGGAGCATTAGCAACTAAGGCCATATTGCTCCGGTGCAGTGGTCATTCCCTGACCTTTCCGCATCCTCCGTATTTGGTGGTGACGGGCTCGAACCCCGGTCTAATCAAGAAGCATGTGCTACGCACTGCTGCTCCTTCCCACCTGGCTACGGAGGCGCCTATATTAATTATAATGTCTCATAGTTCCCCTATTTAGTTATTCCCCAAAGATCCATTTATTAACAATTTTAGAGTGATTAAAACTAAGCAAATTAAATGTCTTTAAATCTTTAAATTGGAACCTGTTATAATGACTTAAAATATGGCGAAATTAGCCACAGCAACTATGCAAAAATAAAGCCTATCGGAAAAACTCTACAGAAGCTTGCAATTGCTGGCCGGCGATGCTATCTTGGGAGCCACTTACCGGGTTAAATTTCTATAAACACAAGAGATGCGCTTAACTTAACATGCAAATAATGATGACAGAAAGAGGGGGGGGTCAGAGAAAGATATACACACAACACCCGTGAGAACGGATATGGCCGATTCCTCCGAGCATCGTAAACTCGGTGAATATGTAAGTTAGAGACTCTTCATTTTCCTAATAAGGAGCTGGTGAAGTGTCTACACGTGTGGCCAGAATGTTTGATACATGGCATGGCGTAATCGAGAGATGATGATCACTTCGCTTCGCTCCTTAAGATGAAGTCTTTTTTTTGACGTAGAGTCCGAATGTGCGAGGACGTGGGAGTTCTCCAATAAGAGAAAGAGAATTATCTAAACAATAAGGGAAGACAAGGAGTATTAAAGCGGGTCCTCGGGAGAGAGAAGAGGGAGAGAAAAGAAAGAGACAGACAACGTGAAGAGCAAAAGCTACCGGAGAAAAGAAGAGGAAAAACCAGCGAACGAACGAAGGAGAACCTGCGACCGAGAACGGAAGAGAAATACGGCAATCCCTGTTAAGGTAACGGACGCCCGAAATAACGGAGTATCGAGGAGATTAGCTATTCAAGCGAAAGGAGTATCTTTAGTTGGGTAAGTTAGTTGAAAAGGTATAGTATGAGAACATGAAACTGAACAGATGGATTCTTTCTAGCCTTTTATAATCTTGTAACTAATAATTGCTGTGTCTAAGAATGATAACTCTAAAGAACATGATCCTATTGCTATCATAATGTTTTGTTGAATTTATATCACTGAAAGGACTAAAATGTGTAAGCTTTACTTGTATTAAACTTTATTATGTTTTGCATTATAGGAGTTTCTCTTAACTGCCAAAACCTCACATTCAACCACTAAAGTAGTAAGGCAAAACGTTAAAACATGATTCGGAGGTAACTGCGGTTATCGAGTAATCAGTTGCATGATTACCCGATAATAATAAGCACAACGCAAAGCCCAAACTGCGGGGAAAAAGGGTAGAAAAGGGGTAAATATCTCCATCTCTCTTCTTCCCTGAGGGTATACGAGGTTTTTGTCCTAACCAAGCCACTAGACGATAAAACAGAACGATATTCCAGATCAGGCGAGATGAACACAGTAAAGCAAATTAAGATGGCAGACCAAAAGAAAAGTGTCGGAAACAACGTAACTACACTTAGAACAAAAAGTATAGGTTATGCCTAGACTAACTAGTTCTGATGCGGCCACACCCTAGTACACACAAGACCTAAGTAAGTAAGTGAAACGAGTATATATATGTGCAGCGTCTGTGTGTGCGAGGTGACATCATCTTCGAGTAAGCAAAATCTCAGGAGGAACAGATAATAATTCTGGAGAACTCACTTCTACAGCACTTGTTTAATATCATTCTTACTGTATATAATCCAAACTTTAGGACTATTTTTCCTTTAATATTTTACTATAAATTTCATTTTATTGACAGTAATCATTAATACTTCCTCTATGATAGTTGTGTGGACGACAATTTTCCATCATCGACGATCCTGTCAATATAAGAGCAGTCTTGTGGGAACTCCATTATTCATTTAACGTAAAATGTATTCATACCAAATAACAAAAAACTCTTCTTCCTTGGTAATTTTGCACTTATTATTTTTAAAAATGATTTTAATCTGAAGTAAATCGCAAGAAAATGCTTAAGGGAATCCAATTAATTACTGAATATGATAATATTCTGAAGTAATAGAATCGTTTTAAGGCAGTTTCTGTTTTAGCGAATAGTGATCACGTGATGGGACCCATCAACCTCCAGAAAACCTACGATGAAAAGATTTGGAAGTACCCTGATCTCAGACAGGAAATCAAAGAAATGAGGCCTATGGAACAAGCAACAACCATTCCGATCTCCATGTCCATATGAACATAGCACAAATTGGCTTCCCTTACATGGAACTTCAGAAAGCCGCGAATTTTAACACCTATGGGATTGTCAGAGAGTTCCATGACCGATAATAGTAACCGGACATTGCAACTACCCCAAATACATGGTGCCAGTACTCGTCGTGGGATGGTAAAAACCCATAAGGAGAAGAAAGAAATAGTAATCATACAATATTTATTTCCAATAATAATAATTCCGCTACTTTTAAATAACTATATATTTCTTGACAAAAATAAATACACATTATTAATATACAGGCTACACTAGATAACAAACACACGCATACATTTCTGATTAGTGCAAGGAAGCCTATCGCTTATGCTGCACCAGCCAAAAAAATAAATAAATAAAAATAAAATAACAAAAAATACATAAAATAAAATAATAAGAATAAAAACAAATTAATAATAATAAGAAAATTTTAAAAATTAATAAGAGAAAAGGAAATGGACAACCCATGCATTTCCCTCCTCTCTTAGGTATTTATCTAATTATCCAGCTGACCTTTGACTTTTCCCAGACTGTCAGCCTCTACCACACATGTAGTTAACTTTTTCCAGTAATTTATAACTCGCTGGCTAAAATAAAACTTCCTGCAATCCGGTCTAAACAACCTCCCCCGTAACTTAAAATTATAGTCACTAGTTCTAGAACCATTGATAACCGTGAAAATTTCGTACTTATTCATTTTGCTTATGCCTCTCAGAGCCTTAAACACCTCAGTCAAGTCTCCTCTAAGGTGCCTAGTTTCCAAGCTCTGCAACACACATATTCGAAGTCTTTCCTCATATGGACGACCTTTTGCCGATCTCACCTGGCGAGTTACCCATCTCTGGACCCTTTAAAGAAGCACGATGTCTTTCTTTAGGTGAGGTCTCCATACTTGAACACAGTATTCCAAGTGTGGTCTAACGATAGCCTTATATAATGGGATTATGACGTCCTTATTTCTACTAGCAATTGTTCGATAAATCATAGATAGGACACCGCGGGCCCTCCTTGCAACCAGTCCAATGCTCGGAGAACTTCATATCCGACCATATCATAATACCAAAGTCTATTTCCTCCACTACCGGCTTTAGTTCAACTCCGCCAAGCGTATAAAGTTATTTTGAGGGGTTACTATTCCCCATGTGCAATACCTTACATTTTGCTGGATTAAAGCATAGCTGCCATTTTTCTGACCATCTCTTAAGTCTATCTGGGTCATTCTGAAGAAGCTCTGCTTGGCAACAATCATTAACTACTCTACCATTCTTTACATCATCTGCAAATTTAGACATCACGCCCTCTATCCCTTCATGGATGTCATTTATGAAAACCAAAAACAACAATGGTCCTAATACTGATCCTTGGAGAACCCCATTTCTTACATAAACCCAATCTGAGGAATAACCATTTATCGCAACCCTCTGCCTTCTCTCCCGAAGCCATCCAGCTAAGGATTTTCCCTGTGATTGCAACCTGTTCCAGCTTATAAAGTAACCGCTCATGTGGGACTGAATAAAATTCTTTGCTAAAATCCAAATAAACAACATCGAAATTGCTCCTTAAGTCCAGCTCTTGAGTGACCCCTGTCAAAATAGCTAACCAGGTTAGTTAAAAATGATTTTCCCTTTACAAAACCATGCTGAGTATCCTTCAGAATTTCATTTCTATCTAAGATATCCTGAATTCCACCTTTGATCATAGTCTTCATGATTTCCTTACTACTGAAGTTAGACTAACCGGTCGGTAATTTCCCACTTCACTCTTAGAACCACCCTTATGTATTGGAGACACATTGTTACTTTTCCAATCCAACGGAATCACTCCCGAGTCCAACGATTCCCTCATAATAGCCTCAATGCACTTACTTGCCGCCTCCCTTAAGATTATAGGGTAAATGCTATCAACGCCAGGAGCCTTACTGGCCTGTAGGCTTGAACATGTTTTCATTAAATAAACGTGTAAAATTTCAACATCATTAATTACATTTTCTTCAACTTCACTCCCAGAATTTCTCATTGATGTGAAGGGTTTTACTTCTGTAAATATCAATGCAAAGTAACTGTTGAGTTCATCTGCAACTTCAACTGGGGTATCTAATACTATCTCACGTCCATTACATAAGGGTCCAATCTGGTTTGTCCTCTTCTTTGCATTTATATATATGTGAAGAATTCCTTATCCCCACTCTTTGCCATCGATTTCTCATAATCTTCCTTTGCCAGCCTAACCTTTTCTATGGCACTATTACAGATCAATTTGTAGCTGTTATATTTCCATGTTACTTTTCCATGCCGTCTTTTTCTGCTCAAGTAATCTAGCAACTTTATTATTCATCCAACTTGGAATCCTCCTCGTGGAGTATTTTTGAATGGTATATACATACTCATTCAAGGCCTCTGCGATTAACGTTTTAAAAGGTATGCCATAATTCAATTGTATTCGCTCTGTTGGATATCTACCCGGTTAATAAGGCGCCTCCGTAGCCAGGTGGGAAGGAGCAGCAGTGCGTAGCACACGCTTCTTGATTAGACCGGGGTTCGAGCCCATCACCAACAAATACGGAGGATGCGGAAAGGTCAGGGAATGACCACCGCATATCCCGGAGCAATATGGCCTTAGTTGCTAATCCTCCTAAAAACCAAAATAACAAACAAACCCAGTTAATAGAGGCACCTTAAGCCGTCGTAATTTCCTTTCCTGAAGTTATAACCGATTCCTTTGCCTTTAACTACTGCTATCTCTCTCTTCATCGCCCACCGTAGAACTGCGTGATCACTTCCTGCTACTCGTTCCTCTACTGTCAGCCCTATTATGTAATCTGGTTCATGGGCGATGATGTGGTCTAGAGTATTCTTTTCCCTAGTACTTTCCCTGAAATGTTGATACAAATTACAATCATCCAGTTGATTTAAGAATTGTGTACCCCATGTGGAGTTTCCTTCCCATTTACTCCAATCAATTAGAGGCAAATTGAAATCACCCATAATAAGACATTGATGCTTACTTGCCCATTCCATTTGCATGTAGAGGCTTTCGTCATAATCTTCACAATCACCTTGCCTGTAGATTACTCCCACTCTCATTATACATTTGCTTCCAACTATTTCACACCATACAGATTCTATACTAGCATGTGAAACGTCTGAATCCGGGAAAGCTTTCGTCGCGCTTAGGCTACTTTTGACAAGAAGCATGATCCCATCGCCCCTTCTATCTTCCTGTCTTTCCTAAATACATTATACACACCGTACTGAAACTCATTATCCATTATCTCCGGGTGGCACCACGTTTCTATAAACCCTATTATGTCAGCGTTACTTGTCCTAACCAGCCGTTTGAATTCACTCATTTTATTGACGACACTTCCGATATTAGTATATAAACAATTAAGACTTAGTGTTCTTGTATAGTTAACTACCCTGACACGCCCCGTAAAGTTATTTAAGCTCGCTTCCTTGACATTTGCTACCCGCTCATTTGAAACGCTTTTGCCTTCAGAACATCTTGCTATTATGTTCTGTTGCGGTAACAAACAAATACTCTTGAGGTATGTGCGAGAATTAATTTGACAAATACTATCAGATAAACGCGTATCTATATTACCCTTGTCCCCCCCCAAACTAGCAGTTTCCCTGAACCTTTGTTTAAATGTATCAAGTGCGTGCCAAGCTGATAGAAATTTCCCCCCCAAAAGCCTAGCAGAGTCCTTCAAGTCGTGAGTTAATCCACAAGGCTTTCAGCATATAATCCATCCTATGGTTCTTGGGCAGAATTGCAGACACGTAGATATTGTGACCTAACGCGCGACATTTTTTCAGCATGGTCCTATATTTGTCTAACAAATCGTCAGATCGTATAGGCTTAATGTCATTAGTCCCTACATGAATAATAATATTATCTTTCCCCCCCCCCCTTAAAATCTGACAGTCTGTTGGTGATATCTTTAATAGTTGCTTCCGGCAGACATACAATGGTTCTAATCCATCTATCCTTATTACAAAAAATATTTCCCGTTTCCCTGACAATGGAGTCTCCTAATAGAACAAAGTCCTTTTCAATCAGAGTAATTTGCACTTGGTTATTCTGTTCTGGGACCCGAATCGGTAGCTCATCACTTGGTAGGTTGCTAGAGTCTTGAGTCCCTGAAGAACTCCCAGTTACATTATTCTCGTGGGCAAGCACCTGTTTTTTTCAATGGCTCAAATTGTTCTAGAAATACACCAAATTGTAATTTAAGATCGGTGCACTCCTTACAACGGTGACAAAGAAAAGAATCTCCAAGTGAGCTAGGATTATCCACTAGGTCGCCTTGGAATACATGCCACAGGTTCTGCAAAGTATAAAATCATGACTCACCCGGGAATCGCCATCGGCTATTTCCGTATGAGTCATGGTATCCTCTGACGAAGTGTTCAAGGCGGATCTTGTAATAACCATTATGAAATTAATAATTATTAATAAAACAAACTTTCAAAAAATTATATTTATAATATAAAAAAATAAATAAAACTATTATGGGGAAAAAAACATTAAAATAAACTTTACAATATACTAAAAAACCTTTGAAAACTTGCTCTACTTCACAAATCCTGCTTTAATCCCCTCTTATATATGCTCCTTTAATGTCAACTATGAAGAGCTGTAATAGGCACGTCTGCTTGCCACGCATTCCAACAGTAGAATCTTCTGTGAAAATCTCTTCGATTGCAAACTTCGAGACTTATTGGAAAAGTAGGGCTAAGTTTTCGGAACGCAAGAGACGTTTTTATAAAATACATTTACGATATTTGTCCTACATGTTTGATATTTATTCTCTTGCTATTCATTTTGCAAAGTATAGTGGTACGACAAATAGAAAGACAATTTGATCTTTCACTCCCTTTGCCAATCATTACCAATAATGATTAGCAGAGGGAGATTCCCACCTTTATGAATATTTTTAACTATATAAAAATACATTTACACTCGTATTTATATTTTAGTCGTATTAAACGTTTACTAAAAACCCTAAGGATAAATCTCACCTAAATTCACACAGTCAAAATTTCAGTACATTAAAATTATAGTATCACAGGGTATTTTGGAACAATTAATAATCACAAATCCATTTATATGTAATAAACTGGAGCGTTACTTATCATTCCTAAGTAATCTTTAGAATTGCAGTGAGTAACTTTGTCTGCTTGCTTAGCTGATAAATAAATAGACAACGTATTCATGAATTCGCATAGAAAATAATTATTGTTATTCATGAGATCGAATTCATTAGTGGAAAGTAGTGCGAGGTTTATCCCAACTTCCGAAATTCTGACCTTGTTGTGTGCGCTTTAGTTTCAGGAAGAGATAACAACAGTGTGTAACATCGGTGTAAGGTCAGTGAGGTGTCACCTTCAAACTTTCCACGGAGTGTTCATTAGGCATTACAGATCACAGCTTTCCTGACTGGAACGATGATTTGCGATTTCTGTGAAGCCTGCTTTAATCTTGTCGTTGCAAATCCTGCGGTGACAGCCATCAGCGTTCTCATATGCATATCTCCATAATGCAGAGAGAGAGAGAGAGATTGGTGAATAAAGAGCAGAATGGAATAAGTAGAAAGTGAAAATTAAAGGATTGCGTACAATAAAGTAACACAATTTACGAATTAGACTTAAAAGTTAACTGCAGTTGGCTTTTTTAATTAAAATATATTACTTCTTTAAACTTTGATCAGTTTTTGGAAAATATCTTGCAATTAGGGCATACGCAGAAATTTGATTCAAAGGGAGGGATAACTAATGCATTTTTTTTTTCCAAATGTGGTGAGGTGAGTGAGAGTATTAATTCAACATCAGAGAAAAATCTGTCCTCATTTTTACATTTCTGGTCTGAAAACTGAAGGAAATGGAATGATTTATTCCCGTGATCTCCTCATTTATGTACGATCCATCTTGGAAATTGTTTATCTGCAAATGAAATAAAGAGGAAGGAGGCATGCGATTGATGTTAATAGAATTTAGGAAATACTTTTTCAAAGATGCTCGAATCTGTTTATACATAAGAAAACTATTTCGTGCTACTAAAAAACAAAAGTTGACTAATTCTCTTTACCATGACTTAGATTTAAAATTTTTATATTATTTATAGGCTACGAAATGTAGTTTATTTATTTATTTATTAGTTCAGTTCAATTCTGGTACGATGATGTTATTTTGATTATTTATTTATGGAAAATGTATTTGGATTTTCTTTCAGAAAGTTCTTCAACAGTTTAATAAACTCCGAACAAAAAGGTTTAAGTAGAAGAATAGTTCGATGTATAAGGAACAAAAAAAAATGAGAAAATGTAACGAATAAATTATTAAACTTATTATTAGCGTTTTCACATTGCACTTAGCGTTTTCCATAGCTTTCAAAAGGTTTTTGAAGTCTTTTTGAAATTATTAAAACCTATTATTTTTAACTGTTCCAATTTAAATTTTCAAAATAAATTATTTAACTAATTGTAATTATTATAAAACTTTAATTAAAATTATAGTAGTTATGTTTATTTAGAAATCAAGTGTATATAATAGAGAAAAATACTGGATACAATATTTAATTTAATACTATCATCTTCATTATTGGTATTCTATTAGTTTAAAAATTAATAATGGAGAAATACGAAGTTTCTCTAATAAAAAAGCAAAAAGACAACAAAATTAAAATAAAAAATCCCAGCCATTCACACTTTCCCATCACCAAAATGTGTCCTCGTGGGTATCAGTTGGTAGAATCGCAGTCTTTCCAAAACCGGGTGGAAAAGACCTGAGTTCGAGTGCAGTCGATAACATGAGGAATTTGTAAATGCCTTTTTCACAACGTGCCTGAGTTAGTCAGTCTCAGGCGAGGGTAGCATGGTTTTTATTTCTCTCCCGGAAACTCCGGTTTTTCGTCCAGAAACACAGAAAATCGACCAGAGAATACACACGCAATTTAGAAGGCAGTATACATCAAGCAATGAGGCCGTGGTCGCTGATGCTTCTAAAACCCTACTACAACGACAACACTATCACCAAAAGGTGACCACGCAATTCCGCTTTTACCTTACTAGGGGTAATTTAATCTAGTGCTGTACGAAATACTTTCCGAAAGTATACTTCGTGAGATCCAGTTTATATTTTTGACTATTAGTTCTTGTTTCATTTACTAGTGACCTCGTCTCCACTAAATTAATTTTACTTACCTCCCTCCTTAGGGCTTTATATACCTCGATCGGGTCTCCGTTCAGATATCCAATTCATAAGCTCTTTTCAATGTGCATCTTATAAGCTATTCTCTATATGATCATCGATTAAACTGTCCCATCTATCTGGCTGCTTTTATTTAGATCATTTCTAAAAGTTCTATATCATTTTGGCGAGCCTCCAGAACCTGAATTCAAAATGTCATCTCACCATCATCATATATAGAGAGACAATGACATTCTTCTCTTACTTGAAAAGGTCCTATAAATCATAGACAGGACACCTTGTGCCTTTCTTGCCGCCTGTTTGCACTGCATCGGAAATTTAATATCTAATTCTATCATAATCCTTAAGCCTTTTCGTCAAAAGCCCTCTTAATCCTCCCCTAGCTTATAAGCAACTCCCGAATTCCTGTTTCCCAGATACAAATTTTTAAATTTAGAACAATTAAATTAATTGCTATTTTTCAGATTATACTTGCAACCAATCCAAGTAATTTGAAGCAATATGGCCAGGTTCTGGTCGTTAACCAACTTCCTTACCTTTAATCACCAGCACTGACAGCTTCCTCTGTATGTCCTCCTTGTCAATGTCATTAAGGAAGATTAGAAACAGGAGGTTCTTCAGCACTGATCATTGAGCAACTCCACATGAAACAATGCCACGAAGAATGTCCTATACCTGAAGATTGTCCATTAATGACTACCCGCTGTGTTCTATCCTGCACTGTTCCAAAGAAGGACCTTACCAATAATCCTAATTTTCTCTAATTTATGTAATATCCTATCATACGAAACGGTATCGAAGTCTTTGCTAAAGTCAAGGTAAATAATGCTGAAGTTCTTTTGTTCCTCATTTTAGGGACTCATGCTGTGATCAGATAAGATAACATTCATATCAAGATGGTCGGGCATTGTAACCTTAACTAGAGACTTTAATAGTACATATATTAATCCAACTCAGTCAAAGATTGTTTTACCCATACGAAAAAACTTTTTCTGTACCGCCCACAATAATAGCCAATTTGAAGTCTTGTAGCCTTACTGGCCTTGTCGCTTATTGTAATAACTCAATTTGCTATACTAAATTTAACTAAGGCTAACTAATACACCTGAGTCAACACGACTACACTTTTTGAATTCCTTTTTGTTCGAACTTGAATTGTTATGTATCTTACAAAATAGCCTTTGACCTTATTCATACACTGTGAAGCAGATAATTTATATTTCTTTTATCTGTTCTGTATTATTATTACAGCACTCGTATATGCTATCAGCGCTTATCACTCGAATAGCCACTGACTCGTGATGGTTGCCATAGCGATATTTACATAACTAATTAAGTCGCAAATTATAAAGAATAGAAATATTTTTTCGCTCCATAGAGAACAATTAACGTGCCATTTTCCAAGCTAGTCAGGTCAAAGTAAACAGAGTCAGTGTTGAGTTAAAAGAGTTGATGGCAATGTGTACTTTCATTGAAGAGGCGTTTCAAACTTTAATAAATTCTACCAGTATTGCAAACGTTTCTCTTTCACAAAACGTTTTTTTTTTCTTTCTTTCTGAGAGGTGCCCTGTCACCAGTACAAAATGGATGTTTAGCAAAAGTTGTCGGGTGACCTTTCAGTGCCGTAGATTATTAATATCTTTCCATTTACTCCACGCGGTTCACACATTTACAAATGTCAGCGGGAAGGCTGATCGTTGCTGGTAAAAAAAATCAATATTTACAAAGTACGATAAGGAGAGGGAAGAGTGAGAGAGAGACTCGAATACGCTTATCCGTTTCACTTTACTTTACCTACAGAAAATGCATTCATTATTAAACATGAACCATTTTACTTCAATGCCGATTGCGAGCTAGGGAAAGGAGACGCAAGTTTGATTTGCACTGTTAACAAAAGTTCGGAAAATTGCCTTCTTCGACAGTGATATCCCGTTCTCGGGAAAGATTCACAGCGAAACTTCCATCGTATGCATTCATTTGACCCACACTTGGCTAATGCGTATGTGCCGTGACTCTAACAGTCTGTAAAATGCAGGTCTTCAGCCATTATAGACCTCCTTTGGGGGTACAGGTGTCGTCGCAGAGAGAACACCGACACTGGATAGATCGATACAGTATACCCGGTTGCCAAGGAGATGAAAATGTACGAAAGCAAACAATAATGAATTGTGCCAGGCCCGTTAGCCTATAGGATTTATACTTCAAGAAAGAGCGAGTTTATTGCTAACTAAAACAGTGTGGGGTTTGAGCCTCGGATGAAAAGTGGTTTGTTTTGAAAGCGCTTCGGAAAAACCAGAAGAAAGTTTGCACTGCATGAGGGAGAAGAAAAATCCATAATTAAAGAAGTCTCCGCTGTAAAATATCAGTCGTCCAGTTCCGTTGTAATGCGAAAATCTACCTAAAGAATAAAAAAAGTTACTTTTATTGACGGAGTTTTTTTCTCTCTGCGTCTTCTCAAATGTAAGTATAAAAGGTGGTTCATAAGTTCGAAAAAAAGCTTAAGGAGTAAAGAAAAGGGAAATATATTCGCGTCAGCTTTCTAAAATTTTAGAAGCCTTTAATAACCTGTCCGATGACAGAGAACGTTAGTTCTTTTTCGAAGTAACACACAATGCGGGAAGTTTAATAAAATACGATATAAAAACTATCACACGGATTGACACTGATTGAAGAAAGTGTAGTAGAAAACTGGAGTTGAATTTTGAAGCTCTCTGAGTTTCTTCTCTTATATTGCTGGCTAAAATTCCATTTTTCGTTTTTTTTTCTGGAGACTAGCAATAGTGCCGGAAATGATTATATTCGTTGTTTATAGAAGCTTTTAAATTAATCGAAAATTTATCTCATATTCATTTATTATTGCCTATTGTTATATTTAAGTCTCTAAAACAATATAAAATTAATGAAAGACTCTAGGGTTAGGTTTAAAAAGGAATCAGTCCAAAAATCCGAATTGGATGATTTTTCCCTTCAGCCGGTTTTATCAATTTTATCCATTTTTTTGATATTTTAATAAATATTAAACTCAATGAATTGTGCAGTTAATTGGAAACTCGTAAACGTATAGATCAGTTTTTAACCAAAAACAGTCGTTTTTAAATTGCGTGCTCAAAACAAAAGAGACTTCCGATATGTACGCACATTTTGATTCAATTTATTGCAATTTTTCTCAAAAAAAAGGTAAGAAATTCTTCATTTCAGCAGTAGAGCGACTGCAATTGAGAGTTCTAATATATTTTTATGGATATTTCTGTTTATAATGAATAGCAAAATTGCTAAGAGGGCTGTTTCCAGATTCTAATTCAAATTTGGTGGGAAATCAATCTTTTTGTTCACTGATGGGACACCACTAACATCATTATCATTTTTCATTTTCATTTATCGAAAAACTATTATTATATTGCAAATGATGATTTCAATAATTACAAAATATAATTTATTGTTCCTTTATCCTTAAAATTATTATTGCACCTAATTTCAATGGTTAAAAATATTTTTAAGTATTAATATTTCATCTTGATTGTTATGTTGTGTAATTATTTTATTTTTTATATCTCGTGTGATAAGATTGTTATTATTTGTTCGGTAATAGCTGTTCAACAAAGGTGTATTCAATAATTACGAATCCGTAGAAAATAAACTCCTAATTAGTTTTTGTGCGAATTAACAGCTGGTGCAGACGACTGTTAATTTTCAACAAAACTCCATATCTAATGCAAATTATAATTTTTGTCTTCTCCAAATTTATTACAAACACCAGACTTATTTTCTGCTTTTATTGCCATATGATGTCTCTCCACTTGAAAACAGTGCCGAAGAAATTCATACAATTGTCATTAACATTAAGAAGAATACAACTAAACTAAATACTAGGATAAGTGATGTTGGATTATTTATGCGTTATTTGTGCATCCTACAAGCTGGAAAGCAAAAAACAAGCATCTAACGAGATGATGCAATGCATCCAGAAAATGCATTTAATGCAAAATTAAAGGAAAATCGTGTAATAGCATTTCTAAATTCAATATTTATTACATATTTCAGCATAATAAAAATGCACAACTATAAAGGTGAATCAGCGACTTAGACCATATTACTCCACTGTGCATTATGTCCCTACACGTTTGTGTTCGTGCATGTTTTTCTTGCTGAAAAACCCAGAATAACTCACGAAGACCCCCACTTCCTCTGCCTGAGATCGGCTAACTACAGCCTCGATTTAAAAAGACCCTCCAAACGTAGGACAAGTGTCCAAACCGCTATACAAACTACAAGAGGACAAGAAGTATCCTCCGTGTCAGTATAGCGGTCACGGAGGACACAAAGACTCAAAGCGGACACAGAGGACTCAATTTGATCACAATTATGTCTCAGCTCTATTATTTTCAATTAACCAAACTAAATCTTATCATCAAATTCGAATTATCAAGCTCAGAATTATGGAATTCAAATTTATGGAGTTATCAAATTCATTGTTTGAAATTATCATTTAAAATTATCAAGAAGGTTCAATTTCTAATTAACAAATTAGAAGTTTTGTTTAAATTTGTATTTTCCCATGAAACTCTGAATTTTTGGACTATTTAACAGTTCCGTATTGAGGTGACCTAGCGTGATAAGCACAGAGAAGTGTATAAATTTAGAAAGAAAGAAATTGTTTTTGTTAATTATTTATTACGACCAATATTATAAATAACGATAACTTTAAGGAAATATTTCTGATCTAAATCTTGTTTACAGGAAATAAAATGGGGATTACCACTTTATTCTACTAAGCACTGTACTTGAATCGACTTTTAGTTAACATAGAATTGTTTGACATTTCAACAAAAGAAAATCCAGCGAGCTGCTGATTAAATTAACGCAAAAACTCAGCTTCAGCTTTTATTTACACGTTTTCTAAACGCTTCTGAATAAATAGATTTAGCTCCTTTATTTTCCTTTGCTCTAGTTACTACAACAAACAAATAGCCTTTAGGTGAATAGATCGTAGATCAATATAAACTAAGACAACAAGACCTGATTTAGAGCAATTGAAAGAGGTAGGCTGCCACTTAATTAACATGTCATTTTATTAGGGTAACTTAATGAATCCCCTAGAGGCATATTTAAGTTGGGAAACAAAGTGCGTTCAGCAGTGAAAAGGCAATACCCACTGTGTTTGCCACAAAATATATCTGACATTGGTCTGTGGGTATACAAAATCTATTAATGCACGCAGGAAGGACAATATTGTACTTTCTCGTATATTTAATCCGAAACAGAACATCATTCTGTTCATGGCACTAAATTACACTTTAAAATGATTAAAAACAAAAACACTATCACTGATATTTGACAGCAAAATACATCACAAAACAGAGATATCAAGCCGATGACAGCGGTGAATTTTATGTGAGCAAGCAGCTGCTCAATACGTAGTTTTTATAAGAGAGACATTTATTCTCTCATCAATCATAAAATTCGAAATTGCTGTCACTTATTTTCAAAATACACCAGCTTCCAAAATTAAATGAAGAAACCCTCCAATGTGAACATCATCAAAACCCATAATAGACATTAGACAAAAAACTACATCAGTTATATAAAGCTATTACAATAGCTCTACAAATTTTAAAGAAACTGATATATTATTTGATTAAAATTAATAATCATCCATAATATATTAATAACCTGATAATTTTACTATAAAGGAATTAAGGGAGTGCCGGCATTAAATTTTATTAGAGCTGTGTACCAAAATTTATAGTTTTCCTAACATGTTTTTCTTTTAAATTGAGATTTATGTGACAGAAAAATGGAAAATTTAATTGCAACAATCGTGTTTGTAATCATTTCAAAAAATATATATAATGAAACTTCTTAAAAAAACTGGAGAATTTTTATAGACTCAATCAGCATAGATAAAAGTTTAATTTAATACTTTAATCCAAAAACCGAAAAATAACGAATGCTTTGGAAATATGCATCATCTTTACTTCCGAATTCCTCTAGAGGTGAAGATGATGCATTTTTACCAATCTGCAAGATAATTGGTAACAGTTTCCTTGAATTTGATGGGATCTTGCTTCTTAAACGCATAGAAGGACCCCTGACGTGACAGGCGACTGTTATTACAGTTAACTGGAAAACTGCATCAGGCTTTTAAGCCACCATGGGTAGCACAATTGGTAGAATCGCTGTCCTCCCCGATACAATATGGAAAAGACCTGAGTTCTATCGCTGACGTGAGAAATTGTTGTGGGCCTTTTTCACAATGTGGCTGAATTAGTCGGTCTCAGGAGAGGGTAGCATGGTTGTTTCCTCCCAGAAACTCTGGTTTTTCGTCCAGCAAAGCAGAAAATCGGCCACATAATACACGCAATTTATAGACAATATACTCGAGGCAATATGGCCTTAGTCGCTGATGCTCCTAAAATCCTACCACTATACAACAACAGACTTTGAAGTAAAATTATTGTGGCAAGTTGCGGCAACGTGATCTATTCTTTCACCAGACTTTGCACGCCTGCAGAAATAACGGAAGCAAATGGAAGATATCGTATTTACGCTGACTGGCGCCTATGGCAAGTTCCACCCTTTGGATGTCACCGGAAAAAAAAATCCTAACGTGTTCTTTCCCTTAGGAGACGAAAATTTCCAAATATGCTGCTTAACTTTGTAATCAATTTTCCTATGTTAATATCCTTCCCACACATTAAGAAAGTTGAAAATTGTGCAGTCTTAAGGTTTCTGTTACCAACATATGAAATCTGAAGCCAACATCTCGGTTCGTTAGGAATCAAAATGGTAATTTCGTGAATGGTCATTTTACGTGTAAGCAAATCGAAAAACAACATTAAAAGACTGCCTAAAGCGGAAGAAATGGATACGACCATTTTCAATTCAATATCATTGCCCAGAGTCAGTAAGAATTTATGATGTTTGTGGACAAGAAAACCACCACTGCAATGGACTCCTAATTTTGCTAAAGGATGCAAATCTGCGATTACCTTAGGAGAGTGTGGGAGACTGACCTTTTTGCGAATACGACTGTACAGAAACCTAAAAGTTATTAAATAGTCACGTAACAAAGCCTTCAATAACGGTACGAATTTTTCAAAGGTGGTGAGTTTTAGATGGTTGTAGTTTTCCCTCATCGTATGTTTTTTTTTTTTTTTTTTTTTATGTTGCATTAATCATGAGCACCTAGTGGCCACTTTAATAGGAACATCGAGCCTTTTCATGAAATGGGGCGCTCATTCAATAACAGCAACACATGTTCATACCATGCTATATAAAACAGATGGACAGTCAAGTTAAGATGCTGTAGGTGTGCAGTTCACTGTGAGAGACTAGATCCCTTGCGCACTACACGGTAGTCAAGGCCAGCCGCCACAGCAGAATATCTCGTATACTGCAACCTGTTAGTACGTTGGTTGATTGGAAACAGCTGGTTAGTGCAAGAAGTCAACACAGGCTGACAAGACTTGTGCAGGGAAAGGCTGCGATCAATCAATGGCCGGGCCGAGTTCCATTCTTGTCAACAAAAAGCAAGATGGTATGGTTACAGCGGACTCAGAAACACTGGACAGTAGCGGATTGGGACACCGTTGTCTGACTGATGAATCACGTTTTAATTCCCAATCCTTTTTCAGTGTTTTCGAATCCTGTCACGTTTCAATCTCGAAATGTATTTCAAGCTGATTGGAGGGCTAGGATATGGCGAAAAGAGCACAGTTCCATGGACCCATCCTGCCAGGAGAGCGGTACACGTTGGGCCCTTTAATACCAAGTTCTGAAGGGTGTTACTACAGACCTGTCGGTCTGACTTTGGCAGTAAGCAAAATCATGTAGGCAATGATCAAACGTGTATTCGAGTCAAATTTAAATAGAAATAGATTCTAAATAATACATAACATGGTTTTCTTTAAATTGTTTAATATCATGTTTAACTAACCAGTCAGCTATTTTGACCAAGTTACTCATGAACTTGACGTATGAAATAATTTCGACATATTGTTTATTTGGATTGGTTTTATTAAAGAATTTGGATCAGTCCCTCATGAGAGGTATTGTACAAGCTGTAACATGTTGGAACATGTGTGTTCTTCTAAGATGGAGCGAAGGTAGCTGCAAGACAGGAGACAAGAGTTGTGATTAATGGCTGCCCTTCAAATTGGTCTAATATAAGAAATGGAATCCTCCAGTGATTGCTTCTGGGCCCACCGTTGCTTTTGATTTCATAAATGACATCGATAAAAAGATAGAGGGCGTAGTATCAAAATTTGCATCAGTAAAGACTTCAGCGTCAAGCAGTACTTCTTCAGGACGCCTCCGATAGGCTTTCAGAATGGTCAGAAAAGTGACAGCTACGTTTCAATGCAGGAAAATGCAAGTCTTACAATTAGGGAACACAAGGCCCAAAATAACTTATACACGTGATGAGACTGAGTTAAAAATAGTAGCGAATGAAAGGTTATTTTCTTATTTTGGTTTTTAGGAGCATCAGCAACTAAGGCCATATTGCTCCGGGATATTCGGTGGTCATTCCCTGACCTTTCCGCATCCTCCGTATTTGGTGGTGACGGGCTCGAACCCCGGTCTAATCAAGAAGCGTGTGCTACTCACTGCTGCTCCTTTCCACCTGGCTACGGAAGCGCCTACGCGAATGAAAGGAATTTGGGAGTTAGATACAGTCTGATATGAAGTTCTTTTGGTATTTGGTATGTTGAGGGTCTTACGGCTCCTGGGATTTCTCCCATCTCCGCGGTGTTCTCTGTATCGAGTGACAGTACCCTGTCAAGCCAGAGATTTAAAGTGTGTGGATCGTGTATAGTGTAGTCTGTTGTGCCTATTGTTCATCTGGCTTACTGGCCATCGGGCCCCTGATGGGACCCGATGTTGCCCATACCGCACCACGCGGAGGCTAGCCAGGTGTTACCAGTAAGGAATCAGTACTCTGGCAGGTCCTTCCACCTACTTTCCTCAGATTTCAATGGCTAGGACCTATAAAAAAATAATAAAAAAAAGACATTAGTTTAATCGCTGTTGGTGCTTTGTTTGGTCATAGAGATTTGCCTTAAGAGCGAGAATGGACTGTACGCTGGATGAGTTTTATTTTTGGCCGAAAAGGGTCGGGCAAGCAATTTTTGTGTAGTTACAATTTTGCCATGTGGGGCTGTGCGCTGTGAAGGTAGACAGATTTGGGTGGGGAGAACTAAGGCTGTAGGGTAGAAAAAGAAGAAAGGGACCGATAGAGAAGGTGGCCCCCAAATTTTCAGTGGGCATGCCCATGCCACACCAGCGGGAAAGTGGGTTTTGCATGGAGAGGAGGAGACAGGGGTGTCCCCCCGCCAGGAAAAGGAGATAAAGCAGGCCCGGAAAGGTGTCGGATCTGGATCGTCATTTGGCTAGTTGGCAGCAAAGCTGCAATCTAAGTCGTTCACTTTGACTCTCCAGGTGGTGGACTTAGTTTCGGCAGAGGCCAGGATGCGTCACCTGCACGTGAGAGGCCAACTACATCTAGGTCCCAGTGTTTGGTCGCATCCAGTTAGGACTCAGTTGTCTTTCAGTTGCTGTAGGTTGTTCCCACCACTTGTGTTCAAGTGGTGGGGACAACAGTGACTACAGCACTTGTGTTCAAGTGCTGTAGTCACTCAGCTGGTCGTCAATGGCCAGTTGCGTTCTTTCTGCCCATCGGTGGTACAAAGTCTGAAGTTTGTTTCAAGGTGGTGGAAGTGCTCTTTGCCTCGCGAAGATATTTTGAGCGAAAAGCGTGAAAGCCTTATAGTCTTCTTCTTCCTGTAGCACTATGTCCTCCTGATTTCTAAGGATGGAGCGTAGTTTGGTAAAGAGCAGGCCACAGAGGTCTTCATATATATTACATTCATAGAGCAGGTGCTCCCAAGTTTCTTCTTGTCCGCATCTACACTGCGCTATGTCCGAGATTCCAAAATCGTGTAGCTTCTTCCTGAAGGAGCCATGCCCTGTCAGCAGGTAAGTGGTATGAAGTCCAGAAGAGTACAAGGTCGGGGAAATAGGGTAAACACGTCCAATGTCTGGTATGAAGGTTCTAGTTATGCGGCCTTTAGTGGAGTCATTCCACCGGTTCTGCCACACTGTTCTCATGTGGTCTGTAAGACTTCTTTTTTCCTGTGGTGTAGTCAGAGTTGGGTCTGTAGTGTATCCCAAATGTGTGATTACCCTTTCTTTGGTGTGTTGGTGCAGCAGCCCACGGCCGACAATCTCCAAGTATGAAGTTCTGTAAGTAAGTGTAACTGTGTTTAGGGTCAAGCGGCACCAGGGGATTCCCCCATCTCCGCGCAGTTTATATTGTGGTGTGTTACAGTACGCTGTAAATGCCAGAGATTTAAAAGTGTGTGGGTCTTGGATTGTTTAGTGTCGTGTACCGTTGTTCTTCTGGTCGTTTAGCCGCTAAACCCCAATTGGGGCCCAACGTTGCCCCACTTACGCCCCGTGGAGGCAGACCAGGAACCCAGTAGCTTATATGCACCCTGGCAGGTCCTGCCACCTAATTTCCTGAGATTTCGGTGGCTAGGACCTTAAAAAAAAAAAACAAAAAAAAAAACGGGGGCACTTAAGTTTAGAAAAGCCAGAAGGGGTTAATGTGGTTCAGTTTTCAGTTTAGAAATCGTTAATTTTGATTAGTTATGTGGGGTTTACGCTGCCGTATTAGTCAGAGTAGGGGGAAGAGACTGAAGACTGGGGGGAAAGACAGAAGTATGGGGTCGATAGGGAAGGCAACCCCAGATGGTCAGTAAGGCATGCCCATGCCTCACCAGGTGAAATATATGGGGTGGTAGGGGAGGGAGGAAACAGAAAGACCATCTCCTCCTCCCCCCTGCCAGGGATAGGGAAAAAAAGGTACCAGGCAAGGGAGCTGGTAGAGATTGCCATTTGGCTACATGGCAGTGAGGCTGCATCGTAGTGTAGTCATAAGTCCGGTAGTAGAGCCACTCGTGGGATAGTGTCCCGTCCAAGTTGAATGTCTTTGTTTTGGTTCTCTATCTTCATTCAGTATATTTGTCAGTTTCATTTAGGTCTCATATTTGTTGGTACATAGGCAGGGTTTCTTGGTAGACAGATAGTAACTTCCACATAATTTTCATTCTAGGGTGTGTCCTAAAGGATGTTTTTTTTTTTTTTTTTTGTTATCTGGCTGGTCGCCTTTCACTCCTGGTGTATTGCATATAGGGTTCTCCTTCTTGAGAAGAGTTCTTGAGCGAAGTTGGTCAGGGCTCTGTATTCCTCCTCTGAATCCAATAGGTGAAACTCTTGCCCTCTGAGGAGGTACTTATACTCGTGATTAGAATGCACCTGAGATCCTCGTATTGCGGACAGTCGTACATGAGGTGTTCCCAGGTTTCGATCTCTCCACATGTACAGCATGGGTCCTCTACAAGGGCGAAGTACATTAACTTTGCGTTAAAGGGGCCGTGTCCAGTTAGCAAGTATGTTGTTTGCAACCCCGGAAAGAACCAAGTAGGCGATTTTGGATAGATTTTTTCAAGTTGCGGTAAGAACTTGCGGGTTATTGCTCCTTTGGTTGTTTCTGCCCACCTGTCCTGCCACACCTGCAGTAGGTGAGACTGAAGCCGGATCTTTTCTGCCTTATGGTTGTTTGTTGGGTCTATTGTAAATTCCAAGAAAGTGGTGGTTATTCCCTTAGATAAGTAGTAGAGGAGTCCTGTTTTTGCGATTTCAAGATCAAGTGGAAGTACTGCTGCTATGAAGTTCTGTGGGCAGTATAGACATGCGGAAAGGAAATTCCGTAATGTCCTACCAATGATTAACGTAGTTAATTCGTACAAACAATAATTCGCGCGATAAATCGATAACCTATATAATTCACTTGGAATCCAATTTACTTAAATTTCCTGCATTTCCTTCCATTCACTTGACTTATATCGAAACAGGAATTATAACAATCTTAAGAATAACAAAATAACTAATCGTGAAATAAATATTTAAAATTATACATATTAATTGTTGTTGGGTTTTAGGAGCATCAGCGACTAAAACCCAACAACAATTCATATTGCTCCGCGTACATTGTCCGTAAATTGCGTGGAATTTGAGGTCGATTTTCTGTTTGACGGATGAAAAACTATGCTTCTCTCGCCTGATAACTTTTCCTAACTCAGCCGCGTTGGGAAAAAGCCCATGAAAATTCCTCCCCTCATCGACGGGACTCGAACTCGGGGTCTTTTCCACCCGGTGAGAGAAGAACGGCAATCCTACAAAATATGCTACCCAAGAGGGTCATAAATTAATTGAATACTAAAAAAATATTTCTCAAACCTTCATTAGTCAGAATTATGATGCAAGTTAACTAATGTTAATTATTAATATCTCTCATGAACTGAGTTTAATTAAGCTTATGAATTTATGGGAGAATGGACAAATAGTGGTTTGGTTTTGTTCAGGTAATAGACCACTGCGAAATATATCTAATTGACCTGTACACTCTAAGATCTGCTAAGATTATCAAGATAAGTCAATATTTAAAATTTTCTAGACTTCTATTTTCGAATGTAGAACTGGAATTTCCTATTTTTACTGTGACTGTTGAGATATACCTTTGATTCCACACAAATTGACATCCGTTCCTTAATCCCATAATCTAATTTTAAAAAAAATCCAACGATACAATAGGATATATTACATCCGTCACTAGATGGCATCTTTGATCATTGCTGATATTAGGGGAAGATATTCTATGATGTATTCTAGCTATTCTCTATTGTTGTGGTCACCTCATCTACAACCAACTTTCCTATAATTACACGCACACGCGCGCGCACACACACACAGGGCTGTACCAGTACTCCATATAACATGCTGGAGTGCAGCAGATGCATATGTACCTAGCCATGATTATCGACCACAAGCGGCATTGCCGTAGGACTATTTTCGATACATTTATTTCAGGACTAGCAATCAGACAATGGTACACTCTCTCTCTAGTTATGAACTTCACGTTCAACTGTGAATAGCATACAATGTTCGCAGAAGGAGATTAATCATTGAACATAATATATGGTTTCCTCTATATCAGGCCTCGGCGGACAGCTCTGAAATGGAAATTGGGTTACACCATGATTTACCGAAATCCATGTGAGAAATAAACACCTCCTGCAGAAAGCAGAATTTTTTTTTTGTTTTCCCTTAATAATATGGCAAAAGTACTCTACAATGTAGCCACATTTTCTTGCAAAGAAAATCTGTATAAATTCTGTAAAGCTTAGGTTTTCATTTCGATAGCAGAGATTTCTGACTCAGTAGTTCCTATATGTCGAAATTTAAAATTGCTCATAAGCAGTTAACATCGATATGCTGAAAGGACTTAAGTATGTTTAGAAATATTTAATCGCATCTAAGTTTTAATTTCACTCAATAGTTAGGATTTATTTAGGTTGCTGAAGAAATGTATTTTATTTTATACAGATCATTCAGGAAAAAAAAATGATTCATACTTTATTATAACTTAATTACCTAAAATTAGAAAAGTTTAGGAATTTTACTGTAGTGGAAAATCGAAACAGCGAAAATTCTAATACTTTGTTTGCTTATAAGTTGTTTCTATAACAACAATGTGAATGTTTGTTGGTCGGGATGGGGGATAATTTAATATTACTGGTTCGTGCATTCCATTTATACTCAACTGGTAACCTAGTTGGCAGCAGCAACCTGTGCACCCCGCTGGCAACAGAATGTCTCTTATCCCGTTCCTACTTTTGCTTTACAGAAATATTCAAATAGATTTTTAGTCAACGTAGTGTATTCATAGGTACAGTGAAGAATATCCGTCTGTCAAACTATATAGAAAATTAAAGAAACAGCTGTAAGTATTATTATCTGTTCAAAATCGGACACGTATTTAGATGATTTTCTTGCCTTTTTGGAACCTAGAATACGACTCAGAATTTTCCACATACTTTTGAAATGCATTGTAGTAATATCAAATGTATTTTGACATCCTTCGTTTATCATACTGCTATTACAATTATATGAGGACGGAGTAAAATAAAACAGCAGAAGTTAAACTAAACTATTTTTGCTATAAATCTCTTATCTACTATACACAGGCGTTCAAAGATTAAGAAACAAACACGAAACGAAAATAAATCAAAAATCTTTAATCCTGAAAAAACGATAACGAAACATTCGTTTTAATGTAACTTAATAATGAACAAATTTTGATCTGAATTTAGAGAATTTGACTTATTTTATTTTCGGAAATAAAAAATCGTTCCTGTAGATATTGTTTTGGGCTGAATTCTGAGCTTAATAACGCAACCCTACTAGACTCGGCCTTAACGAACGTGCCTCGCCAGTTAATGCTTCTATAATTCTCTAGCAGAACAAATAAACTGATATTTTAATTATGAGTATTCTAAAGCGGGTCCAGGATGCTATTTTCTAATTGTTGTTTAGAAAGGGGATGAAATCCCCTGCACAACTCTTAGTATAAAAAACCTAAGAGCTCCGTACCCTAGAGCAGGGATAATTTCCATGCAAATCAAAGTGATAAAGTAGCAGTTATGGAACATTATAAAGAAATCACTGAGTTTCAGAAGGGCATGATTGTGGGAGTTTGTGCGTCAGGTGCTTCCATATTGGAAACGCCATGTCTTGTCGGTTGCTCACGGCCCACTGTGGTTATGGTGAACAAAGAATGGTGTCGAACCCACCAAACTACCTCCCGCCAACAGAACTTAAAGGACTTACAAGGTCGATGCTGTTGGTGAGCGAAGAGTGCAGCGCGTTGTAGGGGTTCAATGGTAGGCCACTGTGCGACAGTTGATATCGCAATACAATAACACAGTGTCCAATCATATACAATATTGTTGGACACTGAAGGACTAAAAACGATTGTACTGGTCGGATGAGTCCAATACCTGGTGGCACCATACCGACGGAAGCCTTCATGTGTCGCACAAGCAACATGAGTCCCTGAAGAATCGTGGATGGTACGTCCGATCCAAGCAAGTAGGTTGGACCTCAGTCCAACTGAACACTTGTTTAATGCCTAGACGAATAGACTGTTTTCCTTGCGAACGGCGGCCCAACACAGTATTAGGTAATTGGCCATAATTCAGTGATTGCTGAGTATATACACACACAGACTGACATATTTATTGCATGTTTGCTTTCCTAACGCCCATTATATCTGTCCATATTATATGAAAAGTTATTTACACTGAAATATGAGCGAAAATGATTTTAGCTACGAAACAATGTGCTGTGAGCCTCTGATAATAAAAGTCTAACTAATGTGGTAAGTGGGTGCTTATCTGATTTCTTAAGCTGTCATGAAATTTATTTCTTGGGAGACATGAAGTGCATTCAAAAAGGATATACCCTGTAAAACTAGCTTTACTGTAAAGCTCACGTGTGCTGCTCGGTTTTATGATTTCTTCAGTTATTATATACGTTTATTTAGGTTCTTTTTGATCTCTTGTAATCTGCAGTCGTATACAGAAATATCTTGTTATACGAAACAGACATTCCTTTTAGGGGAATAGCCTTCTTTCTATACACAGTACCAGTACTTTAATGCATTTGATTAGCAGTTCATTGTTGAAACTAGAACTTATATATTATTTTTATTTATACTGTGATTTTAGTGTTTTGCACCAACCTTGCGTAGAAGTAGAAATAAAAACACCAGGGAAACTAAACTTTTGATAACTGTATTTATAATAAATCAAATACCCGCATCTACAATAAATTTTACTTTAAAATAAACTCTACATATAAATTATTAAAATCTGCTACATTACAATCAATACAATGCATAAAACGATAAAAACCCGTAGCTTTCAAAGGCTCAGCCTTCTTCTTCAGCGGTAAATCCTGCTATGCAGTACAACTTTAAATATCAGCAGGCTAACGGTACTCCTCACGTGTTTCCATTCTCGTGTGCTTCGTTCTCTCGCGTTGTGGAACTGGAAGTGGCTCGAGTGGAAGCCACACGGAATCGTTCATCCCTTTTGAGGATAGTGGTCTCAAAGATGGGATGAATCCGCGTACCTCTATCCCTATTTATGTTAATGGTAGAACAAATCCGCAAACTCTCGAGCCACTTACGGTCCCAGAACTTATGCGCCCGATCGGTGATGATAGCATCGCCCGGAGAGATCTGGTGTTGTTTCTCCCAAAAATGCTCGGCCACGGCGGACTTGCCATATTCCGCATTTCTTATTGCCTTAGTGTGTTCCCCCAGACGATCTTTAAGACGGCGTTTCGTTTCCCCTACATAACACTCCCCACAATCCGGGCATCTAATGCTATATACGACCCCACTAGTGTTCTCTTTTTCAATGGGGTCTTTAACCTGAGACACGATTGTGCGCAGCCTCCGTCCTGGAAGCTGCACACACCGCGTCTGGTACTTTCTCAGTATTCTAGCTATATGATCAGTCAAACCCGGATAGTAGGGAATGTATGCAGTGGCTATCGGTGTAAATGGCTCGCCTCTCCTCTGATTTCCTTTAACATATTTCTCTATAATCCTCCGGGGGTAACCACATTTTGCAAGATCCGTCGCGACCCGTTCATACTCTAATTTTCTATCATCGGAGGCACTGCAATGTGATTTTGCTCTCTCAACTAAAGCTCTTACCACACTGTTCCTATGATGGTTGGATTGGGCTGAGCTGTAATGCGAATACTGCCCTTTACACATGGGCTTCCTATATACCCTAGTCCTCAGCTGTCGACCTTCTCTACAGACCAACACATCTAGGAACGGCAAAACTCCTCCTTCTTCCACCTCCGATGTAAATTGTATGAATGGGGAGAAGCCATTTAAGCTGTTCAGCACTTGATCCTCACTCCCCTTTTGAATGATTGAAAACGTATCATCCACATACCTTTTCCAGGGGCGCATAGGGAGAACACTAGCATTAAAAATTCTGGCCTCGAGCTCCTCCATAGCTAAATTAGCTATAATTGCGCTGATGGGGGAGCCCATGGCTGCACCATTAACCTGCTTATACATAGTATTACCAAACACCATAGTGGTACTTGAGAGGCATAACTCTATTCCTTTCTCAATATCCTCTAGCTTTAGCTGTGTTCTAGTACTTAGGGTAGTGTCCCTCTGTAATGCCAAGCGTGCACACCACACCCCATGATCAATCGGAATACATGTAAATAGCGATTTCACGTCGAAAGAAATCATGATCTCATTTTCTTCTATGGGTTGTCTTCTAATAAACTGCACAAAGTCTTTACTATCTTTAATACTGTATTCTGAAAGTCCCACTAGTGGGGATAATAATTTGGCTAAGAAACCAGAAAGTGCATAGGTTGGACTGCCTATAAATGAGACTATGGGTCTAAGCGGCACACCTACTTTGTGAATTTTAGGCAAGCCATAAAATCTTGGCATTTGGCTACCTGTAGCGCGCAACGACCAATACTGTTCCTTAGAAATTTTGTTGGACTTAAGCCAACCCTGTACCATACCGTTCACTTGGCGTTCCAGACTAAGAAGAGGACTTTTCTGAATAACTTTATAAGTCATCTGATCTTCCAATAAACACAACGCTTTACTTCTATATGCTTCCTTATCAAGAACCACAGTTGCTCTACCCTTGTCCGCGGGTAGGACTACGATGCTATCATCCTGTTTAAGGCTTCTTAGCGCAATTCTTTGCTTCACATTAAGATTTGAGGGGGCATCCTTAGCTTGACTCAGGATCGCTGCTACTTTTACTCGAACTTCATTAGCTGTAGCTTCGGGAAGTCTGCTTATAGCCCTTTCCACGCCCATAGCTACTTCCGCAACGGGTAATCTGGGCGGCACCATGGCAAATTCCGGTCCTAAATTTAGAACCTCCAACTGCTCCTTAGTTAATTGTTTATTGCTCATATTCACCACAAAATTCTTGGCGGTGCTATCACTACTGCCCCTAGGCTTGGTTCGTTCTTTAAGCTTGTCAAACTTCCCCATTTGTCTCCGTCTATAACTGTCCGAAATTCGTTTTGCTTTAGCTGTTACTAAACTAACCACTCCTGCTAAGTGTATCGGAGACAACTTATCACTTAACTTACCCAAGCACTGCCTTTTACCTCTCCTAATGTGGTATAAATCATTATGTAATTTTCCGATCCATATGTTAAGGATCTTCCTTTGATACCACTTGGTAATGTTAAACACTCGTTCATCCTCAAAGGGTAGCTTTGTTTGAAAGCCTCGTGGAATGAGATTATGCGTCTTGCATCGATGGGCAAACCTCAAGTGCTGTTCATGTTTCGCCTCCCTAACACTATGCCTCTGAAATTCTCTAACGCACTGCACAATTGGACGGCCATAACATCGAAACAATTCTTCAAACAGGCCTCTGAGGTTGGGTATATCCATACTGTGATTTTAGTGTTTTGCACCAACCTTGCGTAGAAGTAGAAATAAAAACACCAGGGAAACTAAACTTTTGATAACTGTATTTATAATAAATCAAATACCCGCATCTACAATAAATTTTACTTTAAAATAAACTCTACATATAAATTATTAAAATCTGCTACATTACAATCAATACAATGCATAAAACGATAAAAACCCGTAGCTTTCAAAGGCTCAGCCTTCTTCTTCAGCGGTAAATCCTGCTATGCAGTACAACTTTAAATATCAGCAGGCTAACGGTACTCCTCACGTGTTTCCATTCTCGTGTGCTTCGTTCTCTCGCGTTGTGGAACTGGAAGTGGCTCGAGTGGAAGCCACACGGAATCGTTCATCCCTTTTGAGGATAGTGGTCTCAAAGATGGGATGAATCCGCGTACCTCTATCCCTATTTATGTTAATGGTAGAACAAATCCGCAAACTCTCGAGCCACTTACGGTCCCAGAACTTATGCGCCCGATCGGTGATGATAGCATCGCCCGGAGAGATCTGGTGTTGTTTCTCCCAAAAATGCTCGGCCACGGCGGACTTGCCATATTCCGCATTTCTTATTGCCTTAGTGTGTTCCCCCAGACGATCTTTAAGACGGCGTTTCGTTTCCCCTACATAACACTCCCCACAATCCGGGCATCTAATGCTATATACGACCCCACTAGTGTTCTCTTTTTCAATGGGGTCTTTAACCTGAGACACGATTGTGCGCAGCCTCCGTCCCGAAGCTACAGCTAATGAAGTTCGAGTAAAAGTAGCAGCGATCCTGAGTCAAGCTAAGGATGCCCCCTCAAATCTTAATGTGAAGCAAAGAATTGCGCTAAGAAGCCTTAAACAGGATGATAGCATCGTAGTCCTACCCGCGGACAAGGGTAGAGCAACTGTGGTTCTTGATAAGGAAGCATATAGAAGTAAAGCGTTGTGTTTATTGGAAGATCAGATGACTTATAAAGTTATTCAGAAAAGTCCTCTTCTTAGTCTGGAACGCCAAGTGAACGGTATGGTACAGGGTTGGCTTAAGTCCAACAAAATTTCTAAGGAACAGTATTGGTCGTTGCGCGCTACAGGTAGCCAAATGCCAAGATTTTATGGCTTGCCTAAAATTCACAAAGTAGGTGTGCCGCTTAGACCCATAGTCTCATTTATAGGCAGTCCAACCTATGCACTTTCTGGTTTCTTAGCCAAATTATTATCCCCACTAGTGGGACTTTCAGAATACAGTATTAAAGATAGTAAAGACTTTGTGCAGTTTATTAGAAGACAACCCATAGAAGAAAATGAGATCATGATTTCTTTCGACGTGAAATCGCTATTTACATGTATTCCGATTGATCATGGGGTGTGGTGTGCACGCTTGGCATTACAGAGGGACACTACCCTAAGTACTAGAACACAGCTAAAGCTAGAGGATATTGAGAAAGGAATAGAGTTATGCCTCTCAAGTACCACTATGGTGTTTGGTAATACTATGTATAAGCAGGTTAATGGTGCAGCCATGGGCTCCCCCATCAGCGCAATTATAGCTAATTTAGCTATGGAGGAGCTCGAGGCCAGAATTTTTAATGCTAGTGTTCTCCCTATGCGCCCCTGGAAAAGGTATGTGGATGATACGTTTTCAATCATTCAAAAGGGGAGTGAGGATCAAGTGCTGAACAGCTTAAATGGCTTCTCCCCATTCATACAATTTACATCGGAGGTGGAAGAAGGAGGAGTTTTGCCGTTCCTAGATGTGTTGGTCTGTAGAGAAGGTCGACAGCTGAGGACTAGGGTATATAGGAAGCCCATGTGTAAAGGGCAGTATTCGCATTACAGCTCAGCCCAATCCAACCATCATAGGAACAGTGTGGTAAGAGCTTTAGTTGAGAGAGCAAAATCACATTGCAGTGCCTCCGATGATAGAAAATTAGAGTATGAACGGGTCGCGACGGATCTTGCAAAATGTGGTTACCCCCGGAGGATTATAGAGAAATATGTTAAAGGAAATCAGAGGAGAGGCGAGCCATTTACACCGATAGCCACTGCATACATTCCCTACTATCCGGGTTTGACTGATCATATAGCTAGAATACTGAGAAAGTACCAGACGCGGTGTGTGCAGCTTCCAGGACGGAGGCTGCGCACAATCGTGTCTCAGGTTAAAGACCCCATTGAAAAAGAGAACACTAGTGGGGTCGTATATAGCATTAGATGCCCGGATTGTGGGGAGTGTTATGTAGGGGAAACGAAACGCCGTCTTAAAGATCGTCTGGGGGAACACACTAAGGCAATAAGAAATGCGGAATATGGCAAGTCCGCCGTGGCCGAGCATTTTTGGGAGAAACAACACCAGATCTCTCCGGGCGATGCTATCATCACCGATCGGGCGCATAAGTTCTGGGACCGTAAGTGGCTCGAGAGTTTGCGGATTTGTTCTACCATTAACATAAATAGGGATAGAGGTACGCGGATTCATCCCATCTTTGAGACCACTATCCTCAAAAGGGATGAACGATTCCGTGTGGCTTCCACTCGAGCCACTTCCAGTTCCACAACGCGAGAGAACGAAGCACACGAGAATGGAAACACGTGAGGAGTACCGTTAGCCTGCTGATATTTAAAGTTGTACTGCATAGCAGGATTTACCGCTGAAGAAGAAGGCTGAGCCTTTGAAAGCTACGGGTTTTTATCGTTTTATGCATTGTATTGATTGTAATGTAGCAGATTTTAATAATTTATATGTAGAGTTTATTTTAAAGTAAAATTTATTGTAGATGCGGGTATTTGATTTATTATAAATACAGTTATCAAAAGTTTAGTTTCCCTGGTGTTTTTATTTCTACTTCTACGCAAGGTTGGTGCAAAACACTAAAATCACAGTATGGATATACCCAACCTCAGAGGCCTGTTTGAAGAATTATTTTTATTTATTTTATTTTTTTCAGTTCCTACGTTGTTTTGGATTGGCTCCAGGGTAGTCCAGGCCATTTAATCTATTGTATTTTACTTTTTTATCTTTTTCAACAGATGGTTGGCAGCCCATATATTAATTTATAGGAGAGTAATCACCAAAACAGGTTGTGAATAATAATAGAGCGAATTACAATATTAATCCTCATTAGCAGAAACACTGTTTATTTATAGTGACAGACTAGGGAAAAGTGATTTGATTCACTATATAGGATGTCTGTTGCATTTATGAAGGTACTCACCATCTCCTAGTTTTAATCAGGTATGATGGTTAAAAGTTATCCATTTAGTGAAAAATAACTCTAGCAACAAATCGAGCAACAAAAGGTTGTGTATAAAAGTCTAAAACCTCTTATGAAAGAAGCATGGAGGCCTATTTACACACTGCTAAATACAACTTATGAATATATCGGGCCACTCTGGTATGGGCAAGGAATTTAAATTTTGCTTCGTTTAAGACTTCATTTTAATGTTATTTGATTTCCATGCAGACAGAACTTTTAGATAGCGAGATTTAGAAATAGCACTGCAAAGTTAAAAGGTATCAAATACTCTGAAAATTCTGATATTTTTTCTCATTGTAATGTACTTTATTTTCCTTACAAAACAAGACTCGAAGATTGTTGAAAGTCGGTATTGAAATATTTCATTGTATATATACCCGAAAATAACAAATGCATATATTTTTACTCTGTGCATGTTTAAATTTACAAACCGGCGTGCAATATGTATTTTCATAACGTGATTATATTCTTATTTATTCATTTGTTTATTTATTTTTGCTATTAGATATAGAATGACTGTAGTACGTCAGGTGGCGCTGATACCTGCAGGATGCCAACCATGGAATCTGAATATTGTGTCATCATCTGGTAGCAGATTCGCATATGCGGCAACGTTGGCTATATATATTTATGAGGTAGGTAAACAGAATATCGAACAAGCAAATGTATTTCTATTGATTCGGTCAAGAAAATATTTTATAAAATCATCGTATGGAATGCAACAAAAGGATTGGTAGATTCGTGCTACTTCAAATCAAGTTTCCCCTAATACGAGTATTTTAATTGAATTTTGTGTGTCCAAACATTAAATTTAAAGTAATCTCGATTAAAATAATTATTTTAATATTTTAATATTCCAAAGAATTATGCTGAAAGGCGAAAATATTAATTTAAAAAAATTTATATTTGGAAATAAGTAAAAAAAAGTAAACTTAAAATAACTTTCAACCACAACCTAGCTTAGACTAACTGTAACGCCCGCACTTATCTGTACATGCTTGCCTTTCGTAAGTTCCGATTTCCCAGAATTGAGTGACTATTCCACGTCGGCTTTCCGCCGGTCTAGTAATGGACGAATTCATTCCCTTACGGTTATGGTCTCGAAAGCGCGGTGCGTTGGGCAAAGCTTAGTTTACCAGCTTCACGCCGTTTGCTGGAAAATTAGTTTTCTCAGAGCAGCTGACTGCTGTCGGAATGTGGCCACTTGTAAAGAACGTTAAGTTTCCCGAAATGCAATTTCAGTTAGTTGCAGCATCCAAAAGAGGAAAAAACGATTGCATTAAAACTTTAAATTCCAAAAATAATAACACGTAATAATAATAATAATACGTATATAAATAAATAGCAGCATAAACCCCTTTCACGCTCTGTGGAAATGGAAAAGTACAGGAAAAATGGCAGCAGCTTACTGACAGATGAAGTTTCTTTATAAACCATGGAAAAACTGGAAAAAAATAGAAGATATGTGAGGGGAACAGACTCTAGGAGATAAAGTTGTACTGCATCAAAAAATAAACTACAGTACTTATTTTTTTTTCAGCGGAAATTTGCTTATAAAATGCGTCTATATTTAACAGAAGAGCTAGAAGGTATATATATATAAGTTCGTAGCCTTGTCTCCCTATAGAGTGATTTCTTGATGGAATTGTGTTTTTATTAGTCAAAAAAATTTAGAAATTGCGCGCATTACAAGATATATAATTTATTAATGTTTTTGAAATTTTTATTTTTAGTTTCAAAAGATGCGATGGTGAATCAATATACGAGGAGAATTTCACTATAGTTCGAAACAATCCATTCCGTAAACATGGAAATGAATAGAAAAATATATTTGGGGATGAGAATTAATAGGAATGGATATAATTTATAGGAATATATAACTATTAATTCCAGTCATCGAAATATGTTTATTCCACCGATTGACGGTTTTTTTTCCTTCTGATTCCATCAAATAAGAAAATATCTAGTAAAAGGTGTAAGAAATTAATGCATCTCATTCTGAAGCCCTCAATCACCTTGCTTCCCAAAACATGGTTTAAAATATCAACCCTCGGCCGATGTTTTAAATCCTATTTTGGGAATCAAGAACTGTAGTGGATGTGATTAGGATTAAATTATCAACCAAGGGTAGATATTTTAAATCCCATCACATCTACTACAGTTCTAGTAGTGATCAGGCGAAATGGAGTGATCATCATCATATACAGGATTACTTCCATCGTAAAGAAACTAAGTTTTCGACTGAATTGATGGATAATGTGCAATTCATCAAAAAATGTCATCAGTACGCTGAACTGTACCAGATACTGCTGATGATTTTATTTATTATCCATTCCATTCATTTATAAAAATAAATAAAAATCAATTCTTCCCTTCTGTAATTCGAATTGTTATTATTACTGTTCCTATATCCTACGTTAGCCTTTCTATAAAACTCACCCTTATACGCAAGCAAATTGAACTGCTCCCCAGCTCTGTTGGCAAACTGTTTCTCCGATGATGACTCGCTGGCCAGTTTTGCATGATTTCCCAGTCAATTAATGGCTTTGGTGCGTTATACGAGGACCGGTATGAAAGTAGTGCCTCTTAATTTTTTGCTTTCAAATGTAGCGTCATAGATCATTTCGGATGTCACCAGAGATGTCTAGTTTCACCATATTGAGTGGCGCGGATAGTTCAAAATGGTGAATGTTACAGATATACGTATCAAGCAAAGAATGGTGATTGAATTTCCCAGGAAGAAGTGACGCATATCGAAATCCATACGAGTCTCAAAAATGTGTAAGGTGACAATACTGTAGATGTGAATACAGTTAGATGTTAGGTAAGAACACTTTAAGAGTGGGGAAAGTGACATCGTTGACAAGCCCGGAAGCTGCTGGCCAGTAACGTCAGTGACAACATACAAGAGCCGGATCGAAGTGCTAATCAAAGAGGAACGCCGCATCACAACATGCGAATTGTGTGATGCAGAAGGTTTGCGCCGGGCGGATCCCGAAAATGCTGACACATGAGCACAAAGAAGCATGGAAAGTCAACTGTACTGAACTTCTCCAGCGCTACGAGAGTGAATGAGAGGTTTTTCTTTCACGTATAGTCACAGGTGACGAAACCTGGGTCTACCGTTATGATCCTGAAACGAAGAGAGAGTCGACGGAGTGGTACCATCAAAATTCACCACGCAAGAAGTTCAGAAGATAGTCTTCTCTTGGTAAAGTTATGGCGACAGTGTTTTGGGAAAAAAGATGGGGTCTTTCTCGTGGACTTCTTGGAGCGTGGCATCACAATCAACTCAGATCGATATGTGGAAACGTTTAAAATGTCGAAAGCTCGCATCCTTAGAATTCGATCTATCATAAACTTTAATGAGGTTGTTCTTCTTCTCCATGACAACGTACGATCCCACCCCAGTCTACTCACGATGGAGGCCATTACAAAACTGGGGTGCACTGTTCTTCCTCATCCCTCTCATAGTCCGGATCTTGCACCTTCCGACTATCACCTCTTTAGCCCGATGAACCATACACTCCGTGGAACCCATTTTGCGGACGACGACCAGCTAAAGCACAGTGTTCGCGAAGATCTCGGGAGTAAGAATAAAGACTTTTGCAGGATAGGAATACAGCATCTGACTCAGAAATGGTGGAAATGCATAGAAACTTTCTGGAAAAATAACAGTGTGTTTAATAATGATTGAGGATTAAGTGACGTAAAAGGCATAGTTGTAGAAATTAAATTTCCTGAGGGAAAAAAGTAGGAGGCTTGTGCTTGCTCTAACCATTTTCTTGCATCCGCTGTCAGATAGAATCTAAAGGCAAATGAAGTCTCGCTGCACATTGTTTGCTTTTCCATTGCGATAGTCTTACTGTATTCACCTGTCCAGTGATGTCTAGATTCTTTTGGGATGATGAAATTACCTACGTCATCATAAATTGATCACGAGTTTCATATTCCTTATTCTACGCTAAAACTTACAAAAACAAATGTTTTTACCTATTGATTATTGAAACAGATGTTTTTACTTGCAATAAAATCAATCTGGACTTTATCGAGGGGGAGTCCATCAAACACCTTTGGTCTGTTGCACCTGATGTTCTATTACAGCTCTTCAACACGTGTTTTAATGAAGGCCCTTTTCCTACACGTTGGAAACATGCCAACCTCAGGCTTTTACCCAAAGATCCAAATCGTCCCACTGGTACAGTCAAAGCATACCGTCCAATTGCCCTATTACCAATATTAGGAAAACTATTTGAGAGGTTACTTCTCACCCGGCTTCAGTCTCTCGATGAAACCAGAGGACTCGCCTCCACACTCCAGTCTGGCTTCAAACAGGAGTGCTCAACTACTGATGCACTACGGAAAACCACTCAGCTAGCAGATAATTCTGATGCCCGTTACGTACTGGCGCTTTTTATAAATTTTAAGGGAGCTTTTGACACCGTCTGGTGGCCAGGGATCCTGTAGCGAGCCAGGATATCTGGCTGCTCCTTCAACATCTTCAAATGTCTTACAGATTACTTCTCTAACAGAAAAGTTATCATGAAAATAAAATTTCATAGCATAACCGCTAACTCACCAGAGGCTGCCCGCAGGGCTCTGTTCTGGGGCCAGCTGTTTGGAATATGATTCTGGATGAATGGATCCTGCAGGACTTCCCTCATACCACACAGCTCTCATATGCAGATTATCTGGTTATCATTGTTGAGGGCCCTACACGTGCAGCTATTGAGACCAGAGCCAACACAGTCTTGAATGCCCTGTCGGTTTGAGCTGAAGAGAATAAGCTGGAAATCTCTACAGATAAAGCAGAACTCTACTTCTAAAAGGCCGTCTGGACATCAACAGACCACAAACCATTCGTTTTAAAGGACATGCACTCAAGAATCAATGTTCATTCAAATATTTAGGTGTTACCCTAGATGATCGCTGAACTTTCATGCCACATCCATCTGAAGTCCATGAAAAAGAAGGCCAAAAATTATATCAATATGCTTGCCCACTTCACCCACAAAGACTGGGGTCTTAAAGGACCTGCACTCCACCTTCTTTATTCAGCTGTTTTTGGTTCCATCGTTTGTCTATCATCAGCACTAGAAACGTTATCCTGCAGATACAACGGTTGATGTTATTAAAAATGACTTGGGCTTGTAGAACGACATCAACAGCAGCACTACAAGTCAAGTATTAACAGGCTGTATCACCCTTGACCTCCAAGCGGCCTTCACAGGGCTTTCCCATGCCATCAGAAAGAACAAAGGAACTGAATTCCTAGGGATAAAAAACTATTGTCGATGCAGATCCGAAACAAGAAGTTCGGCGTACTTGGCAGGAACTTGTTTCCCTCTGGCAAATCCGTTGGGATGATTCCACCAAAGGCAGTACTACCAAGCTATTTCTGCCTAGTGTCTCCTACCTCAACAAACAAAGACTTAGCTGGTTCTTCCCTAATCTACATACTATCTTTCTCCTGACAGGACATGGATCATTCAAAAAGCGACTTCAGAACTTCGAGCATGTAAACAAACCCATTGTGTATGTGGAGAACTGGCACCACTAATGCACTCGTTTAACATCTACTTGGACCTACGTAATCAACTATTACTGGATATAAATTTAACTACACTCAGTTCGGAAAGCAACTTGTTAAAATAAAAAGAAGCGTTTATAGATTTAGTAGATATGCCTCAGCAGTCTTCAAATGGCGTTGGTATCATCTCTCGACGTCTGACTCCCACAACATAGACATCCAAACCAGACGTTCCTGATATGATCTCTGCTCTTCCCTCATCACCGGTCACTATCAAAACTGAATAAATCCCCAATTGGACACCTTCCTCGTAAGAATGACGGACTGAACTGATTGATATCAGTTCAGACCACAATTGCACGTACCCAACTTTGCAGACTTCCCTTGTTCTGCAAGCTATCTTCCTTTCCCTGGCCTTCGGTGGGCTCCCAGACCAGGGGTGATTCCTACTTCTCCCTTCCCACCTCTTCTTTCCGATGGAGGATGCCTTCTTTCCTCATCCTTCTCCTTTTTCCTACTTTGATTTCACCACTTGTACTATCTTTCCCCCTTTTTTTATTTGGTCTCCATCCAGAAAGCTCAAGCGACTCTAGCAGAGATCAGCCAGAGCATGAGGGCAGCCTGGCTCACCTCCCAGCGGTTGTGGCAGGCAACACGTAGGGTCCCTGCGGCCAAGTAGCCAGTAACACGATACTGCATAAACCAGACACTACACTTTTTTCTGACTTATGCAGTTAGTTCTGCATTCCATCAGGGTACATACAGCGTAGATGTGGGAAACCACAGGTGGTTCCTAACCCTAAATACTATGCCACTATACCTCTACTATATCGGGATGATGGGACCCTGCTTCAGCTGCCATTAATATACAAAAAACTTGTACATAATTTGGAGTTAAAGCTGTTCATTTTTACTTTCTTCTCTGTTAGCATTAGCAATCTTAAGTATAAGCTAACGGAGAAAAATCAATTAAATCTAAAAAAATAATTTCTGCTCAGTGTATTAATTTTGATGGAACAGCTATTGAACTTACTGTGGTTGTAATTTGATGACTTTGTTGATCTATGTTATTTAATACATTACCAGTTATAATTGACGCAATGCTTTCGTCAGTATAATTATTATAAACAATTGTAGTAAGCTCATTATTTTCAACAGTAACTGCATTTTCAGTTTCTTCTAAATCGTGATTTTCTCCAGAAATAACAATAGCAATGTCTATTATTAATTGAGATTCGTAATTAATCATATACCTCAGGAAGATATCCAAAGTAGTACAGACAGGCTTTCATGTGCTGATAATTCTTCACGTGCGTTTAACAAATCTGGTGTTTTATTTTTTATAACTGGCTTAAATATAAATGAATCTTGCTTTAAAGTTTGAAAAAATTAGGATTACTACCTATGCTTTTGCTTTTTTTTTTTATCCACATTTAAATTTGAGTTAATTTCTGTCGATAAAGGTAAAATTTTAAATAGCTGAATGTGAAAAATTTTAATAAATCCCATTTCAGCCTTTAAGGATTGATTTTTCGTTATGTAAGACCTTCACTCATATAATATCCTTTGTTTAGAAAAGGATAATACAAAATTGTTCATAATCGTTGGTAAAAACAATACCTCACTCACTCAGTTATGCAAATGAGTTTTATATTCTTGAAATTCAAAGAGAATTGCAAAATCTATTAAAAAGGAGATAGGCAATAGGTCCACTGGTGTGATTTGATTATCTTTACTATTTAATAGCATGTCCTGGAATAATGGTGAAGATGGATTATTATTCGAACTAATCTGGACTGTTGCATACAAGACGGGCAGAAGTAGCCGTTTACACGTTAGAACATTTGTAAGACTGTTTCAGTTGGCTGAACAGCTTGTATATCTTCAAAGGAATATTCTCACATTTTATGTATGTTCTTTGATCGTATAATGAGCAAGGAAGAAGTTCATCGATTTGTAGATTACAAATTACACAGATTTGTGTAGAATCCCTAACTATTCTTAGGTTCGAACATCTCAGAATTATTTAATATAAATCCAAACACTAATAAGGTTTAAGTGAAAGCAACTCGATTACCACTGTCTTAAACAGTGGTACATGTACAGATGTCACTCATCAAAACTGTAACTTTTGCGGAAATAAGAAATTGAAATACGATTTGAATTATATCTGAAATACTTTGTGATTAATTTACCATTTTAACCATAAACTTGTACTTACCTGGAGTGATCGCACGCTTGTAAAATTATCCTAGAAATAAGAGTAACAGTCATCTCACACAAGAAGTGGAAACAATTCAGTAAAAATGGCTACCAGACTTACTACATGGCTAATCCACCCACTTAACTACAAAGCAGAATATACAACACCAGCGACACCTGAGGTTGCATCCTGAAGGGCTTAATCTGTTCCGAAATGGCAGTTATTCATTCCTGGTATATCTCAACTGTTTGTTCCAAAAGCCTATTTTTCAGAATGATTCCTCTATTTAAAGCTAAAATTATTCCTCTTTCTTAAACCTAAACTTTAAAATCCCGAGGAGTAACACAAGAATATCTTTTGACTCACTGCATATAACACAGCTTAGTTATATACTACCCTACTATTAACATCTGGACACCCCCCCCCTCTACTCTGTTGATAGTTGGTACAGTCCTATCCAAGCACGACGTTTCAGATATAACTATTATAGAGTTACCGCCATCGACGGAGGGGTTACGGTGCGGAATGGTTGCAGTAGCAAGGTTGGAGTAGGATTTTAGGAGACAGCAACTAATTCCATATTGTACTATGTATACTGTTTGTAAATTGCGTGTGTTCTGAGGTCGAGTTTCAGTTTTGTTGGACGAAAAACAGGAGCTTCCTGGAGATAAACCATGCTACCCTCGCCTGGGAACGACTAACCCTGCCACATTGGGAAAAAGGCCCATAAAAATTTATCCTGTCATCGACGGGACTCGAACTCAGGTCTTTTCCACTCTGTGTGGGGAGGATGGCGATTCTACCAACTGTGCTACCCACGAAGGCGACGCCGAATGATAATAGGGTGTTATGTAAGCAATTGGTCTGCACGCGACATTTCCGTCACTGAAAATCCCTAGGTCGACTATTGGTAATGTGATGTACAAATAAAAGCCGACTGGTACTAAAACCGTTACAAAACGAGGCAGAAAACCTCTGAAGCTGATGGAACGTGACAGGAGAGCTCCGCAAAGAATCGTCCGCTCCGAACACATGTCGACGTTATCGCAACACTGTGTGAAGCTGTCATAAAGGCTAAGAGTTCAGCACACGCAGTCAGTTTCCTGTATTTGAAGGTCATTCGTACATATGCAGGTTTCCGGATATTAATGATAAGGCAGTACAGAAACCATTCTTAGAAAAAGATGCTAGCCACATATCCTCTCGTTCATTTTTAAAAAACTAATAATTGTTATTCATTTAATAATATTGTTCTACTACTAGTAATTAGCATTAAGATTATTTGTTACCATTCACACAATCTAATTAATAATTCGTTAGAAATACGTTTAAAAAACCTATATAAACTTTTTTCTAACATATTACTCCCAGGATGCTGACAATCAGTGCTCCAAATTTCTCTGTCACAAATTTTAAGCGTTGTATATCACTGGAATAAGGTAACAGAAAGTAAAAACAACAGACCAGCCCTTGACTGTAATTGTCTAGTTCGCGGGGATCATGATATTAATATTAGTGTTAATAGTGGCAGATTATTCAAGGAAGCAGTCAATAAAACAAAAACTATCCACCTCATCTCTCTCTCTCCATTCCCTTTAATAATTTGCTTAAAATACTCACTTCCACAACACCAATTGGAAGGTTCTTCCAACAGTCAATTACTCTCTGAGTAAAAGCAAATTTCTGTACATCTATCCTGCATCCGTCCTTTTTAATTTAAGTTTATCCCCCCATATGTGTCGTCTGAGAAACAGTAAACTGTTTATTAGGGTCGCCAAGAAAGTTATTTCATCTACCCATGTGTGTTATGACTGTTCTGTATATTGAGTATGTATGTTCTCTGGTCGATTTGCCTGCTTTGCTGGACGAAAAAGTCCGAGTTCAAAAAACCTTGCTATCTGCGCCTTAGACCGACTAACTCTGAGAAAGAGTAAGGATGCCATCAGTACTTTAGTCAATCCATTTGATGCTTTAAACGCTTCAGTCAGTTCTCCTCACTGGTGACTAATTTCCAAGCGCTGCAATTTATAGAGCTCAAATCTTTCATCATAAATCAATCTTACTTAAATCTTTCTTCATCAGTAACGTAGAATTTTCGCTTAAAATAGATTAAATAAGTTAATTTTGGAACTAATTAACAGTTTAATTAATCAAATGAATGAATGTAGTTCCTCAGTGAATTTTGTATTTATTTTTGTAGCTAAATGGAGCCACAGGCCAGTTCTACCTGCATTCTATCATGTCGGAACATAAGAAAACCATCACGGCGATCCTCTGGCATCCAGTACATGCGGACATATTTGCAAGCTCCAGTGTCGATCCTTGTATCTGCGTGTGGCATGTGAGTCAGCGCCTTCTAGTAGCACGCCTTCATCTTCCTTTCATCCTTCCCGTGTTAATCTCCTGGTATCCCGAAGAACCTGACACTATCGTATATACGGAGAGCAAAGGGCCATTATATCTCTGGCGGTTCCAGCAACAAGACGGTGATGATCAGACGAACAGTTCTCCGTACATCAAAGAGATCCAGTCTTTCGTCAGTCCCATTAGCCAAATGTGTTGGCATCGAACGGAGCTCGGAAGGTTAGCTCTTGGGCACGCCGATGGCACCATTTCCCTCTACATTAAAGGCTAGTACCGCCTTTCCAGCGAAAGGCACTTTCTTTTAAGTTTCACTGTTTCAAAAACACCAAATTATTAACATCCATCTTATTCATTATTTGCTCTGTTTACATAGTAATTAACATAAGAGAAACCTCCACTTGTTTCATCAATTTAAAGCGCTTTTATGTTTCCGTAATTCCATCCGACTGAACGCTTGAACAGCTCTAAAAAAACTGCGCATTTTAAAAACGTTGGTGAATATTTTAAAAGGTTTCTCGGTGACGAATTGCAGAATTCGCACATTTTAAATAATTTAATGATATAACTTAGCAAAACATTTCTTCGCTACAGTGAAGAAAAAGGAACTTTAAAGTATTTTCGCTTATTCCTGCAACTAATATTGAGAGTCTCGTCTCGTGGAAGTACATGAGAAATAATTTATTTCATTCTTCATCAGGTTTTTAAAAGGCATGATGAATAAATTTACAAAATACGTTTCAGCATCAACAAATTATTTCTTCTGTGAATGATTAACTCACAACTGGTACAGTAAGAGAAACTGAACGATAAGTATAGTTTATATATAATCCCCTAAGCTATATCAGTGACATTATACACTCACGAGCCAAAAAATTGTAAACCTTTATTCAGCATCCAGTAGGGCCAAATTTTTTCCGAATTGCAGCCATGCATGTCGTGAGATGGATGTCTTAGTAATTGTAGCTCCAGATGTGACCATTCTATCATCAAAATATTTGTCAGCTGTTATTTTGTGGTCAGTAGAGAACTGCGAAGCCGAACTGCCTTTTCCAAATATATCACAGACATTCTCACATGGATTCAGATCTGGTGAGTTCGGCTGCCATGGTAGACGCTGGAAATCTTGGAGATTTTCTTTTAACCATTCAGATACAATTTTTGCTCGATGAATAGCTGCACTATTGCCTTGAAAGAATCCTTCACAATCCAGGTAAAATTAATTATTGCAGGATGAAGTTGGCCTGATACGACAGAGAGATTCATTGGAGGTAACATGACCTCCTAAAGGCATGAACACACTCAGTATCTATCAAAAGAACATACCCCACACCATGATTCCACCTTCAGCTGCTTGAGTGATGGACATGAAACAGTCTGGATGCATGGCTTTATGAGATTCACAGTACACTTTCATCCTACCATTGGTGCAAAAACAAATACAGTATAAACAGAAATCAGACATATTTATAAAAAAAAATTGATTCCTAATTCTTCAACCTCCCGCTACATATTCCATTGGAAATAGGTTGTTTCTTTGGGTAATTTGAAATTTTTAGTCATTTTCTGCACTCCATCAATTCTGATCCCGCAATCCATTTAAATTCCTGCGATCTCGTTCTTGGAGTACCGAAATTCTGCCGCACTTCTTCCTGTTAAAGTACATTCTCCTTTCGTCTTCCACTCGTCGTATACTTTTTCAGATGATTTCTTTCGACATACCAGTGATTTTCTTTGTTTTCTGAATTGCGGCTCCTGCTAACTGTTCTCCAACAATAACATATTTCTGAAAATCGTAAAGACCACCTGTCTTCCCCATGACCAGATCGAATAAGAAGCCCCAGGAAAATGTACAGTATTTATCAGATAACAAGGATCTTGTGATGAAAAAGTAAGTTAACATATACCATGTGATAACTAACATTTGTATACCATATATTTAATTATTCGTTATCTCCAACTGCAAAAGGTTTCTAATTTTTTGACCAGTGAGTTTTAACTGCCACGCAAATTATGCAACTTATGCCAAATCAGAGGATCCCAAAGTGAGGTGCGCTTTCCTTCAGGGATTACACTTGGTTTTGGAAGAGCGCGCATAGTTTTTATGAATCACTTTTTATTATGGGCAAACCATCCCAATACTCTGCGTACAAAGCGTATTTTATTTCAGAATTTGAGATTCAATACGTGAAAGTATGTATTGATTTATAAAAGTATTAATACTCTTAGAGAATTTTATATCAAATCTGTATTTTTTCATTTATTCTGGAAGATGGGGAACACTTGAAATTTATGAAATATTTTAAGGCATAAATTAAAAATTTATGAAATATTTTAAGGCAAGTATAAAAGTTCGGAATCGCTGCACTAATGCATTTTTATTATTAAAGCCTAACTAGACTTCATTAAGAGGATAACTTCATTTATAAAAGACTGGCAACAATTGAAAAAAGTTGATCAAATTTTATTTAATATTAAATGAAATTTTATTTGAATTTTGGATAAATAAACATATAACAGAACTGCAGTCAGTTTATTACAAATACAGTAGATATAACAGGCTCAACTTCCTGTATATAGGAATTTCTCATATTTATCCAATTCCTAAAAAGAGTGAAAAATCCCTACTCCCAATTAATGTCCCACTGTTCTTACCTCTACTTTTTCCAAAGTAATAGAAAAATCGTTTAACTACCAACTTCTGAACTATCTCGAAACCGTACATCTGATCGCTAATATGGATTCCGTCAGTGTCGATCTATTGGTGACATTTTGGCTTGTGTTACCCATCTATGGACAAATTCAATAGAAAAGTTTGGTGAAATTCAAGCAGTTGCTCTTCACATTTCAATGGCTTTTAATCGCGTTTGGCATAAGTCTTCTTAACAAGCTTCTATCTTACGGATTAACGACTGTTTTCCCCCAATTGAATATCCAGTTTTCTCTCTAACCGTTTCTACAAGTGATGGTAGATGGCTCTCTTAATCTAACTTCTCCACCAATGCTTGTATTCCTCAATATTCATTTCTTTCTCTCACCCTGTTCCTCCTGTATATTAATTACATTCTTTCACTACGTGGGAATTCTAACCATAGTTTTACTGATGAGAATACATTACATTCCATCTTCCAGTTTGCCTTGAAACCTTGCCTTGCACAAATAGCTTCAGCTTACGAATATCCACCACCTATTCCTTAAATTCTGATCTCAAAGTAATTCTCCAATGAGGCAAAGGTAACTTAGTTAATTTCAATCCTTCTAAAGCTCAGATCTGTTGTTGTATTGTTTTAGGCGTATCAGCGTTATGTTTTTGGTGTGTGCCTATTCTATAGATACTACCATGGGCACTGGCCTTCTGAATTGGCTTCTGTAATTCCCTCTCTCCTACAAACCAATCTGAACAAGTGCCGCAACCAGTAAACGTCCATTCATTCTCCAATTTCGAACTCACAGAACGAACTTTTCTTTTTCTTCGTTTATCCCTTTAACTTCAGCTTTCTGGAATAACTTTCCTTCACCTGTATGTCCTGAAAACACAATCCACAGAAATTCAAGTCTGATATTAACAAGTATCTTCTTCTGTCTTCCCAACCTTCAATCCACTCACGGTATAAAAGATTCTAATACCTTTCGTGTTTGGGGTTTACTAAAAAAAAAAAATATATATATATATATATATATATATATATATATATATATATATATATATATATACGAAACTGAAAAATAATCGCTATATATTGAAATTAATTACAGGTAATTATTGGTATTTACTGCATTCTTCACTACATGGTAAGTAGAAGAAGGATATGGTTTCTGCTTTTAGACACCTTCTGTTAAAATAATTTAAATGGGTTACGCAAGGGTCAGTCGGAAAAGATAAGTGTACCTGCCCTTGTTTACTCAACTTTGCTGATGAAAGCACTGTTCAGTAAAAAATATCTGGCTATCAGAAATGAACCTAAACAAAAAAATTTGTGAATCATATCAGATTTTCTAAATTACATCTTTTGGAGTAATCGAAAATGGATATCCTCTCTTTTTAAAGAACGAGTAATTAATGGAAAGTATTAGGCAAAGTTTAGTTCCAGATGAACTTTATTTTAATTAAAACAATTGCTATTTTAATGAAAATATTAGTATTTTCATTAAAGTTAAGTTACATTAACATCAGTTGTTAATGTAACTCACTATTAGTACATTAACAACTGATGATTGAAAATTCCTTTCTTTTCAACTTTGTGATTAAACCAAATAGTTCAGAAAATATAGAACAAGAGTCTTTCGAAAGAGGCAAATTAAGGACTTCTGTCTGCACAGTAACTACCATTGTTGCTTCCCATAAATGTCTCACTTTCCGTTATGTAAACTAAGAGCAATTTCGCAAAATAGGATATTACATCATTTAGCATTTTTGAATTGTAGCAAGTTCCTTATCTGTTTAACGTAATTGCTTTTGACATGTTTAATTGGTCACTTCTAGATGAGTTCCGGTAATGATTCTTGGTTGTTCACACAAATCTAACACCCTAGAAAGCTATTGCATCGATATTAATAGGAAACAGTGGTCATTGCCAAGCTAGATGATTAGTAAGTTTGTAATTATGTGATATATCACTAATTGCATCTAAACTTTCAAGACTGTAATATCATCTATTGCTTTAAGAGTGGATTGTATCACTGCTAGTCATCTGCTTTAATTCAATACATGCTGTTTAATATTAGCTATAATGGAGAGATGGAACGGCTCTCCAGGCTCTTCAAGTGGCTTTCCTCTCACTAACTTGGAGAATCACTGTCTCATCAGTTGCAGATTCTTGATAATTAGCTCTCGCTTAAATGATACCATGACAATTGTGGTAGGAGGTAAATATACGAACTGAAACTCCACTACGAGATTAAACTTAATCTAATAATAGTTGATAAAGCTACTTCGTATACAAGTGGTTCATTATAGTTTAAATCTGTTAATACCATCCATTTTTCTTTGTTTATGTAACATTCCTTGAAGCAAACAGTACGATTACTGTTTTCCATATCTTACTAGAAACGTCTGGATTATAATCTGGTCTGAACGAGAGGAACTTTTCAGACACAATATACTGACGCCTCGTATAGCTTACCGCGATGCTTGTTCTAATCAACCAACAAACCTTCTACAGAATTAATCTTCATATTATCTTTTAGATAATCACCAGTACCGTTCTATCAGTAATATCTGGCTAGTTGGATTGTCATTTAAGCACTGCAGATTATATATTAGGTTTTCTTGGTGAAAAACTCGAGTTCGCGACCGACTAACTCAGTCACAGTCTAAAACAAACTCATAAAAAATTTCTCTCGTTTGATAGAATTCAAAATCCTTTTCCATATAATCTCCAAGACAGATGAAGGAAGTGGGCATCCCCAGTGAAATAGGGAATAGGGTTCTAAAACGAAAGTTCTCTAAAAATTCTTTATGTCCCACTAGTTATATGAAAGAACTATAGAAAACCATAGGTTTGTAGTTGGGTGCATTGAACTTAACCAGAAATCCAGCCTCAATTTGGAATGGTACTTGCTAATTCTCTCGTGTACTTTGCCCATATATTCTATACGTTCATCACACTATGAAGATCTGCCAGTAAAGAAGGAAGAAATGGGCAAGAATCTGATCTGCAAACCAAATCATAGCATTTACGTTTATACACTTTTCCCATCGTTTTATAAAATTCTGAAAATCATTGCCTAAAAATACTTCGGTTACTGTCAAAACTAATATGCATACCAATTTTAGCCTCCAGATCATCAGAAATGGAGGCCTTTTCATCCGTGTCCAAATATGCACCGGTGCAATGGAATATGCTGGTATTGTTCGCCCATAACAACGAAATTTAAGTCTGTGCTATCAACAGGAAACGTAATGGTAACTATTTTCTGGGACGCTCATGGCGTTCTCCTTGTGTATTTTCGAAATGCCGGAGATACCTCAAATACTACATCATACTACATAATTCTGAATTTAGAAACTCGATTAGCAGAAAACGGTCTTGGCAATCGAAGTGGAGTAGTACTATTGCATGACAACGCAAGGCTGCAAACAGCGTAAGCAAACCAACAAACCAACAGTGATTTGGAGAGGGTACTTTTAAATTCTTTCTACAGCTCCAGCACTGCCCCTAAAGATTCTCGTCTGTTTGATACAACAACAGGTACCAAACTTTTTTGTGAAGATGCGCAAGTTAAAAATGATTCATGACGTTGGTTACAGCAATTATGTAGTAGGTTTCCAGAATATGATACAGCAATGGGTCAAGCATATAACATTTTTTTAATTACCTTGAAAATAAACGCGATTTCCAGGTCAGGCATTAGATGTGCGTATTACACTGTCATACCAACATTTGCTTTTTGCCGGACTTAAACCAGAATTTTGAGGAGTTAAAACACCATTGAACCTTGCCTGAGACCAACTAATTCAGCCTTAATTCCTTGCACCGTTGAGAGGATTCGAATCCATGCTTTTTCAACCCGGTGTGGGAGGACGATGATTGTAACCATTGTGCTACCTGCAAGCGTTATTCAAATCGTTTATTATTAGTAATTGGAGAATGATGCAAGGAATCATGCCTATACAGCATCGGTCAGAAAAATAACTTTTACCAACTTTAATTGCCAATTTCTTCTAACAGTTTTCCAATCATTCTTTAAATTTATTCACATTACTACTTGAACAACATCAGGAACAAGTAGATAATTTGAATCTAATCTGCACACTTTGTATCATCAGCAAACTTAGGCATCAACTTTAAATACCCACATTATTATCATTAATAAATACTAAAAACAATAAGGAACCCAACACCGAATCTTGTGATTAACCATCCGTTTATCTCGTAGTAGTAACTTTGAGGCCATCGGTTTCCAGTACAAAAAATGAAATATAAAAAATAGCATAACAATGACCGTAATTCCCAATCCATCAAGTGAACAAAGCAATGTGAATTCTTTTTAATGTTCCTCTGATAAAAGAATAATGGGATTTGTCGATGGAACCTAATTCTTATTTTAAAAAAAAGCATCATAAATAGAAAGATAGATGTCGAATTAATTACAATTAACAGCAATGCGGAGACTTGATGTTAAACGGATTAATTACCTTGATTCCAATCATAGATAGCGGCGATTGAAACTAATTTCGGCTGAAGATAAACTCTAATTAATGAATATTACTCAAACTCAAGACCGACTAAAGTTGAAAGAATATTCTCATTACTACCGATATTATCTTATTGCTTTAATGATGTTCTATTTAATTACAGCCATCGGTTTCAAAACAAGCCGAAAGAAATCGGTTCCAGCTTTTATTAGTTATTATTTGGAAATATCGTTACAAATAATTAATATTAATTACAATTGAATTAATTGAATTCGCTTTCTTTTCAAAGGCTGGTGCTGCAGTTAAGTTTTTTTTTTTTTTTTTTACTTTCTTAATATATTAAATTTCTACTGACAAAATTGAATCTCATGAGAGGGGGATGCCATCCTAAACAAGAGAGATATTTTAATAACCACGCCATTTATATTGACTTTGATTAGAAAATAAATGTGTCGAACGAAATTATAATTAATTTGAGGGTAGGTAACTGATTCAATATACAAAGTGCAAAGTGGGTTATTGACTAATGCACCAGGGGTTTCCCCCATCTCCGTGTTGTATACTTCTCCATGTTCTTCTGAACATTTAGCCGTTGGGCCCCTGTTGGGACCCACTGTTACAACACTTGCCCCGGGGCGGCAGATCAGGTACCCAGTAGATTTTATTTTGTACTCTGGCAGGCCCTGCCACCTAGATTCCGAAGATTTCAGTGACCTGTGTGAAAAAAAGGGAGGGGGGGGGGTGTTAACGCTAGAATATAAAAGGCCGAGAGGTTTATGATTCAGTACAAAGTGCTGGTGGACATAATCTCAGCCATCTGAGAGAGATTGATAAAAGAGAGCAATGTAATGTTCTGCAAAATATTTGTGGCCTCGCGGTTAGTCACACCACTTTTAATCATCGTTCTTTCCACACCGGGTGCAAAGGGACTACATTCGAATCCCATGAGTTCGCTAGCAACTTTTGTAGGCACGGCAAAAGCACGGCAGAGTTAGTCTCCAGAGAAGGTTGCTTGGTTCCGTCTCTCATCCATCAAACAGGCAAAGTGACCAAAGAACCCACATCTGGTACAGAGTTCACTCTCATTGTGGACAGTGCTGTGGGCGGGGAAAAGTGGTGGATGAACGTGGCCGTCGACATCTGCCTCGCATTGTTCCAGCCAACCGGAAAGCGACAGTACCACAAATCACAGCAGGCTTCAACGAGGGAAGTGTCAGAAATGTCTCCATCAAGACCAGCCGATCATTAGCGGCAATAGGTTATGGGAGCCGCCGACCCACCAGAGTCCCATTGCTAACGCCACGACACAGGACTCTACGCCTCAACTGGGCGAAACAACACCGGCACTGGACCTTCGATGATTGCAGACGGGTCCAATGAGTGCTGGATCCGTCTCCCATCATCCAAGCTATTTCGAGCGGACAGGAGGGTGCGTATTTTGCGGAAACTGCACGAAGCTATGCACCCGTCATGTCAACAAGGAACTGTTCAGGCAGGTGGACGGTCGGTAATGGTATGGGGGTATTTAACTGGCACACGTTGGGACCTCTGGTACGTCTAGACGCGCATCTCTGAACGGTCCAGGTTACGTGTCCATCCTTGCAGACCGTCTGTCTCCTTTCATGGTCATCGTGCACCCACAAGGCAATGGGCTCTTCCAGCAGGACAATGCGCCTCCCCACAGAGCCGTGTTGCTTAGAACATGGTTCGAAGAGCATACCGCAGATATTATCATCTGAAATGGCCTCCCCGTTCACCGGACATGAACCGTGTGGAGCATCTTTGGAATGCTGTGGAAAGGTCCGTTCGCGCTTTGGATCCTCCGCCCAGGAATGTGACGGAATTATGGACAGCGGTGCAGCAAGCATGGATGGAAATACCTGTGGAACGCTTTCGTGAACCAATGGACTCAATGCCTCGCCGTGTGATTGCCCTTATCCTAGCGAAAGGTGGGCCCATCCGTTACTGGGTAGGTATCCCATGATTTCTGTCCACTCAGTGTACATTATATTCAGAATACGACAATGAAACCTAACCTCTCAGTTACGCTATGCGTTTAAGTTATAGAAGGTTGATTTATAGGCAGAATGGGTCTAGATGCGATGGGTCTTATAGCAGACAGTAGATTCGAATACGAAATGTCCATTTTTATTTTTAGTTTTGTGGCTTTGAACTTATGATAAATGTACTTATGCACCCAAGCAAAAAAGCGATAATCTCATGACTTCTTGGTTCTTGCGACAATGTAAGTCGCAAAAGGCATAAACATATTACCTCTACTACGTTATCTACTCTATAGAAGCGTGACAAACTTTGTGTGAAACCATTTATCTTAGAAATACACCTCTTCAACAAGTGAGATAATGTTTTTCCTTCCCTTTTTTACAAAACATTTCCATGTTTACGCAACCTTTCCTTGTCATACTACATTACAAAACTAATAAACACTGAAAAGCCATTAATACGGTTTATTTGGTTTTTCATGTGCGTTGTAAATCAGTACAAAGAATAATGCTTCCTAGCGGCCCACTGTTCACATACATACACTAACGCCATCTTGCGCTGTGCATTCTAAACACTTCTGGTAGTTTTCTGTTGGTGACAATTCTAAAAAAAGTGGTAAGTGTTGGTCGCCAATCTTGTAATAATAAAAAATTAAAGGTTTTTTTGTGTATTTTAGCCAAAAATAAGAATAACACATAACATTTTACAAAAATGATGTACGTGATAGAGGAAAATCGATGCCACATTTGAACTAAGAGTATAAGATTTACTAAAAATGTATAATTAGCAAAACTCGAAAAATAAACTATCTTCATTAGCCATAATGTTATTATGACTTTTTATTTTCTCTTTATGGGATTGTTTTTTAATCCTGTGACGGCTACTGGTACCACATGGAGTGGTTGGTTGTATCCGGTATAATCATTATACTCCCCACATTGGGTGAAAAAGACGAGTTCGAATCCCATCAATGACGCGAGGAAATTTTTATGGACCGTTTTCACAACGTGGCTGAGTTAGTTGGCCTCAAGCGGGGGTAGCACGTTTTTTCTCTGCAGGAAATCCGGATTTTTCGTCCAGCAAACAGCAAATCGACCACAGAACACACGCAACTTATAGACATAACCCATGTGGGACAATGTGGCCTAAGTTTCCGATTCGTCTAAAACCTGCCTGTTAATTAAACTGTATAACAACCAACTGCCTAGTCAATGGTCAATTGCTCATCTGCTTACATCCCTTCTGCTGCTCGGCCATGATGTTCTGGCTCTCCAAAAAACCAAACTATTATATTTAGGCCACCCGAATAATTAAATTCATCTGCTGTGCTATGTCTTATGTCTGTTAATTGCGTGTGTTCTGTTCTGGCTCTCCAAGTGGCCTGATATCTTCGTGGTTATGAAACTGGTCATGATCTTGTACATTGTTGGGAAACAGGTGATCGGTAGTCTCTGTAGTTCGCCGGGTATCTTTGTCCTTAAAAAAAATATAGATAGGCGATTCCTTTAGTACTCTGGAATTGTGTCAGAGTGCCTTGTCATCTGAGTGAACTGCTTCGTTATGTGCCTATGTGTGTGTGTGTGTGTGTGTGTGTGTGTGTGTGTGTGTGTGTGTGTGTGTGTGTGTGTGTGTGTGTGTGTGTGTGTGTGTGTGTGTGTGTGTGTGTGTGCAGCTGGACTTGTTCTAGCAGCAGTTGTTAACGTTTTCAATGATTGATGTTGTGGGAATTCCTGATCAAATGTTGTAATTCTTCCTCTTTAATCTATCAATCCCTCATCTCTTGTATGTCCTTAGTTTTCTTCCGTTCTAGGTCTATCAGGGGCACGGCAGCTATGGATAATTTCGCTGCTCCACGGGTGCGCCAGAGCTCCTAAAGTGCCTTCTGGTTCGGGGAAAGGGGTCAGTTACCTTCTTTCTCTATTGTCCTGTAGAAGGCTCTCTGGTTTTCATTAATATCTGGTTTGTATTTTTCCTATGGCACTCTCCCTGTATCGGCGTGTCAGGTGGTTCTGCTTGAGGGTGTCAAGGTTCTCTGATTATAGGTCTCGTGTTTGCTGTGGATGGTGTCTGTCTGCGCGTGTAGCACAGTGGTATCGTCACCGTCCTCCCCACACCGGTGGGAAAGGCCCGGTTTCGAATCCCGTCGATGACGCGAGGAACTTTAGTGGGCTTTTTTCACTCCTTGGCTGAGTTAGTCGGTCTCAGGCGTAGATAGCAAGGGTTTTTCCCCTAGCGATTTACAGACAATTAACACATGCAATTTACAGCCAAAATAAATATATGAGTAGATGTAATAATTTACAAGGGACCTTAATTCAGGGGATATTCATGTGTTGTTGAGGCGGATCCCAGGATTTCCCCCCCATCAGCTGCCGTCGTACGTCTTGTGTAGAAGCTTACGCCCAAACCGGCCATTTTTATGTAGTGTGTTGGATGTGCAAGTGTAGTGATATCGTGTGTTGTTATGTTTTCGGTCGGTACCTGGCTCTTAGCAGATTGGAAGTAGCAACATCTGGTCACCACGTCCCAACCCCCATCCCCACCACGTGGAGGCGGCCAGGATCTACTATCACCTGCTGGACTAACCCAGGGCAAAAGACCCGAGAGAGCCCAAATTAGGATAAAATGAAAAGGCTATAGAAGGAAGAGTTTGAAACTGGAGAGGTAGGAAAGAATAGAAGAGAGGAGGATCAAACAGAGGAACCCTCCAATAGTTAGCAGGTAGAAGAAATAAAGCAAGACTACAGGAGGTATAGGTGGAGAAGTGGACTGACTTCTCATGCTATGGGAAATAATCCCATCCTAGAACCCAGGATCAGCAAGATTTTTGAAATATAATTATGTCTAATCTCTGGTAGACATTGCTCCAAGCACTTATAATTTTTTTTTATCCCAATCACGCTATAAACAGGTTCCACGTCTGCAGAAGAACACCAAGAATTTACACACACTAGATACAGGAACACGTTCAATGTCCAGCAGGGTATATTTCATTACAATGAGTGTCCAGTCATCATCAACTTCTGATAAAATTATCCCAAATTAGCGAGTGTAAGCTCCTCTCTTCTTTTAAAAGCACGTGACGCAAAGGTGTTCAGTGCTATAAATGCTGCTTGAGATTGGAGAAGCGCAGGTTTATTTTCCATTGTGAAGGTATCTGAAACAAGCTGCAATTCACTCCTGTAGTCTTGATAATATTGACAATCGAAAATAATGTGGTCAACATTCTCTTCCTGTCCACAGAGACAAAGCGAGGTAGTAGACAATCCTAATTTGAATAATTTGCTATTAATACTCCCGTGGCCGGAGAGTAAAAACTTACCATGCAAGCCAGGTGCAAACCACAAAGATTCTCTCTTCCTGAACTCCTTCACCGATGGTAAAAGCTCTCTGGTCACCGTGCCAAGTTCCGAAGCTGACCAATCTCTTTGCCATTTATCTACATAAATGGAACGAAGCCTTCTTTTCTCAGATGTTAAAGAAGCATCTAGGTCGAGTTGCACATCATCCAAAGTGACAGGTATTGATTTCTTCAGGTGATATATCATATATCTCTATTGTATTTCGTAGTGTAGGGGTAATTTTCCCAATAACACCTGCAAAGCCATAGTAAAAGTGGTTCTACACGCCCTTGACATCATCAGGAGGGCAACACGCTGGGCTTGCAGAAGCTGTTTCATAATTGCGGACTTGTTGGCCCTATGTCCCCACGCTCCAGCCGCATAAGCAATGATAGGTAACAAAACACAATTATAGTATAATCTGAGTGAATGACCTCTCAGGCCCCATTCTTGCCTGGTTACCTGTCTCAATCGGGATAAGAAAGACTTGTACTTCTCTTTCACATATCTTGCATGGGGTAGAAAACTTAAGGCATCAAGTTGAATACCTAAATATTTTGTAATTGCAGTATATTTAATTGTCTGTCCTCTATACTTTACAAGTGGCGGTCTTTCTCTATCTAATTTTCCTTTTAAAAGCATCTGCGATGTTTTAGTTGTTGAAACTTGCAGTTTGTGAATTGCAGACCAAGTTGAAAGTTCTTGTAAGACGGAGTTAGCTATGTCCTCCAGGTTCTTCCTTGAATTTCCGCGGACAAGATTGGTAAGATCGTCTGCATAGGCAATCACCTTTGTTCCTTCAAATTTCTTGGTAAGCCATGAATCAAACACCCTAATATCATAATTTGGTATTTTTGTGGGCTGGTGTCTCTCTTCAAAATGGTCTTCACTTTTCTGATCAATTTCCTACTTCTGTTACCCAGCTGGTACTCAGTTAGTTAGCTTATCTTCACTCCTAGCTCTTTTATCTTCTTTTACTGCTCTCTGCTTCGATATGGCGTGGGTCCCTGTGGGGTCCATTCCCTCAAATTCTGACAGTGCCTTGTTACACTCGTCTTCCATTCTGCTGCACTAGGTTGTGCTTCTTGTATTTGCTGTTCCTTCTTAGTTCTGGTTCGGTTGTGTCCTTATTGCTTTTTCTGTGTAGTTGTTCATTCACCTCCTGCTTGATTTTTTCGAAGATTGCAGACACTATTGGGTTCTTCATGACGATGGTTGATCTCTGGTCTACTATTTGCTATTTCAATCACCTGATCTGTCGGGAGAGTTCCAACCACTTGATGTGTAGTTTCATCCTGTACGTTGTCATATTGGTCACTAGCTTGGTCACTTCGTAGTATGCTCAGATGATGAATATATTCATCTTGATGCTCTACTTCATGAGTTGCTCTTTCTTCCTTACTGGGTGTTCATTAACTCGTTTGCGTAGGAAGTATTCAGTTGACTATCTCTGACTTTTCAGACCCACCCCTTTTGCCTAAGACCTGAAGACGAGTGGCTTTACCATTAGCCACACTCGATGCAGTATGCTCAACATTTCAACTTCTCATTTCAGCCGGCTATGGAGGTGGGCATGTTTAGCTTCCGTTTTTTTTATCCAGTGGTGGGTGGTAGTTATTGGGAGCGACACTAGGTGGCGCCACTATGTCTAAGCCATCACTTCGACCTAGAGGATAGGTCCGATTAAGCGACTTTTTCGGGTTTTTTTTTTTTTTTTTCTTTTTTTTTGGCAGCAGTCGATCACATTGGCAACCCGGGTTTGTAACTATTGTGCTAATCGTGCCCATTTTATTATTATTATTGTTATTATTAAATAATAATAATAATAATAAACAAATTTTAAACATTTGTTTTGATGAACAAAATTGTATTGCATTATTATTATTGTTGCTGTTGCTCTTATATTATTTCTCTCTGACTGGGGGGTTCAACCCCGTGACGGATATTGCTACCAAGTACACAGGGTGGTTGTTATGTCTGGTGTTACTGTTGATCGAAGAACTCTCTGACTATCCTAGAGGTGTTCGATGATGTGTTGGATCGTTTCTGAGGCCAGGTGGCATCGTCGACATGTGTTATTTGACGCTCCTGGCGATTTACGTTGTATTTTCTATAGTTTCTGGTGTTGATTACCTGGTGTTCGATGGCGAGCATGCTTTCAGTCTCGGGAAAGAGCGTCCCGCTCGCGAACCGTGCATTGGAAGCAATTTTATCTATGTGATCTTGATGGAGGTCATTGTAGTGTCTGCCATGGAATGTTTTCTTTGCCCATTTTTTTAGCTTCGTTTTTGCCATCTGTGTAAGAGAGGACTCCTTGCTTAGGTTGAGTGGGTATACCTTTTGTCTATCATCCTTATGGCCTGGTAAAGTGCTGCTGCGTGTTTCTGAAAGTAATCCTTCGGGTTAGCTATTGCTGTTTTCTGTTTCTCGATAAGATCTATCAGGACCCTTCCTCCCTCCCTCCTTCCGAGCTATTGTTAGTCTCTCCACGGCTGACTTCGGGTGGTGTTGGCAGATCTTGGTCATCATTGTCCTTGTCTTTCTCATGATATCTTCCAGTTCGGTGTTAGTCCAATCTGTTACCCCGACCGAGTATGTTAGCACTGGGGCTGCATAAGCGTTTATGGCTTTAACTATGTTCCCCAGGTATTTGTAGATCTCTCCCTTTTTCATGGCTTCGATCTCTTTACCAGTCTATAACTGGTAGTTTCGGCCGACTAATTTTTTCTGGTGCAATCCGTGGGTCTTGCATTTATCTAGACCAAATTCCATCCTATCATTGCTGAATTATTCCGTGATCCGGGATAGTTGCTGGAGTTCCTTCTCAGTTGCCGCGTAGAGCTTGATCTCATCCATGTACATCAGGTGGGTAAGGGTGTGCAGCTTCTTCCTTCCTTCTTTGAGGCTATATCCATACTTTCTGCTGTTGAGCATGGTGAATAACGGGTGGTTAAGTGCAAGACAGAACCATAGTGGACTCAGGCATCTCCCAGAAAAATTCCTCTCCTGATGGGGATTGGTCTGGTTGTAATGTTCTCAACCTTAATGGTGGTACTCCATTTCGCCATCGTTGCTCCTAGGAAGTTTATCACTATTATTATTATTATTTCCGAAAATATTTGCTTTCACCTCTTTTGCACAGCCGACCGGCTAGAAGTGTGTACAAGAAAGGCAAGAATAGCAGTTATTTACAATAGTTACAATATGAAATAATTACAGTATCTTATAAAAGTAGTGGTTCAATATTTGAATTGTGGTATATTTCCAAATAAAAGAAATTTTCATGACACATACTTTTAGACATCAAAAGTAAAGGTAAAACATCAAAGTGTTTTACTAATCAGAGACGAGTCTGATCGCTCATTCTTAGCTCTGTACTCTAGTATATGTGAAAAAAGATTTTTCTTGAATATCTGCACCATTACCGAATGGGTCCTCCATTGTTGGCAGGAGAAGTATTATAACCTCAGTGCACGAGAATGGTTCAGATTCAACCAGGAAATTCAGGTGCAAACAAATTTTTGAAGTATCGAACATTCGATGTCCTGTGCAGTCCCCCTTTCTTTCATCAGGCAAAGCTACCAGCTGTGTATAGGTTTCTTGATGCCGGTCTCTTCACTTCATCACTGATGAGAAACTTGCGTCCTCCAGAGGGTATCTTTCTGAAGTAGCGAAAGGTAACAGTCACGGGTAAAGTCTAGACTCTAAAGAGGACGTTGCATCATCTCCCTGCACACCAATAGCAATGTTCTAATAGTATAGCTACCGCATAAATATGTGCGTTGTCCTGGAGAAAACAAATTCCTCGCCTCCAGGAAATCGACTTGAATAACTCCTTTCACACACTTCTCCCTTATGTCCTCTAATTTTTATGCATAGACCCAGCCACTATTTGCGTAAGCTCGTTTTGTTCTGGAAGGGTACAGTCCAACCATAAGAAGATATCCGTGTCAGGAAAGATTACTTCAAGCTGCCATTGAGACCTTAATACTACTGGAAGATCCGCGACATAAAAAAAGAAATGAAAGAAGAAAATAAACCTCTGTGGAGCTGATTATAATACCAACCTTTCCAAATACGTTACACGCTGCATCCTTTACTTTTTTAAACGCAGCAAATAAATGACATATCACCCCAGAATGTAACTAATAAACAAGTAATGTCTTTCATCAATCAAAGAACGTGGAGTAAGTTAATAAAAGCTAAAAAAAGAGACAAGATTGATCACATGTAGAGTTTAGCTCATCTTGACGATTACTTGCATTGTCGGGCTCTTGGAATAAAAAAAGCGCTATACATCACCGCAGCGTCGACGTTCCCATGTAGTTTTATTGGAGCTTTCCCCCAACTTTTTCCCTCTTTGATAGAGAAGAGCAATAATTTAAGAACCGATGTAGCAAATCATTCCAAAAATTACATCAGATATAATTGGTAGAGGAAAAACAAATCTCAACTATTCATCTAGTCAGTGTTTTCTTAAATAGGAAAGTTTGGAAACTTTTCAAATATAAATGGAGTTTATCAACGTTCTCTACTGATCGCAAAAGAAACTGGCTGCTGGAAATTTGAATATTTTAATTGCACGGAAAGCGAGACCTTATTTCCATTCGGATTTCCTTTTTGTGCGATGGGAATGGACCAATCCTATTCTGAAGTGCTCTCTTGAGGATTCGCTGTGCTCAAAACATTTAGCTGCGAATGCGGACTTTCGTGTTCCAGTGGGATATTTAGATGCTTAAAGCGTCAGCAAACGATAAGTATTGTAAGGAGAAGTCCAAGAAAACGAAACTCTTAGAGTTACTGGTTTAATACTAGTTTTAACATTTTAAAAAATCTTGAAGTTCCCGTTTAGAACACACAGTAGCTAAAAATGGGGGATTCCAACTTTACGTTGGAAAATATCGTTAGTTTAGTAAGATATTAATATTATAGAAAACTAGAAGCTAGTTCCCACTTTTTTTGCGGAAAGCTCACTAGAAAACACTACTAAATATAAAATGGTCATTACTCCATAATTAATTCTATAAATCTGGCAAAAGCCGAAGTGGACTGCATATGAATGGCGAGTGATATCCATTTAGAAAGAAAATTTGATTAATTTAAATATAGAAAAATATACACGTCCATATTTATATTTTTGCTCAAAACTAATGCATCCAGAGCCGAAGCTCATAAGAATTTTAAATGATTTTAATTCAAAAAAACAGGGTTAACTAAAAAAACTCTACAAAAGATAATTTTTTATGCAGTCTATTACGAAAATTTTGTACAAATTGATTTCGGCCTTTGGCTCTCATACGAATTGGAAGTCCGAAATCAATCCACCAGGAATCTACATTCCTCTCCAAATCCATGATCGGCGTAATATATCGCCGTGCATGGATTTGGAGAGGAATATGGATTCTATATAATGAAACCACTTAAATTAAAAACAAACATAACTTGATGTCAGCGTTGATACATCTTTCTTCCTCGAATAACCAGATATTCTAAAAAAATATGTATTCGAATCCATGAGATGCCACAAAATGCGGTAAAAATATTTATAAATCACTGTAGTTATGAACAATACTGACCCTGTGTAGCCTTTCTAGAGTATAAACAGAAGTCTTTCCCCATTCTTAAAATATTAAAATGAACATGAATTCAGTATAAATTATAAGAACTAATAGTTCCTGAGTTTTAGCATAAATTCTCAACTAAACTCAGAATAGTTAATTAATTAAGCCATCCTTGTAGATAAGCTAGACAGTTGAAAGGGAACAGGATGTTATTAATATACGAAGGCCTAGATCTCTTTGTTTCTAAGCTACCTATCCCCGATTACCAATAAATTACATTTATAATTAAAAATACCTCTCAATAATCAACATCTCTGGAAATGACAGTTTCGCTTTAACAACCCTTAACTTCTCATCACAAACCCAGCACTATCGATCTCTTCCTCTCCAATATTACATCAAAATGTTCATTTTGGTAGATTAAATTAGATAAAATGGTAGCAGAAATTAGCTAGCAGTGATGTACGGCCATGTAATTTGTATGCCTCTTTTCCCAGATTGGATTATTGTTAAATCTTAATCATACACGTTCTCTGATCACATCACTAAATGCATCCTCTTACAAACGACAATCTTTATTTCTCAATTCTCTTTTAAACTCTTGTGGTTTATCCAAACATTGATTTCTCAGTAAATGTTTTCAGACAATTCCAGATAAGAATAAAAGAAATCAAAACTTTTATGTTAAAATCACCTGCTTATTTGTAATAGTTCTCGTGCATAAGTTATTAATAAATCAAAACTTTATTCTAAAAATCCAAATGTAGAAAACCTTATTCACATCAAAACGCCAGCAATCTTTTCTGATTTCTTTACGAGTAAAACAGCAACTTCTCTCCAGCCTTCCATAGATAGGTCTAAAGAGCCAGGAGGTTGGTAGAAACTCCCCAATGCAATTAGGCTACTTTTTCATTGTACCCATTGCACTGCTTGTGAATATTTGTTATTTCAGTAATCCTTACTCCAAGTCAGATGACAGCTACTGTAATGTACATTGTGCTCTTCCCATCCGGTTTGAGTTTATCTTTTCCATCTTCTTGGCTGCTCAGTATCGAATTATCGCGAATAAAGGTTGATTCAGAAACGAAGATCAGTATTTCATGAGGATTTTTCATTGGAATATACAAACGGAAAGTCCAGAAGTATTTTTTGGATTTAAAGCACCGTTATCGAGTAATACGACTAGTTATCATGACGTCATTGCTGTTCTGGAATACCACCACCAATAAAGGTAACGTACAGATAAATAAACGAAATAAAACATTGTTCAAACATTGAATTTAGTGAAATACAGAAATCCTGCATCATTCTGTAAAGGTCTTCTGTGGCTGCTTAGTAGGCACGATACATTTCAGCTTGTCATTCGTTTGGAGGTCTACATTGGATTCCCGTCGATGACTGGAGTAATTTCTGAAGTCTTCTTTAATCGTGACTGTAGCTAACAGCTCTCAGGTCGTGGGGGAGTAGTGTTTCTTCGAGAGTTTTCCAGGTTTTTCATTCTGCGCAACATGCAATCAGCCAGTAATCACACGCACATTCATCTACAGACATTATACGGATATATGCAACAAGCTCCAGAAAATACACACATTCTCAATCCGAAGCTCACAGTACGATGTACATATAACAGCGTGTATTCTATGGTGAGTTTTTACTTGCCTTTTTTGCATTATGGATGACAACGTTATGATGCCATCATCTGAATAAAAGCCTTTATTTATTAAAATACCTTCGTTTGAATGTTTTTTATAATTTATAATTCTCGAGAAATGAATATTGATGCGAGTTATTGCAACGATCTTCACGCCCACTGAAACATTACAAATTTCATCAGTGTCAAAGTTAATCCAACTGTTTATTGTTTATTTTCTATTTAAATCTTTTCACATAAATTTTCAATCAGCAAACTACTTGAAAACAGTTTGTTAGATCAGTATCCTACTAGAACGTAGCCTACTAGAACTGCATTAGCGAGAATTTTTACAGTCCATGATAATTATCAACATGGACTGTAAAAATTTATTATAATAAAATAGCTACTGTTTAACACAGTGGTTTTCAACCAGGGTGCCGCGACAACATTCCATGGGTACCACGTAATTTGGGTTTACGTTACTTAAACTTATTATTATTTTTAAATGTATATGTTTATTTCATTATAAAACGGTGTATAGTATGGTAGGGGTGCCGCAAAATAAAATAAATTACTTAGGGGTGCCGTTATTAAAAAAAAGGTTGAAAACCACCGGTTTAACATAATTAAGTGTCCCCTGTAAATGTCTCTGTCCTGGAGAATAATTCTGCTCTCCGGCAAAGCCCTCTTATGAGGATTATCAGCACTTTGCCTCTGTTTTTTTTTTTTTTTTCTTTTTGGTAGTTGTTGGCGCATCGGCTTCTGTGGCCATATTGCACCTCCTAAGGTTTTTGCAGTACTTTGATCCAAGCCCGAGGCGAGAATCGAACCCGCGACCTTTGGGGTGCCAGGCAGGTACTTTACCCACTCGGCTAGCCCGGTCGGCTTGCCTCTGTTGAATTGACTTCATCACTGAATCTGAAGAACAGTGGTTCCATAGATCGCCAATTATAGGCTGGATAATATCTATCCTGGAGCAGCTGGACAGAAGGAAGTTCCGGAGTGAGGCACTGGCATAGACTGGCGAGACTGAGTTCCACCGCATTCTACAAATGTTCGATGGGATTTATGTCGGGGAAATTTGGAGACTGGATACGCGGTCACCATGTAAAGCAAGACTTGGTTCAAAACAATGTCGATTTAGGTTCTGGCAATATGGGTATGCTCAATGGGGATGATGGGACCTGATGTCCATGAAAACTTCCCTTAAACCGTGATACCACCACCGCCGTCCTGGTTTCGCCCAACCGTGCAGTTTGATTACAGCTGTTCACCTGATCGCCACGGAATACACCCCCCCCCATCGGCATAACGAAGCTACAATCTTGATTCATCAGACCAAGCGGCTCTTTTCTAGTCGTCGAATGTCAATAAAACGTTCGTTTATTTGTGCTCCTTGGTTGTAGTATACCGTTAATTGAGAGGTTGTGATCCGCCTGTTGTCCGGAGAGAACATGCCACTCGCCGTTCACCTCGACTCAACCAGTGGTAGTCTCCACGTCCTGGCTCGGTGGCTCGGACCATTCCACCACACCTTCACCAATGCGAACAGCCGACAATAGCTGGGTTTGCTGAGCAACTAGCCCCGCCAATTATTCCTCGATCAAACTCCGTCCGGTCCTTCATTTTCCACATTGCACGTGCTTCGTACTGACGAACTTTAGCACTACCGTGCAGCCACTATATCTGCTGCTCATATCAGTGACGGAGCAGCAGATATAGTGGTGTTGTGGGATGCGTCGATTGGTGAAGACAAGAGTGGTCATAATGTTTTGGCTTAAGATGTATGTATACGCAGTTTACAGACAATACACTGACGCATCATAGTGTACAGATAATACACTGACGCATCGTAGCCTTAGTTACTTTGGTGCAAAAACAATACCAACAGCATCATTATTTAACTCATTATACTACCTTTAATTTTAAAACATACTTCTTCCTTAATAAATATTAAGGAAGAAGTAGACTTTGTTTCCATGAGGAATTATAGTGCTGTAGAAGTCCTTGTCTCTTTTGATGCAGCAGTAAATCCGAAATAAGAGGCATTCATTGTGATCCGATAACTTTTTATAAATCGAAATTTTTTCAGCCGAATATAATTTAATTAGCCTCTTTGGTTTCTTGCTAAAAAATACAATTCGTTTTGAACACGGAAATTTCGAAAAGAATGAATAGATGTGTAATGAGTTACGTTATTCATAAGTAGAGGACAGATAAAAAAAAAAGAAACAACTGATAACAGCAAGAGTTAAACAGGGATACAGAAAAAGGCCGAATATACAAAAAATAACAAATTTCCTGTAATGGAAACGGAATTATAAGTCTAGAATTGATGTTGATGGAAGAGTGAATGGATTAGCGCAATTCTTAATTGCCTGTCAGATCAGGAGACTGTAGTATTGCTATGGATTACTTTCACCAAGATGGACTGGACTAATCTTCTACACGTAATGAGCTCCATCGTGTCTTATTCATTTATTAATGTATTGGAGCGAATGCTTTTCGTGACAATGCTCATTCTGCTTCTATTTAACCATCTTCAAAGCAATGTTTTATTTAATATTAAAACAAATTTAGCTAATTGCAAGCGGTTCGTTATACATTATATTTCGGGAGTTAAATTTTTATTTCTGAATTGAATCAATTCTTTCCTTTTCCGTAATTAATACAAATGAAAGTTAAATAATTAATTATCACAATAACAATTACTTATTGATTAACGAATAATGCGCAATATAATTGTTTTCACTTCACTACACAACCAAGAATATTCCGGTTCTCCGCATCCATCATATTGTCCATTCTTTCCATCAGTGTGCACGCAGTAACAGACATAATATCCAATATCAGCTACAATGTTACATGGAAAATCTTTGTATAGAAAAAAATGTATATATATATTAATTGCTGGATTTTTCTAGGTATCATTTTGATTAAATTTTGGAAAACTCGAAAATACGTTTCTAGATGAGCCAAATATATTTTTTTTTTTTTTTTTTTTCAAATTCAATCCACTGGTTGTTGAGTGATTATATGAGGGTGGACGGACAGACAGACAGATGAACATGGTGAAGACATTGGACGCAAAAACACAAACAGCATTCGTCATACCCCAAAGAAATTGGTGAAAGTGAGCAGAGCGAATCCCGTGGGAGAAACATTTTGTTGGAGCTCAAGATATCAACAGGAGTGTCCGAAAGATCATTCATTGTTCATAGAGAGCTGTAAGGCATCAATGTTTAATACAGATATGCTTCTTGCAAGCTTACATCACACAAACGAACGTAAAGCGTCGTTTGCAATGGTGTCTTGCTCTCTTCGATCCCATTGTTCTTGCACCATGGAACAGTGTAAATAGGTCCTATGAATAAGTCGCATTACACATTTTTCAGATTAGATGGTCAAATTCAGGTGTGAAGATGCCTAGAGTACGACGTCCTTTGCCGGGTACTGTTTCCATAATGAATTCAAGGAATGGGAGTCATGGTGTAACGGTGCTGCTTCCTGTGATTCGGACTCAGACAGTTGGTTGTAGTGCAAAAACGATCAATTCCGAGTCGTATCTTGATAATTTAAACAACGCCATGATGCTCACACCCTGGCAGTTCTATGAAAATAGGCCATCTATGTTCTAGCATGATGATGCTCCATTCCATAAATCGAGCAATGCAAAAATATAGTTTGAGGAAAACGAAGTCTCGCTGGCCAGTCTACAATCCATTCTTGGATCCGATCGAACACATTTAGGATAAACTGGAACAACGAACTAGATCGCTGCCAATATCACCTTCTCCTACCGTTGAACTGGAAACTGCACTGAAGAAGAATTTTAGACAAATTTCTGCTGCTTGTAAAAGTAAAAATAATTGGTAAAAAATGTTCCACGACATGATGATGTTGTCCTCTGAACCAAATGCGTCGGATACTGTTTGGCAGGGTAGCGAATTTTGTGTTTTTATCTCACCAAACTGCTCCTGACAGTACCATTAAGAATGAACACTTGTCAAATTAGAAGTTAACACCCTGAAACAGAAAAAAGCTTCACTGTTGTGAACTGAAATATAGATCAAATATAGATCTTTAGTGATATTTAAAATCGATCAAATATAGATCTTTGGTGATATTTAATATATAAAAAAGGTAAAGTACAGCCATTATCAACCCTCTGCAGGATGGAAGCCTCCTGATCAAGTCATGCTGAGGGAAATGGACCATAATCTGTCACGCTGGTCCAGTGCGGGTTGGCAGATCGACAGTATTTAGCAGTCAGGGGCTTGAATCCCGGTCCACTCAAAGAGCGTGTGCTACTGCACTCCCGCCCCTGACCACTCGGCTACGGAGCGGGATATATAAATATTTCATATATATATATATATATGAAATATTTAGGAAACTTCATATGATCAATTGAGCCAGCTAAAAATTGTTCTTTTTGAAATTAAAATGTTAAGAAATATTAAACAGTATATCAAAAGTAACTTATTCCACGTTTCAAGTTTGTACAGTCTTTAATTTTTTTTTTTATCTGAGCAGATAGAAAATCATTTCCAAAAATTCTGTTCTTTCGTTATCTCTTTATTCATTGATCTTTCATTACACTGCGGGCCGCATTTACACCGATGAAAGGAATTTTGGGAGTTTAATTCTATCCCTGTATCTCACCTGATATATTTCATTAGTCTGCAGGCTTCTTTCTTAGTCTTACCGTTGTCAGCTTCCCTGCAGCGATCAACTGTGTTCCTCTGGCACTGTAGCCGATAACAGAGGTTGAAATGGTGATAGTGTTGGTGTCATCAGTGTCACTCTCAATCAACTAAACCGATGCGAACCGGTGACCCAATGACATCTCAACAAAACCCGTTTCTTGTCTTCCTTATCAGTTTTTGTCGACTAGCTGTTTTTTGCGTTTGTTTTTCTTACTTTTACTCAACTCTCAGCTTTTAATAACCCTTCTGTAAAGGAAAAGAAAGCGAAAAAAAAGCGGCCCTGAGGTCACTGAGTGCACGCAACAATCTCTTTATAGCAATACCGAATTTAGAATAAAAAAGGTAGGGCTTTCATAACAGTGGAAAAACGATAAAACATGATAGTTGGACTTTTTTTTAAGATCTATAGAAAAATCAATTCTCATATTTCAGTCCAACAATAGTTTGTAAAAACGTGTATATGTATTTAAATAATTCGTAACACGTGCTATCTCATATGAATACTCCCAACATCTTCAAGTATGAATCCTACGTTTATTAACTAAACTTTCAAAAATTCTTTTCCAATGCGAATTTTACTTTGTTTTTATGTCTTGAAATAATCTGTATTAAATTCGGTTCTTTACAACTCCTGAATAATAAAAAATAAATAATAGTACCGTATTTATCGGTGCATAAGACATACCTCCATAAAAAGAAGCCTATTTAGAGATAAAAAAGTGCTTCGGGAATAAAAATACAGTGCAAATCTGTCGCTCAATTAACTCTTCCAAAGTGCGAAAAATGCCGATAAAAATTTCTTACCGCCTTGACGAGATTCGAACTGAGGTCTTTTCCAAACGACTTAGGACAATATTGATGCAACTTCACTCTTTAATTTTGTTAATGACAACCCAGTTTATTTGTTTAATTGTTATTTTAAACTTAAAAATTCATGACTGACTTTCATTTTAAGAATATATCTCGTATTGCCATTTATTAGAAAGGAAAAAAGTTCTCTATTCTCAGTGCAGTCTGTAATATTCAGTTTACCACACCGAGTGGTAAACTGACTGTTAAGAGTTGCAAATTAATAATTATTCGCAATGCTCCATAATGTACCTGGTTAGGAATATTGCAAGTAGGTAGTACATATTTTAATATGTAATATTTTACTAATTTCTTAATTTTTAAGGGATGCGAAATTGTATAGCGCGCTGTCTAAATTGGAAGGATGGATCAATGGTTCATGGGAGGGGTAATCACTGAAACTAGGCCACCTATATTTAGCTAATTATGCCCTTCGAATGTCTTTCGTGTATAATGCGGGTGTTTTCTGGTCGATTTGCCTGTTTGTGTGATTAAAACAGGATTTTTCTAGTATGAAAACCCTGTTTCTCCCTAACGAACTAAATCTCTTACACAAATACCTTTCAGGAGTTTCTGCTAACAAATATGGAAATAAAACATGCCATACACATATGTAATGCAGAATTTGAATATGGCGGGTACAGGTAGATACATAAATTGCATACAGAAGAGGAGATGGGGTGGGTTACGTTCTTGCTTAAGAAACAGTAGAATCTAATGCAATGCATCCAATTGTCTGCGCTGGTAGCACAGTGGTATCACCATCCTCCCACACCGGGTAGAAAAGGCCCAGGTTCGACCCCGTCAATGACGCGAAGAACATTTATGGACTTCTTTTTTCGCTCCATGGATGAGTTAGTCGGTCTCAGGTGTAGATAGCAAGGTCCCCCCCCCCCGGAACCCGGGGTTTTTCGTCCAGCAAAGAAGGCAAATCGACCAGAGAACACACGCAATTTACAAACACAATATATAAATGGGTAGTTCAATTAACATTCTGGGTGACCCTAATAAATATCTTTAAGGCATCCAATTGATGTAGGTTATCAGTGTAATGTCGAGTCAGTTTAGTGTGACACCAGGACTAAGAAAACAAAAATGAGAGTAGGAGAACATTATAGGACAGATGATTGTTATGCACATGATGAAGAACTATGTAGACAAATAAAGTGTAACAGTAAATCAGAATGTCCTATAATGGAGATTTTAACTTTCCACATATTGGCTGAAATTTGTGGGCTGTGAGCTGGAATTTGTGATAAACAGTAATAGAACTTTCCTGGATTTATTGGATGACTGATTTGTACAGCATATTAGAGAGGCAACAAGATTATGCAATACTCTTGATACGATTATCAGCAGTGACATTTCATGCATTAAGAATCTCCAGTTTAAGAATCACCAGGTGGCAGTGATCACAAATTGGGATTTATTAAGGATATAACTACTGTCGAATGCAAAGGGAGATGATTTTGTCTCGCAAAAGCGATTACGATAGGATAGTCTCTCAGTAGTGGTAGTAATAGTAGGGTTTTAGGACATCAGAAACTAAGGCCATATTGCTCCGTATATACTGTCTGTAAATTTCGTGTGTTCTGAGGTCGATTTTATGTTTGTCGGACGAAAAACCCGAGTTTCCTGGAGAAAATAACAATCTACCCTCGCCTAAGACCTAACCTGTGCCACCCACGAGAGTGATAGTCTTAGGCTGCTGTTCTTGTTATTGTAGGGTTTTAGGTTCATCAGCAACTTAGGCCATATTGCACCCTATGTAATATGTCTGTAAACTACACGCGTTCTATGGTTGATTTACTCGACGAAACACCGGAGTTTCCGGGAGGAAAACCATGCTTCCCTCGCCTGAGGGAAGGGTTAAAGAAAATATTGTCAAAGAAAGAAGGCAATGATTAAAGAAACAATGTAGGATCATCTTGATTCAAAATCAGTTATAAGGCAACCACAGCACGGATTAGTTAAGGGAAGATCTTGTCTGACCGGTCTGATTAGCAACTATGACAGAGTAACAAAGGAGTTGGATGCAAAAAATAATCTTATATCGTATACTTAGATTTCATTAAAGCTTTTGGCACCTTTCCACACGAAAGACTGTAGTATAAATTGGAGCAGTGTGGCAATAGAGAATGATTACTGCAATGGATAAAGAAATGGTGGAGTGGTAGAAAATAAAGATCGATAATTAATGGCCACCGCTCCTCTTGGACTGATGTTATCAGTGTAGTCCCTCAAGATTCAGGGCTGGGCCCCATACCGTTTTTCAATATTTATTAGCGATATTAATTAAGGGATATTAAGTTTAATACTAAAGCTTGATGACAATAAAATAGTTTGTAGTGTTAATGGCAGAAATTAGCAACAAAACGTAGATTAAGGCAAATGGGCTGAAAGGTGGCCATTGTAGTTTAACATTGATAAATGCAAGATACAGCACTTCGGTGTAACTTGAATGTAGCAAGAAGATGATTATCCCACTGTGTTAAATATTCGTTAGGCCTCATCTTGGGTATTGCATACAAGTTTATAAGCTTCGTTTTAGGAAGGATGTGGAACTGTTGGAACGGATACAAAGAAGAGCAACAAGAATAGTCAGGGACACAAAAGGATACTTTTTGCGAGAAAGACTTGAGCTCTACTCGTATAAATAACAGCATCTATAAACTATACATATGGTGGAGACTTGATTGAATTAATGTTTAAGGCTTAAATGGATTGAGCAAATTAAATGATTATGGCATCCATACCCTTTTATGAGACGACAAGCATAAAGGGACATAAATTTTAATTGAAAAAGGATGGTTATAGGATGGATGTGCGAAAATTTGCTTTCAGCCAGAGAGTATTTTATTGTTGGTTGGTGGTGCTGTATGCGCTTTCTTTCTTGCCTCGTTGCCATTACTAAATACTAATACGAATCAGCCAGAAAATTAAGGGGGAAGGCACAATAAAAAATGGCTCTTGCTTCTTACTGACATTAGAAAAATCAGCTACAATTCAGGTAAATTATTAGTATGCAATGGTATTATACATAGCAATTAGAAATAACCCTCATGTCTTTTAAGTGTACTTTGTTCTCGTGTTTTAGTGGATTCATTTAAAATATTGTTTTTCATTTTTTTTTACATATGTTAATAAAATAATAAATTTGGTTAGACATTTTGTTTGCTATTATTCTGGTAACTGAAAAACCTGGATTTTTCTCTTGTAGTTTTCAAGATATTCAACCATTAAATGAATATCTCTTCCTCGGTTTCTCAACTGGCGTTATTTTCAAATTACTTTCGATTTCTTTAGGTTTTCGCAATTCACTCTGTCTTCAAATAAACTTCTTCTCAAGTTTCTCTGGATGATGCAAACTAATCATTAATATGGAAGTTTGATGCTATTGAAATCAAATACTGCAGATATTTTTATTTTATTGAATCGTACACCGACCATATAATAAAGTTTCTTCTTCTTTTGAAGGGTGTGTGGAAATGTCCTGATCAGTAAAGAATGTAGGCGTTACGACATCAACGAGCCAAAGTTTGTCGCATATAACGATGAAATAAGTTGGAAAACCGAGAACCATTGATGTATCGCAATCAAAGTTAAATTATATAAACAGATGGAAAATTCAGTCCTGATCTGATAAAGGGTCGCGCTGTTTGAATGACAGAATATGACTGTACGTGATGTTTCTTCGTTTTCAGATGTATGAAAAACTTAATTAGATGTGCTTATATTGGTAAGGAACTTGGATGCTATGGCCGCAAGATGCCAACCAACGTTCACCGCTTTTCGTGACGCAAGAAGTTGAAATCAGAAAAAACTGAAGTCAGTCATCAACTGTTGAAGTATAAATCCCTATTATTATTAAAGTTTAAAGTTTGTTAAAGTTAAACTTTTATTTAAAAAATTATGAACTGTCAAAACGTCAAAGTGAAGCACATATTTTATTTTTTAATCAAAAATTTAATTAAAGGTTATTTTTTGAACTGACTATCAAATGAATTTTCAAACAAAATCTGTAACTTCCGTATAAAATTAACATGAAGTTAAAATTACAATTTAAACGAAAGAAATAAAGTATATTTTATAGAAAGCCAATTTTGATCGTGAAGCAATATATTAGGTCTCAAAATTTCGTATGTTCTAAGGATTTGTTTGTTTCAGGAAGAAAAATCCCAGAAAAGGGGATTTTCTGGGTTCCTCCGCTTGTCAATGTGGCTCCCTTGTAAAAAATTAAGTGCCTAGCATTTACTGGATACCAAATCTGGACTTTCCCAAACGATTAAGACTCCATGTATTTTTTAATAGTGAATAATTAAAAACTACACTGTAAATAGAATGAACTCCTGCTAAAATTTTAAAATTAAAAGCCTCAATAAGCTCCACGATCTGCCTTATAAAGCCTACAGAATAAAGTTCTTAATTCAACACTGTAGCATGTGTTCTTTGGGAATGATTTAGGTTGTTTAATGCTAATTAAACATACTACGATGGCCGCCATATCATCCCTATGAAACTTCTTGCATAGCTGTTATCTGGCAACACCGATTCGTAAAATCTTCTCCAAATCCCCTTCAAGTAATGCAAGTTTCACGCCAATTTGCTTTCCATTATATCCAAATTGCAAACCATGACCTGCTTGATCACGTATGTCCATTTAATTCCATGAAGGTAGCAGCACATTATCTGTATTTTAAGGAGTCAGTAACAAGTCCTACAACTGTCACTCTTTCAGATATTTTCTCCTTCCAGATCTAACAACATTGCATCAGGAAAAACTAAGCAAGCAATTCCTACCACTATCCACCATCTAAATATCACATTTACCAGCTCAATATTGTTACAAGGCTTATGCTGTTTTAAGATTGCGGCTGACTGATTACATCTGACAAAGCCCTTATAATCAAGTTTCTCATCTTCTGCAATAATCGAGATGCGTTCCAAGAGATCTTATTTTACTTTTATCTACAGATGAAGTGTTGGATAAAGTGGGATAGGTAAAAAAAATTTGGCTGTGTGAATTAGAAGTTCTTGGAAAATAAATAATGGAATTAATGTTGTAAATCTGGGAGGATATAGAGCAACAAAACCAAATCCTGAAGTATACATGCATCACTGAAACGATAGTGCCAAAGACTGTGGAAATACTTGCAGTATATTATAAAACTCACTAAGACCTTATAAAACTTCTTTTATAAAGGAATTCATTGTTGGATAATAAAACTTTACAGACTCATAAAAGAGTTCCCATGTTAGAGGGATTTACACAACTAAAAAGACTTCACATCAAATAATGACATTCTTTTGTCAATATCGTAACTTTGCAGTTGTTAGCAAAACTAGCCAAAATTACCTTTCATATCTACTATTGCAATTTCTTCAGAGCTGTCGAGGGTGTCACAGTGTTTATAATCACCGTTATAAATCAACGAATAGAGTTCAAATGTCGTCAGTGATGCGAGGGCCATTTACAGCCCTTTGTTTTACACCCTAGACGACCTAGCCAGTCTTGAGAGAGGATGGCATGGTTTTTCCCAGAAACTGTTTCTTTTTTTAACCGATAAATATAAAAACCGCCAGAAAACACTCAAATTTACAGAATATATTATAGGTTATTAGCTACTTGCTCAGATAATCCAAAATAAAAAAACGTTCGGTTTGTTTTGTATTCATCTATTCACACAAAGTGAATAGATGAATTTTATTCAGGCAAAATTTATCAGGTAAATGTGGCGTATATATTTCCATTTTAATAAAGTTTTCTAAAATTAAATTAAATTAAAGATGGAATTCGAAAATTAGATTCCTTCCTTTCGAATTAAATTCATTTTTTGTTGTCCTTTTATTCCTTTCACTTTCAATTCCCTTCTGCTTTTAGTTGTCCGCGCGAATAGCGCAATGGTTATAATCACCGTCTTTATCACAGCAGGTGGAAAAGGTCCGGGTTCGAATCCCTTCAATGATGCTAAGAGCTTTTATGGGCATTTTGCCTGCCGTGACAAAGTTAGTCGTCTCGAGTGCCGATTGCATAGCTCCATCCCCCCTCCCGGAAACTAGAATTTTTCGTCTAGTGAAACAGGAAACTCAGAGAACGCACGCAATTTACGAATATAATACACATGCGCAAACGAAATTAATTTAACTGAATATGACAATTTACTTTACTTTACTTTGTCTACTTTCAATTGCTTTACACTGTTCAAAAGTAAATAAATATGCATTTGTTGTTAAGTTTTCCTATATATAAATTTACAATATATTTTGAAAAAAAAAAAAACCCGTAATATCTAGTAAGTTCTACGTTCTTTATTCTTGTTTGTTTATTTTTCATATCAGCTGTCAAAAACACATGTATGTCACATCATCTTTGCGTCCTACATTCTGTTGTAAAAACAAAAACTAGTTTCTCCAACTTTAAAAGTCTCATTTTGAATGAAACAATCGAAAATTCCCAGAGGGAATTTTCGTATTTTTTCGAACTATAAAACACATCGCACCAGTAGAGAAAAAAATGGGGACACTTTACAAACTTTGAAAATATTTAATTAAAAATCTTTATAAGAGTTATGAAATAATACAATATAGGACGTGGGAAACCAAAACAAGAATGCATTACAATAAACTGAATAAAAAAAGATTACGTGAAGTATAAACATACAAGTTAGTGCAATTCATCAGTTCTATACGTAGTAAACACGAAGTTGGTGAAATGGCATCGTTTTCATTACGTCTCATATTGTGAATAAATAACTTTACCCGTTAGAGAAGACTACTGTGACTTTGTTAATGTTAATGAGAATAAGTAACAATAGTCCTCTAAAGTGGGAGCGTTTCTTATTCGAAGTAGTACAATGACAGGCACCTGGATGTGAAGGTAGTCACAATATGAGATGTAATGGAAACGATGCCATTTCACCAACTTCACTGATTTACTACGTACAGAACTGATGCATTGCACCAACTTGTATGTCGAGTAAATTCCGTGGGATGAGGCTTTAGCCCTAAATTTTATTTTTAGTGAAGTATAGACTTCAATAGAAAAAAGAGAGAAATCGTTGCCACTTAAAAAGTAAGAAGTTGAAAAGGAGGCGATGCATGATTTATCTTAACAGGATTATTAAAAGAAAAGACACTTATATCCAGCGTATTATATACTAAAGCTATTATTTTTAGGCCACCCGAGTAATTAAATTCATCTGCGTGCTGTGTGTCTTATGTCTGTTAATTGCGTGTGTTCTATAGTCGATTTGTCTGATTTGCTGGACGAAAAACCCCAGTTTCTGTGGAAATAATATTATATATTCAGTGATCACTGAATTACAACCACCCTGTCTAATGGACTGTACTGCATAGCTCACAGTATAAAAAAAACCCAATAGCTTCCTACGCTAGAGCAGTGTAATTTGCATCTGATCATGCAAGTCAAGACAAAGTAGGAGTTTTGGGACGTAGTAAAGATATCATGGAGTTTCAAAAGGTTATGATTATGGGATCTCGTGAGGCGGACGCATCCATATCGGAAACGGCATGTCTTCAGTTCCTCACGGCCCACCGTGATTAAGGTGTATAAAGAATGGTGTCAAACGGATCAAACTACCTCACGCCGACAGAACTGTAAAGGATTACGCAAGGTGGATGTTCGTGGTAGAAGAAGGGGACGGTGTATGAGCTCAACGGCAGCTCACTGTGCGAAGTTGTTACAATATGAGGAATGCAAGAATAATATCCCAAATGACAGTGCGCCACACACCGAGACGTATAGGATTTCACAGCAGATGACCCAAGAGACACCCTCTACTCACCTCTGATCAATGTCGACGGCGAATGTTGTGGTTTCAACAACGCTGTGGTTGGTTACTGTGGTCTAGAAACGAGTGTGCCGATCGGATGAGACCAAATACCTGGTGAAATACGCCGACGGACGCCTTCGTGTGTAGCACAAGCAACACTAGTCCATGGATCCCCATCATGCATGGTGCCCACTATCCAGGCAGGTGGGGGTGATTGCTTGATATGGGACATGTTTTGCTGGCAAGAACTAGGACCCCTGGCGCGTATGGACTAACTTTTAATTGGTCAGGTCTGGACATAGTGTGTATCTGTCAGTGGCACCAGTGGTGCCTCACAAAACCGGATAAAAATGTCACTGTGAAGAAGCAAAATCTGAAAAGGCCAGGTGATGGTGAGTAGTGCAGATATCGTGAGAAGAGTGTTGTTGTGTTGTTCATCAGACCACTTAGTTACTGGAAGGCCCCTCAACGGAAAGCGGCATTCCAGCATCCGTACGAGGAGCCGCGCCAGGTTAGTAGGGGGACGCCTGTCGGGATGAATCCCTCCTGCCTAGAAAGTAGGGAGATGACCCAGGAAAAGAAGTTGGAGGAGTGGGAACTGAGAGAAAGCGTTGAAAAAAAGTGGGGACCACAAGAGGGGATCCCTCAGGAGAAAAAAGGAAATCAGAGACCACTAGTTGGAAACCACCCAAAGCAAGCACTGGTGAGGTCTACCGGCAGCTCTTAGAAGACCATGTGCACCCTGCTATGTTACATTTTTCCCGGACAGAAACAGGATCTTCCAAGACGATAATGAGCCGTGTCATCGGGTCCCCACTGTGCACGAGTGGTTCGAGGAACACAGTGAAGTATCACCCATCTCGTTTGGCCTCCAAATTCGTCTGACCTCAATTCAATTCAGGTGGGATATTTTGGAACGGGAAGTGAGGCGAATGGACACGCAACTGTCACGTATTGCGATACTGTGAAAAGCCTTGCAGGCAGCATAGCTGCAGATCCCTACGGACTTCTTCAGATATTTAGTGGGGTCAGCGCATATGTGAATACCAGCTGTTATCTGTGCGAATGGTGACTCAACACGGTATTGAGTAGGTAGTCATAATTCGATGATCACTCAGTATATCACGTCATTTGTTTAACTCAGTACAGAACCTCAATATAATTTTGTCTACGTTTCGTGATTCAACTAAATCCCATCGTTAGGCGTGAAAAGCGATTAACCATATTGACAAATCCCGTCAGCACTCTTCAGGTTGTACTGAGGTTAAAAAAATTATTTTTTAACATTTCAGTAAATAACTTAAAATATCATATTTGGTATGAATATCTATTATTTTGATTATTTCTCTTTAAAAAAAGTTTGTTATTTTTTATATTGTCAAGCATACCAAGTGTGGTATGGTTCAATTTCTGAATCAACAACACAATCCCATGTTTTCGGTTGGGTCAGACAAACTCTTACGGGTTTTTTAACATCATAAGAGAGCTCATCGTTCTCAGGCGGAGGTTGCATGTTTTTTTTTTGTTATTTTTCGTTAATCACGTTAATCGGTCACTGAGTTAAAAATTATTTTTCGTTCATAACAAGGGTAGAATTCTGAAACGAAAACAAAAACAAGTTTAAACTAGTTTCTTCTTCAAACGTCTAATATGAGCACATTTTTATTATTATTTATTGGTATCATGTTACATCACCATCCATCAAACTCGTAAATTGATAGTGAACTCGATTTTTAACATTTAAGAATATATGGATTACTTAAAAGATGTGGAGATATTTGTCTCTACCAATTCGCTGTACTTAAGGGAATATGCTACCAATCCTCCGTGCATCTTTTATTTTCAAAAGCAACAAACCAGTGGAGAGAGAAAGATGAACTGAAAGAAGCAATTCATCAATTGATTTCAGATACCTCTATCCTGTCATGGCTCCGTACACTCGTTGCTATCAATGACTATAATAAAACTTCCCGAAGTGCATACATTTCCTGTATGTCATGACAGGTAAAGACGCTACCTTTGATCCTAATGTGTTTTCACATCATTAAAAATCTCCATCCCTCTAGCATTCAGAAAGACACGTGAAACATAATTACATTTTTCCTAAAGGAATATTCATCTTCTGTTTTACTGGTTGTAATCGCTTTCCTTAATCTTCCGTCGTATCCATCTACTCTTTTTCTTCGGAAACGGAGGGGTTATTTGTCCAAATTGAAACCTACACCGTACATCATGTTATCAAAGCAATTATCTCACTGGAAACAAAAGTTTACATGGAGAGTTTACAGTGAAATATGAAGATAAGCATTCAGCGATTTTCCAGAGTCCAGACTAGATACGTAATCATTTCCATGAAGTAGTTTCAGCTCTTCTTATTCTGCTTAATTGCTTGCAGCTAAATCGATCTTCGGCTCCTTTAGATTAAAAAAAGAGACAACGATAGTAAAATATGTCTATTTTAGAATATGTTTTAATACAGTGTGGTAATTTATATAAATTATGAGCCAGCGCTCAGAGTTTAAAAAAAATACAGGAAGTATAATAAAGACATCAAGTCCAAAGAGAAAAATCGGAAATAAAAATCAAAAAGATTGAGCAGAAAAAATACCTCCTAAAACATTTATCCTTGGGAGAAATAAACTTCGTCAATAAAGAAAAATATTGTTTCCCCTTAAAAAGTAGAAATTTTTTCTAGTGAAAACTCGTAAATTTTCTGTGAACGACAACGAATTTCTTCCTCAGTAATTTTCATCAGCTAATGTGATGTTGAAGATCTCAAGATGCTGTAAACTCTTTGTAACATTTAGATGATGCGTATTTGAACATTATTTTATAAAAACTGTAATTTTATATTTTAATCATGACTTAAGGAAAATTTAAAGATGTTGAAAATATTATTCAAGACCTTTACAAATATAATGCCAACTGACTACTCCAGTGTACCCTAATCCCAATCTATGTAGCAATTCCTATACACATTAATTATCCTTGACTCTGACTTTTCTTAAAAATAAACGCGAACAGGAAAAGAAATTGAACCTTAATATGGAACTAACTTTTAAGATTGTTTCTTGGAAACTAATAATTATTTATTATTTCTGTTTTTTTTTATAATACTTTTGTAGGGTCAAAAGTTCACCGCCACATTCGGCTACAGCCACAGAACACGACGGAAGAGACAAATGAAGGCGAGACCACTCCTATCACAGCTCTGGAATGGGACCATTTATCACCCAACTACCTACTGGTTGCTGTTAAGCAAGGTCAGCTTCATTTAGTCGATACCGCTGGAGAAAATGTACATGTTGTTACGTCGTACACAACACCGAGTAAAGCTGTCTCAATCAAATCGGTGGCATGGTTGTCAGAGTCACCAGGAATGTTTGTTTCTGGAGGTATGACAATTTTCTTCTGCATGTATAATTGTCAAAGCAATCTTTGTTAATATAACTGTTTTCTTGTTGAAGGCAATCATTATTTTTGTGCTGACTTTAAACAGATCTCTAGATGTACTTGTCAAAAACAACGATGCTATTAATAGATTTCGAACATATGTTGAAATAATTAATATAACAATCTTGAAATCAAACTAAAATTGTATTTTTGGATTTTTTTCAGAATACATTGTTACAAAATGCCGATTTTCTAAAAGGGCTCTGTTATACAGTAAGTGGTTCAGAAAGAGACTGTTGGAAGTCCTAGTGCAGTAAAAACAGGCTCTCGTGGGAATTCTCAAATAGGAAACGATCCATCGAAGAAATATATTGTTAGAAAGATTCTAAGATTCTAAAATTTTTATGTAACGTACTAGAAAGTCAATAGCATCTTCAAGACATGAGAGGAACGGAAGTCTCCAAATGTAGGTACGATCACAAACAGACGAGAGATATCCAAGATAGCTTTTTCTGAAGAAATGAATACGAGGAGATACATCAAAGGCAGCATTCAAAGTTTATTTTCAATCTAAATGAAGGAAATATGTTGTGAAGAAAAGTAAAACCACCATATCAAACACTTATAGGAAGATTAGTGTACCTTACTGTTGGGAATAAATAACGCTAGTGTTTACATAGGAACTCCATAAAATGCACGGAAGTAGATTTAATGCGTTATCAGCAATGTTTGGAAACTAATGGTATCGTCTTTACTTTAGACAATACATTAGAACGACATATTAAAATACACTGATACTTTAAATTTTAACATAAATGAATACATGTACAAATAACTGGCTTAGTATGTCACAGTTTGAATTTAGCAATCCACTGTCCTTCAGTAAGTTGAACTATAATGTTAATTAGTTCGCATAAGAACTACAACAAAGATAGCCTAGATGTTTAACGAAAGATAAAAGTTTTTACCACATCTGGCAAGATTTTTTGATTGTCCCTAGACAGATGATATCAGTGACTTGGATTTCGCGATTGGATGTAAGTAAGTAATCTGTTTAAACCGTGTTCTGAAGTTGAATAAAAAATCTGGAACAAAACCGTCGTCAAATTTTTGATCAAACTGAACGAATGTGTTGAGGATGTTTTCAATATCCGTAAGACATTCGATTTCTTCCACGTAATTTAAGAAATTTGAAGAAAATGACGTAATTACGTTGAGATCATGTGTTTTGGAGTGGACTAAGAGATCTACAGAAGAGACTGCGCCCCATCCAACTTCCGAAACAGACGAAAACAGAAAACGTGAGCCAGCTGATGACGAACTGGACTTGAGCGGATAGAGAGAGAGAGAAGCTGTTAGGTTGATCTTTATCAAAAGTCTTAACATTAAGGCATGCACCAAAGGACTTCAGCGATATAGAAACTAGCCCTGTTTAGCCTCAAAGAGATGAGTCCTGAGTCTTTTCGTTTCTAGATAGTACCAAAAGGCATCCAAGTCTCCACGACTCAAAAACTCTCATGGCCAATTTCAAAGTCAAAACGGTTTTATTTTTTTGTTTGTTTGTTTTTTTATATCGGTTAATTTTCCAGAACAAATTATGTATATACAAGGTCTTAAAAAGTTTAAGGAAGATCAGAGTTCACGCCATACAAATGGATTCTTCATCATGGCAATTGTCTAACACACAGACATCCTCTATAAACAAATCCTTGGCAGGAAATCATAGCATGTGTTGGCTCCCTACTTACCTTTCTAGATGGCTCCTTGTGATTGATTTTTTTTCCTGTTTTCAATACTAGAAACTTTGATGAAACAATGATGATCACAGCAATTGAGAGATCCATGACCAAGACCATTTTAGAAAATAATTTTCAATGATTCGATACATCCTTGAACGCTATTTTCTAAAATTCAACCCTCGTGAGAAGCACAGTTGTTAGAATCGCCGTCCTCCACTTAAGTCTTTTCTAGCCGGTGTGGCTAGAAAATACTTGAGCTCCAGTCCCGTCGATCACATGCGGAATTTTTATGGGCCTTTTCCACAACGTGGCTGAGTTAGTCTGTCTCAAGCGAGGGTAGCATGGTTTTTTCTCCAGGAAACTCGAGCATTTATTCCAGCAAACAGAAAATCGACCACAGAACTCACGCAATTTACAGACCGTATATAAGGAGCGATATGGCCTTAGTCGCTCATGCTCCTAAAACCCTACTACAACAACAATAAGTAAACTTCAAAACATCGCACTGCACCAGCGTTCGCAAGTGTATAAAAATGTGATCAAAAACTTCCCACTTATGCTATAAAATATCTTGTTTACCGTTATTTCGTTCTCTCACCCCTGAAGTATTCCACCTTGAAATTTGATACAGCAAGTTGGGCAATTCTGCCAATGTTGGAAGCATTTTTAGAGATTTTTTTTTCTTTTTTGATCGCAACTTTTAGTGCAAAATTTTGTTTCGAAAATAAAAATACCTCACGGGGAATTAGGTCTAAAGGAAATGAAGAGTAAAGAACCATAGCTTTGATCACTTGGGTATGGTTCCTTACTCGCTTTCGTTGGAAAATCAAGAGCAAGTTTAGCGTTATTTTATTTATTTATTATTATTTTTTGGCATTAATGAGATCATATGCCAAGTATTTTTCCACTGAGCCAAACTGTCGGTCAGAGCTTCAAGCAGCGCTGTTCAAAAAAGTGGTGGCAACTCCGCTGTGATCATAAGTGAGCAGGAATCAAGTGGTGTGGACTACATTTAAAAGAAACAGGACGTTTACATAGCAGCAGCAGTTGTTTTGTAAGGAAGACTGAAAAAAAAAATTGCTTTGCCTGGATGGAGAGATGGTTATAAAGCAAGATCGACACTTTTAGATAAAGACCGAAATCGCATTGGGGCGAAACGCAAAGGAATTTTTCTGCGGCTTTTAAGAAGCTTGTGTATAATGATTTGCGCCCAGTTATACGAAGAAACAATAGTCACTTCCTGGAGATAGCTGGTATCGTCTTGTAACAGTGCAAGATTATGGCTATTGAGATTATGACTTTACTGCAGAGGCGGTAATGGGAAATCCTTGAATCGTCACCTTCTCTGAACAAAACCCAACTAAAGCCCATGTGACTTTAATTTGTTCCGCAAGACGAAGGAACCACCCAAAAGTCAACGCTGTCGATACACAATATAAGGGACTCAATACAAGGTTGAGCAATATTAATTATAATGGATTTTTTTTTCCATAAAGGACATTTTTGCTGTTCGATAACTGTTCGTTAAAGAATTTTTCAAGAACGGGTACTTGAATGTATGTTACGAAATGTCTGGAAAACGTGAGCGCTAAGATTGGTTAGCGTTCACGCCAATTTGAATGTGTGATAATTCATGACCAAGAGTAAAGTGGTGTCGTCTCCAACCATCTATATGTTTTTAAAATCTGGTTTCCTAAGATTTCTTGTTGCCAAAAATTAACTATTTAACTTAAAAGGCAAAGATATAATAACATTTCATGTTTTTTGGCATTGGTAAGATCATGATTTCAGAGGTCCAGAAAAGTGATCATATAAAATAGTAGCTTTCGAAATTCTTCCAACAACGTATGGATGAATTATTATACTTCTGTATACCTTCGCGGGTAGTAAAAGCAGTTATAATCGCCAAACTATGTGGAAAGGGTATGACTCAAATCCCGTCAATAACGCAAAGAAACGTTTATAGGCTCTTGGGTCGCCACAGTTGGTAGGAGGATCGCCGCCCTTCCTACACCGAGTGGAAAAGACCTCAGTTCGAGTCCCGTCGATGACGGGAGGAATTTTTATGGGCCTTTTTTCAACGTCATTGAGTTTTTTGGTCTCAGGCGAGGGTAGCATGGGTTTTTATCTCCTAGAAACTCGGGTTTTTCGTCCATAAAACAGAATATCGACCACAGAACACACGCAATTTACAGACAGTATGGCCTTAGTCGCTGATGCTCCTAAAACCCTACTACAAAAAAACAACGTTAATAGGATTTTTTTTCATGACGAGGCCGAGTTAGTCGGTCTTAGGCGCTTTAGCAAAGTTTTTCTTTGCCTCTCGCGAAAAATCAGGAAGGAAAACCTTTCTTCAAGCAAACAGATACATTTTACAGAAACAATACATCTGAATGCGGCGCTCGGGTAATTCGTAGTTTTAAAATGTTTGTTTGTTTGTATTCTATCTCAAGGCAATTACTTTGGGCATGACAGAATGGAGTGTCTTATAAATGACAACGGTTTAATACAGTGTGGGAATTTTTAATCACCTTCCTACGTTGACAAGAAGATTACTCTGAAAGCTAGCTTCATCAGACTTAGCACTAAGCGATTTTCACCTTATCTGGCCACTGAATACGCATTTGAATGACATTACTTTTCGTCAGATGAAGTTAAGAGAGCAACACCATGAATGGCCCAAAGACGTCCCTTTATGATCCGGCTTAGAACTTGTTGAGGATAATATTATAAAATGAAATAATAAAATTTTATTTTGCTCATAGGGGGATTAAAATCGCTTTTGTATAAATTGATAGTTTTCTGGTTTTCATTCGAATTACCTATCAGTTTACCTATTCCAATCCATACACTAATCTCTTTTCTCCTCTCTCTCTCTCTCTCTCTCTCTCTCTCTCTCTCTCCTCTGTTCCACTACATTGAACAGTTCCTAACTATGATCTTAGATTAGATTAATGGAAAGTCTTTATTTACTGAGGATCAACTGCGTGAAATGGCACTGTGCTGTAATAGAAGAGGATAATAAAAAGCAAGCAGATGAGGTTAATGGCTGCGTGCGCAACCTTTCAGTATCCCACAGCTGCATTCCCAAATGTACCATATAGCTTTATAGAAGTCTCGATGAGTGCTGTCTATTTCCTTTGTACACGGGCTGGCTTATTTGCACGCACCTGTAATTTTTTTTTTTTTTTTTTTTTACTTTGCCGAAATCTCTGCAAGACTAGATTATTAATGAGCTGTCATTTGCTAGAAGAAACTTAATTTCGTAAGAACTGAAATGAAGTGTTCTAGGTATAAAGAATTGGTCCGGAAAAATGGCGTTCCTGTTGTTTGGATTATCACCTAGCAACGTCATGTATTGCGTGTTTTCATTAGCGTAACACGTCATTACGTTTTCCCTCTTTCTAACAACCTATAATCATCCAAGAAAACTGTCGCCTGGGATATAAATATTCGTCCATAAAGGTATTTATATCTCATATCTCGAAACCTACTTGAATATATCCAGACTTTTTATTCATATAATGGAATAAGAAATGAATTGAATAAAATATGAACAAGTAAAACGAACGCCGGAATAAAATGAGTTGGTAACGCGAGTTAATCTTAAACAGTTTTAAATATATACCCTTTCAGATTTTCAGTTAAAGGGATGCATTTATTAGAAATACCAAATATGACTTCATATTGTAAGTCAAAGGATCCGTCACTAAGGTGATGTTTTCATGCAAGAGGTAGGAAGTCAGTGGTACAATTCCTGCAACCAGAATTTCTCAGATATCCATTACTACCATAAATACTAACCTTCAGATTATTCTCCTGTGGAGTGGGAGACCGTGTAACCTAATTAACTTCAAAGTTTCTAAAGCTCAATCCTATCACATCTTGAATCGTTTCACGTTCGCGTATACTTAGCGTCGCTTACGCCCCACTTTCTAGACAAGGCAGATTTTCCCTTCTACTTGTGATAGACTTAAAGGACAAAGTTTTAATAAATGTCCTCATTTTATTTCATATATTCACCGCCCTAATTTTAAACTAAACCTCGGTAATACTAAAACAAGCCATCTGTAATATTGTACAAGAATAGCATTGTAGATTAAATATTAATAAACAATGGAATTATTTTTGTTGTTGTTGTTGTTGTTGTTGTTCATATCACGGTCCGATACCCAAAACTGACACTGCACTTCGGGTTATGTCGTCAATTGGTCAAATACAGCACAAGAGTGCGCCCAACTGTAAACTGCTTTTTTAAAGCTGCTCCGACTTTTTCCCTCTTTTCAAGTTCACAATCTACCTCTGTCTACCAACTCACTCCACAAATCTCATGGTCTGAAAGATTTAACAAAAACACCTGCGAGCAAGAAATAACACGCACATAAAAATAAAATAAGAAAAACTGTTCATTTCGTATCAGAGATTCATCTGTACTATGTCGTCGCTGTCTCCACATCCTTTCAATTTTTGATCAAAAATTGAAAGGGTGGGAAGACAGAGAAGACGAAGACTGTCGCAAAAAGAGTTTTTCCTTTTGCACATCTGCAAGGCACATAGTTCTATAACTCTGAAAATTTATTTTAGCCTTAAATTTACGCCAAATCGATGCTTTCTACGGTTAGAAAGAATGCCGCTTCGTTCGCGTGCAAGTTTCTAACTCACATTAATTTGTAGTTGGATGAGCTGTGATTTGGAAACAAATAACGGAAGCGAATTGAAGAATTGCGTGCGTAACACTGTCCAAATAACTCTTTGTCCCAGGAAATCAAAGAGATGGAAATATGTAAATCTAAAGAAAATAACAGATTTCGACATTTCTTTTTCCGTCATTACGCGTACAACAGGAAGAAAATTCTGGGTTGAATTGCTTGTTGTTCCAGCCTTATATGCCATTAAAAAAATTATAGATCGCTTCAGATTTTCTTCTTTCATTACAACATCTGGACTAAACTATACGGCTGAATATGTCAACACATATAAATAAATAAATTCTAGATAAAAACCAGTGCAAGCTATTGGTAATACAATGGACCAATGATCGATTGAGAAAAACAAATAATTTCTGCCTTGATAGCAGCTGCTAGATTCAGTGCAGCAAGGTCATCGCTCTCTCTCAAAAAATTCTAATATTCACTTTTCACAAACCAGTAAACACTTCGTTACAGTTCGTTAAACGGATCGCAAACATTTCTGCAATCTCTATGATGTATTTTGCTTAATTAGAGTAGGAAGTGTCGTCAATTTGAATTCTAAGACCAAATCTAGACACTGAGCCCAGGACCTATAACAGATACCAGCGAGATGATTCTAAATATACTGCTATTAAGGACGATTCTAGAATTTAAGGGGGTTGAGGACTAAAACAATATTCCGGAAAATCATTAAGCTTTAATCATCATGTAGCAGTAAAAAAAATCTACATTATTTTAATCATGGGGGACTATAGTCCCTTTAGCCCTTACCCGAACAGGTATTGTTTTGCTTAACACGCTGTACATAATCACTTTATTTTTATTATTCCAGGTATGATTTTTATTTTAATTTCTTTCTAATTATATTAAATCATCTGTTCATTTTGTAATATAATTTTGTTCAGTTATGTTATCCATTCTGTTAGAAATGTGGTAAACTAATTTGGCTAATTTTAATAAGTGCTTTTTTAGAAAACAAAGTTTGGCTTATTAAATAATAAAAGACTAATTAACTAACTAACTCTTATTGTATTCGTTATGTAGATATTTTTCAAATTTTAGTTTTTCGTGAGAAATAAGAGGTGGACGGAGCAGCTCCCCTAAGGAACCTCATAGCATTATCAGCGATACGTAGTACTAAGCAAGGAAGCTAAACACAGGCTAGGTTGTATCGTTTAACTTGCCCATAGCTCATTAATTCATCAGAACTAACCGTTCAGAATTTCGCACATTGCTGTGTAAAAACATAATTCAAACCAAAACCATAATTATTCGCTATGAGAGCTTATTGGTTAACCGGCCAGGCTGTCTACGAATGCCAATCTGTTTATTAGGCTGTTGGCATCAATGATCAATAGCACTCGTTCTGATCACAAATTTGATATTAAAGACTACGAAAATCGTCCGGTGCTTTCTGGGCATACTACCTGTTTGTTTAACTCACTGGGCAAACAGAAATAACAAAAACCAACTGAATAAAGGACTATAGGAATTGTTGAGTATTTCAAAGCGGTAGTTGAAATCGTCAAAATTCGCACCTTATTTGAGTTCCATTTCGTTCATTGAGGGATATTCTGCTCTCGCTGAAGATCAAAGGCCGAGTCCTCTGCGATATGGCTTGAGCTTATGTTCAATTTAAAGACAAATACCATTATCTATGGTTCTGCCTACATTGCTAATATATTTTTAAATTATATAACATCACCTGAATTAATGAATTCGCTATACACTTCAAAATCTGACCACGCCAATTGCTAACAGATACCACCCGCTTGATGATGAGAATCAGTGTAAGCTTTGAACACCTCCAGCTGTCCTGGAGGTGTTCAGATTTTTAAATATGAAACGGATTCACTCATTCAAGTGAAGCTATATAACTTAAAAAGATACTAGCAACTTAGACAGAACGGTATGTATTTATTTCAAAGTTGACCATATACCCAAGCCTTAGCGTCTTCACCGAGAGCAGAATGTCTCACTATGATCGAAATTGAACTCAGTATGTACGAAAACTTGAAAACCTCGCCGGGTACCAACTAACTCAACTAAGTGTGAAAGTTTCCCCATTAAAGTTTGTCCCATCTAGATAACATTCGAAGCCTGAAACACGCCAGTCGCTAGCAGATACCACCCGCCTGCTGATGAGAATCAGCAAGCTTAAAAATAGCTGTCTCAGATTTTTTAACGGACTCACCAATAACGTTCTTTTGTGACACTTATTAATACCAACTTGCATGTTCTCACTTAGGAATCATGTTAGAGAAATAAAAGGTTCTTTATTTATCTATATTGCGTGACTTTCCTTAACAAGATGAGGGCTTAGCTAGCATTGTCTAAATGTTTGCTATTCTTAGTATGTTGCAAAAGAAGGGACATATTTAAACTGCTATAAAGAGGAGCAACTTTCTTAAAATATATAACATTTTTGTAATAAATATTTTCCGTGACTTTAGCCATTTCAGGATTGAAATCTTCAAACTTTGATATTATAAAACGTTTCTTGATAAAGTTAGAGAATATTCTGCATTCTAGCTGATGCTTTGAAGTTGCTTTCTTTTTATATAAAACATTCTGCATGGTATGCCGCAATATTTTCATTACAAAGTATTCTGAGGACCTACAGAATAAGTACAATTTAAAACCTTTGTTTTTAGTCTATTGGGGCCAGGCATAATATTAATTAATATGTACCAAGGCCTAAACGTACGTGATAATGTGAAAGGCATTAATATTCATACTGAGATGAAAATTACGCCAACCAGACATTATCTAGCATGTAATAATGATTAAAATCTGACCTACTCTTGTACTCACGCTCAGTCCGCCAGATATAATGCACTTCTCTGCAGATATTGTATAATTTTCTCTTATATTTTCATTAAATTGAATTAAGACTTCACAATTAAACTGGATAACCGAAAAATCTTTTAACCTTAAAGTTACCAAGCTAAAGAATGCACTTAAGTTTAATTAATTTAATGGAGCTTTCAACATCCAAATAAAAACTGCCTATTACAAGCGTTTGTCTGCCTGAAGGGAAGCGCTTAATTTCCAGAGAATTACTTATCACCGAGTCTTCTGCTCTTCTATCTACAACTCTGTATACCAGAAGCATGTTCTAAAGCTGAGAATAAATAACTGTAAAAACATTTCACCTCTGCTTGAGAGCAGCTAACTCGAATCCTAATAAAAAAAAAGCTTATCTGTTTCATTTTGATTTAACAGTTTCGCCAAAGCAACTAAGGCCAAAAGGCGTTCTTATATTGTGTCTGTTAACTGCGTATATTCCCTGGTCGGTTTGTTTACTGGATGAAGACTCCTAATTTCAGGACGGGAAACCACGCGATTTTAGTCCAACTAACTCGGCCACGCTGAAAAAAAGACCATAGAATGGAATTCGAACCTAGGCCGTTTTCACATTGTGAAAAGAGAACAATCTTAAACCCCGTGCCAGATATCGAAAAGGCCATCAAAAATTCTTCTGGTCTATGACGGGTTAAGTGTGTGTTAAGCGGAAAAGCAAGTTGTCAAGAGGTGTCAGTATATTTTGTCTGTAACTGCATATTCTTCAGTTGATTTGCTGTTTGCTGGACGACACATGTAACTGCATATTCTTCAGTTGATTTGCTGTTTGCTGGACGACACATGTAACTGCATATTCTTCAGTTGACTTGCTTTTTTGCTAAACGAAAAATCCGAGTTTCTAGGAGAAAAATAACCATGCATCTCTCTTGAGACCAACTGACTCATCCACGTTGTGAAAAACAAAAATTTCTCGCGTCATTGACAGTGATTACAACCGTCATGCCATCTATGATTATACTGGAACTCAGACTTTCCAAACGGTGTCATTGACTTAGCTGCGATACAAACTGCCTAATTAATCCAGTTTACGTTCAATTTTTTTACCATTATTATGGTTTATAGCTTTGTATCTATGTTTATTCCTCAATTTCCCCAGTAATATAATCAGAGCAACACCACATTAAAAATTTAAACCTGGAGCTGTTCATGGACTCTCCTGTTTCGTACAGTTTTGGTGGAGTACAAATTTGTCTGTTCATTAGCACTTTTGCATTTTTCGCTGATCCTCATGTGCATTTTGTTTTCTTTTAACCTTTCTAATTCTTTATTTTAGCAACCTTTTTTTTTTTTTCTGCTAAATTCTTTTCACTAAATATTTATTGAACACTTTTCTGTGACGTCATTATTTAATTAACATTTACTGCTGAAGATTTCTTAATTAGATTTCGCACAGATAGTACCTACACATCACTTCAAACCCTTATAAAAAAAGTACTGATCAATTATGAAATGCAGAGCTTACCCAGCAAATAATCTGCAATATTTTCGCGTTCGCTTTGATTATATTGCGTGTGATGACAACTTTTATTAAAACGAAATAATCATTAATGTTGTAACAGAGGTGATCATTTTCATTACGTCATTTTTTCAAAAACAAAAGTAAATATTTTCGAAAATTAGCATTTTATTTACTAAGGATTAAGTTTGAATCTAATAGGATATCGTCAACTCTACTCAATGGAATCTTCTCAAAAGAGGCATGTTATAGAGTAATTACCTTTGTAAGTAAATTAATTCCGGTTCTCTCAGGGAAAAACTTGTTTCTTTGTTATTTTAAGTAAATTAATAGTCAGTGCTTTATCTGTTGCTGCGAGTGAGGCAAATAGAAACCCTAGTCTTTTATGCACGTGCTAATTTTATTTCTTAATTAGCAAAAATAAGTCCTGGTAATTAACCGAAAACGGGCTTAGCATTTTGTCCTCTTGCTTAATTGAATAGCTTCAGCCATGCCTTGTGGAGATAAAGTTTTAATCTACTTAGCCTGATAAATGAATTTTTCTTAGTCTTTTTAATTAGCATTGGCTTTCTCTCCATTGGCTTGAAATATGTGAGGTTACTTCAGCAGCAAATATTGCACTTCGCCTATACAGTATAAGGAATTTCGTTAGCTGCTGAAATTGTGCTCAGGTCACTCAAAAACTGCTATACATTATCGTTTTAAACCTCCACTTAATCGAGTTTTTTACATTTTCATTTCTTAGCTTGAGGAACCCGTTTATTACACTTTGTAAAGTGTAACATGGATATTGTTTTAACAGCTAAGTTTAAAAAAATAACTCTTTCATTAAACATTGAAATGAACTGTAATTAATTAACACTATCACAACATAAAAATATATTGTTGACACACAAAAGCAGTTCATAAATAGATGGTGTTTTGTTTTTTCTTTGTTCATGTTAAATAAATGGATTGAGAGGGGTGGTATTTATTATGACTCTAGTATGAGAATAAAATGCTAAAACCAATATTTCAGTACTGTTTAAAATGAAAAATAAACATTTTCTTTTTAAGCTGGTATTGGAGTATGCCTATATCTTTCTCTTTGTACTTTTAAGTGGTATATTTACCATCTACGCAAAAAGGTTAATCTAAATCACTAAGAGCTAACTTTTTTTTGGTTCCCATATCCGTTTTTGAAGAAGCTCATAACTCTGAGTATATGCGGGTTCGTAGAAGAGGTCACGTATTCTCAGAGCACTTCGCACCACATCTATGTAATCACCAATACGTGCTGTGAAAATATTGCTCACATCAGGACACAAATACGAAATATCCACAATTAATATAGGATGCGATGCACTCTAGATCCACAGTTCTCTGAGGTTTCCTCCATGCCGGTATATTTCCATCACGTGAAACAGGGTTTGTTGGACCCCATTACACGTTTTCACTGTTCTAACAAATGTGTCTATTCACAAGAAATCTACGGAATGCAATACAGCTGCATATACCTGTTGCCCTCTCTCCCGGGTCAATATGGGCACTTCCTTACATCATTGAAAGCGTTTGTTATTTTTACCCGGCGTTTTATTTCGAATTTTGTTGTCATCAATGGAAAAACCCTCTCGGGTAGCCCTGTAGTTATAGGTTTGTCTTTGTAATCCGTGTGGGAAAGGCCTTGATTTGAATTCCGTCAAAGACAGAAGGAATTTTTAAAGGTTTTTTCACATCGTTGCCAAGTTAGTTGATTTCGAGCAAGGATTGAAAGATTATCTCCCCAGAGATCATAGGCTTTTTGCCAAGCAAAACACGAAAAGCAGCCAAAGAACACACACACACACACGCAGTTTACAGACACAACATGCTGCTGATGTAAGTTTCGGGGAAACCTCAATATGAAAATTATTTTTGTTGTTGTTGTTGAAAATTCCAATCATGAAGGACTTCTTCGGCTACCTTGTATTTGTCGTTTTTATATTCGATAATCGGTGTGAAGAGAATCGGTCTGAGATTGGACTGTATATTCTACATGAAACTCCAGTTTTTTGCCCAACAAAGCAAACGATAATGCACGATAATTTACAAACGAAATACATTAACAGCTCATGTGCCATAGCAAAAATACCAAACAAATGCCATAATCATTGATTATATACTTTATCACAAGAAAAGCAGGTATAAGTAGCATTGTCTTGAAATATGCGAGATTACTTCAGCAGCAAAATAGGTTTATTTGTAGTATGCTTATTTACACACATTGCTAAATTATCCCCTATTTTACTTAAATTCAACAGGAGGCACTCGCATATCGGGATGTACAATTCCTCAAATTTTGATTTGGTAGTGCACTAATGATACGTTTAGAAGATTAATGATTATATTCAGCATTTGTCCATACCAGGATAACTTTGACATATCAAAATCGTCTTGGTAACAAATAATTTTATATGATCTTTAAAATGAAACTCAGTTACGTAAAGATAAAAATTGAGTCGTTAATTTTTATTTAATTTTATATAAAATTTATACTTTACAGTTAATTTGAATATTACATCCAACGGAACTGCGCTAGTAATTAATCTCTGCTAAAGTGACTAAACACAGAGGTTCAGTAGGAGTTTGTCAGGCCATAAGAAAATAAATAGAATTATTTTTGGGAGAGCAAAACACCAAAACATCTCTTGACTAATTCATAAATTCTTTCGCAGTTCATAAGTTTTATTACTTAAGGATAATTGAACACCCAACTTGCGTAATAAAAACGCATACTCTTTCAATAGCGAATTTATATGGATCGTTTATTCCTCGGTTGTATTATATTTTCACCTTTTAAATATAAATAAGCTTTTATGTTCCTAATTTTTCCCAAGTTTTCACTTTATAATAGACAATAAACATCATGTATCCTTTTAATTTTGAATTTTTTCCCATTTTTTCTTTCTAGATGCAGAAGTTGGTGTACTGAGAGTGTGGAATGTATCAAAAAATAAACCTCTTCACAACTTTCGCTTAAAACAAACTGGTTTTCAGGCCCTCTGCGTCCTTCCTGGTGACAGAAAGACATCATCGCAATCACGCTCACTAATGAACAATGAAAACTTAACGGCCCCTAGCGTCTGTGGACAGGTGGCGTTAATTTCTAGAGTCGTGTGTTTGTTTCTCGATGGAGGAGTTGGTGTTTACAGTCTTCAGTGTCGCAGCTGGGAATTTTTTAGAGATATGGTAAGAACAAATGCTATTTTACGAGTGTTTACTTAACTTATTTTAAAATACGAGTGTAAGTAAGTCGAATGAAATTGAAATTGTTTAAATTTAACCTACCATGGGTTTAAATTTAGGCTTAGTCTTCTACTGAACAAAAGACTAACTGTCCTTATACATAGGAATGAACTGAAGCAACCGAAACAATATGACATTCATTGAAAACCGTACGCACAAACTAGAGTAATATAGCATTGCTGCTGTTGTTGTAATAGGATTTTAGGAGCATCAGCGACTAAGACCATATTGCTCCATGTACACTGGTGTTCAAAGAAAATGCATCACCTAGGAATTTCACATTTCTAACCCTTTTTTCGCGATGGTATGTTACATTAATTAGTGACTAGTATCACAAATAGAAATATATTTGACAGATGCTCTCAAAATATTCCAAAATGAGCATTTGCAACCTTTATACAACAGTTTTGGTAAACACGACAATTATGGTTGAAATACTATCAGAAGCCCTCAGTTTGCTTCAGTTTATCATTTTAAATGGAAAACAAAATGAAAAGCTCACCAGGTGCAAACTAATATTTAGTTGAACCGCCTCTGGCCCTGATGACAGCAGCACACCATCGAGGCATTGACAAGATCAATTTCTGAAGACAATCAACTGATGGTTCGTGGTTCCAAACACGAATTATGGCTTCCTGAAGTTCACGAAGGATCTTTGGTTTCTTTCTGGCAACTGCAGATTCTACACGATGTCAACAGCGTGGAATTTCCTGGCCAGCTAAGAGTTGTAATGGACCGTTCTTCCAACCAATTTTTTCACCTGTAACAAATGTAAACACATTACTGTCGAACCTCTAATGCAGAAATGAAGCTAAAGTAACTACACAAGTGCCTACTTACACTTTTCGCCCGATGACGAGCAGAGTCGTCCTGAAAGATGCAGTTACTTGGCAGGTTGAAATGGTCTCTAATGGTGGGCAGCAATTTACCTTCCAATATAGCCAGGTATCCATTGGCATTTACGGAACCTTTTATAAACTGCAGGTAACCTACTCCGCGATAAGAAATGCACCCCAATATCATTTGGCTGGTAGGGAATTTCACTGTAGACACCATACAGTCTGGATAGTATTCTTTACCACGCCTACGGCGAATCGTTTGTCTCCCATTAGGGCCATGCAGGTTGAATTTCTTCTCTTGACATGCTCCTTACACCAAATTAATCGGGCCTTTTTTCATTTTTTGTGTGAGGAGGGGCTTCTTCTTAGGACCACGGGCTACAAGTTATTTTTGAAGAGGCGTCTTCTGACTGTTACAGCACTTGCTACCACTCCTATATGTTCTTCCTATTCTTTTTTCAGCTCAGACGAAGAAGCTTTACAGTTTTTAAGGCATAAGCGCTTCAAAACGCGGTCCTGTTTCGGTATAGAGACTCGTTTGCATCCGGTTCCTTTTTCTATCAGCAGAACCAGTATTCTTGAGTTAGGAAAGAAATCTGCTCACTGTCGACTGATTACAAGACACTCTATAAGCAATATGACGGGAAGAACATCCTTCCTCACGTAAAGCAACAATAGCACTCTTTCTTCTTGGCGTCAACTGCATGTTACTTCCCATCCTGACACAAGCAAGGAATGACTGCAACCATTGCAGAGCGTACTTATATAGCTGAAAGTAACAGCTGATGCAATATTACGTCATCACCTACGCGTGTCAATCTTATCTGATGCAATCTGTAAGAAATACTGCCATATATATATACGTTATTCGGACGACAATTACAATTTTAAGAGGTGATGCACTTTCTTTGAACACCAGTGTATACTGGCCTTGTGTGTAGCACAATTGGTAGGATCGCCGTCCTACCCACACCGGTTGTAAAAGAACTAAGTTCGAGTGCCGTCGATGAGGGTAGAAATTTTTATGGGTCTTTTTCACAACGTGGTTGAGTCAGATGGTCTCGAGCGAGGTAGCATGGTTTTTTTATCACGGAAACTCGAGTTTTTCGTCCAGAAAACAGAAAATCGACAACACAGAGCACACACAATTTACAGAATACATTAACATTATACACAGAGCAATATGGCCTTAGCCGCTGACGCTCCTAAAACCCTACTACAATAACAACAGACATCTAGTGCAATGCCTAGGCGAATAGCGGCTACTATCCGCGGGAACGGTGGCCCAACACAGTATCAGGCAGGTGGTCACAATTCAGTTATTACTGAGTGTATATTGTCTTAATGTAAGTAAACAGGGATTTTGGCTCTCTCTCTCTCTCAATAGTTCATTCATCAAAAACTTTTGTTTGTTTTTTTGACAAGTAATTGCTACTGTCACTAGATTATGTTTCTGTTCACTACCCTTGGCAAATTTTCCTTGATTTTTTTTCAAATTTGGCATAGCTAACTGCTTTTCATTTATTTTCAGTCTAATGTTCTAGACTGAGGTCTTCGGAATGTTGTCATACTCCAAACTCCGTAGTATTCTAAGTCCTATTCTGTGGCATCCTGCCACAGAATGATCAAATTCGCTGATCTCATTTCCGCGTAGTAAGCCTACTGTAATAAACCCACCCCTTTTGCAGCTTCATATACCTCCATATTGCTCTCTACGTTAGTTGGATGACTAAAAATTTGCATAAAATGCGTTATTCGTTAGTGCCCAATAATAGGGTTCAATATGCATTACTTTTTGAACAGCAGTAGCATATGTATAAAGTAATTACAATGACACAAACAGTATTTTAGATAGGCCTAAATCTCGAGAAACACAAGGTGCTATTACAATGAATTCGTAATGGAATTTAATTTTATTCATTTAATTTGCTGGTGTCCTCGTCGATAAAATGAATATGACAAAACCTGTCTCAAATGCATCGTTTCACACCTGCCGTATCCAATAAGAAATGAAACAATATTAACACGCATATGAAAATATTCCGAACTTAATTTTGTTCTTTGTCTTCATGCTAAATTCGATTGTGTCTGAAAAGGTATCCCTCTAAGAATGTTCAATATATTATTCTTGGGAAATGATTTCATTTAAGACAATGCAAAGGAATAAAAACTATTATACTCATACATAACAAAAGATCCACCACTTTCAGATATAATGTATACATTTTTAAATTTCGTTTAGAATAGATCATTTTACTATAAGCTGTTAGACCATTTCACCATATTGATGTTTAGGCTTTAAAAACAGTTCCTGTAAATGGAAAAATCGTTTTCATTCATCTCTTCTTATGCCTCCTAACCCCACCATAAAATACTCGATTACTCTCACTTCCCGATTTTCTCATCAGGGCTACATTTCTCAATATTGCATCGTCTATGCAAAGGATTTACCTTATAAAATATGGCTGCTTTGTGACAGAACCATATTAGAAGACATGGTAAGTAATATCCCGATACATAAATTTAGGAATAAAGTTACAAAAGTAGTGCTTTAATTCTTTATCTCAACTGCGTTTGTCTGTTAAAAATAACTGCTCTGATAATATTACACACATACATGTATGTATTTCTAACAGCGTTTTAGTTTATATAAATATTATAAAAAACGTACCGGTAAAAATTTCCATGAAAACATTTGTTTTATTAAAAACAAAAATCGCTTTGTCAGATTAGAATAAATCTCCATGTTTGTTTACTGCTCAACGTGAAACGTGTAATCGTATAATCTAATTAAATTTTATTAAAAAAATAATAGAAACAATTCTGATTATTTCCCTATTATTGTTTTAATTATTATCCTTTTATTGTTCATTGATTATTATCGTTTTATTGTCCACTGATTTTTCCCTTTTATTGTTCACTGATTTTTTCCCTTTTATTGTTCACTGATTTTTTTCCTTTTATTATTCACTGATTATTTCCTTTTATTGTTCACTGATTATTTCCCTTTTATTGTTCACTGATTATTTCCCTTTTATTGTTCACTGATTATTTCCCTTTTATTGTTCACTGATTATTTCCCTTTTCTCCTTGATTGATTATTTCGTATAATATTACACGTGCAAAGGTGAAGGAAGTTAAATTAATAGAGAATTTGAAAGAAACATAAAACCGCTTTGACACACTCATTTGTCTATTGTTTCAAACTGAAACAAATTAATTGCCAGGCATTTTCACTTCAGTTATTTAGGGCGTGCTAGAGACACACTTAAATTGGCAGACGATACGTTTCTCCTTTTTTTTTTTTTTCTTATGGGAATGGGAGAAAGCAGTCGTTGACATTCCGCGGTACTCCTACTAAAATGGGAAATTCCGTGAAGTTAGAGGACCGCAGTAAATCTCTTCTCCAAGTGATGCGGTAGTTCCAAGCAACTTGCGAATACCTTAAAACTTCCAGCGGTCTAATGCTTCTTATGTAATTCGTAGACAACATTCTTTCGGCTTAGGAACTGCAAAAACAATTCAACCAACAGACAAATGAGAACTGTTATAGGCAGAGTGGTTATTATCCCACAGCAGACAGCAGCTAGCATTTCTTGTTCCCCCACATTTACATGTCAGATCTGTTGTTTCATATTCAAAAAATTCCTATTCAAAAGATATCAAGTCTGTCGTTATAGTTCAAAAGCAAGAACTCAACAGAGCATGCTAATTTAATTACAAATGGTGTGCAACTGAAACTGCTAAGTTTAATGAATGGTATAGCGTGGAAGAATTCCTTCAAAGCAAAGAATATACAATACAGTAATTTATATTGGAAAACAATGTACCATTTAAAAAGTAATTAGTCCTTGTTTTTCAATGGCAATGATATGCTTGGAAAAATAATATTTTGTGTGGTTTTTGGTTTTAATTTTCTAAATTTCATTTTAGAAATTCGTAGCTTTTCAACAACCAACAAATACAGAAAACCACATAGAAATTCCTTGCATTGTTCCAGGATAATGAATGGTAGGTGTTTTGCAAGGTGTTAGATCTGGTTATTACGGTGGAGAATGATATCGGGTAGTAGTTGATGTTCCTCTTTCAGATCACGAAGAACTTGATATCATCTGCATATGTCAGGAAGTCTTAAGATGAGGCAAGAAAGGTCTCCAATGTCGTCGCAAAGAGGAAAACCGAGAGTACACCTTCTTATGGTACACGTTTAGTGATTGGCATCGTTTTACAGAGATTTTTGTGTATTACGATGAGCTTTCTGTTAGAAAATGATAACTGTAATAAGCGAAACTCACCATAAAACCCAAAATATTTATTTAAGATTTGCATAAATGGAATAATTTCATCGTTATCAAAAGCTACCTTTTATTACTAATTATTTATTACTAGGACAAGCTCATTTTTTATTATTAATGGCTTGTTGTTAAATCATGTTGCGATAAAATTGGTAGAAGGTTCTGTGTTCAGATGTGTAAGTTTATGGCTAAAGCAGTGGGCTACCACGAAGGAAGAATAGCCTTTTCAAAGATCTTCTGAAAAGTACATCCCACTGATATAGGTGAGGCACCTTGATTGCTAGTTCTTAGGAACAGGTGAAACATAATATGTTACCAATTTATACGGGACCTCACCAGAGCCAAAGATGTTTCTGAATGCTTTCAAAGTTGTTCAATGATATAAATTCTTCACATTAAAGCAATCTTATCCAACAGTGGGCTTACTGGGCAGTTAATGGGTTACCTTAAGCCCCTACTTGCGATTATACCCAAGGTGGAGGAGAAACTTACGGATGTACGAAGGCCCAAGATTCAGGGAAGGGACAAGCTGATCTTATTTATTTCTATTCGCTTCATTTACTTATATAAGTAAATGAAAAATCATTTACTTATATAAGTAAATGAAGAGTTCTCTTCTTTCATGACTTTCCCTTGGTGATGATGATGAGCACAAATCCTGTGAATATTCAGTCTGCTTTTTATCCAGTCATTATGAGCCTTTCTATGGCTAAAGCCATAGAAAGGCTCATCATAATGACTGGGAAATAGGATTATTTCCTTTTTTTATTTGATATTTCCTTAAAGTTAAAATAGGAGAAGTTACGAAAAATAAAACTTTTCTGTTTTTTTTTTTTTTTTTTTAGAATTTCAGTCTGTCCCAAGTTGAAATGGAATTTAACAGGATACATGGCAAGCACATCACACACGACACTGTTGTCAAACTTATTGAGAAATTCAGAAAGACTGGCAGTGTTACTGACTATCCGAGAAGTGGTCGTCCACGAACATCCACCAATGAAAGCACAACCGACATGGTGCCGGCAGCATTTGCAAAGAGTCCCCAAAAAAGCACACGACGGTTGTCTGCAGAAAGAAGTGTCAGCCAATCGAGTATCGTCCGCATCATGAAAAAGAACAAATAGCATCCATACGAAATGCAAATATTGCAGCATCTTAGTGAAGACGACCCAGATACGCATGGGATTTTGCGAATGGGCAGTAAATAAATTGGACGATAACGCAAACCTCTCATCTGGGATCTTGTTTACTAATAAAGCCAATTCTTAAGTTAATGGAGAAGTTAACGCCAAAACCTACGTTATTGGAGTGACACCAACCCGCACTGGATGAGTCCGTCAAAGATGCAAGGTGCGGGATGTGGGGAAACAAAATTTTCGGACCTGTTTTCTTTGACACAAATCTGAATGCTGAAATGTACCTAAATAAATAAATCTTTATTTTTCCTACCAAATATAAAATATATGTGTACACTGGTAAGTGACAAATTCCCTTCATGGCAGAAAATGCCAGGGGATTACCATAAAATATAAATAAAAGAATGGCTAAAATATACAAGAAAGGTTAAATTTACACGAAAAGATGAAATATAAACTGCATTACTCATCACTACCTTTCTGTCTAGAATCCTGACAATTGTAATGCAAAAGTTCATTTTAACGTCACATCCACTGAATCAACTTGTGTGAGATATATACTATTCAATTGCGTACACACAGTTCTTGACAGAAATTCACACAACAACTAGGCAACAGTAGCCTTAGCGAACCACACTGCGGTTTGTTTCCTATATTTCGGATCTTCTATGGGCCTTAGTAGATTAATTCCGATATGTGTTAGGCACTGAATTGATTCTAATGCACTGGCGGGTATAAACCTGTCGGCCATCTTCAGTCTGTTGGTCTTCATTCTCAAGGATTTTGTGCCTCTTAATGCAGATGGCGGGATGTGCCACTCACAAAGCTGCCAGAAGCATGGTGATGATATCGTGCTAGTCATCATTTTGATTGTGGTTATGAATCGGTTCCAGGCAATGATGTCTGGTACGCTGCAGCTTAAGCTGTTCAGAGCTGCGTGATCCTTAACTGTTGAGAGAGATGGTGCTTATGGTTTGCCCACTTCAGCAGCCAGAATTCACTCGCATATATTCTCCTAATGTGGGTAGGGGTGGCTGACGCCCACAATTCGGTGCCATACAAAATGGCCGAATACACTGTGGTTCTTAAATATCGTGCTGTTGTAGTAGTCTGTTTCATGCAAGAGGTGTTGTTTTGTTGCCCAACGTAAGTAGTTCATTTTCTTTACAATCGGGTCAATCTGAGACTTGAAAGTAAGTTTAGTATGAAATGTTACTCCCAAGTCTCTATGCATCTCAACAACTGGGATAGGTTTTCCATTTAGTTTCGGGTGTACGAGCGTAGGCGAATTTTTGAGCGAAAATACACCATGATTACAGTCTTCCACGGATTTAGGGCCAAGCCAAATTTATCTAAGTACACAAATAAGTTCAGAAACTTATAATTAATCTGGTGACACAATGCACTATTGGTCATGGACGGTTGGATGGGTGTTAGTATCTTAATATCGTCTGCATAAGTGCCTACATCATCCCTACTGTTGCAGAACGGGATCATCATGGATGCTGCAAGACACGATCATGCCATCCCTGCTAAACGAGGACGGAGAATTTCCGGCGTAGTTTCAGCAAGATGGGGCACCACCCCATTACGGTATATGCGTGCGCTGATGTTTGGATCAGCTATTTCTGGGTTCCTGGATTGGTCGCCATGGTCCCGTGGAGTGGCCACCGAGGTCCCCAGACTTCAGCCCACTCGATTTTTACTTGTGGGAGCACTTGAAGGCCATGGTGTACTAGGAAAAGATACGAAACGTGAATCACCTAAAGGAACGCATTCAAAATGCAGTTACGCACATAACACCAGTTGTTTTAACGCGAGTTCAACATGAGTGGGAGAGACGCATCCATATGTGTTTTCAAAGGAATGGAACCATGTAGAGCATATTTTGTGAATAAAGTGGCAGTTTGTTAAAAAAAAATGTGACCATTTTCTCTATGTATGGAGACTTTTGAATCACTCCGTATAACAATTAATAATGGTGTGATCTATATATGACCTTTTATTATAGAATTTTCTCCTAATTAGTCTCTCTCTTTCTCTCTCTCTCTTTAATATTTTACTTCTTGATCCTCTAGCTTAAAGAAACAATATTTCTCTTTTTATTTATTTTTTTTTTTGCGGATTCTAACGCGGTAATATACAGTTTTTAATAACATCGGAAACTATTCTTTTGCATAATTATTCATTATTAACCCAATTTTAGATTACATTCTCATTACTTGTTCACACGAAATGTTCTGTATTCTAAATAGTAAAGCATAATAATCATATTTTAGAATAATCTAATATATTATTACTTTTGTTTTTCGAGTTCAGGGTCACCTGGAGACCATATTTGACTGCCAATTCAAGGCAGACAACTGCGATTTGTTAGCTACGGCCAGCTTTGATGGCACTATCAAAGTTTGGAATGTAAACACCATGCAAGCAGTAATGTATTCATTTTTAACCTGTAATATATAGATAATTATTTATAACTTTATTAATAATTTATTTAACTTAACTCTTATTTAATATACTTTGCATCCAAAATTAGATGTTAAATGTGTGTGTGTGTGTGTGTGTGTGTGTGTGTGTGTGTGTGTGTGTGTGGCTATTTATTGTGTCTGTAGCTATTTATTCATTTATTCTTCGGTCGGTTTGTGGGAGTTTAAGTAACTTTGTGTTTACACAAAAATTCATTTAACCAAATCATACTGTTTAAAATGTTAATTATTGTTAATCAGATTTAATTAATTCGTTATGAAAAAACATCTTACATCCTTCTCTCAACTTATTTACTTTATTTTTATTTATTTATTTACTTATTTAATTATTTTTTGAGTGTTACTGGAGCAGTGCTAGAGCTCAATGGACACTTTACAGTAAGCCACCACTAAACAGGTTGTATTTCAAAATGTATCTGAAATTGAGGAGGGGGAAGAGTCAAGGTTTTTTCTGAGAAAGTCGACTGAAACTGTTTCAGCATTACAGCAGTTTCCTGCTTATTTTATTTTTGTTTCAGATCAAGTTTTCTTTCCTATAAAATAGCACTTTATGTTATGTGAAATGAAAATAAAAACAAATTTCGTTTTCATTTATCTTCTGAATACCGAACAAACTTTCTGGCCTGACATTCCAATAAATCACAACAAACGTATAATTAAGTTGCACACACGAGCTTGAAGAAAAGATTATTTTTCTTTTTTCACTAGTTTTAATCTTTACTTAAGAAGTAGAGAAAAAATTCGATAAAAAAATTGATAGTATCAGATAACTTTTTTACTTGCTCATCACTACTCTTAAATTTAGAGTTATGTGTTTAGGTGTAGGGATGAGAAAGTAAGGATCAGATGTACAGACGGGAGCTTACTAAAGAAAAACTCTTGTAATGACTTTTTTTTCGAGAAACCGAAATACCATCACCTATCTATCAAAACAAATATATCCAAAAGCTTTAAGAGATTGACAAAATTAGCAACGCATCCTTGCCTTTGGTTTTGTTCGTGTCGGTTTTAGCGATGCTTATCTGTAAATCACTAGGGAAATAAATTCGTATTTATTTTAAATGGCAGCATATACGTCTTCAGCACTTCAACAGCCTTCACTCGTTTGTCGTTTACTTTCGTCCGATCTAGCTACGGTTGAAGAAATTGCCAGATTAAGTTCCTTGTAAAATAGACTAATTTTACTATATCCATTAAAATTACAGCGTAACTTAGAGACGGAAGCTGATTTCAGTCACTCTCAGATGATCGGTGGTTGGAGAATTTCAAGTAGACCTCTTATTTTTGAAATTTAAATTTTGTTAAATGAAGGCTTTTTGATCTGATTCAGGAATTTTTGCATTCTTCACTTGGTATGATGCACTTTAGATGCTGAGAACAGCTAAACCTTTTTTCAAGTTTAATGGAAGCAAAATTATGGATTATATTATGGGTTATTACTGTATGACATTTTCATTTGAGAGGACTCTTCGAAAGCGCTACAATCAACTTTTAGCGGATTTTTTTCTGGTGTGAATTTTGTTTATTTCAGTGGAATAAGTAGTTCTATCACGAATAGTGTTTGTAAACCGTAATTAACTAACCTGAAATATCTGTGACGTCAAACGTCCATCCACAGATAAGTTTCTTTCCTTATTTTGATTTGATTACTTATAGTTACGCCTAACAGACTTGCAATTACTTATCTGTCTCCTTACGAGACGAGGCCGAAACTCGAGGGAAAAAATCTTCCCCCCCCCAGGGGTAGAGGAGAATCATGGACTTTGAAAACTTTCCACAGTTTAATAAGCTTAGTCCAGCATGCAAAGAAAATGCACCCAACTCTCCCTCACTAACGAGTCACTAAGTAAAATCTCTCCATTTGTTATCCAGCAAAACCTGGAGAATGTCACAGGTTCACCAGAATAGTAAGACGACTTAAATCCGGAAATCTTTTAGTGGAAACATTCAATGAGAAATATGCTGCATCATTTCTGAAATTCTCGTCTTTCGGTGGAGTAAATATACAAGTTACACGACACGCGACGCTAAATAGATGTCATTACGGAATGGGACCTCATGAATGTCACAGAAGAAGACTTGTTCAAGAATTAAATTATCAGCAGGTAAGGCAAGCAAAACGCATTCTGATAATAAAAAAAGGATGGAGTACCCACACGAAACATTATCCTTACCTTTAACAATCGAATTCTACCAAGTTCAGCGAAATTTGGCTACTTAAATTGCTGAGTAGCTCCTCAATATTCTTAACTCACTAAGATGCCACAAATGTGAAAAAATAATGATCAGAAATAATGAAATGTCCAAACAGCAGTGGAAATCATACAGCATACTCTAAAGTATATTATATTAGGGTCATCTGTAATTGATTACATATACCCATATATGTATTTTGTCTGTAAATTGCGTGTGTTCTCTGGTCGATTTGCCTGTTTTGCTGGACGAAAAAATTCCAGTTTCTGTAAGAGAAAACCTTGCTATCTACGCTTGAGACCGACTAAATCAACTACGGAGTTAAAAAAAGCCCATTAAAGTTCCTCGCGTCATAGATGAGATTCGAACCCGGGCCTTTTCCACCAGATGTGGGGAGGACGGTGACAATACCACTGTGCTACCGCGTAGGCCATACTCTAAATTATGTAAATGCTGGAATATTGAGAAAAAATCCAGAAATGTAATGTAGAGAACTAAATAAGTTATCAGGAGGCAAAAATCATATCGCATCTCTCACTTCAAACCTTCTTATGTTGTATCTCTTCTGAGGAAGCAGACTGTTTCAACACAAACCACCTTCACGTCTCAGCCGACATGTCATTTTCCGCTTGGGCAGGTACAGTTCTCTTGATACTAAAAGAACCAAGAATCACGCAAACACAGATCAAACTAGTAACACAGTCTTATCAGTTCCTCCAGGAAGTGGGTTTTCATCAAATGCAACATCTAAAATGAAAAAACCAACTCGGCAACGACTATTGACCCCAAAGAAATCACAAATAGATATGGATCACCAATTTTAGCAGGAGGAACCATTCCTTGAGACGCATTCAGAAATTGATATGAATTTTTACCGACCCTGTTTTCCAAAAGAACAAGTTAAAACTGAAAAATGCAAGCAGAATACTAGCAAATAGTCGGACTCAATCTTCTTTCCCAAGAAGAATTAATGACGAACTTCATTCTTTGGAATCCTGTAGAGGATTCCAAAGCAATACCAATGATATTTATTATTTAATAAACAAATACAATCTTGCTGGCATCATCTGTTTACAAGAAACATACCTTACTCCCTCAGTCAATCCTACGATAAAAAGCTATATCTTAATATAGCAGAGATAGAAACGATTCACACGCTGCTCATGGTGGCGTTGCCATACTAATCATTTCCAACTTTCCATCTAAAGAAATTTTTACACATGCCTCGTTGGAAGCAGTTGCAGTACGTGTTATCGTTGAAAGAACTCAAACTTTGTTTTCAATTTGCCTTCCGCCGAATACCTTTTTCTCCATAAAGGATTTCGATAATTTTCTGAAACAATTCCCCCCCCCCCCCAATTTACCTATTGGGAGATTTTAATGGCCATCACCCTTCGTGGGATTCTTCAGAAATAAACGGACGAGGCCGATTAACTGAATGGTTATTCGATGTTCACCACCTCACCTTGCTAAATATAGGTACACCTACCTAGTGGATCATCCTTAACAACTGACCTGTCCATGTGCTCTCCCTCGCTATACCCAAACTTCGAATGGTCAGTTTACCAGGATCCACTAAACAGCGACCATTTCCCAATAATCTGCAAGCTACTAGTAGCAAAACACTCAAACGATGAACTTTTCAAGAAGTATCAGTTGACAAAAGCAAACTGGTCAACCTGTTTTTTCTCATGTGAAACTAAATCAGAATTTTAGTTTCACATGATTACATAACAAAGCAAATAGTAGATGCAGCAAGCGCCTCCATTCTATAAGTATCATCACACCAAAGACAGAATAATCACTGGTGGACTCAACTTTCTTCATGCATGAAACTGAAACTGATTCTGCAAGTATCCTACTACTGTTAACCTCATAACCTATAAACAACTTAGAGAAAAAGCTCGACAAGTTTGTCAGAAAAGCAAAGAAAGATTTCTGGATTAGATTCGCTTCATCAGTTAACAAAGACATCGACATCAGACTAATTTGGAAGAAGATCAGACTGCTCAATAACAAGTTTTCACTAGCTCACTCTCCAATAGTCTACTCGAATGGGAATGGATTATCCTCTCCACAAGATATAGCGAACATCCTAGGAGAAATATTTGCTCGAATCAACAGTGGAAACATACAGCTCAATCTTTAAGAAAGTTAAAAATCAAGATGAACAATGCAAAATTAATTTCCATACAAATATCTCTTTTCCCTATAACCAGCCGTTTGGTTTATCAGAACTGAAACAGTCCATAGCTAAATGTCGAGACTGTGCAGCTGGTCCGAAAGGAATTTAACTCAATACTACGACACTTGAGTGAAGCAGACTTAGGTCTACTACACTAGGTTGTTAGTTCTACTAACAACCGTAATTTTCTAGAAAATGTTTATCCGAGGTCTTGGTGCCAGTCAGTAATTGAAGCCTTTTTAAAACAAGGGAAAGAACCTTGAAATCTTCGGAATTATCGCCCGATATCGCTTTCCAGCTGTCTTGCGAAAACTCTTGAAAGAATGATTCATAACCGTTTAACTTGCTAAATGCTAATGAATTTTGCTTTCTCAAGAACAGACACCCCCCCCCCTTGACCTTATGATCAAAATACACTGCTCGACAAAACTAACAAAACAAAATGTTTTTCATGAATATTTTATTGTGAACAGTGTTGCCAAAGGCGAATATTTGATATAGTAGGCATCTTGGAATGCAAATTCCAAGTATCCAATAGAAGTCGATCTACCACTTTACAGAGAGTTTTTAGGGGTGTGGTTGGCCCAGAAATTTCACTGTTTCTGCTTCTCTACCAACAGAGTTGGTAGAGAAGCAGAAACAGTGAAATTTCTCTGCAGAATTTTGTGCCATCTACTTGGCACTGCCATAATGTTCTCACAGTGAAACATATGTTACTTGACTGCTCCTATTAACAGCAGGAAAGGCTAGAAACATTCCTATCTCACAGACATTTACAGGAGCCTATAACGATCAAGTACATCGTGGGAAATGAAGCAAATCTAGCTGAATTTTGCTCCTTTCTAAAGAAGATGAGGATGCTCTCTCACCTCTAAAAACTTACAAATTTGAAACTATTATATATTAATAATTTGAAAGGCACAATATGGTCACTGTAGATCTTGTGCCAAAACCTTCAACAACAACGTCTTCATTCAATATTGGCCAAAATGCCAAATTAAATAAAATATATAAAAAATAAATTAAATAACGTAATTAAAAAAACAGAACTGGTTTTGGTTATATTTTAAATGGAGGATATCAGTAAAATATTATTGCCAATTAAGGAAAATGTAGCAATATGTGCTCGATAATATGCATACAGGTTTCTTTTATTTGAAAATATTTAAAAGATCACAGAGAGAATAAACATTAAGTTCCGATATTAAAAAGCATTTTATTCAACATTACATTTAAAAGATTTCTAAAAATTCTTTGAATGTCTGTTGATGTGTCTAAGCCCAGCAATTACTACATAGTTACTAGTTAACCTATTGGATACACGAAATGTGACAAAGTGATTAATGATTACTAAGTTGACTGTATACGAAACACTGCCAGAGACGAAAAGGGAAGCCCACATCAGCCGGGAAAAATATAGAAAAGATAAAACCTTTGATTTTAATGTACGATAATTGTTTTTAAGTTAACATGGAGCAGCTATGTTTGGCACAAACACGACAGTTTATGGAAAGTCAGGATTTGATTAAATTATTCCATGCTCACATTAAACTGCACGGATATGTATGACTGTTCTCCTGCTTTACGACTATATTCTCAAAAGCCATAGTAATTGTGTAAAGCCTTGTGTAATCGATACCCGCTAATATTCGTAAAATTGGACAAATGCTAACTTATTGTGATTTTCTCTTGTAGAGGATCTGTGTCCTCTACGAAAGAAAATTTAATTTTTAAATCAATGGGTTGATTTTAAATCAAATAACAACGAAATATTAAATAGAATATATAGGATATTAAGAAGTCTTATATTTTAGAAATATTATAAATATTTTGGAAATTTTATCTCAGGAATTCTCTTACCTGGGATTTTTCGGGAATCACTGCATCCAGGTAGGGTATAACTAGAATAAATGGAAATAGTATTGAAGGACCTGCTTAAAGATAGATGAACCTTGTAACAGGACAAAGGAATGAAAGCAGGCTTTGACCCTAAATCCATGCATGGCGAATAATTGGAAGTATAAAGGGAGATAAATACCCGAAGCTTGATGGAGGTTTTCGTTCAACCATCTTCAAAGGGGAAGCGAGCACGTGTCGAAGGCCGCATTTAAAGCCTCAGCACGTTCCATTGCAATATTTCAAAAGCGCGGGGAAGGGGTTTTTAAGTAGGCGAAAGGAAGAGAAGGAGGATAGAAGGAAAATTCCCGCCCCCTCATATTTCATTAATAGTTTGGGAATTTGAAAATTTAAAGATTTAGAACAGCTTAAAGGTTTATTCGAGGAAAGGATATGAAAGTTTCACTCTGAAATCCGGGTGATGACTACCCGTCTCCGTTAGTAGAGGTCCTGGATGGGAAGGGTTGATGTTGTTATGTTTTTTTTTTATTAAATCTGAACTTATAGGATATTTGTTTTCTCCAATTTGTTACTTCCAATTATTCGCCATGCATGGATTTATGGTCAAAGCTTGCTTTCATTCTTTTGTCCTGTTACAGGTTCATCTATCTTTAGGCAGGTCTTTCAATATTATTTCCATCTGTTCTAATTATACCCCTATCCGGATGCAGTTACTCCTGAAAAATCCCAGGTAAGAGAATCCCTGACTTAAAATATCTATAGTATTTCTAAAATTATAGATATTTTAGAATTATAGCAACCGGAAACTACCCTGTAAAGTAAGCATATCCCAAGAAATCCAATGATGAGCGAGCAAGAGAAGACTGAACGAAATGGAAAAGACAAAGGTGAAGACAGCTCATCAGAGGAAGTGACCACTCACAAGACTGAATTACTGGATGATGATTTTTAAAATATAATATTTCTTATTATCCTATATATTCTATTTCATATTTTATTGTTATATGATTTAAAAATTAAATTCAAAATGAGGACACAATACAAGCATTTGTCCGATTTTACAAATATTAGCGGGTCTCGATTACACAAGTTGGCTCTTCCGAACATGTCATAGTATCAAGTTTCGAGACTATAGGATTCCCATAATGTTTTTTTTATACGATGGCAGTGTCAGTTAAATTGAAGGAAGAAAAACGTAATTATTGCTCTTGATAGGAAAGAGCTTTTCTAGTCAACTATCTGTCGACCAGAAAACCTCGACTAGCTCGTGGGTCTACTATTCCCTGTGTGCTGTATTGCACACATCCCGCACCCACTAGAAGAAGTGCTATACTAGCGGGTGCCAGCAATCCCATCCCCAGGTTTCCCAAACTGGGGGCTAGCAGAAAAAAAAAAATCCAAGTGCTGTGGACGAATTATTATTATTATTATTATTATTATTATTATGTCTAAGGTGGCACCTAGACTTCCATCTATCTCCACCTGATAAAGTTGACTTTGTGCAGAACCTCTGCAAAATAGACCTGTATGGAAGGTCTCTTCGCCATCACGGAGAAGCTGTCACCTGCACAGCCGCTCCCCGTTGGCGAATAGACCCTAATTGCCGCCCATATTCACTTGGTGCTGGGCCTGATCTTCTATTTTAAGTGCCTCATGCACAAAAATCCCGCACCCACCGGAAGTAGTGCTATACCGGTGGGTGCCAGCAATCCTGCTCCCAGGCTGCCCACACCTGAGAGCCAGTGCTGTGGACGAAGAAAGGTAGCGGATGAACATGGCCGTCGACGTCTGTCTTGCATTGTTTCAGCCAACCGGAGAGAGAGAGAGAGTCACACAAATCACCGCCGACTTCAACGAAGGAGGTGACAAAAACATCTCCACCAAGACCATCACGCGATCATTAGCAGCAATAGGTTATGGGAGCCGCCGACACACCAAAGTCATATTGCTAACACCCCGACACAGGACTCTACGCCTCAACTGGGCGAAAGAACATGGGCACTAGACCTTGGATGATTGGAGAGTCTCCTGGTTCGATGAGTCCCGTTTCCAATTATTTCGAGCGGACGGGAGAGTGCGTATTTTGCGGAAACCGCACGAAGCTATGCACCCGTCATATCGACAACGAACTGTTCAGGCAGGTGGAAGGTCGGCAATGGTCTGGAGCGTGTTCAACTGGCACACGTTGGGACCTCTGGTACGTCTATATTCCTCCCTGAACTGTCCAGGTTGCGTGTCCACCCTTTCAGACCATCTGCATCCCTTCATGGTCATCGTGCACCCACAGGGCAATGGACTCTTCCACCAGGACACCCACAGAACCTTAGTGAATACAACTTGGTTCGAAGAGCATTCTGCAAATTTTATCACATGGAATGGCTTCCACGTTCACCGGACATGAACTCTGTGGAGCATCTTTGGGATGCTGTGGAAAGTTCCGTTCGAGCTTTGGATCCTCCACCCAGGAATGCGACGAAATTATGGACAGCGGTGCATCAAGCGTGGATGGAAATACCTGTGGAATGCTTTTGTGGGCTACTGGACTCAATGCCTCTCCGTGTGACTGCCCTCATCCGGGCGAAAGGTGGCCTACCCGTTACTAGGTAGGTGTCCCATGATTTCTGTACACTCAGCGTATAATCATTTAATACAAGTTCTACTAAATATGTTAATTTTAACTTGTTTCACACACACTGACTGTTCTATTCTATACGCATCTCTGAACTTTAACGAGGACCGACACCGCAGACCGGTGCCGGTCTGCGGTGCCGGTCCGCTAAATCTTTAGGGAAGATAAGGCCGTACTTATGAACAGGCGCATGAAGCGCTAGCCTCGGGCCTCACCATAGAAGAGGGACTCGCACGGCGTCTGTAATCTCAAATTTTTAAAGCGATAGCTTTTTTAACGCCCTGATATAAACTATGGCCCACTTGTACTTACCATGTAAACAGAGATAGGTAAAATTTACTGAAGGTGTGGATGACTCATTTCTCCGAAAGAATAGATCAATTTGAAGAATAAAGGAAAATCACTCTCTTCTTATTCTCTAATAAGGTGTATCAGTAGAACACAGGTTGACCACGGCGTATTATCTGCTTCGGGATTATGCCTTAATTTTTTCTACTGGCCATGAACAAAAGAAAACAGTTCACCAGCGAGACTTCTTTTTAGAGTATGTGGGAGTCGGTTGCAAATGTGTTACGGGCACCACTAAATTGTGGAACGGCCCTTTAGTTCATAATTCGTGCATTCTTCAGCAGCAGTAGTTCACCCCTCTATTACCTAAAGGCCAGAGGTACGAACAGTGCACACCCAGGTTTTTCGAAATCCGTTCGTTATATGGATATTTTATTCGTTCTACAGGAACTGTTTTAATAGGACTACCCATAGATTTCAGAATCTATATAAGCTGAGATCCGAAAACTGTGAAATTTAGTTTAATTTAGCAGTTAATAATGCAGCGAAAATATGAATCTGGAGCATCTAAACGAAAGATGCAAAGAGAAAAAAAAAAAAAAAAGATCAAATTCGAAAACAAAAAAATGCTTCCTTTTTTGCACGTAGCAAAAAATATAAATGAAGAAAATAAAAGTGCAAGAACAGGAGAAGATGAAGTAAAGATACCCTCACTGGCTATTGCGACACAGCGTTTAGTTTAGTACTGTTCTCTATATCAGTGCTACTCAAAGTGTGGTCCGCAGACCGGTGCCGATCCGCCACGAGATAAATACAGAGTAAGCGTTTAGAAACTTTTATAGCAATTTGGCATTGCCGTATCTGTCCACGATGGATTTAAAATAAAAGAAAAAGTGGTCCTTCACCACAGATAGTTCGAGAAGCACTGCTCTACATTTCGCAGTATCGAAACGTTTGTGTTTAAATAGATCGGTAAAAATAATTGTTCTTTTCTTATTATATTTATATATACAAGTTTTTTTTTTTTTTTTTGGACTCTGGTATCTGGTAGCTTTTCGCCTCGGGCCCAAGAAGTGTAAGTACGGTCCTGTGTGAGCATGATTGCAGTATCCGATCCATATCGTGGCCAGGAAATAGTCCGGTTTGAACCCTATTGAAAGTTGCTGGAGTGTTATATGATAGAAAATTACTGCTTGTTTAGCAATCAAACAAGATAACATTGAAGGAAGCCATTATTCACGTCTGGCCGCACCATGAACTAAACAGCAATTATATCAAGAATCTGATTCGCTCACTCCATGCCACAGAGGTGCAAGGTGGTAATTAGAGCTCGTCGTGGTCCAACAAAATGCTAATATTTGTTATAGCAGACCTAACGGAAGATTTGTTATTGAAGTTATAATAATAGTAATAATATTACTACTATTATAAACTATAAACTGCAATATTCTTACAGTTTATTCAGAAAGATGTAACTCCTTTGCTCTCAGTGGCGCACCCAGGGTTCTGAGCTGGATATCATCATTCTTCTCTTTCTTGGTGTTTCCCTTCTCTCTCTCTCTCTCTCTCTCTCTCTCTCTCTCTCTCTCTCTCTCTCTCTCTCTCTCTCTCTCTCTCTCTCTCTCTCTCTCTCTCTCAGGGTAACTCAGAAATTTTTTTTTGGCTGGTGCAGCATAAGCCTCAGGCTTCCTTGCACCATATGGCTAATAATAATAATAATAATAATATAGCATCATCATCAATTACAACAGTCTGCTCGAGGGATAGTCTTTTCCTTCCATCTCCAGCCCTGCCATACGATGCGCAAGGACAACAATTAGAAGCGCTATGCCAGCCGCAAAGATCTTATGGGCATAATTGTGATGGATTCATTATACATATCTCCACACACAAAATAAACAATGTTCTGGTTGAATTTATTAATAACGTTTTCCTATCCGAAGAGTAGCTAAAATATAGATTTTGGTTTCGATATTTAGAAATAAAAAAATTATTATTCATATAGTTAAAGCTTTCCGTTTTCCCAAATGTCGTACTAACTTGTTATGAGAATAAGTCAAATGAAAACAAAATTTCTATTATCTAAACGTTAGGTAGAGCCGTGGCACAAATTTAGATATTGATACCAATGCTTCTACTGAGTAAAAGGGCACACTGGCTTACCAGTATGCGCTGGGATGATCACGTCATAATCTAATATCAGAAGATTTTGCGAATGGGAATTTTGCAGCGCCTAATGCAACACGAAGAGGGCGAAAATGGCTTCATGGATCATATAATGCTGTAGATGTCACAGGCATTTTGAAACAGAAATCAAACGATGCAGCATACAGGGAGAAACAATCATTCCTACGGCCACAGAAATTCAAGACTTAGGGAAGTGCAAGAAGGTTATATTTATATCCAGGGCCATGCAAAGATACTTGGGGATCCGGGTGCAAAAGGGGCTCATTTATTTATGTTGAGACTTTGATGGCTTCCTCGATTGGGCCCCCTAGATCTGGGGTCCTGGAGTAATGCATCCAATGCAGCCCCATTTGCACGGGCCTGTTTATATCATTCTTCAACTAATGAGGACTGCTGCTGTGCATTTTATATATAGAGACAAAACATTCAACCTACAAAATTATACACGAATGCTCAAATTTAAACTGCGATGTGTCATCGAAAATAAGAAACCCAGAAGTTGGACTGACGAAGTCATTTGGTTATATGAGAATGCGCGTCGTATACACACACACATGGCTCAACATACAATGGCAACCATCCAGCAACTGCCGAAAATTGATTGAGCGTCCTCCCTACAGCCTGAACTAGATGTAACCTTATGATTTTCATGTTTGCGGAAGACTGAAAAATGATGTTGTGGTATTTTAATTCCACACGGACGATGACGTGAAAGAAGCCATCAAACAACGATGCCAACAATAACCAAAAGCCTTTTAGGTGCAGAGTTATAAAAAGATCTGGTCTACAAATGGGATAAGTGCCTAGACTGTGGTAGAGTTTTTTTTAAAGCAGTTATTGTGAAAAAAAAATTATTTTTCGTTTGACTCACTCTTCTAACATTTATGAGATAAATTTGTTTGAAGTGCTGAATAATTTTGAATGGAGCTGAATTCTATAATAATGTCTAGTAAAAACCCAATATCGGTGCTACAAATGTGAATAAATCTAAGTATTTTTCTTCTCCGAAGCGCTATTAAATAATTTAAATGTTATTACTTTAAAATTTATACTTCAAATATTAAATGCAAACTTGTTACAAAAACCATGCTAGCACTAACGGAATAATTATCGGGTAATATTTTAGTATTGAATAATTTTTGGGTGGAGCCTGAATGATGTCTAGTAACAGAACGGATGTCACTGCAACCTTGAGTAAAGTTGAATGATAAAATGGATTAATTCATAGTCTCATGACGCTCGTTAATGAAAAAAATAATAAGAAAAAAAAAAAAACTCCGACTTAAAAAGAGAGAAATTGCTCCTTTTTTTTTTTTTTTTTTTTTTTTTTTAAGAAACCTCATTTTCTGAGATAAATGTTAGTTGGGAATTTTGCCAGCATGGTGATTATCCCGTTGTACGCGGTAAGGTTACGTTACATTTTGAATACTGTAGAGGTTTGGAAGCCTAATTTTAGCTAAGGTGCAGTTTATTGATATGTTCTGTAATTCCAATTAAGTTCTGTTATTTAGTTTGAAGATGTTCTGTGATATCATTACAGCCTCGATGATATTAATGAAAATATATTAGATCTGACATGTTCACCTGAAATCTGAATGACTTCTGTCCCTTTTCGATATTCGTTAAAATGAAGTGCTATTTTTTGTTTATGTTTACACAAAATATGAATATGTTTTGTTTAAAGCATATTTTAATCCCACCAAACTGAAAGTTTAAAAAAAAAACTACAAGTTATGAAACTATAAAAATATCTATTTAAAATGATATATCCCAAAAGCATATTATATGCGTAATTTGAATCACCGCACAGGGGTTCCGGCATAATGTAAAATTATTTTACAAATGTACAGGATAGTTGTGGCGACTAATGTTCAAATTGCAGGTTTCTGCAACAACAATTTATTTTTCAGTTAAATGAAACTGATACGTAAGTATGAATTAGTTTACTTTTTTTGGTTGCTCGTTAGCCTGCTGTAATCCTCTATAAAGCAGTATTATAGAGGGATGGTTAAAGAAGTAATGCAGGACCATATAGACAGAAACGCAATTAGCATTAGCATTAGTAGAGGCATATGATGCAAGAAAGCAAGCTTATCCAGCATCAGCCAAAAAAAAAAAAAAAAAACCACTCCCATTTCACCCCTCCGTTCGTTCGAAATACCTGCCCAGTTGAGCCTTAAATTTATTTAGGCTATCAACTTCCACAACAAGGGATGAAAGTCTTTTCCACCAACCAACTACCCGCTGGCTAAAGGCAAATTTCCGCACATCTGTCCTACATCTGTCTTTCCTCAATTTCAATTTATGCCCTCTCAGGTGATTATTCTGAGCAAGAGGAGGAATCCCATCAGCATTGAGCATGCTCAAACCATTCAAGACTTTATACACCTCTATCAGATCATCTCGCAGGTGCCTAGTTTTCAGACACTGTAATTTGCAACACTTAAGCCTTTCTTCCTAAGAGCAATCCTTTGTTCCATTCACTAATCTTTCTGCCCTTCTCTGTACTCGTTCCAACAGCTCAACATCCTTCTTGAAATGACGCCTCCAGACCTGTATACAGTACTCAAGGTGTGGCCTAACCATTGCCTTATACAAGGGAATAATCACCTCCTTATTCCTGCTAGAAAAATTCCTATATATCATTGACAAGACATCATTATCTACTCTTGCAGCCCGTCTGCACTGCTCAGAAAATTTCATATCTGCCTGCACAATTACCCCCAGGTCCTTTTCATTCCCTACCATTGTCAGTGTAGTACCACAGAGTTGATACGTTACTCTGGGATTACTGCTTCCCATATGTAGTACTTTATATTTGTCAATGTTAAACTTCATTTGCCACCTCTCAGCCCACCTGCTCAACCTTTCCAGATCCTGTTGCAGCAGCATACTGTCAGTGGTGTCCTTTACAACCCTGTCAACCTTTGTATCGTCTGCAAATTTGGACATTAAGCTTGATATAGCATCATCGATCTCATTTGTAAATACAGAAAACAACAATAGACCCAACACTGAACCCTGAGGTACTCCACTAATAACATTATTCCACGATGAGCAGTGTCCATTGATTACCACTATCTGTCTACTTCCCCTCAACCATCCCTTTATTCATAGCAGCAATTTGCCTCCAATGCCACACTGCTCCAATTTGTGCAGCAGTCTTCCATGTGAAACAGTATCAAAAGCCTTTCTAAAATTCAAATACAGGGTGATTCACTACCAGTGCGACAAACTTGCAGGAGGTGTAGGGGGCACAAAGACGAATCGGAATCACATAGCATTGCAGGGTCCGAAATGTCTTCGTCATGCGGTAGAGGACGTTGAACGGGAGGTCGCGTGAACAGCGATCCCGCTGGAAGTCAGCATTTGCGAAACGGTTCCAGAGGCAGTAGGATTGACGAGTATTCAAACGTTGAACTGGCCGACATGCACCTAGCGTATGGAGCTGCGGGCTGTAACCGGCGCGCCGTTCTGCGCTTGTACCAAGAACGTTTCCCGCACAGGCGGGAAACATTCATACTATTTTCGCACGTGTGCACAGATCGTTACGTGAGACTGGTTGTTTCACGAGAGGTACCATGAATCGAGAGCGAACGACGAGGACGCCAGACAATGAGGAGAAGGTCCTACGTCTTGCAGAAGGCAATCCGAGTACGAGTACTCGAGTGATAGGCCAACGATTGAGTATTTCCCAATCCACTGTATGGAGGATACTGTCAACAAACCAAATGAGTTCATACCATCTGCAACGCGTCCAATCATTGGAGCCTGCGGATTATCCACTCAAGAGGACTTTTGCTACTTGGTTTCTTCAACAGAAACGGTTAGCAAATGCTGACGTCCAGCGGGATCGCTGTTCACGCGACCTCCCGTTCAACGTCCTCTACCGCATGACGAAGGCATTTCGGACCATGCAATGCTATGTGATTCCGATTCGTCTTTGTGTCTCCTACACCTGCTGCAAGTTTGTCGCACTGGTGGTGAATCACTCTGTACACAATATCAAAGTTATTCCCTGCATCCAGTTCTTTTGTGAGTGAATCATAGTATCCAATCAAATTGGTCAGGCAAGACTTTCCCTTAACAAAACTATGCTGTCTCCGAGCTATACCTGAAGTCTTGTCTAGATGATCCTGCAGTGCTTCTTTAAAAAGTGCCTCCATTAATTTTCCTGGAACAGAAGTTACACTCACAGGTCTATAATTACTTGTGTCAGCCTGTGATCCTCCTTTGTGAATGGGGTCACATTTGCATATCTCCAGTCTATGAGTACCTCCACTGAGTCCAAAGAAGCTCTCATAATTATGGCTTAGGGATTGCTTACTTCCTTTGCTGCCTCCTTTAATATAACTGGATAGATCCCATCCACCCCAGGTACCTTTTTTATGTTTATTCGCAACTGTTTATCCTCCACTTTCCTCTCAGTTATTATAAAATCATCTAGCTCACTGCCAGAGTTTACTTCACCTCTGGCATTCCCCTCTCTGAATAACACCTCATGTGTGAATGTAGATGCAAAATATTCTTTTGTTTTTTGTTAACCACCTGAGCAGGATCATCAACAGTTGAACCAGCAATATCCAGTGGACCAATCTGATTCACCCATTTCCTTCTAGAGTTTACATGGGTAAAGAACTCTTTGCTGTTTTTCTTTGCATCCTTTGCCAAGGATTTCTCATAATCTGCCTTTGCCTGCCTAATCTCCTTTGTGGCTTGGTTACATACTAGCTTATATCTATCATAGGCTTCCATGTCACCCATTAATTTATATGTATCACATGCATTTTTCTTCTCTGCCATATGTCTCATTAGTTCATCTGACATCCATTTAGGCCTAAACCTTGAACAATATTTCTTAGTTGGTATGTAAAGCCAAGCAGCTTCCAAATAAGTTCTTTGAATGCTTCCCACTTTGCATTTGCTGTTGGTAACATCATCAGTTGGTCCCACTGTATAGAATTGAAATACTGTCTCAGACCATCGTAGTCGCCTTTACGAAAGCAAAGACCCTTCCCTTTACCCCTGATGGTAGTTACTTCTTTGAGTAAATCCCACTTCAGCACACTGTGATCACTGCCACCTAGTGGTTCCTTTATCTGCAGATTCTTAATGCATGAAGAATCACTACTGATAATCAGATCAAGATTATTACTCCCTCTAGTTGCCTCTCGAACATGCTGATGTAGAAAACAATCATGCAATAAATCCACAAAAGCCTTGCTAGTATGTGAGTGACCAACCCACAAATTCCAGTCAATATCTGGGAAATTAAAATCCCACATTATAAGACTCTCTGAATTATTTCTCCACTCTAGTTCCCTATACATTTTCTTATTATACTCATCAGAGTCATTGGGCCTATAGCACACTCCTACTCTCAATTTTGATCTCCCAATGCTTATGTCACACCTAACTGACTGGACATTGCACTGTCCAGCGATGTTGACTGGCTTCACTTCCTTGGATTTTATGTATTTCTTAACTAATAGCATAACCCCTCCTCCCTTCCTATCCTGTCTATCCTTTCTGTAGACGTTGTACTCCCCAAATTCCAGTTCTGCATTCCTTATATCTGTGTGACACCACGTCTCTGATATCCCAACCATATTTGCCTTTGAAGTTTTGAGCTCATTAAATTTAAGTTCATCAAATTTATTTACCAAACTCCTAGCATTGGTGTACACGCAAGTATACATGCACCTGTTCCTATTCCTACCTATCCTACCACAACCCATGTGTTTACTTGTACCGCAATGACTCCCAGCAGTCTCTGAAAAACCCTGCATCTTGTTTTCCATGCTGCTGCTCATTCCAATAGAAGCAGTGCAACAATCACTTCAAACTCTGCCAGTGGCTACTGTTAATCTATTAGTTCTTGTATCTCCCCCAAGCTAGCAGTTTTCCCCACCTAACACTGCCTCGATAGCATCAGCAAATATTTTTGCACCCTTTCCATTTAAGTGTATCCCATCCCTGTAGAAGCAGTCTCTCCTGTTAAGAAGTACAGACCAGGCTGAAAAAAATTCTACCCCTTGAGCCTTGCACAATCTTTCCAGGGCCGAATTGATCGACAAGGCTCTCATTATATACTCCTTCCTATCGTGTCTGGGCAGAATTGCAGACACTTTCAAATTCAACCCTAATTCACGGCTTTTTTTCAACAGTGATCTGTACTTGTTAAGTAATTCCGCCGAGCTCCTACTCTTACCGCATTATACCGCTTTCATAGCATGGATTTGTTAAGGGGCGGTCGTGTCTAACAAATCCGATTCGGTACTATGATTCAGTGACCAAGGAGCTGGATGCAAAAAATTATTTTTATATCACATACTTGGATTTCAGAAAGGCTTTTTATACTATTGCACGTAAAAAGACTGCTGTACAGTCAAACTGGATCAGTGTCGCATTAAGGGAAAGTTACAGATATGGATAAAGTGATGGTTGAGTAGGAAAAAACAGAGAGTGGTCATCACTGGACCTGCTCTTCGTAAACAATGTTATTGGTGGAGTCTCACAGTGTTCGGTGTGGGCCCATGGTTATTTTTAATATTTATTAATGTTATTTGAAATTTGAAATTTGATATTTGAAATTTGATATATGATATTTGAAATTTGAATTTGAAAGTGTCTGCAATTCTGCCCAGACACGATAGGAGGGAGTATATGATGAGAGCCTTGTCGATCAATTCGGCCCTGGAAAGATTGTGCAAGGCTCAAGGGGTAGAATTTTTTTCAGCCTGGACTGTGCTTGTTATCAGGAGAGATTGCTTCTACAGGGATGGGATACACTTAAATAGAAAGGGTGCAAGAATATTTGCTGATGCTATCGAGGCAGTGTTAGGTGGGTCGGAAAACTGCTAGCTTGGGGGGAGACAAAGACGAATAGATTAACAGTAGCCACTGGCAGAGGTGAAAGAGATTCTTGCACTGCTTCTATTAGAATGAGCAGAAGCCTGAAAAACAAGATGCATGGTATTTCAGAGACTGCTGGGAGCCATTGCGGTACAAGTAAACACATGGGTTGTGTTAGGGTAGCTAAGAATAGGAACAGGTGCAGGTATACTTGTGTGTACACCAATGCTAGGAGTTTAGTAAATAAATTTGATGAATTTGAATTATTGCTCAAAACATCAAAGGCAGATATTGTTGGGATATCAGAGACGTGGTGTCACACAGATATAAGGGATGCAGAACTGCAATTTGGGGAGTACAACGTCTACAGAAAGGATAGACAGGATAGGAAGGGGGGAGGGGTTATGCTATTAGTTAAGAAACACATAAAAACCAAGGAAGTGAAGCCAGTCGACATCGCTGGACAGTGCAGTGTTGAGTCAGTTTGGTGTGACATAAGCATTGGGAGATCAAAATTGAGAGTAGGAGTGTGCTATAGGCCTAATGACTCTGATGAGTATAATAAGGAACTGTACAGGGAAATAGAGTGGGCCAGTAAATCAGAGAGTCTTATAATGGGAGATTTTAATTTCCCAGATATTGACTGGAATTTGAGGGCTGGTTACTCACACACTAGCAGGGCTTTTGTGGATTTATTGGATGATTGTTTTCTACATCAGCATGGTCGGGAGGCAACTAGAGGGAGGAATACTCTTGATTTGATTATCAGCAGTGATTCTTCATGCATTAAGAATCTGCAGATAAATGAACCACTAGGTGGCAGTGATCACAGTGTGCTGAAGTGGGATTTACTCAAAGAGGTAACTACCATTAGGGGTAAAGGGAAGGGTTATTGCTTCCGTAAAGGCGACTACGATGGACTGAGACAGTATTTAAATTCTATACAGTGGGACCAACTGATGATGTTACCAACAGCAAATTCAAAATGGGAAGCATTCAAAGAACTTATCTTGGAAGCTACGAGGCTTTACATACCAACTAAGAAATATTGTTCAAGGTTTAGGCCAAAATGGATGTCAGATGAACTAATGAGGCATATGGCAGAGAAGAAAAATGCATGGGATACTTACAAATTAACACATGACACAGAAGCCTATGATAGATACAAGTTGATATGCAACCAAGTTACAAAGGAGGTTAGGCAGGCGAAGGCAGATTAAGAGAAATCTTTGGCAAGGGATGCAAAGAAAAACAGCAAAGAGTTCTTTACTTATGTAAACTCTAGAAGGAAGGGGATGAATCAGATTGGTCCACTTGATATTGATGGGTCAACTGTTGATGATCCTGCTCAGGTAGCTAACAAACTAAATGAATATTTTGCATCGACATTCACACATGAGGAGTTATTCAGCAAGGGGAATGCCAGAGGTGTATTCAACTCTAGCAGTAAGCTACAGAATCTTGAAATAACTGGGAGTAAAGTGGAGGAGAAACTGTTGAAGATAAACACAAGAAAGGCACCCGGGGTGGATGGGATCTATCCAGTTATATTAAAGGAGGCAGCAAAGGAAGTAAGCAAACCCTTAGCCATAATTATGAGAGCTTCCTTGGACTCAGTGGAGGTACCCATAGACTGGAAATGTGCAAATGTGACCCCAATTCACAAAGAAGGATCAAAGGCTGACATAAGTAATTATAGACCTGTGAGCTTAACTTCTGTTCCAGGAAAATTAATGGAGGCACTGGTTAAAGAAGCACTGCAGGATCATTTAGACAAGACTTCAGTTATAGCTCAGACACAGCATGGTTTTGTTAAGGGGAAGTCTTGCCTGACCAACTTGATTGGATACTATGATGCAGTCACAAAAGAACTGGATGCAGGGAATAACTTTGATATTATATACTTGGATCTTAGAAAGGCTTTTGATACTGTTGCACATGGAAGACTGCTACACAAATTGGAGCAGTGTGACATTGGAGGCAAATTGCTGCTATGGATAAAGGGGTGGTTGAGGGGGAGAAGACAGAGAGTGGTAATAAATGGACACTGCTCATCGTGGACTAATGTTATTAGTGGAGTCCCTCAGGGCTCAGTGTTGGGTCCATTATTGTTTTCTGTATTTATAAATGATATTGATGATGGTATATCAAGCTTAATGTCCAAGTTTGCAGATGATACAAAGGTTGGCAGGGTTGTCAAGGACACTACTGACACTATGCTGCTGCAACAGGATCTGTAAAGGTTGAGCAGATGGGCTGAGAGATGGCAAATGAAGTTTAACATTGACAAATGTGAAGTACTACACATGGGAAACAGCAACCCCTGAGCAACGTATCAACTCTGTGGTACTACACTGACAGTGGTAGAGAATGAAAGGGACTTGGGGGTGGTTGTGCAGGCAGATATGAAGTTCTCTGAGCAGTGCAGACGGGCTGCAAGAGTAGCTCATTGAGTATTGTCAATGATATACAGGAATTTTTCCAGCAGGGATAAGGAGGTGATTATTCCATTGTATAAGGCAATGGTCAGGCCACACCTAGAGTACTGTATACAGGTCTGGAGGCCTCATTTCAAGAAGGATGTAGAGCTGCTGGAACGAGTACAGAGAAGGGCAACAAGATTAGTGAATGGAACAAAGGGGTGCTCTTACGAAGAAAGGCTTAAGTTTTGCAAATTACAGTGTCTGGAGACTAGGCACCAGCGAGGTGATCTGATAGAGGTGTATAAAGCCTTGAATGGTTTAAGCATGCTCAATGCTGATGGGATTCTTCCTCTAGCTCAGAAAAATCACCTGAGAGGGCATAAATTCAAATTGAGGAAAGACAGATGTAGGATAGACGTGCGGAAATTTGCCTTTAGCCAGCGGGTGGTTGGTTGGTTGGTGGAACAGACTCCCATCCCTTGTGGTGGAGGTTGATAGTCTAAATAAGTTTAAGGCTGAGCTGGACAGGTATTTTGAACGAACAGAGGGGTGAAGTGGAAGTGGGTTTTTTTTTTTTTTTTTTTTTGGCTGACGCTGCATAAGCTTGCTTTCTTGCATCAAATGCCTCTACTAATGCTAATGCTAATGCTAACATAGATAAAGGTACGTTAGGCTTAATGTTTAAGTTTGCAGATGATGCAAAGATTGGCAGAGTGGTTAATGACATAATCAGGGTGAGCTACTGCAACAAGAGGCTAAAAAAATTAGGCAGATGGGCTGAGAAGTGACAACTGAGGTTTAATATTGACAAATGCATGGTACTGCATATGGGTAGCAGAAATCCCAATTAATATTCCAACTGTGTGGTACTACACTCAGGATAGTGTAAAATAAAGAGAAGGAAGTAATTGTGCAGTCAGACATGAAATTCCCTCAACAGTGCAAACAGGTTGCCGGGACAGTTCATGGGGGTTTTGTCAATGGTATACAGGAATTTTACTAGTAGGGATAAGGAGGTAATTATCCCAATGTACAAGACAATGGATAGGCTACATTTCAGTACTGCATACAGGTCTTCAGGCCTCATTTTATGAAGGATATAGAACTGTTGGAATGGCTGCAGAGAAGGGCAACCAGATTGGTGAAGGGAAGGGTTCTCTTATCAAGAAAGGCTTCAATTCTACAAATTGCATTGTCTGGAGACTAGACACCTGCAGGGTGATCTGAACGAAGTGTTTAAGGCCTTGAATGGTGAGTAGACTAAATATTGATGGCATTTTCCTCTTGCTGGGACTACCTCTATGAGGGGACATAATTTCAAGTTGAGGAAGGATGGTTGCTGGAGAGTTGTGCAGAAGTTTGCCTTCAGTCAGCGAATGGTTTATTGTTGGAACAAACTTCAATCTGTTGTTGTGGAGGTGGATGGTTTGATTGAATTGAACGAAGAACTGTACAGATTCTTGGATTTTATGGATGGGTGAAGTGTACAGTTTTTTTGTTTTTTTTTGGCTGATGTTTTATAAGCTTGCTTTCTTGCATCATTTATCACTACTAACACTTATTATTTATTACTACACATGGACACAACACGCCGACATTCCACGTAATAATAGATTTTTCGATCACGCGCTGTCGCTGTTGGTGCAGTAGTACATACACCGATGAGCCAAAACATTATGACCACCTACCTAATATGATGTTGGTCCTCCATGTGCAGACAAAACAGCTCGTACCCGGGAGGCATGGACCCTACAAGATTTCTAAATCTGTCGTGGTATCTGGTACCAACATGTAACCAACAGATCCTTTAACTCCTGTAAGGTCCGTGGTTGAAACGCCGCAGATCGGGCGCCTCCGTAGCCAGGTGGGCAGGTGGGCACACGCTTCTTGATTAGACTGGGGTTCGAGCCCGTGACCACCAAATACGGAGGATGCGGAAAGGTCAGGGAATGACCACCGCATATCCCCAGAGCAATATGGCCTTAGTTGCTAATGCTCCTAAAAACTAAATAACAAATAAACAGCCGCAGATCGGAGTTGCTGTTCCAACACAAACCACAGATGCTCGATGGGATTGATGTCTGGGGAATTTGGAGGCCAGGGCAATACCGGGAAGTCTCCCTCATGTTCCACGAACCAGTCTCGAACAATCTGGGCAGTGTGGCATGGCGCATTATCCTGCCGATAACGACGACACCGCCGGAGGGGAAGACCGTTGCCATGAAAGGGTGTACCTGGTCAGCAATTATGTTTAGGTACAAAGTACAAAGTATGTTGAGGGTGAAACGGCACCAGGGATTTCTCCCATCTCCGAGAGTGTTCGCTGTATCGAGAGTCAGTACTATGTCTTCTTCTAATGTCTTCTTTTCTATGTACTATGTCTTCTGGCCTATTGGCCGTCAGGCCCCTGATGAGACTCGATGGTGTCCATACTATGCCAACAAGGAGGCTGGCCTGGTGTACCCTGCAATTTATTATACTCTGGCCGGTCCCTCCACCTAATTTCCTGGGATTTCAGCGGCTGGGTCCTAAAAAAAATGATAGTAGCGGTGGTATTAAAATGACTGTGGGGTGGTTGTACGCTAAGGTGACAAGTTCTAGAGGTCTAATGCGTCGGGCAATAATTTTGGTGTTAATTTAAATTTGGATGTGTTGGGCTTTCGCAGTATATAGTCAAGAGAAGGGTAGGGAGGCTGAAGGCTGGGGGGAAAAAGAGAAGTAAGGAGCGATAGGGTAGATGGCCCCTGCAGTCAGTGGGGTGTGCCCATGCCCCACCAGAGGGACAGAGAGGTGGCAGGAGGGGGGAAAGACGGCGAACCATCTCTCCCCGCCAAGGAATAGGAGTGAAAGCAGGCTGGTGAAGGTGTCCAGCCCAGATCGCCAAATGGCTAGGTGGCAGCAATGTGCTGCAGTCATTTCTCTGAGTCTTTGCATGGTGGTCTTGTTGTCTTGATCAGGTTGTCAAATGCCAGTGCTGGATGAAGTTTTCTAATCAGGTTGTCACAGCGCGATTTTTTTCCCTAGTCATGTCCAGTTCATCTGGGTAGGTTTTTGTGATTGTGTAGACTTTCTACTGGTCTGCATGGCATGGTTGTTTACTGCAGTGGCTGAGGCTGTGGGAGCGTCCTTCTTCTTGTGAAGAGGTCCTAGGTCAGCTGCGCGAACGCCTTGTATGTGTCGACTTCAGTTATGGTGAGGTCTTCTTGATTACGGAGGTTAAGATGTGTTCTAGTGATGAACCTGCAATAGAGGTCCTCATATAGTGGGCAACTCTACATGAGGTGGTCCCACGTTTCACGTTCACCACAGAGTTCAAATCCTTGTAGTTTGTCTCTAAATGCCCCTGTGTCCCGTCAGCAGGTAGGTGGTGTAGAGTCGTAGTGAGATCCATGGTGGATAATCCGGATATACCAGCCGTATGTTATGTAGAAATCTAGTTATTGCACCTTTGCTGGAGGTCTCCAAGCGGGCCTGCCATGTTTGTTGGAGGTAAGTGGAGAGACGGTTCGTTTATACTTTGGGATCATTTGACATGTCTATGGTGTAGTCGAGGCATGTTGCTGTTCTCCCTTTGATTAGTTGATAGAGTAACCCGTGCTTAACAATCTCCAGGTCCAGAGGGAAGGATCCCATTAGGGCCTAGAGTGTGTGGGTACTTATTGTTACATGCTCTCGAAATGGTTATGAGTATGTGTCGCTGCGTAGTCTCCAGTTTTTTCCATTTCACTGCAGTGGGGGCCTTGCGATACGTTGCGATATCATTTTCCTGCCAACATATGTAATCGCTGGCAGGAAAATAGCTTTATAATAGAGGCTGAGGGTTTTCCTCCTCAAGCCCCATTCCTTGCGTGTGATTCGCGCAAAAAGCGCAGAGTATCCTTTAATTTTCTTCAGTAAGTGCTCTATATGTGGTGTAAAGCTCAGGTTCTTGTCATACAGATATTGTCTTCGAGGATGAGATCTTCAAGTTATTGCTCTTAGCCCAGCCCTCTAAAGTTTCTATTGCTCTGGTGGCGGTGTTCTCCAGTTGCGCCCTAGGTCCCCAGGCAGCATCAGGACCAAATCATCCGCATAGGCGATGGGGTCGACGTCGCCGAGTTCTAGTGTCAAAAAGCCTCTAAAACCAGGTTCCATAGGAGTGTACCCGGAACTGAACCCTATGGGCATTCTCTGAATACTTCTCTTGTCACTGAAGAATATGGTGCTCTGACTGTTATGAACCTATTTGACAGGTAGTATTTTATGACTTGGTACAGATTTGACGGTAGATTGGCCCTCCGGCGTCGGGCCAGGATGCTTGGCCACCATAAAGTGTCAAACGACTCGGCAAAGTCTATTGCTATGACCAGAAAGTATTTCTGATCTGAGGTAGTTGCAGCATCAATAATGTTTTCCAGGATGTCCAGGGTTGAGCATCCCTTCCTAAATCCATATTGTCAGGGTGACTGGAGGTCGGCTGCAGTGTAGTGGATTTCTATTCTGTTTCTTAATAGTTGCTCAAAGAGCTTGCTCAGGACTGATAAGAGTACTATGGATCTGTACGACCTCAGAAGGTCCAGTTGTCTGTTGGAACTTTTGGGGATGAAGCACAAGTTTTCAGTTTTCCAGGCCTGGGGGAACAGGCCTTCTTTGAGGCAGTAGTTGTATAGGTTAAGAAGCACCTCTGGAATGGTTTCGACGGCTTTCTTGACAATCTCCGGCTCCAAAAGATCAGAGCAAGGAGACTTCTTGTTTCTAATCCTCGTGGCAGCTGTTTCCAGTTCAAATTAGATGAAAAGTTCTTCTGTTGCAGTCGTGCAGTAGGTTTCCTTGTCCACACATAGGGTTATCTGCTGTGGGGGAGTGGGGGCAAGATGGTCTTGAAACATGGTATCCATGATGTTAGTAATTGTTTCCTACCAGGTCCAGGTGTCAGTACTCTACGTGGGCTTCTCGCTGGTATGGCCTCACCCCTGGGGAGTTTGTTTGTGGTTACTCTGTATACCCCATCCCAGGAACTATCATTACCAGTTGTAGAAACAAGGTGTTTCCAACTGTGCACCTTACGCTGGCTATGGTTGCAGTGTAGAGGTTCCTTGCGTCCCGGAAGTTCTGCCTTAGTGCTTTCACTTGCACTGACGGCTGGGAGCGCCTTGCCCGCTGGAAAAGTTTCCTTCTGCTGTGCACCTCCTACCTAAGCCTCTGTAGGTAAGGAAACCACCAGGGTACAGCCCCTGGGGCTGGGTTTTTCTTTTTAATAGAGGTGTTGGCGGCTTCAGTGATGAGACCAGCGACCGTCATCTTGTGCTGATCCGGGCTGAGTCCAATGATGTTCAGAGATCGGGCTGCTGTGGTCACTGTGGCTTGGAAGAGTGGCCAATCCGCCTTCTCTATGGCATATCTTGGCTGTGCCTGCCTGACTGCTTGGTGTCGGCTAAGGGAGCGTTGGAGCTCAAACATGATGGCCCAATGGTCCGACATGATCCAGATTTCTTGAACTGTCCACAATGTTAGGTGGCCAGCGAGAGATCTGGTAGCCAGAGAGACATCGATTGTGCCTCTTCCCCCAATCAAACTAGAAAATGTTGCCAGGTTGCTTAGTCGGTTGAGGACTGTGTAGGCTGCACGGTAGCACAGTAGTGTCGTCACCGTCCTCCCCACAACGGGTGGAAAAGGCCCGGGTTCGAATCCCGTCGATGATGCGAGGAACTTTAATGGGCTTTTTTCACTACGTGGCTGAGTTAGTCGGTCTCAGGCGTACATAGCAAGGTTTCCCCCCCCCACCCAGAAACTGGGGTTTTTCGTCCAGCAAAACAGAAAAATCGACCATAGAACACACGCAATTAACAAACATAAGACACTGCACGGCAGATGAATTTAATTATTCGGGTGGCCTAAAAATAATAGTTTTTGAGCACTGTGTGCGGACTATTCGCTAAGTAATCATAAAGTCGTTGCCCGTTCTGGGTCTATCCTGGGTCTCACTGAACCACGCGAGACCCAGTCGTCTGGCCATTACAATTTGGCCTTTGTCAAACTCGCCTATGTTCGCTGCCTTTCCCATCTGAAGAACAAGAGTAACGCTGATTGACGGAGCTCAGTATCAGGTGTTTTTTATACCGTGTCCCGACCAGCGCACGCGCCGTAGTTCACCTGCAGTTGCTTCGATTTGCATAACGACTCGCTGGTCATAATGTTTTGGCTCATCGGTGTATGTTCCACGTTGGTAGCTTTTACAAGAGTTAACATGACAATACAGTTATACACTGGTGTGCAAAACTTAAGGACCAACACTATTTCTAAAGGTTACAACCACAAAATCTTTACTTAAGGTACCCTTTACTGATGAGAGTAGATTCAGTCTCACCAGTGATTCTGTACGTCAGCTAATCTGGAGAGAGGTTGGCACACGGTATTACCCCGCAAACATCACTGAAAGGAATCGATATGACGGTCGAAGTGTTCTCGTCTGGGGAGGCGTTATCTGGGATGGACGTACACAACTCCAGATACTAGAAAGCGGTACTGTAACCGGTGCACGCTACTGTACCGAGATAATCCTCCCCACGTGTCTGTTCCGAGGTGCCATTGGCCCCGAGTTCGTGTTTATGGATGATAACGCCACACCCCCATCGCACTTCAGCTGTGATAAGCTTTTGGAGAGTGAGGACATTGTTCGTATGGATTGGCCTGCCCGTTCCTGCCTATCTAAATCCCATCGAACACATATGAGACGCTCTGGGGAGATGCCTAGCGGCACGTCCACACCCACCAGAAAATGTTCACCAGCTGAAGATGGCGCTGACAGAGGAATGGACGATGTTACCACAAGAACTTATCAACAACATTGTTCTAAGTATGGACAGGTGGAGCAAAGCCGGCATCGACATTAGTAGTGGCCATATCTCCTACTGAGGACCACCTCTTCCCTTTGTTCCATCTTTGGCAGTGATGCATCTATATCATGGCAGCAAGTGCTGCGTTGCCATTTTTGAATAAAGTCCCTCTGTACCGTTTTGTTTCCGTTGTTGTTTCCTTTATCATTTCTGTACCTCACGAGGTTCTTTTGGTATGCTTTTCCCATATCCAGGCCACTCCTATGAGAAGCTACAGGTGAAAACCTGACTGGTCCTTAAATTTTGCACACCAGTGTATAATATGGAACAAAATGTTCTGCACTCGCACGTAGCACAGTGAATACAAGCACCGACCGCCCCACACAGCGTGGAAAATGCCCAGCCACGAATTCCGTTAATAACTTGAGAAAATTTTATGGACTGTTTTCACAGTGTGGCTGAGTTAGTTGATCTCAGGTGACAATTGTTTTTTTTTTTTTTTTTTATCTCAAGTTTATCGAGTTTAAACTCGATATTTCTCACGTTTAAACTCGAGTTTATTGTTCAACAAATAGGCAGAACCCACGCAGTTAACCAAACATAATATATGCGGCGCAATATGGTCTAAGTCGCTGATGTGCAAAAAACCCTACCACAACAAGAAAATGTTCTGGAAGGCTTTATTTCCCTAACCCCAGGGGCTCACATCTGGTGAGTATGGGCTTGGCAAACACAGGGTTCTGAGCTGGATATCATCATTCTTCTCTTTCTTGATGATTCCTTTCTGTTTCTGGCTCTCTCTCTCTCTCTCTCTCTCTCTCTCTCTCTCTCTCTCTCTCTCTCTCTCTCTCTCAAGGTAACTCGGGAATTTTTTTTTTTTTTTGTTGGCTGGTTCAGCCAAGAAAAAAAAGTAATATTACTAATACTAATACTACTAAGTACCCTTCCTTCGATTCGTGCGTCTATAGCCAATGCTATTTCCAAATGCGCATATGTCTAGGCAAACGATGTATCAGAGCCATACAGCTTGGATGGGTTGTAGAACATTTGCAACTCAGTAGCTCAGTGAAAGTTTTTTCGTACTACGAGTTTTATTTTGATTTCTCTTGGATAAGAGACCATGGTAAAAAGTTAATACAGATAGGTAAATAAGGGTGGAAGTGTTTTTATTTTTTAACCTGTGCTAAATAAGGTCAGTCCTTACATCCTTTTGACTTCACGATACTGATAACAATTATAGATAACGATTTTTGAAGGTGCTTTTCTCGTCAAATGAAATTGTCCCCCAAAGAAAGAATGGAGGGATTTACCTAAAGGTTTTCATGCATAACTCTGATGTTTGAACATAAACGATTATCGCAGTTTCAAAACTGCGCAAATCATTTATATTCAAAACTTTTTTGGCGTCGATACACTAGGTACGTGCCAAAAATAATTCGACACCCTACGCAGAATTTTGGGATTAATCGATACCCCACATTTTTTGCTTCGAGGCTAAAGAGGTCATTCACTCCCTTATGATTAAAATAACGTGAATTGATTTTTTTTTTTTTCACTTCTATATGATGATTTAACCCCAGGGGCTCACATCTGGTGAGTATGGGATTGGCACACCCAGGGTCCTGAGCTGGATATCATCATTCTTCTTTTTCTTGGTGATTCCCTTCTACTTCTCTCTCTCTCTCTCTCTTTCTCTCTCTCTCTCTCTCTCTCAGGGTAATTCAGAAATGTTTTTTTGGCTGGTGCAGCATAAGCCTCAGGCTTCCTTGCACCATATGGCTAGTAATAATAATAATAAATCTTAATTTTTTTTTTTTTTTTTTAATTTTCCCTCGTAACACTGCCTTAGAAAATCCTGGGACTGTCATTATTGAATAATTGTATTTTAATCAATCAACTGCATCAATATACATACAGTGAAAGAAAGGAAATACAGTAAAAATAATGCTGATATGGTTCCGGAATTTGGCAACACCCTTTGGGACATTAACTGACATCCATTTTAGAAAGCACTGGATCAGTATGTTAAATTGATCAATAGAACATCCAATAACGTATCTGTTACCACTATAGTAAGCATTTCAAGATGCTATAAAAATGTGCGCAAATATTAGCAAGCACTTAAGAAGATGATTGGATGACCGTCTAAGAGTGTGAAAAGCATTTAACATGTGTGTAAGACAATGTTATGTATAGCTGGCGGACTTTGAAAGGTGCATTGGATTGTCAGAAGCGGGATGGCAAATCTCTGTTCCTGTGGGTGATGGTACACAAATGGTTCGACGCTGTTAGCAACACTGGATGCAGGAAGACACATTGACACGTCGCCCCCCCCCCCGGGATTTCGTATCATCAAAAGAACATCAGAACGAGAAATCTATAGATATGTCAAATAGTAAGAGGAAACAGGTCTGTCACACTCTGCCATATTTTCAACATCGTAACGTAATCATGTCTGTGCTTGTGTCTGGGAGCACGATTAGCAGGAGACTAGAGAAGTGGGCTGCATTCTTGCGATTCGTTGCCTCTTCTACTCTAGTGCCATTCCATTGTTGTTTGTCTTCAATTGTGCAGGATGAAAGCTCCTTGGACACAAAACAAAAATTATGGTATGAGCCATCAGTTGCAATAGATATTCACCACTGATTGTTATTAATGGCACATTGATAGCAAGACACTATGTTTTATCCATTCTAAAACCAGTGTCTAAAATCTGCCCTTTATAGGCTTCAATATTATTTTCCAACAAAAAAAAATTATGATATTAGGGTCCCCTGTAATTGATTACATCTTCCCATATATTTATTTTGTCTGTAAATTGCGTGTGTTTTCTGATTGATTTGCCTGTTTGCTGGACGAAAAACCCTAGTTTCTATGGGGGAAAACCATTGCTATCTACCCCTGAGACCGACTAATTCAGCCGCGGACTGAAAAAAGCCCACTAAAGTTCCTCACGTCATTGACGGATTCGAACCCGAGTCTTTTCCACTTGGTGTGGGGAGGACGGTGACGATACCACTGTGCTACACACGCAGACACTGTTTTCCAACAGAACAATGTCCACCTACATTCTATTTACTTGGCCTGCATGTTCAACAAATCTGTTCAGAGTATCTTCAGACACTTTCAACTTCGCCCATCAGTGGCCCGAGGTAAAATGGAATGAATTTGAGGGGCCATCCAAAGAAAAAACTAATAAAGAACATTTTCAATTTCATTTTATTGTGACAACAAAACAAAAAAATTATACGACATAAGAACTAAATATAAAATTTCATCAAAATCGGTAAAACCATTTTTTAAAAAAACCTAATTTTCAAATTAATCTTCAAGTTCATTGATCTTGGCAGGTAGAAAATTCTGTTTCTGATAAAAAGCACTTAAAAATATTATTAAAAAAACAAAAATCAAGTTATTAAATTAGGGTTACCCGTAATTGATTACGTAAACCCGTATTTTTTTCTGTAAATTGCGTGTGTTCTCTGGTCGATTTGCCTGTTTTGCTGGACGAAAAAAAACCCAGTTTCTGGGGAGAAAAACCTTGCTATCTACGCCTGAGACCGACTAACTCAGCCAAGGAGTGAAAAAAGCCCATTAAAGTTCTTCGAGTTTTCAACGGGATTCAAACCCGGGCCTTTTCCACATGGTGTTGGGAAGACGGTGACGATACCACTGTGCTACACGCGCAGACCAATAAAAAAACAGCAATGAGTTTTTGAAACAGTGATTTTGGGGCCGCTTCTGATTGAGGGCCCTAAGCAGATGTCTTTTTTGCCTAGGCATAAATTCCATCCCCTCCAAACATTTTTCGAAATGGTCCTCTGCACGTTAACAACCGTACCGTACCATTTCCAACCATTGTCTCCCAATGCCCATGATCTCTCTCTCTCTCTCTCTCTCTCTCTCTCTCTCTCTCTCTCTCTCTCTCTCTCTCTCTCTCTCCCCCGATTGGAGAACTGGCTATATGGTAATTTCACTCACTGTATGCAAACTAGCACTTTCTTCGAGCTCTAAGAGCTACTCGTGCACCACACGAACACCTCTGATACATACATCTTTCCAATGGATAGAAGAGGAGTTGTGAATATCAATTCAACTGATTGGTGTTACACTGTAGAATGACACCAATCAGTGGTATTGTGAACATAGAGCCTTTAGCTACGTGGATGTATAGAGTGACAAAAGCTAGAAAAAACCTCTTGAATAAAGAAACATTTTATTTATTGGAGAATTAAAAGTATATTTATTGTGAATGCTAGGCTATGGTATTTATGTCTGTTTATATCCTAAACATGTTTTAGAACATTGTTTCGGTGTTAATTGAAGGCAGTCACGATCGTAAAAAAAAAAACGTGAGTGTTCCGCCTACGTTACCTGGGGGTAAAGTACTGTATGCGGACACTGTTATGTGAATGATAGATAAAGCCCATTCGAAAGTTGTCTGAAAAGTGAATTGGTGCCATAGATGGCAGCACTGTGCAGAATGAATTTTGAGATGTATATGTCTTCCTTTTACTAGAAGCGTTTGGTTTTGTGGATAATTTATTATTATCATTATTGTTTGGTTTATAAAATTGTATATTTAGCTCATGTTGTTTTATAACAAACCTAAGCAACCTTAAATGAGCCTTACATATATATATATATAGCATATATATATATATATATATATATAGCATATGTAACAACCTTACATATATATTACATATGTAAGTTCTTAATTTTCATATTCAATTTGAATAATTAATTTTTTGCCGGTGCATACTTCCTGGAATGGACATCGGTGGGATTGTATTTTTATTATTAAATGCATCGCAAACACTAGGTGTACGTTATGATTTAATATGAATGATTCGGTCAATTTTTATAAGGGCTATAAAAAATAACAGCAAAATGATAACAAAACCTGAAAAAAAAAATTCATCAATGGAATTATCGTTATCCACTGATACATAAAGTCTTGGGGATAGAGGCTATGCACCCTATGCCCTTCTTTAAACAATAAATATATTGGAAAAAATCGTAATTTTTAATGTCCTAATATTGGAGATAGGGGCAATGCACCCTATGCCCTTCTTTAAACAATAAATATTATATTGGGAAAAAATAATAATTTTTAATATTTTCGGATATCATTATATTGTGGCATGTACATTTATATTATTGCCCATGTGCATGAGGACCATACACCGATGAGCCAAAACATTATGACCAGCAAGTCGTTATGCAAATCGAATCAACTGCAGATGAACTATGTCATGGGTCGGGACACAATATAAAAAACACCTGATACTGAGCTCCATTAATAAGTGTTAATCTTGTTCTTCAGATGGGAAAGGCAGCGGACTTAAGCAAGTTTGACAAAGGCCAAATTGTAATGGCCAGACGACTGGGTGAGAGCATATCCGAAATGGCACAGCTGGTGGGGTGCTCACAGTCAGCCGTGGTTAGTACCTACCGAAAGTGGTCTGAGGAGGGGAAACCCACGAACCGCCAGCGAGGTGTTGGATGACCATGGCTCACTGATGCTTGAGGTGGGTGAGGGCTCTCCCAGATGATACGTGGCAACAGAAGGACGACTGTGGTGCAACTCACCGGTAATTGGAATGCTGGTGATGGGAGTAATGTGTCACAACACACAGTACATCGAACCCTGCTGAAAATGGGGCTGCGTAACCACAGGCCGCTCCGAGTGCCCATGCTAACTACGGTTCATCGGCGACACACCTACAGTGGACACGCAGGCATCGAAACTGGACTTTGAGTGATTGAAAGAAGGTCGTATGGTCCAATGAATCACGTTTCCTCTTACACCATGTGGACGGCCAGGTAGGTGTGCGTCGTTTACCTGGGAAAGTGCTGGTGCCTGGATGCACCATGAGATGAATACAAGTCAGTGGCAGCGGTATCATGCTGTGGGCAATGTTCTGCTGGGTTACCCTGGGTCCAGTCATCCATGTGCCAGGCACTCTGACGTCTACCACCTATCTAAACATCATTGCTGACCCAGGTACACCCTTTCATGGCAACAGTCTTCCCCTCTGGCAGTGCTGTCTTTCAGCAGGATAATGCACCATGCCACACTGCCCGGGTTGTTCGAGACTGGTTCGTGGAACATGAAGACTTCCAACTATTGCCCTGGCCTCCAAATTCCCCAGACATCAATCCCATCGAGCATCTGTGGTTTGTGTTGGAACAGCAACTCGATCTGCAGCGTCTGAACCACGGACCTTACAGGAGTTAAAGGATGTGCTGGTTACATGTTGGTACCAGATACCACAACACACATTTAGAAATCTTGTAGCATCCATACCTCATCAGGTACGAGCTGTTTTGGCTGCATGTGGAGGACCATCATCATATTAGGTAGGTGGTTGTAATGTTTTGGCTCAACTGTCATATTTGTAACCAACAAATAATGTTAATTTAACTGAATTTGCATTTGATTTGTTTAATCTTCTGCTGCTAGCATGGCACCTGACAGACACTACTTTTTAAAAAATTTTTTTTTTTTTAATTAATAAACGAAATCAAATTCTCCTCTGGTACCTTGCCCCCAATATTTTCTGACTGGTTATACAGTATTTTCTGTTTTCATTTTGATATACTATTAATTATGAGACGTTAATTTTTTGTTTGGCATTTAGGAGATGCCAGTTGAGCAAATCATCAATCTCCCTTCTAATAAACTCTCATTTCCACATGACCAACTGTGAGACACCAGCATCAGGTATCTAATCTTGTCGTGCAGCTTTGGATTCACTGACTAAACATGAACAACTTAAAAAAAAACAATGTAGGACTATCTAGACAGGAATGTAGTTATCCTGCAGTCACAGCATGGATTTGTTTAGGGGCAATCTTGTCTGACTAATATGATGGGATACTATGATGCAGTAACAAAGGAAATGGATGTAAATAATAAATTTAATATCATATACTTGGATTTCAGGAAGGCTTTTGATATCATTGCACTTAAAAGACTGCTGTATAAATTGGAACAGTGTGAATTTATGGGAAGTTACTCCTATGGATAAAAGGATGGATGAGTGGAAGAGGATAGAGAGTAGTTATTAATAGACATTGCTCTTCATAGACAAATGTTATTAGTGGAGTTCCCCAGGGTTCAGTGCTGTGCCCATTGTTGTTTTCTGTATTTATGAATAATATTGATGAAGGTATATCAGGCTTAATGTTTAATTTTGCAGATAATACAAGGTTGGAAAGATGGTTAATGACAGTAATCATGGAAAGCTACTAGAACAAGAGCCAGAAAAATTAGGCAGATGGAATGAGAAGTGACAAGTGAAGTTTAATATTGACAAATGCAAGGTATTGCATATACCAGCTCTGTGATACTACATTCCAGATAGTAAAAAATTAAAAAGACATGGGAGTAATTGTGCAGTCAGATATGAAATTCTCTGAGCAGTGCAAACAGGCTGCCAGGACAGCTCATGGGGTTTTGTCAGTGAAATACAGGAATTTTACTAGCAGGGATAAGGAGGTGATTAACCCATTGGACAAGGCAGTGGTTGGGCTGCATCTTGAGTACTACATACAGATCTGGAGGCTTCATTTTATGTAGGATGTGGAGCTCTTGGAACAAGTACAGAGAAGAGCAATGAGATTGGTGAGCAGAACAAAGGGGTGCTCTTACCAAGAAAGCTTCAATTCTGCAAATTGCAGCATCTGCTGACTAGGCACCTGTGAGGTGATCTGATTGAGGTGCTTAAGGCTTTGAATGGATTGAACAAGCTCAATGCTGATGGGAAAAATGTATTACATAAAGTTATTGAACTCAAGTTTTATTCATCATAAAATTCATACAACTCATCATTGTCAAAACTCCCATCCATTAGCTTGTCCTCGTCTGTGTCTGATGACGAATCACTGTCTTCATATATTGCCTCATCCTCAGTTCCATCTATGGCATTTGAAATGCCACACTTCTTTAATGACTTGACAACGATCTCAATCTTGATATTATCCCAGGATCTTTTCACCCAGGTACAAACTTCTCCTATAGTTGGTTTCTTCACTCTTCCTGCTGGTGTCAAATTGTACCCAGAAGACTTCATCTATTGGTTCCATTTGTCTCTCATGTCAGCTTTGAAGGGTTTGTTAATGCTGACATCAAGTGGTTGGAGCTGGGATATCAAGGTATCATGGCAAGTTTTGTTTTTTGCTCTGCAGCAATCTTTGTATTTTGATCAAGCACCAATAGGGCAGGTTTGCATAAGAGCCCACCTGGTCTCCTGCTCCAAACTTTCTCAAACTTCATCCCATCCTGATCCATCCAACCCTTGTCATGAACGTGGACAATCACTCCTCGAGGAATGTCTTCATTGTTTTGCGTTTGAAAATCAGCATAGGAGGCAGCTTGATTCCATCGGCACAACAAGCTAGAACAACTGTATAATGGCTCTTTTCATGTCCACTTGTCTTCACAGTTACAGTTTTCACCCCCTTCTTATCAACAGTTCTGTTACTTGGGACATCAAATTGAAGGGGGACTTTGTCCATATTTGCAATCTGTCCCAACTCAAACTGATGTGTCTTCCGACATTGAATGACAAAACGATGAAATTCAAGGACCTTCTGCTCATAGCTTTCAGGCATCTTTTGGGCAAGTGTGGTGCGTGTATGCATGCTTAGTCCATTCCGTTTCATAAACCTGAAGCACCAATTGTGTCCTCCTTTGAAATCAGTAACTTCTTTTTCATCAGCAATTCTTCTTGCCTCATGCTGAACCATCTTTGTGGACACAGGAATTCCAATTGCCCTTTGCTCCTCAATCTATATCTTCAATTCCCTCTCTAAATTAGGCCATTTTGCTGACTTTCCTCTAATGGCCTTCTTCTGCCGTGGCATTTTCAGTAGGGTTTCTTCTTTCCTTAGCCAGTCTTGGATTGTTTTCAATCCAAGACAATTTCCATTCACTTTTGCAAACTGGATCACTTTTAACTTGAATTCAGCACTGTACGAAAATGTTTTCTGAGCCATTTCTGGGCAGAACATGGCAAAATGTAACCTAATATACCGGTAACAAGTGTAAAACAATGAGCGCAAAGAAAACAAGTGCTAAAAAGCGGGAAATGCAAGTAAAAATAATCTACAACCACTGTATAAGACGCACCCAGTTTTTAGACCCCAAATTTTTCGAAAAAAGGTGTGTCTTATACATGGGGAAATACGGTAATTCAGTGAAATAATCAAAAATTTTATCAGTGGGGGGGACCAAAATCCAACAGCACCTTCCAGCTCCAGTTGATCTGAACTTGTCTCTAATTAGGACAAGCCTCTAAATTCACCCACCATAAAGAAAAAATATGAATAATTTTTGATGTATTTTATTAACATTCTTTATATTTAATATATATTACATTATCATCTACAAAATTAACAAATATTCAGTAAAAACAATTATTGCAGTAAATAGGAAATTGATACCGATTGCCTTTTTAATTTTAATAGCAATCTTTTTCTGCAATAACTACAACAGCATACACTGTGTACATTGCAATGTAGCCCATCATGGCAACAAGGCCAATCTGTTGTCTACTATACAGGGTGTCTTAAAAGTACACGGCATAACTTCAGGAATGAGTTCCTCATACGTAGACAATAAAAATCTTTTAAATAAACATAGTTCTGGAAATGCTCGGTTCCCGAGTTATTAACCGGAATGTCTTATCTCCCGCAGGTGATTTCCTTCATCACAAGGTACTGACTTAATCTAGTGGTTTTCCATTCCGACCATGTACTCAAATCAGGAGCAAGCGGGTGTGCACTTTATGTACGGTTTGGCAGATGGCAATGCTCTGGAGGCTTGTCGTTTGTACCACAAAAGGTTCCCAGAACGAAGATGTCCAAACAGGAAAACCTTTGAAGGTATCCATCGCCGCCTTTGTGAACATGGGACCTTTACACCTTGTGCTGCCGACAGGGGATGATCAAGATCTACAACTCCTGAAGTAGAGGGGTGGACCAACTGCCTGGCCTCCACGCTCACTGATTTAAACCCACTAGATTTCTTCTTGTGGGGCCATTTAAAGTCATTGGTGTATTCGACTCCAGTAGCTGATGTGGAAACTCTCCGCAATCGAATTGTGGCAGGTTGTGAGACAATGCGAAACATGCCAGGAATTTGGCATCTTCTTCGCGAGTCCATGAGACGTCGATGTGAGGCCTGTATTCAGGCAGACGGTGGACATTTTGAACAATTACTATAAGGTGATGTGAACAGTTAAGTGTCACAGACAGACCCTCAAAACTCAGAAACCAAGCATTTCCAGAACTATGTTGATATAAAAGATTTTTATTGTCTACATATGAGGAACTCATTCCTGAAGTTATTCCGTGTATTTTTGAGACACCCTGAATGATGCTAACTGTGTATGTATATGTCCATTAGTATGATTTTTGCACAGTTTTTTCCATTATCCATGTCAAGATAGTTCCAGAACTGAGCAAAACAAAATTGTGTTTCACCATTAATTCTGCTTCCTATGTATCATTTCAGCCTATTTCTTTCACTTTGCCACACATCCTTCACAAAACTAAAGATATGTGCTCCCATCACATTAGAATGTGGAATTGACAGAATTACTGTCAGAATTTCTGGTTAATTTAATCAAATTGACCATACAGGAATTTTTGATGTCCTGCTTAACGTAACATGAGATTTGCATTTGTAAATTAAGACAGTCCCACTCAAATCACAAGATAGTTTGCAACCTAGATTACGTGCAGTTAGAGTTTCCTAACTAACCTAATCTAGCAAAAGGAAGACCAGCTCTTTTTTTCTCATCTTGTGTCTTTGTCTAGCAGTCCTTTTAAATAAATACAATATTGTTCAGCTTTTCATTCCCTCCAAATTTTATATAACTTTATTTAAATGTGAATAACACTTAACTAAGCAACATGAATTTCTATTATCAAGTGAATTTTATTGTGTAAAAAAGTATTACATTAAGTAAGGACTTCCACACAGTAGAAACGTTGCTAATCATTAACAGGCCTTTAAAAAAAGCTGCATGTGTACCTGTATGCACAAAAGATGTTTTATTTTATGTGAAAACATCTTTGACGAAAGTTAAAACCATTTAAATTTTTAAACTCAAACAGCTAGAACCGAAGTTATGAATGATGTAATGTTTTATGCTCACACCTGCTACTTACTTTACCAAATTAATGTTAGTGACCGAGTTAGCATCATTTAAGAAGTGATGTCATTTCCATCTCACATTTTCATTACCAATCAGTTTTACTTCAGTCCAAAATTTAGGAGATGCCACCAAAGCTGTTTTCACTTCAAAAATTGCTGTTTGTACTCCAGCATGACAATGTAAGTCAGAGGAGTTTGCAATATTTACAAGAATATCATTAACCATGTGATTGCTAAATATGGTTAATGGTATGGTTAATATCATTAACCATATTTAGCAATCACATGGGCTTGCGTCCCAGTCACCTCCAATGCATGTGCAGTAGCACACGTTTTTGAATTGTATGACATTGAAAATTCTAAGAAATATGATGAAAACTTTATTAGTTTGGTTTTATTGCTTTTTTCTTATCTATTTTTCTTCAGTATTTTGTAATTGAGTTCAGCAAATCTTATAATAGAACATTGTTTTCAATTCAGTAAAGAATTGAAAACAGTTATTTGCTGAATAGATGCTATGCAAGTATATTTGTTCCATTTAGGGTGCTAGTAGTGTAGGATTATATAAATTTCTTTTCAAACACTGTTAATCATTAGTTCTCACCATTCAAGTTGTGTTCAGCCCACTAGTTGAGAAATGATGTTCTGAACTACAGTAGGACCTTTAGGGATTATGTTTTGGGGAGGAGTGAGAGATCATGGTGTTCAAAAAACATTATCCTATCCTTTCCTTCAGTCAAACTAGCGAGTTATTAAAAGCAATTGGAAAAACTTCCAAAGACAGGATAGATGTGCAGGAATTTGCTTTCAGCCAGCAGTAGTTGATTGTTGGAACAAACATCAGTCTGGTGCTGTGGAAGTGGGTAATTTGAATAAATTTAAGGAGAAACTATACAAATTATTTGTGGATCAGGCAATTGATATGGAAAGTTTTTTTTTTTCTTTTGGCTGATTCTATAAACTTAATATAAGCAGAATTATATAATCATATTTATTTATTTACATACGAGTATTATAAGTAAATAAATACAGTGAAGACCTCCTCCCACTCTAATTGATAGTCACTGCTTAAAGTCATATGCTAATCTAATATTCTATGTAAGGTGTAAAAGAGATGTAACATATGTGTGTGTGTGTGTGACATTAAAACTCTTTTAATATAACTATTCTAAAATTTTCAGGAAGATACATCTCCTGGTGATGAGAGTATTATTTATTCTATTTCCTGGGCACCAGCAGATTTGAATTGCATTGCTGCTGCAACCTCCAAAAATGGAGTACTTATCTGGAATATTACAAAAAGAAGTATTACCCGTCGTATTGAAGATGTAAGTATTAAAATGGATGCTAACAGTTTAATTTTTAACAAAACAGTTTATTAACTTTTGATTTAACTTTTATTCAGGCATGGTTTCCTAAAGCAAGAGTGAAAGACCTATGGCCTACAGCTGGTTATGGCCCTTGATACCTTTGAATGAGTGTCCCTTTTAACATAAACGTAACCAATGTACATATAACACTGTTTCTAGGGTATAGCAAATGGGGCAAATACTTCAGTCTTGGAACTGAATCAATTTATTTTTGTTTTTCATCATATGAAAGGCTTTTTTTTTTTTTTTAAATTCCAAACATGAACGGCATTAGAACCTTTAGTGCTTAAGATAGATTGAGGGTCGAGAAACTGATAGAAGGTGCTTGTTGTCATTAGACATGAATTTTTTTCAGATTTTAATTTTCAGATAATATGTATGAAGGAAGATTGTTCCAGAAAACTGGGGTTGAAGGGGAAAAAAAATGGAATAAGAAAAGTTTGTTCTGTAATTTCAAAATTGGACAGTAAATGGATGTTGACTGAGGCAGATGTTCAGACTGATTTGGAAGTGAGAGGGGAATTTATAGAAGTCAGTTCAGAAGAACAGTGCTCATGAGAATATTTATAGAAAAAGCAGGCAGCAGAAACAGAACACCTATGAGACAGAGAGCAGAGAGACTTTGTAAGAGATGAGTCATTAATTAACCTAACTGCCCTCTTTTGATGGAGTCTAGAAGCCTGAGAGTGGTTGTGCCCCCCCCCCCCCACACACACAGATGTGGGAACAATATTCCATGATGGGTAGATTTGAGTAGAGTGCACAGCTGTTGGCAAGAGCAAAAGAATAACCCTTCTTTTCTAAATGTAGAGGAAACAGTATTTATGTTGTGCTTATGCCAAGAGAGTTTAGAAGTCATGGTAATCCCTAATAGAGATATGTGATCTTGTCTATAAATCTGAGTGTCATTGAAGGTAAGAAGGAAATATCCTTTTGCAAGATACTCTTATTAGACAGTTGAGTTTTAGAAGGATTGAAATTAACTGAGTTACCTTTGCCCCATTGGAAAATTACATGGAGATCAGTGTTTAAGGAATTGGTAGTGGATATTCAAAAAGTTGAAGCCCTTTGTGTAGGGCAAGGTTTCTCAAACTGGAAGGTGGAATGCAATGTGCTGTCATCAACAAACTATAGATAGGATTTCCAGTCAGTAGCAAAAGGTCATTAATATACAAGAGGAAAAGGGTGAATGAAGGAACTGAGCCTTGGGGAACACCAGCATTATTGGAGAAGTTAGAAGACAAAACCATCTACAATTACCTGCAGTGAGAGATCACAGAGAAAATGGATACTCCGTTACAAAAAACAGTTGGCAGTCCATAGAATGGAAGCTTATTTAGATGAATTGTTTTGACATCTTTATGCCAAACATGATCAAAAACCTTTTAAAATGTCAAGAGCAGCTGCTTGAGTTTCACCAAACTTTTCCATTGAATTTTTCTATAGATGTCCAGTATATCACCAATGGATTGATACTCACAGAATCCATATTGGTGATTACTGATCAGCTGGAAAGTTTCTAGATAGTTTAGGAGTTGGTGGTTAATGGATTTCTCCGCTTTAGACAGAGTAGATGCGAGTGAAATGGGATGATAATTGGATGGGAGGGATTTGTCACTCTTTTTCAGAGCTGGCTAGATATGAGGCAAATTTCCAAGCAGAAGGAAAAAACACCAGTTGAATAAGAAAATGCAAAAAGACAACAGAAGAGTCAGGAGCACAGGTTTTGAGAAGAAGTGAAGAAATTCCATCAGTACTTGCAACTTTCTTAGCATGAAGACTGTTCAGAATTCTTCTGGCATCATTTTGACAGAAAGACCAAAGGAGACACTGAGTGGAGTGCACTAGGAATGGTAGAGGTGGTTTAGCAAGATCATCAATATAGAAGTTAGAAGAAAAGTAGGATACTACTAAGTTGCCTTTAGCTGAGGAGACACTAGAACCAACAGGTTTTAATAGAGGTGGAAGTCTAAATAGAAAAGTTTGGCAAGAGACCAGAATGCTCAACTGCCTTTTGGACAAGAAGCAAGTTTTCTGCTCTTAGCCTGTTCAAAATCTGTTTGGAGTAATTAATAACTGCTTTATGATTGTTGCAAGGTTTAATATAGGCATAAAATGAACCTTGAGATTTGGATGCAAGCTAGTTGCAATATGCAACATCGTGAACAGCCTTAGCATTTAGCATAGTTTATTGGAAAACCAAGGTTTAGATAAAAGATGAGATTTTAAAGATGGAATAAAGGATTTCATTCCTTCAAGAATAATTTCTCCGACACAATCTGAATTAATACTGAGATCAGAATATTTAAAACAGTAATCCAACTGAGAAAAGAAGAATAGAAATATCACAGATCATTCCATATTGCATTTTTTTAATGGCAAACAACATGAGGCTGCAAATGGCCATGAGAGAAAGGCCCCATTTGAGAAGATACCATCACTAAGCTCAGGTGCCTAGAAGACCATTCACTTCAATCACATGCTTTGAATGGTGGTATGTAAGAAAAAGATCATGAACATTGGGTGTTTGGTAAGGATTATCTGGTATTTTGTCAGGTAAATGAACAGTCGGTTAGGTGATTAGTAGTTGCAAAATACTCAGCATCCAACTAGCTGTGTCTGTATGACTAGAAAACTGAAGCCAGCTGGAGCTGTGAACATTAAACTCACCAAGGAAAATTACTTTACTTTTAGGAAAGTTGGATTGGAGAAATGGAGCCAAAGGGGTCCAAGTGATTAGTGGAATTGGCAAATCATTAGAGGCAACAAATGAATTTTACAGATTAGGTACAGAGATTTTAATCCAGAAAAGATCAAAAACAGGAGATTCCAAATTACTGTCTCTAACAGGTAATATCAGAGTGGACATATGCACAACTACCACCTTTGAAGGAAAAGGAATTGCACAGTGAATAATTAGGATAACTGAGATAAGCAGTTGTCAAATCAACTGATAATTAGGATTTTGTCAGAAAAAGTAAGTGGGCTTGGTAGACTGTAAGTGTAAATGGACATCATTGAGATTGGAACTAAGACCATATGTATTTGTGAAGTGAATAAAGAATTGTTTGGGAGGTTTAGATCTTCTGCAGATTGGTTTGTTCTTATTAGTTTGACTATTCATGATGTATTCGGTATAAACAAAAAAGGAGAGAGGGATGTGTATGAACTAATGAAATTTTTGGATATGGTATACACACACACACACACACAGCAAAAATATATTCAGCTCCTTGACATAACATGGCCTCAACAATGCCCACTGCATACACATTACTCAGACTCCTCCCAGTCACTATCTGGCAGAGTAGAGGCAGTGAAATTATACATTAGCTGATTCAGATGCCACCCAGAGAGTTACCATAGATTCAGTCCCATCTGGCTTGTGAATGCTGATTTAGAGCTGTACTTTTAAGATGTAAGGAAAGATTGGATTTCGCCATGATGCCCATCATAAGCTCAAAAGACATCAGTCATACTGCATGATGGAAGAGATTCAGGCTGGGCCAGAGTTTTGCTCTGGAGACTAAGCATAGGTTTCAGCTTCAAGCCTCCATCCAATAAGCAAAGTGGTGGTATTGCATCAGTTGATGGGAGTCATCTACCACAGTATTGCCTGGCAACACAGCAGGGCAGAATTCTTCTGTGTGCTGTAGACACCACACCTCAATTCTGTTGGAATAATTATGTCAACGTATGCCTGTTTGTTTTGTTGTTAGCACATCGGCTTCTGTGGCCATAATGCACCTCCCAAAGTTTTTGCATTTTACTCTGATCCAAGCCCAAGGCGGGATTCGAACCCATGACCTTTGGGTTGCCAGGCAGGCACTTTAGGCGCCTCCGTAGCCAGGTGGGAAGGAGCAGCAGTGCATAGCACACGCTTCTTGATTAGACCGGGGTTCGAGCCCATCACCACCAAATACGGAGGATGCGGAAAGGTCAGGGAATGACCACCGCATATCCCGGAGCAATATGGCCTTAGTTGCTAATGCTCCTAAAAAAATCAAAAAACCCCCCCTTGACCCTTCAGGCACTTTACCCACCTGGCTAGCCCAGTTGGCATGTATGCCTGTGATAAATGTTTCATGCCAAATACAATAAGGATGAAGTTTTTTTCAATGTGTATTGTTGATGTGAATTGAATTTCACATCAACAATACACATAATCAAAATAGAAATATCATTCTTTGGATAGGTCTTCTGTTCTTTGTTATGTGGTGTTCTGATTTTAAGTAGCAAGTATGTTTATCCAATACTAGTTGCTTTGGATTATCAAAAATAACATAAAGTGGGCTCTGAATGTATAAATTTTCAAGAGAAATGGACAGATGAATATTTTGTGTTTTTATGACTATGAAAGCTTTGTGTTTAATTTGTAATGAAAGTATTATTGTTTTTAAAGAATATAGCATTACTAGGCATTACAGTTCAAGTTACAATGAAAAGTTTGTGTGGTATCAGTACTCTAAGAAGAGAAAAGGTAACATAATTTAAAAGTGGCTTAAGTTGCAACAAAATGTTAAAAAGTCCAATGACAGTTCCTTTGCATTGCAGGTAAGGTACGTCATTGTTCACCTATTGGCAGACCTTTTTCTGGTTGGGAATTCTTAAGGAAACATGTGCCAAAACTGTGCAAAAGATTTATTTGGAAAAAGGAACTGTTTTTAATACTGTATGTTTGTGTCATGCAACAACGATATGATGAGTTGAAGATATTGACTTATTAAATAAGTAATGACTTATTTAATCAACCCAGAAACAGAGCAGAAGAATTTGAAAGCTTCTGTACTACTGGATAAGAGTAATAAATGCTATTTTTCTCAATTATTGTCACTTCATTATAACAGAATCTTTTTTGGTGGTTAAGAAAACTAGCTAGTCTTAAATATTTTCATGATGCAAACAACAGAGAAATGTTTGTTTTTGTGTGTGATATTATGAAGGAACCTGAGAAGAGAACTTGGACATAATTAAAAAGAGTGACAACATTACAAATAAAATTAAAACGACTGACAACAAACGGTGCTCGAAATATGATTGGGAAGAAAACAGGTTTGAGAGGTGGAATTAAGTAATAAATAGATAAACAAAACCCATAATATAGTAAAATAGTGGAGATTTAATGACAAAAAAAAAAAAAAAAAAAAAAAAATGCAACACAGAGTAGCATGTAGTTTTATTATATTAAAATCCATAATTTCGGATGGATTTAATTAAATTATTAATTACTTATATTGCTATGCTACAAATATGCATATCTTTAAAATAGATTCTCCATTGAATTGTGTAATGGTCCAGAAAAATTTTAACTTGAAGTGACTGACTCAGTATGACTAATTTTTGCATAGTAGATTCAATCATAAAGTTCTAACTACATTTTATACTTTTTTATCAGTATCTCAGTTCTCTGAATTATGTAACTTAGTTCTAAATTTAGAAAATATATTTAGTAGTGTATATATTATTGCCATTTGGGGTATAACAGAATCTTTTGTGGTGGTTAAAAAACTATATATATGATATAGATTTTCATATATAAAATAAAACCAAAGTTCCATTCAAAAAACACTGCAATTCCACCAAAATTTCATTCAAGACATTCACGCACAGGATGTAACATGAATTGATATTTCAAGAGTGGAATCCGGTATTATTTATCTTGCAGAGAAGGGCATATGCAAATTTCACATTAATAAATTTTTATTGTACTATTCAGTTTTACACTGAGTGATCACTGAATTATAACCACCTACCTAATACTTCGTAGGTCCTACTTTTGCCCTCAGTGCAACAGCTATCTGATGTGGCATTGATTCAACAAAATGTCAGAAGCATTCGGGAGGTATGGTCAACCAAAGCTGTGTGTAATCCAGTCAGCAATGCAGGTATGGTGATTGGTGTATCCAGACGCCCAATATGCCTTTCCATAGTGTCCCACAAGTGCTCTGTGAGATTGATATCAGGGGAGTTTGGAGGCCAATCGATATGCTGCAAGTTAGAACTGTGTTCCTCAAACCTTCATGCACAACAAGTGCCCAATGGCTTGGCGCATTGTCATCTTGGAAGACACTATCGCCATTCAGGAAATAGTGTAACATAGCAGGGTGTACACAGTCAGCAAGCAGTTGATGATAGTAGAGACCACTGATATGTTGTTCCACATGCACCAGGAGTCCAGGTTCCTGCCAGTGAAACATGCCCCACACCGAACAACCGCCTCTACCAGTCTGTGCTTTTGATACCATGCACGATGGATCAAGAGCCTCATGTTGTTGATGCCAAATCCATACATGACCACCGACTGTGTGGAGTAAATAACGTGACTCATCTGACCAGCACACCTTCTTCCAGGTCTTCTAATGTCCAACTTTCACCAGGCGAGTCTTTTACGCCGATGAACTTTGGTTAGGAGAGGATGCCATAGGGGTCGTCTGCTGGTATAGCCCATGTGTGCATGGTCATGCCAGATATTGTTTCGGGTTGGCCCCATGTTGTATTGGGTAGTCAACTCTTCAACAGTGCTTCACCTGTACAAGTCATCAGATCCGACACTCACCTCTAACATCAACCTTTCGCTGACCTTTGCAGTTTTGCCATCAGATCGTTGTTTGATCATTTTGATGCCATTCCTGGTACACTTTAACTACAGCAGCTCTCAAATATCCCACCAGTTCAGCTGTTTGGGAAATCGAGGCACAAGCTCGTTGAGCACCCACAATCTGTTGTTTATCAAAGTCCGATAAATCCTTCCTTTTACCCATCATGCTTGGAATTGTACTACCTACTGAACTACACATCTTATCTATGCTACGTAGGTCGACTAACTCTGCACTCTCGTACCTCACGTGGTCAATGGGTCACATTCAGTTTTCATAGGAGTGGTCATAATTCAGTGATCACTCAGTGTATATTGGTTATATAGAGATTTTTGGATGCTTCTGGCTACAGTCAATGATATTATCTTACATTGTGGCCTAAATTTTGCACATCCCTGTTTTAAATAATATTTGCACATTCTAACTTAACAGAGTTGATATATTGAGCCTATAGAAAATAATTATTTTACATAGTGACCAATGTGTTGTTTTTGCAAGTTTTTTTTTTATATTTGCCTAAATTTTACATGATTTTATCAAAAAATAAGTATTTTGATAATGTGGCATTTAATATTAAATGCAGTACTGTTTGTCCCATTTGATTTTTGCACCAAGAATACATGGTATTCTGTATCTCTTTCAGCATGGCAATGGAGTGTATGTGTACTGTGTTGCCTGGAATCAAACAGATGCAAGAAAAATAGCTTCTGCTGGTGGTGATGGAACTTGGTAAAATTCTTTATATGCAATTTTTATTTTAAGCACTCTTAGTATAAAATTTAGAATATTTAGCGTGATGACTTATAATTATAGGCTACTTCAAAATTCAAATTTTGACATACTCCAAAATTAGAAATTAATATTAATTATAAGAATAATTTTCAAAATATGGTACATATAGTAACCAAGAATTATATCAAGAAAAATCCAGTAATATGGATAACAAGTTTTGAGTGCATTTTTTCATCTGATTGAATAAGCTGTAATGGTGCAGTTTTTGGATATGCACTCTAAGTGCATGGAGAGAGGGATACAATGTATGCAAGACTAGTTTCCTAGCAGTAGGCTTTACAAATGCTCAAGGAACCAAAGCTACTGCATTTATTTCTCCTGGAGAGGAATGAATGCAGACAATAAATATAAAGAAATAAATTAGGCAGATGAGCTAAGAAATGGCAGTTGAAGTTTAACATTGACAAATGCAAGGTACTGCATGTTGTTGGGGTATTTGTGCAGTCAGATATGAAGTTCTCTGAGCAGTGCCAACAGGCTGCCAAGACAGATTTCAGCATCTGGAGACTAGGCACCTGCAAAGTGATCTCATTGAGATGTTTAAGGCTTTGAATGGATTGAGTAAGCTCAATGCTGATGGTATTCTTCCACTTGCTCAGATTACACATGAGGGGGCATAAAATCAAATTGAGGAAGGATGGTTGCATATAGATGTGTGAAGGTTTGTCTCCAACCAGCAGGTGGTTGAATGTTGGAACTTTCATCTGGTGTTGTGAAAGGGGAAAAATTAATAAATTCAAGGAAGAACTAGATAGATTATTGAAAAGGATGGACAGGTAATGTGGGAAGGTTTTTTTTTGGCTGATGCTTTATAAGCTTTTTTGCATCATATGCCACTACTACTGCTGAAAAGTAATAATAAGTGAAAGTTATTGGAGTTATATTAGCTTATTTTAATATTCCATAATTTTTTGGTATTTTATTCTAATTCCTTTTTTTTTTGCTTCAATTTTTTATTCTTGTGTGTTTTAATAATATAAATCTACCTAAATGTTGTTTGTTTGTTATTTGGTTTTTAGGAGCATTAGCAACTAAGGCCATATTACTCCAGGGATATGCGGTGGTCGTTCCCTGACCTTTCCGCATCCTCCGTATTTGGTGGTCACGGGCTCGAACCCTGGTCTAATGAAGAAGTGTGTGTGCTACGCACTGCTGCTCCTGCCCACCTGGCTATGGAGGTGCCCATAAATGTTGTAAACATATAGATATATACACAATGATAAAATATTATTCTGCTTAAATATTTTTGACTTCAAATAGATTTTCACTAAAAATTGCACAAGCTCTCTCTTTTTTACACCTTAATAAAAATTATTTTAAATAAGTGGATTGTGATGAGTAAATTAATTGATTTTAGGATATTAGGTAAAAAAATTATAAATTGAACCATAACCTTGGTTAGAAGTTATAATACTTAGCTATCTGTGATTTGTTCCATGTTTTCTGTGAATTTCAGTAGCTTTCCTAATGTCTGAGTTATGAATAGACTAAAACTATTAATGTTGACATTAGCAAAAGGTGTGTCATAGGCAACTTCTTTGAGATAATTTAAGTGCAGTGGGAACCCACCCAGTGCCATTATCACTGATAACAACACAAGCACAGAAAGGCTTCTAGTGATACATGTTCAAATTAAAACACATTAAAAATTCTAAATTACTACCCCTGTATTTTAGAATTTAGAATTTGTTAAAATACTATTCCCCCCATTATATATGATGCATGCATGCAAATTCTCTCAAAGAAGTTATTTGTGACATACCTCTTGTTAATGTCTATAATATTAGTTTTAGTCTACTCATAACTCGACCATTAGGAAAGCTGAAATTTACAAAAAAGACTTTTTTTTTTTTTTTGGAAATAAATCACAGGTAATTAATTGTTATAAACTAAAAATAACTTTGCACCGCTAGTCTCTGAATATATATATATAGTTAAAAAAAAGTCAGAGAACAGACCTAGAGCAGGGCTGGCTTCAATGTAAGGTCAAGTAGGCACTGGCCCTAAGGGCACCAAGATTTAAAGGTGGCCAACTCCCCCTAAACCTTGGCACAATTTGGTTAAATTAATCATTCTAAAAAATGAAAATCTTCACATCAGTGGAAGGGGCACACATTCAGTAAATGTGGCCGGCCTAGAGGTGTGTTACACAGGCTATTTCCTGGGCATCAGTGTTATGCAAGGGTATGCCTTTAACTATCAATGTCAACTAACATGCTTTGTGCATGGACTGAGTTCCAAAGCTGATTTGGTTATATTAAATCTTAGTTAAAGATGTCCCAGAAAAGCCTGCAAACTTAAGTGATTGTCTAGTGATTCTATAATAGGACAATGATCTGGTATGCCCTTAAGTTCTTCTCAACGTTATGATAAGGTGAACTTTCAGCTTGGATCAAGTGTTGTGTTTTTCACTCTGAAATCTTCCTATAAGTATGCAGATATTAAAGTTAGATCTCAGAATGCCACAAAATATGGTTCCTTTACTATAAATCTTGTACTAAGATTAATGTGTGGCAAGAGAATAGTCAGAGGCAAAGATGATTAAACAAAACATAGTTTATTAATTCTAGCATATAAAAAACACATGTAAAATACTAATTATACAATGAGCTCTATTTCTTACCAAAAAGGATAAAATGATATACTGTATATGTAAAGCTAATGATACATGTGTACAATTATGTTGGCGTTCTTCATGTGGTCTTCAGTTGGCACTGCTCGTCCTTTAAGAACCAACACTCATCCTTCAGTTTAAGTGCATAGGTACATATGTATATGTACTGTACGGACTCAATATATAACAGTCTAAGCTTAATGAATTACATTAATACAAATGAATTCACATGTGTCTAACACTCTAATTACTAAGGTGTTGTAAGAGTGATACTACATTAGTAAGTGTTCCTACGAGGAGGGATGTTTCTTATTAAACTCTATCAAGTTAAGAGTAAGTTATGAACATCTGACACTTTCATTCATATTTCAGCTATTGTGTCATAAAGTTAGGGTGAGACTTACCAGAAAAATCTTTGCTTCATTCAGAAAAAAGAAGTCTTCTCCAAGTCTCTTCTCTAAGTCTTAGTCTTTGATGATTCTTCTAATAGCTTACATCTGAAAGGCTTTGGGGCCTGTGATTGGTCAGAAGATGAAGGAAGAAGTCTTCAGAAGGCAGAAGTGGAAGGTCAGCAAAAAAAGTCTCTCTAGAAGTCTCTCAAGAAGCAGTCTGAAGTGAGAAGTTCCTGGAACAAGTCTCTATTCTTTGTCTCTGATCTGAATATATATATGTATCCCTCCCCCTTTTAGACTTCTACTATGCTTCTATTGGCTAAAATGCTAATTTCGTGGCACCTCCGTAGTGGGCAGGAGCAGCAGTGCATAGCACATGCTTCTTGATTAGACCTGGGTTTGAGCCCGTGACCACCAAGTACGGAGGATGTGGAAAGGTTAGGGAATGACCACTGCATATCCCTGGAGCAATATGGCCTTAGTTGCTAATGCTCCTAAAAAAAAAAAAAGATAATTTCGTGGGGAAGTAAAATCCCAGGGACTGGTATTTTGGGGACAAAATACAGTGAAAATGAGCCTTATGATGAGAAAATGAACCTCACATCTGCATGGGGAGAATTTCTAGACTTCTCAGCAGTAGTCACTGGATTGAAAGTCCGATTCCCAACAAAAGGAATCTCCAGACAGCAATTGGCTCCGCAGTTATAAGGTTCAGATTTCACCTTAAAGTCTGTTTCTTAATTGTCGTTACTTTCTTTTCTCAAACGATGATCATTTAATTTCTCTTCGTTTTATGAATATTATATCCACGATGTTCGTCAATATCTGATCGAGTAACGACCTCTTGCTGTGCATTAACCAGACTAATAAAGGTGGGATAGTATTGCAACTACTGTCTTTACCTGGTGTGGTGCCAACAAATGTGCGCTCGAAAGAAGAGGGGCATCATTATGCACAGGGTGAGTTTCACACCACAAGTATAGTAATGACAAAAAGTATAAGGTGACTTGGTGAAGCAATAGTCTTCAAAGGCAAATGTAAAGTAAAAATTAAGACTTTTTACAGGTGCCATATACCCTTGAGCCAGTCTTGACTTAGAGCATCTATACATCAGTTATTTAATCATTAAGACTGAGCTGTAATTTAAAAGTATTTATATCTCTACTATCCATATGAAGACCATTGTTCAACCTGTTTTAAAGGATTTTTTCCAGTAGGCCGTTCACTGTTCCCTCCTCTTTTTTTTGTGAATTTTGCTAATTAGGTGCAAATTGTAAAGAGGTGTTCTCTCTTTCTCTCTCTCTCTCTCTCTCTCTATATATATATATATATATATATATATATATTAGTCAATTTTATTTAATGGTATCTATCTGTAGGAAATTAGGTGTATAAGGACCAAACTAACAAGTTAGTAAAAGTAAACTAGCTTTAGCCTGGTAGGCCTATATAAAATTATATTAATGAAACTGGAAATAAAAATAAAAAATAAAAAATGATGATGAACAATGAAAATAACAATAAAAAATGATAATAAACAATGAAAATAAAATTGTAAATAACATTCTTTCACTTCGTCGTTGGTCTGCTACTTCTTTGGGGGCTGTGAGCAGACCGATAGCCAGACTAAAAGAATGTGTCATACCTACCCGTTTCTGTTGTCCCCATTCCAGTTTTGACTGATTTTAATTTTTAGGTGGTTGTATAGAAATTAATAAAAATTAAATGGGAAGTGCTAATAAATGAGAAAAGATAATATGGGTTAAATTTAAATTTTGTAAAATATGTGTTAAATTTAAATTTTGTAAAAATAGTGTCAGAATCAGCAAACTGGGATAGGCAACACAAAGCCCAACGGGTATGTATCAGATTAAATGAGAATAGTTTCTTACTTCCTTCTTGTACTGTGGTTGTCAGATTGAAAAGGGATCAATTCCTGCCTTCTGGTTATTTTATGTGTGCTGATTAAATGATACTACGCAGCTGTGCTTTTCATTGACTATGGCGTGATGGTAAAATTGCTGTAGGCAATATGGCATTTGCATTGACATAGGACATATTGCCTACAGCAATTTTACCATCACACCATAGTCAATGAAAAGCACAGCTGCGTAGTATCATTTAATAACGAGAAATAAAATAACCAGAAGGCAGGAATTGATAAAATAACCAGAAGGCAGGGATTGATCCCTTTTCAATCTGACAACCACAGTACAAGAAGGAAGTAAGAAACTATTCTCATTTAATCTGATACATACCCGTTGGGCTTTGTGTTGCCTATCCCAGTTTGCTGATTCTGACACTATTTTTACAAAATTTAAATTTAACACATATTTTACAAAATTTTAATTTAACACACATTTTACAAATTTTAATTTAATACGTTATCTTTTCTCATTTATTAGCACTTCCCATTTAATTTATATTAATATCTTTACAATCACCTAAAAATTAAAATCAGGCAAAACTGGAATGGGGACAACAGAAACGGGGTAGGTATGAGACATTCTTTTAGTCTGGCTATCGGTCTACTCAAAGCCCCCGAAGAAGTAGCAGACCGACGACCAAGTGGAAGAATGTTATTTACAATTTTATTTTCATTGTTTATTATCATTTTTTATTATTTTCATTGTTCATCATCGTTTTTTTATTTTTATTTCCATTTTCATTAATATAATTTTATATAGGCCTACCAGGCTAAAGCTAGTTTACTTTTACTAACTTTTTAGTTTGGTCCTTATACACCTAATTCCCTACAGATAGATACCATTAAATAAAATTGACTAATATAATTTCATACACTTATAATGCCTAATTGCCCTATGTGCAATAGCATTAATGTTGCACACCTGACAGGTGTTTATTACAGTAAACTTTACCAAATATCATTTTTATAGTCTTCAGTAAGAACACAATATATATATATATATATATATATATATATATATATATGTTGTATATAGCAATTAATATTGAAGACAATTCAAGATAGATTGAGCTGGTTTATGGACCCAGGGCACTGCTAGTGATAGCAGAAATACCTATGGTGTTAATCCTGATGCATTGAGAGAGTAATCAGGATTAGCATCACGATTGAAACCATATGTAATAACAACAATCCCTTTTTACATTAGCATCAGTAGAGGCATATGATGCAAGAAAGCAAGCTTATGCAGTATCAGCCAAAAAAAAAAAAAAACCACTCCCATTTCACTCCCCCTTCATTCGAAATACCTGTCCAGCTGAGCCTTAAATTTATTTAGGCTAGCAACTTCAATTACAAGGGTTTGAAGTCAGTTCCACCAACCAACCACCGGCTGGCTAAAGGCAAATTTCCGCACATCTATCCTACATCTGTATTTCCTCAATTTGAATTTATGCCCTCTCAGGTGATTATTCTGAACAAGAGGAAGAATCCCATCGGCATTGAGCATGCTAAACCATTCAAGGCTTTATACACCTCTATCAGATCACCTCGCTGGTGCCTAGTCTCCAGACACTATAATTTGCAAAACTTAAGCCTTTCTTCGTAAGAGCAACCCTTTCTTCCATTCACTAATCTTGTTGCCCTTCTCTAAACTTGTTCCAGCAGCTCTACATCCTTCTTGAAATGAGGCCTCCAGACCTGTATACAGTACTCAAGGTATGGCCTAACCATTGTCTTATACAAGGGAATAATCACCTCCTTATCCCTGCTGGAAAAATTCCTATATATCATTGACAAGACATCACGATCTACATGTTTGTTTGTTATTTGGTTTTTAGGATTGATTGATTTGGTAGTTGTTGGCGCATCGGCTTCTGTGGCCATATTGCACCTCCCAAGGTTTTTGCGGTACTTTGATCCAAGCCCGAGGCGGGAATCGAACCCGCGACCTTTGGGTTGCCGGGCAGGTACTTTACCCACTCGGCTAGCCCGGTCGGCAGTTTTTAGGAGCATTAGCAACTAAGGCCATATTGCTCCGGGATATGCGGTGGTCATTCCCTGACCTTTCCACATCCTCCGTATTTGGTGGTGACGGACTCGAACCCCAGTCTAATCAAGAAGCGTGTGCTACACACTGCTGCTCCATCCCACCTGCCTACGGAGGCACCATTCATGATCTACTCTTGCAGCCCATCTGCACTGCTCAGAAAATTTCATATCTGCCTGCACAATTACCCCCAGGTCCATTTCATTCTCTACCACTGTCAGTGTAGTACCACAGAGTTGATACGTTACTCTGGGATTACTGCTTCCCATATGTAGTACTTTACATTTGTCAATGTTAAACTTCATTTGCCACCTCTCAGCCCATCTACTCAACCTTTCCAGATCCTGTTGCAGCAGCATACTGTAAGTGGTGTCCTTAACAACCCTGTCAACCTTTGTATCATCTACAAACTTGGACATTAAGCTTGATATACCATCATCGATCTCATTTATAAATACAGAAAACAACAGTAGACCCAACACTGAACCCCGAGGGACTCCACTAATAACATTAGTCCACGATGAGCAGTGTCCATTGATTACCACTATCTGTCTACTTCCCCTCAACCATCCCTTTATCCATAGCAGCAATTTGCCTCCAATGCCACACTGCTCCAATTTGTGCAGCAGTCTTCCATGTGAAACAGTATCAAAAGCCTTTCTAAGATCCAAATATATATAATATCAAAGTTATTCCCTGCATCCAGTTCTTTTGTGACTGAATCATAGTATCCAATCAAATTGGTCAGGCAAGACTTTCCTTTAACAAAACTATTCTGTGTCCGAGCTATACCTGAAGTCTTATCTAGATGATCCTGCAGTGCTTCTTTAACCAGTGCCTCCATTAATTTTCCTGGAACAGAAGTTACACTCACAAGTCTATAATTTCTTGTTTCAGCCTTTGATCCTCCTTTGTGAATTGGAATCACATTTGCACATCTCCAATCTATGGGTACCTCCCCTGAGTCCAAAGAAGCTCTCATAATTATGGCTAAGGGTTTGCTTGCTTCCTTTTCTGCTTCCTTTAATATAACTGGATAGATCCCATCCACCCCAGGTGCCTTTTTTATGTTTATCCTCAACAATTTCTCCTCCACTTTCCTCTCAGTTATTACAAAATCATCTAACTCACTGCCAGAGATTACTTCACCCCTTCCTGAATAATTCCTCATGTGTGAATGTATATGCAAAATACTCGTTTAGATTGTTAGCCACCTGAGCAGGATGCTCAACTGTTGAACCATCAATATCCAGTGGACCAATCTGATTCATCCCTTTCCTTCTAGAGTTTATATAGGTAAAGAACTCTTTTCTGTTTTTCTTTGCATCCTTTGCCAAGGATTTTGTCAAAATATGCTTTTGCCTGCCTGATCTCCTCTGCGACTTGGTTACAGACCAGCTTATATCTATCATAGGCTTACGTGTCACCCATTAATTTATATGTATCCCATGCATTTTTCTTCTCTGCCATATGTCTCATTAGTTCATCTGACATCCATTTTGGCCTAAACCTTGAACAATATTTCTTAGTTGGCATGTAAAGCCTAGTAGCTTCCAAGATAAATTCTTTGAATGCTTCCCATTTTGAATTTGCTGTTAATAACATAATCAGTTGGTCCCACTGTATAGAATTTAAATATTGTCTCAGACCATCGTAGTCGCCTTTATGAAAGCAAACACACTTCCCTTTACCCCTGATGATAATTACCTCTTTGAGTAAATCCCACTACAGCACACTGTGATCACTGCCACCTAGTGGTTCCTTTATCTGCAGATTCTTAATGTATGAAGAATCACTACTGATAATCAGATCAAGAGTATTACTCCCTCTAGTTGCCTCCCAAACATGCTGATGTAGAAAATAATCATCCAATAAATCCACAAAAGCCTTGCTAGTGTGTGAGTTACCAACCCAACAAATTTCAACAATATCTGGGGAAATTAAAATCCACCATTATAATACTCTCTGATTTACTGGCCCACTCTATTTCCCTGTACAGTTTCTTATTATACTCATCAGAGTCATTAGGCCTATAGCACACTCCTACTCTCAATTTTGATCTCCCAATGCTTATGTCACACCAAATTGACTCGACACTGCACTGTCCAGCGATGTCGACTGGTTTCGCTTCCTTGGATTTTATGTGTTTCTTTACTAATAACATAACCCTGCCTCCCTTCCTATCCTGTCTGTCCTTTCTGTACACATTGTACCCCCCAAATTCCAGTTCTGCATTCCTTATATCTGTGTGACACCACGTCTCTGATATCCCAACAATATTTGCCTTTGATGTTTTGAGCAATACCTCAAATTCATCAAATTTATTTACCAAACTCCTACAATTGGTGTACACGCAAGTATACATGCACCTGTTCCTATTCTTAGCTACCCTAACACAACCCATGTGTTTACTTGTACTGCAGTGACTCGCAGCAGTCTCTGAAATATCCTGCATCTTGTTTTCCAGGCTGCTGCTCATTCCAATAGAAGCAGTGCAAGAATCACTTTCACCTTTGCCAGTGGCTACTAGTATTAGCATTAGCATTAGTAGAGGCATACGATGCAAGAAAGCAACCTTATGCAGCATCAGCCAGATAAAAAAAAAAAAAACTTCCACTTCCCCCCTCCCCTGTTCTTTCAAAATACCTGTTCAGCTGAGCCTTAAATTTATTGAGGCTATCAACTTTCACAACAAGGGATGGAAGTCTGTTCCACCAACCAACTACCCGCTGGCTAAAGGCAAATTTCCAGACATCTATCCTACATCTGTCTTATCTCAATTTGAATTTATGCCCTCTCAGGTGATTATTCTGAGCAAGAGGCAGCATTGAGCATGTTCAAACCATTCAAGGCTTTATACACCTCTATCAGATCACCTCGCCGGTGCTTAGTCTCCAGAACACTGTAATTTGCAAAACTTAAGCCTTTCTTCGTAAGAGCAACCTTTGTTCCATTCACTAACCTTGTTGCCCTTAGCATTAGCATTAGCATTAGTAGAGGCATTTGATGCAAGAAAGCAAGCTTATGCAACATCAGCCAAAAAAAAAAAACCACTTCCACTTCACCCCTCTGTTCGTTCGAAATACCTGTCCAGCTGAGCCTTAAACTTATTTAGGCTATCAACTTCCACGACAAGGGATGGAAATCTGTTCCACCAACCAACCACCCGCTGGCTAAAGGCAAATTTCCGCACGTCTATCCTATATCTGTCTTTCCTCAATTTCAATTTATGCCCTCTCAGGTGATTATTCTGAGCAAGAGGAAGAATCCCATCAGCATTGAGCATGCTCAAACCATTCAAGGCTTTATACACCTCTATCAGATCACCTCGCTGATGCCTAGTCTCCAGACACTGTAATTTGCAAAACTTAAGCCTTTCTTCATAAGAGCACCCCTTTGTTCCATTCACTAATCTTGTTGCCCTTCTCTGTACTCATTCCAACAGCTCTACATCCTTCTTAAAATAAGGCCTCCAGACTTGTATACAGTACTCAAGGTGTGGCCTGACCATTGCCTTATACAAGGGGATAATCACCTCCTTATCCCTGCTTGAAAAATTCCTGTATATCATTGATAAGACACCATGAGCTAGTCTTGCACCCGTCTGCACTGCTCAGAGAACTCCATATCTGCCTGCACAATTACTCCCAGGTCCTTTTCATTCTCTACCACTGTCAGTGTAGTACCACAGAGTTTATACATTGCTAGTTGATACATACGGGTGGTTGGTAGGTGGAACAGACTTCCATCCCTTGTCGTGGAAGTTGATAGCCTAAATAAGTTTAAGGCTCAGCTGGACAGGTATTTGGAACGAACAGAGGGGTGAAGTGGAAGTGGTTATTTTTTATTTATTTATTTTACTTTATTTTTTTTTTGGCTGATGCTGCATAAGCTTGCTTTCTTGCATCAAATGCCTCTACTAATGCTAATGCTAAATGCTAATGCTCTGGAGTTGCTGTTTCCCATATGTAGTACTTTACATTTGTCAATGTTAAACTTCATTTGCCACCTCTCAGCCCATCTGCTCAACCTTTCCAGATCCTGTTGCAGCAGCATAGCGTCAGTAGTGTCCTTAATAACCCCGCCAACTTTTGTATAATCTGAAAACTTGGACATTAAGCTTGATATACCATCATCAATATTATTTATAAATACAGAAAACAGTAATGGACCCAACAGTGAACACTGAGGGACTCCACTGATAACATTAGTCCACGATGAGCAGTGTCCATATATTTCCACTCTCTGTCTTCTCCCCCTCAACCACCCCTTTATCCATAGCAGCAATTTGCCTCCAATGCCACACTGCTCCAATTTGTGCAGCAGTCTTCCATGTTCAACAGTATCAAAAGCCTTTCTAAGATCCAAATATATAATATCAAAGTTATTCCCTGCATCCAGTTCTTTTATGACTGCATCATAGTATCCAATCAAATTGGTCAGGCAAGACTTTCCCTTAACAAAACCATGCTGTGTCCGAGCTATAACTGAAGTCTTGTCTAGATGATCCTGCAGTGCTTCTTTAAGCAGTGCCTCCATTAATTTTTCTGGAACAGAAGTTAAACTCACAGGTCTATAATTAGACTTTCACCTCTGCCAGTGGCTACTGTTAATCTATTAGTCCTTGTATCCCCCCCAGGCTAGCAGTTTTCCGACCCACCTAACTGCCTTGATAGCATCACCATATATTCTTGCACCCTTTCTATTTAAGTGTATTCCATCCCTGTAAAAGCAGTCTCTCTTGTTAACAAGTACAGACCAAGCTGAAAAAAATTCTACCCCTTGAGCTTCGCACAATCTTTCCAGGGCCGAATTGATCAACAAGGCTCTCATCATATACTCCCTCCTATCGTGTCTGGGCAGAATTGCAGACACTTTCAAATTCAATCCTAATTCACGGCTTGTTTTCAACAGTGACCTGTACTTGTTAAGTAAATCTGCCAGTCTCCTACTCTTAATATCATTAGTAACATTATATCTTAATATCATTTCATACATAAGATATATGAAATTACTCCATAATATATTCTTGGTAATAGTTTCCCTTTTGCCTTCCTTTACCATCATTTTAATAAAGCACTGAATATCATAAAATATAATAGTTGATTGACAACCATATCAACCTGCAACAATATAGTTGCAGGTTACAGTCAAAACAGTCAAATACCCTCTAGCCTCTTTGGTGTCTCACAGTGTAGAAAGCTTGTGCCCACTGATTGGCTAACTACTGAGGTATTATATTTTTTTAATTGTTGTTTTGTTCCCTTCTTTCTTTTCATTTCTGACATTGTTTAATGTCATATTTTTTTAAACAATACCATTATTGACTTAAACACATGAGGCATATGTCCAGGACCTACTTTTGGTATGGGTTATGCAACCCCGGACTGCCTTAGCAAGGCGCCTCCGTAGCCAGGTGGGAAGGAGCAGCAGTGCGTAGCACACGCTTCTTGATTAGACCGGAGTTCGAGCCCGTCACCACCAAATATGGAGGATGCGGAAAGGTCAGGGAATGACCACCGCATATCCCGGAGCAATATGGCCTTAGTTGCTAATGCTCCTAAAAACCAGAATAACAACAACAACAACAACTGTCTTAGCACTACTATATTACCCTTCTTACAATTACTTTTTGCTGTTCTTAGATACTACTTATCTTATTTCTCATGCATGGTTAAGTTAACCGAAAGCAATATTCAAGATGCTATTTTTCTTCTATTTCTCACTTTTTACCTTCTCCAACAAAGTATAGAGTCTTTTTAACACTACTTTGTAAGTTTTCTATTTCTCCCCTGTGCTGGTCCATTTGCCTCATTTGTTTAATTGCCGACTTCCCCGTCACACGGGTAAAGTTTACTTTGACCTGTTTACACCTTCTCTCTCCCCCTCTCCCATACTTGGGGTTACTTTAACAGTTATAAATTTGCTGGGAACTGTCAGCTAACTTCTTTGGTCACCAATACAGCCTTGATATGTTTGCTTTCCTCAGCCCATTTCGCCATCTCCTGCCAGGCACCACAGTAAGTTGTTATATTTTGTCTATAGCCTTTCATCTTCATATTACGTTTCCTTTGTTAAAATTCATGTAGGGCTGTTTATTCAATTTTACTTCGATTGGAATTAATTGGTATTAATTTTATCTTAATTTGGCATTTTACTTTTATTTTTAATTATATTTGATTAGCTTCTTATGCTTGTTCTTTCTGGTTTCTGTCGGGTCAGCTATGATATATACGTCTGCTAACTATTTCTGCCTGCTACGTATATATCATAACAGAAACATGGGCCTTACTTCTTGCTGTATTTTCTTTGGTTTTGGCTGCTTGCCCTTGAAGACGTAGTTAAAATCTTAGGATTTAAAACATTAAGTACTATTTTTTTAATTTAAGTTAATTTAATTTTATTTATTCTGCTTTTATTTTTCAGGCACTATTTAATTTTTTTCATTATAACTACACCTGACTGGTCAGCTCCCCTTCTCATACTCTTATCTAATCTATGTATCTATATATATATATATATATATATATATATATAAAATATTGAGGATAATAATAGAAAATAATAGAAAAGGCAAATCAATCAAATAATATCATTCAGGGATTTAGGAAAACGCTAAGGATTTAAAAAAATATATATTAGCATTAGCATTAGCATTAGTAGAGGCATTTGATGCAAGAAAGCAAGCTTATGCAGCATCAGCCAAAAAAAAAAAAAAAAAAAAAGTAACATAAATAAATAAAAATAACCACTTCCACTTCACCCCTCTGTTCGTTCGAAATACCTGTCCAGCTGAGCCTTAAACTTATTTAGGCTATCAACTTCCACGACAAGGGATGGAAGTCTGTTCCACCCACCAACCACCCGCTGGCTAAAGGCAAATTTCCGCACATCTATCCTACATCTGTCTTTCCTCAATTTGAATTTATGCCCTCTCAGGTGATTTTTCTGAGCTAGAGGAAGAATCCCATCAGCATTGAGCATGCTCAAACCATTCAAGGCTTTGTACACCTCTATCAGATCACCCCGCTGGTACCTAGTTTCCAGACACTGTAATTTGCAAAACTTAAGCCTTTCTTCGTAAGAGAACCCCTTTGTCCCATTCACCAATCTAGTTGCCCTTCTCTGTACTCGTTCCAGCAGCTCTACATCCTTCCTGAAATGAGGCCTCCAGGCCTGTATACAGTACTCTAGGTGTGGCCTGACCATTGCCTTATACAAGGGAATAATCACCTCCTTATCCCTGCTAGAAAAATTCCTATATATCATTGACAATACACCATGAGCTACTCTTGCAGCTCGTCTGCACTGCTCAGAGAACTTCATATCTGCCTGCACCACCACCCCCAGGTCCCTTTCATTCTCTACCACATATATATATATTATCGCTTCTTACCCACAATCCAGATGACTTCAACTGGGGCCAACCACCCAGACTGAAGGCAAAAAACGACAAGAAGTTCTCTGTTTCTGTAATTATCAATATATGCTAAGTAATTTAAATCTAAACCAAATATAGTGATTAAAAATGATTAGGAAATATTAGAAATTTTAGAATCAAAAGTAAGAAATATAAGTAAATTATAAATAAATTATAAATGTACGCATATATTAATAATCGTTGACCCGACACTTTTGATTCTGAAATTTCTAATATTTCCTAACCATTTTTAATCACTATATTTGGTTTATATTTGGTTTAGATTTAAATTACTTAGCATATATTGATCATTACAGAAACAGAGAACTTCTTGTCATTTTTTGCCTTCAGTCTAGGTGGTTGGCCCCAGTTGAAGTCATCTGGATTGTGGGTAAAAAGCGATAATAATTTTTTTTTGTTTTTTTAAATCCTTAGCGTTTTCCTAAATCCCTGAATGGTATTATTTGATTGATTTACCTTTTCTATTATTTTCTATTATTATCCTCAATATTTTATACGCATTATGGTTGTAATGCATCATTGCTCAGCAACTGCATTGACCCATAAATATTAGTTAGTCATTATAATTATTAACTTTTTTATTACTAATATAAATACAGTAAACCCCCGCTATTCGCGGTATCTGTATTCGCGATTGCTGATTTAATATAAAATGAAACCTAAAAAAATGTGAATTTTAAAGCGCCGTGAACATTTTCCGCTATAAAAAAACATGGGCGTGGCTAAAATTATCTTTTCCGGTCAAAACAGCGCTCAGTGGGTGGGGGGAGAGGGGTGACAAATCATGAGCGTGGATATTTCTCGCTAATCCTTGTTCAGTATGTGTTATGCGCTTGCCATGGAAGGTTTCGTTGTTTGCTTTTAATTTATATGCTTATAAATTGAATAAATTTATCAATTTATAAATTGATATGCTTACAAAAGTGATAAATCTACCATTTTGCAGTGTAAAACAGACTTTTTCGAGTGTGTTAACGGAAGAAAGTGACTTTATTGTGAACAAGTTCTTTCTAACCCATACAAAAATATGGCTACGAATAACAAGGGAAATGTGAAAATATCAAAGAAGGTGATGACATTAGCGAATAAAATTCAGTTATTAGACAAAATTTCTAATGGTGAAAGTGTCTCCTCAGTGGCAAAACATTATAAAATCAGTGAGTCAACGGTATGATCAATCAAAAAATCGGAAGAAAAAACCCACCGTAGTGTCCGTGAAAACGCGCTAATTGCTTCAAAAATTTGCTCTGTAACTCGTGATGTTAAATTATAAAAAATGGAAAAGGCTTTAAATCTGTGGATAGAAGACCGAACTCAAAATAAAATTCCATTAAGTTCACTCATCATTCGTGAAAAGGCAAAACTCCTTTATTAACACTTTAGCGAAACTGGTGCACTGGCGGGATAAGTTTTTTTACTAGCAAAGGCGCTGGTTTGAAAGATTTGTTTGAAATTTCTAATAAATATTAAATTTAATATTAAATTGTTTCTTATTGTCATTTCGATGCCATATGCTTGCATTTCACTATGTACTGTCTATGTACATAGTCATATTATGAAGGTACATATAATACATATGTAGACAAAATTTTAGACTAGTTTTTCTTATATATTTCATACTTTGGAATGGAACCCCTTTATTACTATGGGAGCCATAACTCAGTATTCGCGTTTTCAGTATTCGCGAATAGCGAGGGTTTACTGTATATATATATATGGATATAGATCGTGCAGCCAGATATGAAGTTTTCTGAGCAGTGCAGACAGGCAGCCAGAGTAAGTCATGGAGTATTGTCAATGCTATAAAATAATTTTGCAAGCAGGGATAAGGAGATGATTATCCCCTTGTATAAGGCAATGGTCAGGCCAGACCTTGAATACTGCATACAGGTCTGGAAGCCTCATTTTAGGAAGGATGTAGAGTTGCTAGAATGAGTACAAATTGCAGCTTTTGGAGACTAGGCACCTGCGAGGTGATCTGATTGAGGTGTATAAGGCCTTGAATGGATCGAGTATGCTCAATGGTGATGGGATTCTTCCTCTTGCTCAGATTACAAACCTGAGGGGGCATAGATTCAAACTGAGGAAAGACATTTATAGAATAGATGTGCGTAAGTTGCCTTTAGCCAGTGGATAGTTTATTGCTGGAACAAACTTCCATCTGTTGTTGTGGAAGTTGACAGCTTAAATAAATTCAAGGCAGAACTAGACAAACATTTGAAACAAATAGATCAGTGAAATGAGAAGGGGTTGGTTTTTTTTTTTTTTTTTGGCTGATGCTGTATAAGCTTGCTTTCTTGCATCATGTGCCTCTACTAATGCTAAGGTTTGTAAAGTAGTATTCCTTTGCATAGTTCTAATGACCCAAAGAAACTTTTTACCAAGGCTTTTTATTTAAGATTTAAAAACAATACATCTCTAACGTGTAATATATCTTTGTACACCATCCAGTCAGAACATTACTGCCTACTGTACCTAATAGTAGGTATGTCCTCCTCTTGCCATCAGTACTGCTACATGGCACTACTGATAATAAATAAAAAAAGCATGAACTCCACAAGGGCTCTGGACATCGCAAAAAGTATGACACCAGAAGTTTGCTTGTTTGTCACTTATGTTTTATATATTTTAGGTCATGGGATTGTCTTTTATTTGTGAAAGTAAGATTGGTAAGTCATTGTGAATTAGTGATGGAGAACTCAGAATTTTGTCATTCCCATGGTTTCAGTCTTCAAATAAGAAGCATTTGGCTGACATAATGCATGTATTCACTAAAAATTTTTATATATATTACATTTTACGGAGTTATATATATACAGGGTGTCTCAAAAATATTGGTACAAATGTTTAGGGGAGGTAGGTAACATCTAAAGGAATGTGAATCACATAGGAACCCATAACCGGAAACTTCATGGGAAAGTAGTAGCAGAGGCATAAGAAGCAGAAATGACACAAGACAACAATTAGTGGCAAACATTTATTTGACATAATATTAACAATGGAGTACAAGGTGGATGCATTTCATGAAGTTACAACAGATGCTTGAAGGTTCCACCATGAGATGCGATGCATGCGTGACACCAACGCAGCATGGATTGGCGGACATGGTCGAACACACCTGGAGTTTCTTTGACAGTAGCAGCAGTGCAGACGAGTCTCGCCACGAGATCCATTTCCGTCTCCACAGGCGATTCATACATGATAGATTTGAGGGCCCCCCACAGAAAGAAATCAAAGCTCAATAAATCAGGTGAGCATGGGGACCAGGCAACGGGTCCACCACGGCCAATCCATCAACGCCCAAAACGCCTGTTCAAATGGTCACGAACACACCTTCCATAATGGGCAGGTGCCCCGTCACGTTGAAACCAAATGTTGCGTCTCACTTTTGCTGGAACATGTCAAGTAACCTTGGTAAAACTTGTTCAAGAAAGATCTGATATTTAGCGGAGTTCATGCGGGATGGTAACAGGTATGGGCCGACTAAGCAGTCACCGACCATACCTGCCCACACATTTATTGCAAAGTGATGTTGTGCCGCATGGGGGGGGCGCACACCGTGTGGGTTGTCGTGAGCCCACACATGAGCATTGTGCTGATTGAATAAGTCTTCCCGAGTGAAATAAGCCTCATCCGTGAACAAAACATAGGCTGGAAAATTCAAGTCTTGAATACTTTCTTGGAGAAACCACTGCGCAAAAGCCACACATGCAGGATGATCTTGGGGGTGCAGTAACTGAACCCTTTGGAGATGAAAGGGGTGTAAGGAATCATCGTGCCAGACACGCTGTACACTACGAGACACTCCTAAGGCAGAGGCAACGGCACGTGTGCTGGTAGTAGGATTATTCTGGACGGCATTCAACACACTTTCTTCCATGGCAGGAATTCGCGTTGAATGTGGTCTGCCCGCACCACTCCTGTTACCTCTAAATGACCCATAATCGCACAAATTTTGATGCACACACGCAAACAAATGGTGGTCCGGTACATGTCTGTCTGGGAAGCGTTCTCCATAAATTCATTGAGCAGCTCGTCCATTGCCCTCTGCTAATCCATACACTAGGTGCATGTCTGCCAGCTCACAGTTCGTATATCGATGCATGCTCTTCGTGCGGCGACTACTGTTTGAATGAGTAAACCAGAAATTTTCCCTCTCGCGAACTGAAGAACAGCACCGTGACTTACGGTGATGTTTCCGGTTATGGGTTCCTATGCAATTCACATTCCTTTAGATGTTACCTACCTCCCCTAACATTTGTACCAGTATTTTTGAGAAACCCTGTGTATACAGTAAACCCTCGTTAATCTGGTTGCAGTTAATCCAGATAATTCTGATCGAAATATCAAAAAATTCTGTTCACAGTTGAGTACTTCGAAAGGCACAACGTATTTAGGAAGGCAGATGAGTTACTCCGACTGCGTGATGACTGACTGGGCAGAAAAAGACAGAACATACATTACATTGTCTTGCCTGTTGTTCAGTATCATTGTTGACTCTGAGTCGGATGAATGTTATTGCTTATGTCGCTTCATTTGCAGATTTCTTTATATGTATATATCTACATAAGTTCCAACATATTTTATATAATTACGGGTTTCAAAGAATTGAAAAGTGGAATAAAAAGAAAACTCGTTACTTTAACTATCATCAACAAGCTCAAAGTGATAGAACAACTTGAAAATGGTGTACCTGAAAAAAAAAAAAAAAATGCTAAAGAATTTGATATTGACCAACAGACGGTCAGATATCAAAAAACAAAAAAGAATCTATAAAGGCATTTGCTTTAAAATTCAATGTGGGGAGTGATAAAAGCAGTGTATTAAATAGACAGACATTAAAAAAAGTCAAAAGAAGTGTTGCTGGAAGAAGCTGTATTTAGTTGCTGTGAATACCACTTAAATACAGTGTTTTTAAATACAAATTATGTTCTTAAATACAAATTGTATTCAAATTGTGTACAAGAATACAAATACAAATTTAAGAATACAAATTGTGTTCTTAAATACAAAGTTGCTGTGAATACCAGTTTTATACATTTATCAGGTAACGGTGGCATTGCACGCCAGTGCAATGCCACCGTTACCTGATAAATGTATAAAAAGACATTACTGTACATTTATCGATCTGTTGATGGATAAATGTACAGTTTTGTCTTTTAATAGTTTTTAAATAAAGGCTGTACAGTGATATATTTTTTTTATTTATTTTCATCAGCACTACCTACATATCATTAAATTTTCCATTTATTTGTGTTCTAATCCCTTTTTTGTCTTTCAGGGCTATCTTTTGCTCACTACTCTGGATTATCACTTAATCTGAATGACCTCCCCACCCCAAATTAATCCGGATTAGCAATGGTTTACTGTATATATAACTTTATAAAATCCGACAGTTTACAGTCTGGAATTCCTTAAATTCTAACACATTTTACAAAAAAAAAAAAAAAATCAACATTTTACAATCTGAAACTATTAAGAAAGCAATCTGTCATTCTTATTACCAGTCACATTTGTCTTTAAGAATCCATGCAAAAAACAGAGTGACATTTCTTTCATTATAAGTTTCTTGAAGCTGTTTGCCACCAGGAGGATTTAAAACTGCACAAAAAGTAGATCACCAATAATGCAGTAGATAATGCAATTCTCTTAATTTTCACAGCAGAACAAACTTTAATTTGGAAAGAGTTTCCCTGGTATTGCACTACTTCAAAAACACTTGATCCCTCCAAAAGATTAATTGAGCATTTTTTTTTAAAGATGAGACTGCTATGACAGCCTGTTTCAAAAATAATTGGTTTCTCATTAGATATTAAGTGACCCCTAGTGACAACACACAGACAAAACATTTGTAAAGAAGTTGTTCAGTATGTAAAATCAGTTTTCAAAGTTGTAAAATAGCTAAAGCTATCTGTTGAAAGTAGTGCAGTACATGCCAGCTCATTATAAGAGGGCGCCTCCGTAGCCAGGTGGGAAGGAGCAGCAGTGCGTAGCACATGCTTCTTGATTAGACCGGGGTTCGAGCCCGTCACCACCAAATACGGAGTATGCGGAAAGGTCAAGGAATGACCACCGCATATCCCGGAGCAATATGGCCTTAGTTGCTAATGCTCCTAAAAACCAAATAACAAACAATAACAAACTCATTAAAAGAGCAAGTTTGTTCTGCTGTCAGAATTAAAATCATTGCATTATCCATGCATTTTACATAATGCTGCCTACAGAAACAGATGAAAAGACAAAATAGTCATTATAAATGTTTACAGATGTAAATTAGTTCAGTTATTTATGATTAATATTTATTGAAATGTGCTCCTCTAAAACTGCTCAATCACTAAGTATACCTCTTTAAAATCCAGTACTTCTCCTCCAATGCTGGATTTTAAAGAGTTTACTGTATGTGATCCATTGGCAAAATACTTTTAGAAGAAAAACAAGCATTTTATATATTATATTAAAGTAGATCACCAATCACATGTGAGAGTCACTTAGTGATTAACTCTGTGTAAGATAAGATTAATTTATTCTTTTGGAAATAAATGTATTATATCTGAATTTTTTAGAAACTATGAGTAGTTATATTGCAAGCTTCACTTTCTCTCCACTGTCCTGCCTTATAATTGTTATAATTTTTATTTATTTTTTTTTTTATTTGGTAGCATGATTCATCAAGCAGATGGAACTCTTTTGCAAACATTTAAACACCCTGCTACAGTTTATGGATGTGACTGGAATCCAAATAATGAGTAAGCTATTTGAATTCATAAAGAATATGTTATATGTGAATTTTAAAACATTCTAAAATTTATTTTCACTATACAAGTTCTTTTCTGCGGTAGTTACAATAAACCAGTATTTTTAGTTATGAGTACATTTCATTAAAAAAATGGAATGGAAGAAAATAGAGTGTATATGTAAAGTCACCCCTTTACAGGTGCCAAAAAAAATTAAAGCAAATAGTACTTCAGGGAAGCATGTAAATATGAATTTTGTTTATTCCAAATATTAAAATAAAAACTGATGACTGACTGAAAAAAGACAGTAAACAGAAAAATGCAGCAATAAATGTCCGCCTCTGATGTACTCAAGAAATGGCAAATTCTTTTGATGTGTGCATCCTATTAATATGAAAAAGAAAACTGTGTGTGTGTGTGTGTGTGTGTGTGTGTGTGTGTGTGTGTGTGTGTGTGTGTGTGTGTGTGTGTGTGTCAGAATTAGCTGTTCTTTATTAGAGATATCCTGGTCACAATATTAAGCCAAAAACTGCCATATATTGTCAATCATAACACTATGCAGGAAAAAATTTAGGTTTATTATTTAACTTGTCTTTCAGTTCCTTCTATCAGTGACTATATGAACAAAACAGCTAGAAATTATCCAATACTTGTTTCTTCCAAACAAACAATGAATAAATTCTTCTAGATGGAAAAAATAATTTTTGACACAGAAACAAAAAACAGATAAGAACTGGTCACTAAGCCACAGAAACAAAAGGAAAATAAAAAGGATTCAAAGTACAGTTCTAAACTCTACCCCCCCCCCCCCCAATTCAGTAGAGAGTATTTCTAAACTGAGAAAAATGAGAATGTATTTAGTGAGAGATTTTCCATCTAGTACACAGGTCTAGAAATGAATGTTGACTGTTCAGACAAATAAAAACACACAAATTACTTACAGAACACCTGTAACTTTTTTTTTTTTTTTTTTTTTTTTTTTTTGTTAGCGCATTGGCTTCTGTGGCCATAATGCACCTCCCAAAGTTTTTACATTTTCTACTCTGATCCAAGCCTGAGGTGGGATTCGAACCCACGACCTTTGGGTTGCCAGGCAGGCAGGCACTTTACCCACCCAGGTAGCCTGGTCGGCCACCTATAACTAAAAGATTAAATAGTTATATATTTCAAAGTTCAGCATGCAAAAATTTACAACAGTAAAGTGAATAGACTCTCCATTAATACAGTACATGTATGCATTTTTAACAAACAGATTTCATATCAAAATCTATTATCTAAAGTGTGTTCACAGTAAATTTAACAGTATCAGTAAAGTCTAACTCAAAATTGGGCATAAACTCATTTTATACACGATGGTCCACTGTGTAGAAAATGAGTGTAAAATAATGGTCTTCTTTTATCTTGAAAGAGAATTATCTGTCATTAAAACTGAGTCTGCTCTTCTCAATTAACAATGACTGTTCACAGCAAGTATTCCACTCTCTCAAAAATAATTAAAGCTTTCCTACCTTTAAAATTCATTAGCTTAATTGTTCAAACATCTAATAATAAAATTCAATACAATTTATTCAATCCAGTTTATTCAGTTTATACAGTTCAATTTATTTAATGCAAACAAAAAAAATCTCATTATCCAAATCATCTGGCCCAGTCATCTGCTTCTTCCAACAAATGCTTATTTTTCAACTATAAACCTCATATACACCTTTAAATATAACTTGAGGTTTCTATTTAATTCCTTTGGAAATATTTCTCCAAGCAGATTTGGCTGAATGTGTCCAAAAATTCTATCCATTTATCACAGTTATAATAAGATAACTCTATAGTTAGTATTTTATCTAAAAATTCACCTATTATAGCAAAAAACAATTCAGATTCTTTAAAGCTCCATAATGTACATTTCTTACTCTTTAAACATTAGCACTCAAAACAGACTAGTAACAAGCAGCTTAACAATCATATGTACATGAGTTTATTATAATGTAGCATGCATTGTTTCACACATTATTTGAACAAGAGAGAGAGAGAGAGAGATGTTTTACAACATTAATTACAGATAGCAGTTGATTGGCATATATATAAATTAATAATAAAAACAAAGTAACAGCACTACAAGTATAATTATTCTTGGAAGAAATATAATGCATTTCATACACTTAAAAGTTCAGAGGGTATTACAGCACTTTAATGATAAAGTGCAGAAGTTGAAGAAAATCTTTCCTTTTTCTTTTTGTTTTCTGATATATCACAAATGTTATTTTTTAATAAATAAATTGATTGTTATGACTGAAAAGAAAACTAGAGTCCCAAAAGTTCATGTATAAGCTTAGTCATAATAAAATGTTTCTTATGTATATTTTTCATGCTGAATCTAATGGTGTCATTGCAATTTACTGTGGCTGCAAAACAAAGGTGCAACTTATTCCAGACTGTTTTGATATCTTCATGGATATTATATAGGTCCAAAACATAACAGCAGGTGAAACATAACATTGTTGGTGGCACCAAGTTTTGCAGTATATATTTGACCTATTTTAGAATATCTGTGGTTGATCAGGACAAGTTGTAGGCACATTATTTCTGTTGTGGTAGTTCCAAATCAGCATTACAGAGTTTGCTCTTGTGGTATCATAAGTATATGTGTTTTGCTACACCTTGAATATGGAGTTGGTCTGCAAACCATCATGACAATTGATATTTCTGCAGAGCTCCTGACATTTCAATTAAAAGAGTGGAATCTGTAGATCCCAGCTACAAGACTCCCACATGCAGAAAAACATATCACCCTACACATTTTAACACTATTGCAGAATCCCTGTGCTGTTGTTTTTATTTTATTGGTCTTTTGGGCCGACCGGGCTAGCCAGGTGGGTAAACTGCCTGCCTGGCAACCCAAAGGTCGCGGGTTCGAATCCCGCCTCGGGCTTGGATCAAAGTACTGCAAAAACCTTGGGAGGTGCACTATGGCCACAGAAGCCGATGCGCCAACAACTACCAAAAAAAAAAAAAAAATTGGTCTTTTGAAAATTGTAAATTGGTGTTAGTCACAATCCACATGAGTGGCATCTTTTCATAGATTGTTCAAGTAAAAGCTTGAAAGCTGTGTTGCTTCACATTGTGAATATATACCCATTGATTACTGTTGTGCAGCCTGTTCATATTAAAGAAGATTGTTGAAATCTGAAACATATGTTATAGAAGATCAGGTAGCATCAGTATAAATGGGATGTCTGTAGAGACTTCAAAAATTCTGGGGGTTCTTCTGGAGAGGTGGTTTAATTAAGTTTCCTTGCTTTCTCTGCCTCTGGGACAACCTGGAAGATTGGCGCTACAGTAAAAATGAATGATCTACCAGAATTGAGTTGTAGTCTGGCACACAATCTACTAATCAACCCCGTGGTTCCAAGAAATATTCTTGTACACACCACTCTATATGAATTTTGGTCTGGTCAAACAATTTTTTAAAGCATTGAATCATCAAGATAACACCTTCAAGCATATACAGACTGTTTCCAAATTGCCCACTTATTCAGAAGTGAAAGGTGACATATGTATTGGTCAGATGTTATGAGTAGTTTCACATGGACGAGTGCTGACCGGGCTAGCCGGGTGGGTAAAGTGCCTGCCTGGCAACCCAAAGGTCACGGGTTCGAATCCCGCCTCGGGCTTGGATCAAAGTACTGCAAAAACCTTGGGAGGTTATGGCCACAGAATCCAATGCGCCAACAACTACCAAAAAAAAAAAAAAAAAAAAAAAACATGGACGAGTGTGACAAGCCTCAGAAATAAATTGTGGTATTTTTTATCACACAGAAAATTAGTATTCCACTGAATAATGGTTTAATAATTTATGTTATATATTAGTTTACAATAGAAAAATAGGCTTTACAGTGATGACAAGTTAGATAACACGTACAGCATTACATTTCAGGTACATTTCAAATTTGTTTAATTAATAATTTTTTGTAATTACTTTTATTTAATTATATAGCTTCTTAAATAGATACACTTCAAAATGCTGGGGTTTGATTGTAGTCTAAGATACGTTCAAAAAAAAAAATAAATGAATATTAAAAAATGTCAAATTTATATTTTTATCCAATTTCAATGAAATTTCAAGTAGCTCAACAAATGTTTCTAAAAGTATCAAATACAAAGTTTCATAAAATTATGTTTAATGGGACTTGAAATGTTACACCTGGATCATGCTGAAGCTGTAAATAGATTCAACAGTCTTGGCTGGAAGAGTAAATCTTCAATTACTGTCCACTCAGAATGAGTTTATTAACAATACAATTCATTCATTCAGAAAGGGGTCAAGATGAACTTGTAACTTTTTTTTTTTTCAAGAGGAGTGTTTCCATTTACAATGGGTTTCCTCAGCCTACAAGTTATTTCTTGTTAGGAATTTTTTCCCGCCATAAAGTGCGGTTCAGGGTGTCTTGGTCGGTTAAGCCTTGGGCTGTCATGTATTCCCATACTCCATCTATCCATGTCCTCCTAGGTCTTCCTCTTCTCCTTCTTCCAGGAGGTATCCATTCCAGTAGCCTTTGTATATCTGTTTTCTTGCATCCGTTTTACATGTCCATACCATGTTAGATGCTTTTCTTTGATGGTGTCAATAATAGTCTTTTTCACTTCCATTTTTTCCCTTATGACTTCTTTCCATTTTCTGTCTCTTCTAGAAGTTCCTGCTGAGCGTCTCCAAAAATCCATTTCTGTGGAGAGCAATTTGTTTTTGGCTTGCCTATTCAATGTCCAGATTTCCGCTCCATGCAATAGAAGACTTTGTACAATCGTTTGAAATATGTTTCTTTGTTTTATTTAGGATATTTTTGCTCCACAGAACAGAGTTTAACATGTTGATAGCCTTTCTGCTGTCTGCAATTCTCTTATTGATCTCTGCTTGGGATGATCCATCACTTTGTAAGATTGATCCCAAATATTCGAATTTATTGACTTATTTGATTTTAAAACCTGCAATATTTAGAACGTGTCCTGGTCCTGAAGACAACATTTAAGTCTTGCTAAAATTGATTTTTAGACCCCATTGTTTATATTCCTCAAACAATTGATGACATGCATCTATGCATCTTCCAAGTCTTGTGCTATCACCACCTGATCGTTTGCAAAAAGTAAATTGTGAATATAGGTGTTCGTTCTTATTAATCAGCAGTCCCGTTTTATTGCATTTTTTTGACCAGGATCTTAGGCAGATGTCGATATAAATTTTGAAAAGTGTTGGTGACATGCAACAACCTTGTAATAAGCCTTTTGAAGTGTGGAATTCAGGTGACAAAGCTGATCTCACTTTAATTCTGCATCTGTTATTCCTGTAAATTGCCTTAATAATGTTAATCAGTTGTCCATTGATATTTGCCTCTTCAGTGCTTCCCAAAAGAGTTTTCTTGGAACACTGTCATATGCCTTTTCAAGGTCAATGAAAACTTGTTATTTAGTTGAATAAATTTATATGAAATTTACTTTGCATATATATATATATCACATGTTTGCATTGAAAGAATGGTGGTCAGTTGGATCTCATAACCTTCATTTAGCATTAAAATGATAGGTTTTAAGTAATGGATCCTGCAGGCACAAACTTTTGTCCCTTTCTGTTCTTCCAAGTTCAGGAATTAGAGTGCCAGAACTATTGAATCTCCTTATAATAGGTATATTTTTAGGTGTGTTGAATATGTAAATATTCAACACACTTAATATGTAAATGAATATGTAAATATTCAACACACCTAAAAAATGGCATGTGTTATTAAGGAAGATCAACATAGGTAGTTTCCACCAGTTTTAGCTGGGTAACATAAAGTTCACTGAAAATTACAAGACTATGGGACATTTTATTTTTAGGCCTTGAAGACCACCAAGTTTGGTAATTGAAAATGGCTGTACAATAAGTTGCTATGTTTACCATCATAATACTACTCATGACTTTCTTCAAGTATCCAGTTTTTATGCATTATGGCTTCTCAAAAATATAAAAACTCTTTTGTACTCATTCATATGCTCATCATTTAAAACTTAGTAGGTAATAAACAAACAATATACATAAATATTTAATTCAATAAATTAATAAATACAAAATTTATTTATTAATTTTTTCACTTGGAGGATAATTTATCTGAATTCTAAGTGAAATCTTTTGCCAATGTCTTATGTTTTCAAATATGTTTCCCTTAAAATCATTCAATCTTATCTTCATAAAATTTGTCATATTCTAAAATTTACAGTGTGTTGTTACTTTCAGAAATATATTGGCTACTGCTTGTGAAGATAAACTGATTAGAATCTATTATGAAGGAAGTAGCAACATTCAGCCATTGAAAATCTTGTCAGGTGGGCTTTGATACTTTTTTTTTTTTTTTCCTAAAGGCAGTAAATATAATGTATTCCTTTTCCCACCCCATGCTACCCTACGTTTTTGCTTCCCTGAATCTTTATTTTCTCTAATGTAATTTTCCTAATGATTATTATATATATATATATTTTTTTTTTTTGGTTTTTTTTTGTGATTATAATGTTCATAACTCTGACTGTTGTTGTTGTTATTTTGGTTTTTAGGAGCATTAGCAATTAAGGCCATATTGCTCCGAGTATATGCGGTGGTCATTCCCTGACCTTTCCGCATCCTCCGTATTTGGTGGTGACGGGCTTGAACCCTGGTCTAATCAAAACTCTGACTGATTTCATGGAGGAATAATTACAGATTAATATTACTTTTCACCTATTTGAAAATGTTTGAGTCCCAAATCATAGGCACCTTACTTACTTTTATTGTTTGTGTATATTAGCAGTATTAGAGGCATATGATGCAAGAAAGCAAGCTTATATAGCAGGGGTGGGCAACAGCCGGCCCGCGGGCCACATCCGGCCCGCGACGATGTTGAATCCGGCCCCCTCGGTAAATGCATAAATATAGAAAATCCATACCTGACTACACTCGCCGTAAACATTCGGCTTAATTCGGTTCAATCAGGCATCGCGGCCAGTACAACAGTAACCAAGTGATTCTACGCAGCGTCAAAGAGTTATTTCCTAATTATTATTGTAGCATCGATCGAACGAAGTTCCTTTGGGTTTGACTTCTTATTTAAAAAAATAATATTGGTGTGAAATATTTTGTTTTATGCCTTTTCTAATTATTACAATTTTTAATTTAATATAATTTACAGCCCATAAAATGAGCCAATTAAAAAAAAAAGAAAAATTGATTCCGAATGCCGCATTTTCAATGATAATTGGACATTCAGATATTTTTTTTAAAAATACATTAATAATTTGGTAATTCAAGTAATATAACATTCTTTAGGTTCTGATTTTTTTTATTAAATCGTTCAATCTATTCCGGCCCGCATCAAGATGCGAAAATTTCATTCGGCCCGCTGACGAAAAAAGTTGCCCACCCCTGTTATATAGCATCACCCAAAAAAAAAAAAAAACCTTCCCATTCACCCATCCATTAACTCTAAATGTTTGTCTCGTTCTGCCTTGAATTTATTTAAGCTGTCAACTTCTACAACAACAGATGGAAGTGTGTTCCAACAATCAACCACCCACTGGCTAAAGGCAAATTTCTGCACATTTATTCTACACCCATCTTTCCTCAATTTGAATTTATGTCCCCTCAAGTAACTAATCTGGACAATTTAAGGCCAATTAGCATTAGCAAGGGCACGTGATACAAGAAAGCAAGCTTATATAGCATCAGCCAAAAAAAAAAAAAAAAAACACCCCTTATTTCATCCATCCCCTCCCTCCAAATGTTTGTCAAGTTCTGCCTTGAATCTATTTAAGCTATCAACTTCTACAACGACAGATGAAAGTTTGTTCCAACAATCAACCACCCGCTGGCTAAAGGCAAACTTCTGCACACCTATCCTACAACTGTCTTTCCTCAATTTGAATTTATGCCCTCTTAGGTGATTATTCTGAACAAGAAGACGAATGCCATCAGCATTGAGCATGCTCAAACCATTCAAGGCTTTATACACCTCAATCAGATCACCTCACAGGTGCCTAGTCTCCAGACACTGTAATCTGCAAAACTTAAGCCTTTCTTCGTAAAAGCAATACTCTGTTCCATTCGCTAATCTTGTTGCCCTTTTCTGTACTCATTCCACCAGCTCTACATCCTTCTTAAAATGAGGCCTCCAGACCTGTATACAGTACTCAAGGTGTGGCCTGACCATTTCCTTATATAAGGGGATAATCACCTCCTTATCCCTGCTAGAAAAATTCCTGTATATCATTGACAAGACACCATGAGCTACTCTTGCAGACTGTCTGCACTGCTCAGAAAACTTCATATCTGCCTGCACAATTACCCCCAGGTCCTTTTCATTCTCTGCCACTGTCAGTGTGGTACCACAGAGTTGATACGTTACTCTGGGATTACTGTTTCCCATATATAGTACTTTACATTTGTCAATGTTAATCTTCATTTACGACCTCTCAGCCCATCTGCTCAATTTTTCTAGATCGTGTTGCAGCAGCATACTGTCATTAGTGTCATTAACAACCCTGCCAACCTTTGTATTGTCTGCAAACTTGGACATTAAGCCTGATATATCATCATCAATATCATTTATAAATACAGAAAACAACAATGGACCCAACACTGAACCCTGAGGGACTCCACTAATAACATTAGTCCACGAAGAGCAGTGTCCATTTATTACCACTCTCTGTCTTCTGCCACTCAACCATCCCTTTATCCATAGCAGCAATTTGCCTCCAATGCCACCCAGCTCCAATTTGTGCAGCAGTCTTCCATGTGCAAAAGTATCAAAAGCCTTTCTAAGATCCAAATACTGTATATGATATCAAAGTTATTCTTTGCATCCAGTTCCTTTGTGACTACATCATAGTATCCAATCAAATTAGTCAGACAAGACTTCCCCTTAACAAAACCATGCTGTGTCTGAGGTATAACTGAAGTCTTGTCTAGATTATCCTGCAATGCTCCTTTAACCAGTGCCTCAATTAATTTCCCTGAACAGAAGTAAAACTAACAGGTCTGTAAACCTGTGTCTCCCTTTGATCCTCCTTTGTGGATTGGGGTCACATTTGCACATCTCCAGTCCATGGGTACCTCCCCTGAGTCCAGGGAAGCTCTCATAATTATGGCTAAGGGTTTGCTTACTTCCTTTGCCACCTCCTTTAATATAACTGGATTGAATCCATCCACCCCAGGTGCCTTTCTTGTGTTTATCTTCAACAATTTCTTCTCCACTTTACTCTCAGTTATTACAAGATTATCTAGCTTACTGCCAGAGTTCAATACACCTCTGGCATTCCCCTCCCTGAATAACTCCTCATGTGTGAATGTCGGTGCAAAATATTCATTTAGTTTGTTAGCTACCTGAGCAAGATCATCAACAGTTGAACCATCAATATCAAGTGGACCAATCTGATTCATCCCCTTTCTTCTAGAGTTTACATAAGTAAAGAACTCTTTGTTGTTTTTCTTTGCATCCTTTACCAAAGATTTCTCATAATCTGCCTTCGCCTGCCTAACCCCCTTTGTAACTTGGTTACAGACCAGCTTATATCTATCATAGGCTTCTGTGTCACGTGTTAATTTATATGTATCCCATGCATTTTTCTTCTCTGTCACATTTCTAATTAGTTCATCTGACACCCATTTAGGACTAAATCTTGAACAATATTTCTTTGTTGGTATGAAAAGCCTAGTAGCTTCCAAGATTAATTCTTTGAATGCTTCCCATTTTGAATTTGCTGTTGGTAACATCATCAGTTGGTCCCACCGTATAGAATTTAAATACTGTCTCAGACCACCGTAGTCACCTTTATGAAAGCAAAAACCCTTCCCTTTACCCTTGATGATAATTACCTCTTTGAGTAAACTTCAGCACACTGTGATCACTGCCACCTAGTAGTTCCTTTATCTGCAGATTCTTGATTCATGAAGGATCACTACTGATAATGAGATCAAGAGTATTACTCCTTCTAGTTGCCTCCCGAACAAGGTACTGTAGAAAACAATCATCAATAAATCCACAAAAGCCTTGCTAGTGTGTGAGTGACCAACCCACAAATTTCAGTCAATCTCTGGGAAATTAAAATCCCCCATTATAAGACACTCTTATTTACTCGCCCACTGTTTTTCTCTGCACAATTGCTCATTATACTCATTAGATTCATTTGGCCTACATACACCTACTTTCATTTTTCCTTTCCCAGTGCTTATGTCACACCAAACAGACTCAAGATTGCATTGTCCACCAAGATCAATTGGATGCACTTAGATTTTATGTGTTTTTTACTAACAGCATAACCCCTCCTTCCTTCCTGTTCTGTCTATCCTTTCTGTACACATTGTACTCCCCAAATTCCAGTTCTGCACTGCTTATGTCTGTGTGATACCATGTCTCTGATATCCCAACAATATCTGCCTTTGATGTCTTGACTAGCACTTCAAGCTCATCGAATTTATTAACTATACTCCTAGCATTGGTGTACATGCAAGTATACATGCACCTGTTTCTACTCTTAGTTACCCTAACACAGCCCATATATTTACTTGTTCCACTATGACTACCAGCAGTCCTGGAAATCCCCATTACCTTGCTTTCCATGCTGCTGCTCAATTGCATTTCAATAGAAGTAGTGCAAGAATCACTTTTACCTCTGCCAGAGGCTACTGTTAATCTATTAGTCTGTGTATCTCCCCAAGCTAGCAGTTTTAGAGACACATAGGTTAACTAAGTTGTTCCAGTAAGTGGTATTGCAAGTTACAGTTTGCATTTTTTGTATAAATCATTTAGCACAGTTTTTAATTTGATTTGATTGATACTGGTGAATAAGCTATGGAAGTGTAGGCAGTATGTGCAGACTTGCCAATATACACATCTGATAGCATCGCCAAGTATGAGTCTGACAGCAGGTAAGAATTTAAGTTTTATGTATTTACTTATTCTTAATATCTGTTTTCTAGTTTAACCAAAATGGAAATTTAACCTAAAATTCTTTTATATATATAAAAAAAGAGGAAGAATCCCATCAGCATTGAGCTTGCTCAAACCATTCAAGGCTTTATACACCTCAATCAAATCACTTTGCATGTGCCTAGTCTCCAGACACTGCAATTTGCTGAACTTAAGTCTTTCTTCTTAAGAGCAACCTTTTGTTCCATTCACCAATCATGCTGACCTTCTCTTTACTTGTTCAAACCACTCTACATCCTTCCTAAAAAGAGACCTGCAGACCAGTATACAGTACTCAAGTTGTGGCCTGACCATTGCCTAATACAAGGGGATAATCACCTCCTTATCCCTGCTAGAAAAATTCCTGTATATCATTGACAAGTCACTATGAGCTACTCTTGCAGACTGTCTGCACTGCTCAGAAAACTTCATATCCGACTACACAATTACCCCCAGGTCTTTTTCATTCTCTACCATCCTGAGTGTACTGTGGGGATACTGCTACCCATATGCAGTACTTTACAATTTTCAATTTTAAACTTCAGTTGCCACGTCTCAGTCCATCTGCTCAACTTTTCTAGATCATGTTGCAGCAGCGTAATGTCATTAGTGTCATAATCATGACCATATTTAATTAGTATATAATTCTGCTCTCACTCAAGGCCACTATTCACTTTTGATTAGTCAGGGGCTTGTTTTGCTTGAGTGGAATTATTCTCAGCACTTTGGTTGCAATAACACTAACTTTCTTACCCTACCTATGGGTCAGAATTGGGTTGTCACAAAATAACATTAATTTTAAATACAAAATTGTTGACTGCTATTTATATAATGACAGATATGTACAGTTAACTGGTTAAGTATTAATTATAAAGAGTTTTATTAAAATACGTAATAAAGTGTTATTACTTCCATTTCTTATAAAGAGAAAACCACCATGACACACAGGTCTGTTCAGCTATTTTGTCACCTCTTTATTTAAAGAATGTAATTTTTATTTGTAGCAGTCTAGGCAAATAACTCATGCCAAAGTGGCTTCAAAAAGTAAATATAAAGGAAAATTTAGCTTTATTGAAGTAATGGAAAAAAGCTTTAATAACAATCTAGGTTTCAGGCAATATCTTCTTTTCTATAATTAAAAGTAATTTGAGCATTATGTGCATTAACCAGTGGACATTCAAACAAGCATATAGGTATTAATCTCTGCACTACACTCACAATGCAATGTCACTATCTTCCTCTGAATATGTGGGTAGGCAGATATATAGAGAACTTTACACATATTCAGAACATGCATCCGTCATGATGCTTCCATAATCTTGTTTCATTTTAGGGTGAGCCCTGTTCTCACATGGAGGCTATAGTAAGCCAAATTTTTAATAATGCTTGCTTAAAATAGCAGAATGGCATACTTCTCTGTGGAAAAATTCTGGAGGAATGCATTCAAGAATGTATCTTCAGACAGTCATCTAATAACCTGGGGTAGATGGGATTTATCCAGTTATATTAAAGGAGGTGGCAAATGAAGTAAGCAAACCCTTAGCCATAATTTAACCCCAGGGGCTCACATCTGGTGAGTATGGGCTTGGCACACCCAGGGTCCTGAGCTGGATATCATCATTCTTCTCTTTCTTGGTGATTCCCTTCTATTTCGACTCTCTCTCACTGTCTCAGGGTAACTCGGGAATTTTTTTGGCTGGCGCAGTATAAGCCTCAAGCTTCCTTGCACCATATAGCTAATAATAATAATAATTATGAGAGCATCCCTGGACTCAGGGGAGTTCCCCACTGACTGGAGATGTGCAAATGTATCCCCAGTTCACAAAGGGGGGGACGGATCTAAGAGTAATTGCAGACCAGTTAGTTTAACTTCTGTTTGGGGGAAAATAATGGAGTCACTGGTTAAAGATGCATTGCAGGATCATCTAGGCAAGACTACAGTAAAAATTCAGATAAGCATGGATTTATTAAGAGAAAGTCTTATCTGGAAAATCTGATTGGATACTATGATGTGGTTACAAAGGAACTGGATGCAAAAAATAATTTTGATATCATATATTTGGATTTCAGGTTAGCTTTTGACACTGTTGCACATGGAAGACTACCTATACAAATTGGAGCAGTATGGTATTAAGGGTAAGTTGCTACAATGGATAAAAGGGTGGTTGAGTGGGAGAAGACAGAGAGTGGTAATCAATGGACACTGCTCTTCGTGGACTAATGTCATTAGTGGGGTTCCTCGGGGTTCGGTGTTGAGCCCACTGTTGTTTTGTATATTTATCAATAATATTGATGAAGGTGTATCAGGCCTAATGTCAAAGTTTGCAGATGTTACAAAGGTTGGCAGGGTTGTTAATGGCAGTGTGCTACTGCAACATGATCGAGAAAATTTGGGCAGATGGGCTGAGAAGTGGCAACTGAAATTTAACATTGACAAATGCAAAGTAATGCAAATGGGTGGAAGTAACCCCAGAGAAACGTAGCAGCTGTGTGGTACAACACTTAGGGTGGTAGAAAATGAAAAAGACCTGGGAGTAATTGTGCAGTCAGATATGAAGTTTTCTGAGCAATGCAGACAGGCTGCCAGAGTTGATCATGAGGTATTGTCAATGATATACAGGCATTTTGCTAGTAGGGAAAAGGAGGTGATTATCCATTTGTATAAGGCAATGGTCAGGCCACACCTTGAGTACTGTGCACAGGTCTGGAGGCCTCATTGTAGGAAGGATGTAGAGTTGCTTGAATGTGTACAGAGAGGGGCAACAAGATTGGTGAGGGGAACAAAGGGGTCCTCTTACCAAGAAAGGGCTAAATTCTGCAAATTGCAGTGGCTGGAGACTAGGCGTCTGTGAGATGATCTGATTGAGGTGTATAAGGTGTGATTGATCTGATTGAGCATGCTCAATTCTGATGGGATTCTTCCGCTTGCTCAGATTACGAACCTGAGGAGGCATAAATTCAAATTGAGGAAAGACAGTTGTAGAACAGATGTGTGGAAATTTGCCTTTAGCCAGCAGATGGTTATTTGCTGGAACAAACTTTCATATGTCGTTGTGGAAGTTGATAGTTTAAATAAATTCAAGGAGGAAATGGACAAACTTTTAGAGGGAATGGATGTGTGAAATTGTTTTTTTTTTTTTTCTTTTCTGGCTGATAATACATAAATCATATGCTTGCTTTCTTTCAGCACATACCTCGATTACTATTACTATAACATCCATAGGATTAATCCTCATGTGGAAACTTGTTTACTCTGGTGATTAAAAGTGATTTGCACATGCCAAAAATATTGGCTAGTTATTTCATGTAAATTTCTGCCATACCAAATTATGCATTTGGGAACTAAATGGAGGAAAGTAAACATAACATAAACCATATAAAAACTTGCTTATTTGCCTTAAAGAAGTATTACTCTCCTCTAGGGTTTCTTCTAGCATGGTATTTATTATGCTGTGCTCCTTTAATTGTAGAATATGCTATCACTCAGTTGAAGAGCCCTCAGCTCATAAAACTTGATGACTGTGTTAACCATAAATATGTGGGTAGGCAGATCAGTGCAGATTTCTGTTCAACTTGGTTGGCTAAGTTGAAGGAAACACAGCCTCTTAGCAGGACATGATGAGTTAATTTTATTGACTTCAAGATTAAAATTAATAATATTGCTGATTATAATTAACAAACTAACTTGTGTTTTTTAAATACCTAGGACAGAAGCATAGTCAAACCTTAACAACTTTGGATCTAATTTAAGTTGTCCAAACCATTCCAACAAATGCAGTTATTGGTATAACAAATAGTAAGCAATGGCTTTTATGCATGAACCGAAAAATTTCATTTCTCTGCATCTGCCACATTGTCCATTTATTCCTCTGACTAGCACATTTCAACAGACATAATAACCATTGATTCAGCTATACAGTATATAGGTAGCCTATATGATATTTATGAAAAAAAATAGTAATTGCTAGATTTCTATTGGTCCAATTTTAGCAAAATTTTGGATGGTTCAACAGAGGTTTCTAAAAGTCCCAAATATAAAATTCATCCTCTGGGAGTTGAGTTATTACATAGAGACTAAAAAGAAGAAATAATAATTGCTGAATTTCTATTGGTCCAGTTATAATTAAATGTGGAACGGCTTGACAGATCTTTTTAAAAGGCCCAAATATTTCATGAAAATCTGACCACTGGGAGTCAAGTTGTTACATGCAGATGGATGAACCTGGTTGAAGACAATAAGCATAATGATGAAGACTATATTATGCTAATGTGCCTAAAAAAATTGACACGAAGCCCAATGAGAAAAGGCATTGATCCTTTAAATTATGAGGCTGCCACCACAAGTTGCTCCAATGAATGTAACTTCTCTTATAATTATGAATTCATAAACAGTCCTACAGCATTCATTAGTTCACACTAGGAAACTTATGTTTTCACACCTTTTGGCATTTCTCTCCTCTTGAGTTAAATTATTATACTGATGAGGTGCCTAGCCTCCCACATCTGTGGGAGGCTAGGCACCTCATCAGTATAATATGCACTAAAATGGCAGTATGTGATACAACATAACTAATAATTAACATTATACTTCTCTTCATGAGAAGTTACTTATCAGTTGTAGACAGGGCAATTCATGATGGAACCCTCAAATTTGATAGAATAATACCTTATCATTGGTCTTCATCTCTTTTCTTCCAGTTCTATTAAAAATGGATGTAAATCCTTTTATAGACATTGACAACAGTTAATGGTGGGCTGTGCATTTTTCATGACAGTGTTGGACTTGACCTCATAATATGTATACTCCTTGTGCACATACATTACCCCAGGGCTACTGGCAGCTCTTTCAAATTTTAATTTTATATTGCAATATAAATGTTATTCTGCTGAGGAAAAACATATGCTTTTAGAAAACTTCAGATTTTATCTTGTTATTATTGCTTTTAACAACTTGTGTTTATTTATTTTAAATGAGTATTTTATTTTGTTGTTGGCGCCTCCATAGCCAGGTGTGAAGGAGCAGCAGTGCGTAGCACACGCTTCTTGATTAGACCGGGGTTCGAGCCCGTCACCACCAAATACGGAGGATGTGGAAAGGTCAGGGAATGACCACCGCATATCCCAGAGCAATATGGCCTTAGTTGCTAATGCTCCAAAAAAAACCAAAACAACAAAAACAACATTATTTTGTTGTTCAGTATCAAAGAAATTATAGTTTTATTGTCATTTTTATCATTACTTTTATTCAGTAATATTTACATGCATGTGTGTGTGCACATACATTACCCTAGGGCTACAGGCAGCTCTTTCAAATTTTTAAGTTTTCTGTTGCAGTATAAATGTTATTCTGCTGAGGAAAAACATAGGAACAAAGGGGTGCACTTACAAAGAAAGGCTTAAGTTCTGCAAGTTGCAGCATCTGGAGACTAGGCACCTGCGAGATGATCTGATCAAGGTGTATAGGCCTTGAATGGGTTGAGCAGACTCATTGCTGACGGGATACTTCCTTCTATTGTTGAGGGGGCATAGATTCAAATTGAGGAAAGACAGTTGTAGAATAGATGTGCGGAAGTTTGCCTTTAGCCAGTGGGCAGTTGATTGCTGGAACAGACTTCCATCTGTTGTTGTGGAAGTTGATAGCTTAAATAAATTTAAGGCCAAACTAGACAAATATTTGGAGTGACCAGATGGGTGAAATGGGAAGAATTTTTGTTGATGCTGTATAAGCTTGCTTTCTTGCATCATATGCCTCAGCTAATGCTAAAGTGCACACACAAACACAAAGTGTATTTGATGTTACTTGACTTAGCCTTTGTTTCCTTGTGCTTTAAAATTATGAACAAACACTCTTCATTCACATCGGTAATTTGAATGAATTTTTGTAGGATAGAAATATTGCTTGGTGAGAGTAGCTGAATTTATTTTTTATTAATAAGAAATTTTTCCATTAGGCTTTCTCTGTGTTCTCACAAAATCTAGTTTTGATATTAGGTAGAACTGTAGCATTAGAATATAAATCAGAATCATCTTTCACTAGTTTTGCTTTCAAATGGGTCAGTTTCTTAAAGCATGTGCTCTCTGTGTACAAATTGCTTGAGGTAGATTTTCTCTGGGGAATCTATACTGAAGTCAATACAAATTGGGCCTTCCTGGAATACATTCAGCTCTTCAATATATTAGATTTAAAGTTTTTGTAAAGCTTATCACATTAGACCTTAGATTTTCACAGGGCATCTGCTAGGTAGTCCATTGGACTGAACATATTGAGAACTCTCTAAGATGTCTGGATCAGCTGGTATATAATCTCACTGCCTCTACTCTGCCAGTTAGTGACTGGAGGAAGTCAAAGTAGCAAGTACTGTTAAGGCCATCTTTTATTAAGGAGCTGGGTATATTCTTGTTGCATGAACACCATACCAAAAATTCCATTAGTTCATACGTGTTCTCTTGTCTGCTTTTACTTTATCTATTTAATGTGTTTGATAGTCAAACTAATAGAATAAACTTATCTACAATAAGATCTCAACTTTTCTGTGATGATGCCCATTTCCACTACAGTCTGTCAAGCCCCACTTAACTATTTCTGACAGAATCTCAGTTATAAGTTTCCTTTATAAGATTACAGTTGGCATAAAAGTTTTCTAAACAAGCTTCCATCTTATGGATTGCAGACTGTGTTTTGCAATTGTGTAGCCAGTTTTCTCTCTGACCACTCATTATAAGCAATAGTAAATGACTCTGTCAAGTGCCTGCCTGGCAACCCAAAGGTTGTGGGTTCGAATCCCGCCTCGGGCTTGGATCAGAGTAAATGCAAAAACTTTGGGAGGCGCATTATGGCCACAGAAGCCGATGTGCCAACAACTACCAAAAAAAAAAAAAAAAAAAAAAGACTCTTCTAATTATAACTTTCCAACTAATGCTGGTGTCCCTTAAGGTTCATTTCTTTCTCCCATTCTTTTTCTCTTACATATAAACAACTTTCTTCCACTGAACTATATTTCACCTTCCAGTTTGAGAAACTTTGTCCTACACAATTAAGATTCAACTTCTTAAATATCCATCACCAATTTCTTAAAATACCAATCTCCAGGTAATTCTCCAGTGGTACAAAGAAAACATAGTTAACTTCAGTCCTTCTAAAACTCAGGCCTGTCTTGCAGTAAAAGGTGTACTGCTCCTATTCTCATTTCTGATGACACTCAGATTTCTAGACAAGAACAATTATCTCTATTCAGGATTACATTGACTTTCAACTTGTTTTGATTTAAGCACATCACAAATGTTTGCTTCCTCTGTATTAAAAAAAACTTGGTTTTCTTTTTCTTTATTTTGGCATTGCTTTTCTTCTGAATAGTTACCGACTACAAAATGTCAAATTCACCTTTAGAATATTGTTCCCACATCTAGGGTGGTGCCCCTAAAACCTCTCTCAGGCTTTGAGACTCTGTTCAAAAGAGAGAAGTCAGATTAACTAATGACTTATCTGTTATGAAATCTCTCCAATCTATCATATACTTGCTCTGTTTCTGCTACATGCCTTTCTATAGATACTTTCAATGGTACTGTTCTGAATTGGCATCTGTATTACCGCTCTCTTTCAAACCAGTCCAAACATGTTTCTTAGCTAACCATCTATTCACTGTCCAACTCCAAAGGAACTAACTTTTCCTCTTTCTTATTTATCCCTTCTATTTCTCTTCATTTGACCATCCTTCACACATATTTCCCAAAAATTACACTCTATTGAAATTCAAGGCTGATATCAACAAGTATCCTCTTTCTTGTCTAAGAAATAAACTCATACGCCGACCATTAAATAAAATTTTACTGTAACTAAAGTTTTTTTACAAATGATATAAAATCACAAACAAATTATTTACAATAAACTAATGGTTGTATATTACGGAATGCTAAAAACTGTAATAAAAGATCATTTACTATAAAATATACTAAAATATAAAAATTAAAAGTGCTAAAAACCGTTAAGAACCTGAAGCTTTGTAAGACTGTTGAAGAAGGGAGCTGATGCTCTCAAAAGCTTCAGGTTCTTAACGATTTTTAGCGCTTTTAATTTTTATATTTTAGTATATTTTATAGTAAATGATCTTTTATTACAGTTTTTAGCATTCCGTAATACACAACCATTAGTTTATTGTAAATAATTTGTTTGTAATTTTATATCATTTGTAAAAAACTTTAGTTACAGTAAAATTTTATTTAATGGTCGGCGTATGAGTTTATTTCTTAGACATGAATTTTCCCGACCTCAGAGGCCTCTTTCAGGATATCCTCTTTCTTCACAACCTTTGACCCATGCATGCTAGTAAGTACTGTAGGATCTAATGCCTTTCGTGGTTGGGGTTTTCATATTAAAACAAAAAAAAAATAATATTATTGAAACTTATAAACATAAAATTTTACCTGTTGTAAATTCAGTTTATTACTTTACCCTGTATATTCTGTATTTTAAGATGCTCAACTTCTTAAGCTTTTCAGGCCATACTGCCAAAGTCTTTCGTGTCAAATGGGCACCATTAAAGGAAGGAATGTTGTGCAGTGGTTCTGATGATTGGTAAGTTTTGAAAGAGGATGAAATTAATTTTAGTTTAAGTATTTATTACATAATCACTGTATAACATAATCACTTAGCCAATGCCTGCAACTCATTTGGTTATTCCCTTTGATGATGGGAATTTCTAATGCCCTCTTCAATCAAGGCTACAGCTGACTGATCTCCATGCTACTGGCATACATTTTATTTTAGTTTATATATATATGTTTATATATACAGGTCTGGAGGCCTCATTTTTAGGAAGGATGTAGATTTGCTTGAGCATGTACAGAGCAGGCAACAAGATTGGTGAGTGGAATGAAGGGGTCCTCTTACCAAGAGAGGCTTAAGTTCTGCAAATTGCAGAGGCTGGAGACTAGGCACCTGCGAGGTGATCTGATTGAGGTGTATAAGGCCTTGAATGGGTTGAGCATGCTGAATTCTGATGGGATTCTTCCATTTGCTCTGATTACGAACCTAAGGGGGCATAAATTCAATTTGAGGAAAGACAGTTGTAGAATAGATGTGCAGAAATTTGCCTTTAGCCAGTGGGTGGTTAATTGCTGGAACAAACTTCCATCTGTTGTTGTGGAAGTTGATGGCTTAAATAAATTCAAGGAGGAACTGGACAAACTTTCAGAGGGAATGGTTTTTAAATTTTTTTTTTTTTTTGGCTGATGCTACATAAGTTCATATGCTTGCTTTCTTGCATCAGATGCCTCTATTACTGTTACTATTATTACTATGTATGTATGTACATATGTATGTTTAAAAAAATAAATAACAAATGGCTTAGTCAAGGCTTAATAAAAATGACACTCACCTCAAATGTCCGTTATAGTTACATGATTTGTGAAAGGGATATAGGTAAGTTTCTGTCCTTTCACAAATCATGTAACTATAATGGATCATTGAGGTGAGTGCCTTTTTTATTAAGCTTTGACTAAGTGCATACTTTCTTCATAATTTTCTGCATTTTAAGCTCTTGCTACTTAAACTATGATCAAAAAATAAATAAGTGTGTGTGTGTGTGTGTGTGTGTGTGTACACTGTCCAGTCAAAACATTATGTTTTAGCGATGTTTTAGCAATCAGCATTCCTCCCCACCTTGTGGTACACGTCACTGTGAGAACTGGTAAATGTGAGACTGCAGATTCATGGCAGCAGTTCAAATGAAGTACTTGATTGACAAGTATGGTGAACATACCCATTGATGATGATAGGTTGATAGACAGAAAAACTGTGGAACAGCTGACCATGAGCTTTAACCAGGGATGACCAGCATTGTTTCCAAGACCATGATCCAATGACAAATCCCCTCTGTATAGAACCTTGACCATGCACCTATTCTACAGGGCCTATACAGAGGGGATTTGTCATTGGATCATGGTCTTGGAAACAATGCTGGTCATCCAATGCTGGTCAAATTTACAGCTACTCCATCACCAACAATACCTAAGTATGATTGATGACTAGGACAAAGTTGCCTTTTCCAAAATCATGTGGATGGTCAATGGAGGATATGGTAACAAACTGTAGAGAGGAATCACTCTGATGTCCTGGTCCAACAGAAACAGGCAAGTCACAGTAGTGTTTTGATATAGAGGATGTTTTCCTGGTAATCTCTTGGAGTCCTCATACCCCCAGACCACACTGAGAATGCTAAAAACTACCTATCCATTGTGACTGATCAGCTATATCCCTTCATAGTGAATGTCTTCCTGGATGGCCCAGGTGTGTATCCTGCTGGAATACACCTGTGCTGTCCAGGAAGCATACACATTGCAGGTATTGTTTAAGAACAGTTCACTGAATACAAAAGTGACTTCCAAGTACTACCTTGGCCACAATATTCACGAATTGTGAATGCCATAGAGCATCTCTAGGATTACATGGATTAGCATTAGTAGAGGTATACAATGCAAGAAAGCAAGCTTATGCAGCATCAGCCAAAAAAAAAAAAAAAAAAAAACCACTCCCATTTCATCCCTTCATTTGTTCCAAATACCTGTCCAGCTCAGCCTTAAATTTATTTAGGCTATCAAATCCACAACAAAAGATGGAAGTCTGTTCCAGCAATCAACTACCCGCTGGCTAAAGGCAAACTTCTGCACACCTATCCTACAACTGTCTTTCCTCAATTTTAATTTATGTCCTCTCAGGTGATTATTCTGAACAAGAGGATGAATCCCATCAGCAATGAGCATACTCAAACCATTCAAGGCTTTATACACCTCAATCAGATCACCTCACAGGTGCCTAGTCTCCAGACACTGTAATCTGCAAAACTTAAGCCTTTCTTCGTAAAAGCAATACTCTGTTCCATTCACTAATCTTGTTGCACTTCCCTGTACTCGTTCCAACAGCTCTACATCCTTCTTAATATGAGGCCTCCAGACCTGTATACAGTATGCAAGGTGTGGCCTGACCATTACGTTATACAAGGGGATAATCACCTCCTTATCCCTTCTAGAAAAATTCCTGGAACAAATGAAGGGATGAAATGGGAGTGTATTTGGAACAAATAAATGGATGAAATGGGAGTGTGTTTTTTTTTTTTTTTTTTTTTTTTGGCTGATGCTGCATAAGCTTGCTTTCTTGCATTGTATACCTCTACTAATGCTAATGCTAATCCATGTAATCCTAGTGATGCTCTATGGCATTTCACATTTCGTGAATATTGTGACCAAGGTAATACTTGGAAGTCACTTTTGTATTCAGTGAACTGTTTTTAAACAATCATTGACAACACACCATGAGCTACTCTTGCAGACTGTCTGCACTGCACAATTACCCCCAGGTCCTTTTCATTCTCTACCACTGTCAGTGTTGTACCACAGAGTTGATACATTACTCTGGGGTTACTGCTTCCCATATGTAGTACTTTATATTTGTCAATGTTAAACTTAATTTGCCACCTCTCAGCCCATCTGCTCAACCTTTCTAGATCCTGTTGCAGCAGCGTACTGTCATTAGTGTCCTTAACAACCCTGACAACCTTAGTATCATCTGCAAACTTGGACAATAAGGCTGATATACCATCATCAGTATCATTTATAAATACAGAAAACAACAATGGACCCAACACTGAACCCTGAGGAACTCCACTAATAACATTAGTCCACAAAGAGCAGTGTCCATTGATTACCACTCTCTGTCTTCTCCCCCTCAACCACCCCTTTATCCATAGCAGCAATTTGCCTCCAATGCCACACTGCTCCAATTTGTGCAGCAGTCTTCCATGTGCAACAGTATCAAAAGCCTTTCTAAGATCCAAATATATGATATCAAAGTTATTTCCTACATCCAGTTCCTTTGTGACCACATCATAATATCCAATCAGATTGGTCAGACAAGACTTCCCCTTAACAAAACCATGCTGTGTCCAAGCTGTAACTGAAGTCTTGTCTAGATGATCCTGCAGTGCTTCTTTAACCAGTGCCTCCATTAATTTATCTGGAAAAGAAGTTAAACTAAAGGTCTGTAATTACTTGTGTCTCCCTTTGATCCTCCTTTGTGAATTGGGGTCACATTTACACATCTCCAGTCCATGGGTACCTCCCCTGAGTTGAAAGAAGCTCTCATAATTATGGCTAAGGGTTTGCTTACTTCCTTTGCTGCCTCCTTTAAGGCGTCTCCGTGGCCAGGTGGGAAGGAGCAACAGTGCGTAGCACACGCTTCTTGATTAGACCGGGGTTCGAGCCCGTCACCACCAAATACGGAGGATGCGGGAAGGTCAGGGAATGACCACCGCATATCCCGGAGCAATATGGCCTTAGTTGCTAATGCTCCTAAAAACCAAATAACAATAACAACAAAATAACAGCCTCCTTTAATATAATTGGATAGATCCTATCCCTCACGGGTGCCTTTTTTATGTTTATCTTCAACAATTTCTCCTTCACTTTTCTCTCAGTTATTACAAAATCATCATGCTCACTGCCAGAGTTTAATTGACCTCTGGCATTCCCCTCCCTGAATAACTCCTCATGTGTGAATGTAGATGCAAAATACTCATTTAGTTTGTTAGCCACCGAGCAGGATCATCAACAGTTGAACCATCAATATCAAGTGGACCACTCTGATTCATTCCCCTTCCTTCTGGAGTTTACATAAGTAAAGAACTCTCTGCTGTTTTTCTTTGCATCCTTTGCCATAGATTTCTCATAATCTGCCTTTGCCTGCCTAACCTCCTTTGTAACTTGGTTACAGACCAGCTTATATCTATCATAGGTTTCTGTGTCACATATTAATTTATATGTATCCCTTCCTTTTTATTCTCTGTCACATGTCAAATTAGTTCATCTGACACCCATTTAGGCCTAAATCTTGTACAATATTTCTTTGCTGGTATGAAAAGCCTAGTAGCTTCCAAGGTTAATTCTTTGAATGCTTTCCATTTTAAATTTGCTGTTGGTAACATCATCAGTTGGTCCCACCATATAGAATCTAAATGCTTTCTGAGACCACCGTAGTCACCTTTACGAAAGCAAAAATCTTTCCCCTTACCCTTGATGGTAGTTACTTCTAAGTGGGATTTACTCTTTGAGTAAATCCCACTTCAGCACGCTGTGATCACTGCCACCTAGTGGTTCCTTTATCTGCAAATTCTTGATGCATGGAGAATCACTACTGATAATCAAATCAAGAGTATTACTCCCTCTAGTTGCCTCCTGAACATGCTGCTGTAGAAAAGAATCATCCAATAAATCCACAAAAGTCTTGCTAGTGTGTGGGTGACCAACCCACAAATTCCAGTCAATCTCTGGGAAATTAAAATCCCCCATTATATGACACTCTGATTTACTGGCCCACTCTATTGCTCTGCACAATTGCTCATTATACTCATCAATTTCATTTCGTCTATAACACTACCTACTCTCATTTTTCCTCTCCCAGTGCTTAGGTCACGCCAAACAGACTCAACATTGCATTATCTACTCACATCAATCGGATGCACTTCCTTAGATTTTGTGTTTCTGAACTAACAGCATAACCCCTCCTCCCTTTCTGTCCTTTCTATCCTTTCTGTACACATTGTACTCCCCAAATTCTAGTTCTGCAATGCTTATGTCTGTGTGACACCATGTCTCTGATATCCCAACAGTATCTGCCTTTGATGTCTTGAGTAGCACTTCAAGCTCATCGAATTTATTAACTATACTCCTAGCATTGGTGTACATGTAAGTATACATGCAAGTATACATGCACCTGTTTCTACTCTTAGTTACCCTAACACAGCCCATGTATTTACACTATAAAACGTTTAGGGCTGAAGCCTCAAGCTATGGAAAAGTCCAGACTATGTATATGTATAGTGCAAAAGCATCAATAATATATAGCTACATCTGAATTCACACAATGTTAGCAAAACGGCATCGTTTTAAGTTATATCTCGTATTGTGAATACCTTCACAATGAGTTGCCATGATATTGCACTACTTTGAATAAGTAACACTTCAACTGAGGAGAAGACTAATGTTACTTATTCTATGTGGTATCCATCTGAGAATAAGTAACATTAGTCTTCTACTCGGGTGAAGCGTGACTTATTCAAAGTAGTGCAATATCATGGCAATTCGCTGTGAAGGTATTCACAATATGAGATATAACTTAAAACGATGCCGTTTTGCTAACATTCTGTGAATTCAGATTTGGCTATGTATTATTGATGCTTTCCCACTATACTTATACATAGTCCATGTATTTACTTGTTCCACTATGACTTGCAGCAGTCCTGGAAATCCCCATTGCCTTGCTTTCCAGGCTGCTGCTCAATTGCATTTCAATAGAAGTAGTGCAAGAATCACTTTTACCTCTACCAGCAGGTACTGTTAATCTATTAATCCGTGTATCTCCCCAAGCTAGCAGTTTTCCGACCCTCTTAAGTCTGCCTCGATAGCATCAGCAAATATTCTTGCACCCTTTCTATTTAAGTGTATCCCATCCCTGTAGAAGCAGTCTCTCCTGTTAACAAGCACAGACCAGGCTGAGAAAAATTCTATCCCTTGAGCCTTGCACAATCTCTCCAGGGCCAAATTGACCGACAAGGCTCTCATCATATGCTCCCTCCTATCGTGTCTGGGCAGAATTGCAGACACTTTCAAATTCAACTCTAACTCACGGCTTTTTTTTCAGCATTGACTTGTACTTGTTAAGTAATTCTGCCGGTCTCCTACTCTTAATATCATTAGTGCCAATGTGTACAACAATATCACCCTTTGTGCCCTTAAAAAATAATATCTGCTCTACAACATCATCAACCTTTGCCCCTGGCAGACATACCCTGGTCCTGTTCCATCTATCCTTTTTGCACAATATGTTCCCCGTTTACCTGACAATAGAGTCACCTACAACAACAACTAGTTCCTTTGGGACCAGCGCATTCTGCCTTGGGGTTTGCCACTGTGTTGCTTGATGTTTAAGTGCAAGCTCTGGCATTGATGTGCACAGCTGAGAGCTTGATGGGCCCCTCAATTTAAATCCTTCGAGGGCATCCACCCTCTCCTTCAAGCTCTCATATAAGCCCATAACAATGCTGAGGTGGTGCCTGATTTCCTCGCACTCCTTACATCGCGCACACACAAAGACATTCCCCTTGGCAATATTATGTCCCATTCCTGATTGCTCCACAAACATCAAACAAGCAGTGCATTTCAATAGACTGTGATTCAGAGGACAACTGTCCCCCTCAGTTCTCCCCTGAGCCACAGCACTTCCATTAGTTTGAGCCTTTTGCTTTGCTGCTCTGGTCTGAGTCATGATTTCTATTCAAGTTCAATAAAATTCCAATGCAAAATATAACCCTAAACTTATATCCCAATGCAGTTATAACACTATATATATATACAAATTTTTTATATTTCGATATCGAATGTTATCTCCAAGTTATATTATATGACTTTCTTATCCCCTGCCAACTTATGTATTAATTTATGATGTTATGTTTGTAAAAACTAGGTCACTATATTTATTTGGTTAAAGTACAATTCAATTAACAATGAAATTTAATAAGATTAATAAATTTTACTGATTAATTGATACTATTATACTCGCTATCTAGTTTTCCATTAAACCTTATGCTAGCTAGTTTTCTGTTAGACCTTATGCTGTCTAGTTTGGTGCACACGTTGTATCGTATAACAATGGTGGCAAGTTACGAATGGTTAATCTACGGACACGAGGTATTATTTACTTTCCAAATCATGCTATCTAAATTCAAAATAAACCACGGAGCTTGACTAGGTCTATAAGCTACTTATAGAAAATAATTTAATCTAACAATTAAGTTAATAAAGTGGCTAAGTATAATTAAAAACTTTTCGTTCACGGGAGCTGAAAAACCCGTTCAACACGTGGATTTGATACCCTTACCGATACTAAATAATAACCTACAAAATCTCTGTCTAAATTCAAATTAAACTAAAGTATTGTTACTAGGAATATAAAGCAACTCTAAAAAATAAATTAATATGCCAATTTAAGTCAATAAAAAAGCAAAATTTCTCTATTTGCAGGAGCCGGTAAAAACTTCGCCTGTTCATGTGTACCACTCATTTAAGTATTCACTGTATGCTCAATTTCCTCATGGTTCTGTGATTCCACCAACATTATATATATTGGTATTAATGATATTAAGCTGGACAGGGTTTTTAACAAACAGAACCAGGAATGTTTTTGCAACAAAACTTAGACAAATTATGCAACTGGCCTAAAAAATAGCCATTGAGCTTTAATGCTAGTAAATGCAGAGTTCTACATTTGGGTCACAGTAATTCCAAATTAATTCACTATTCAAACCCCATGCACATTCAGCAAAGTCACTCCTGAAAGCCACATGTGTTTGGAGAACTCTCTTATGAAAGGATTGATAAACTAATTTTAAATAATTACCTTATCCTTGTACACAAAATTGTTTTCACAAATAAACCAGTTACTAATTGCATTACCAGCAATTATATATTATTTTCGCTACTTTTATTATAATAAACTTATCTTCATTACACTTGTTATAATAAATTTTAAAATTTAATTTTTATATCAACATTTTGTACTTTATAAAGAAAGGTTAGTTTTCACTGAAGAAAAGGGTGTTTTTTTTTTTTTTTTTTTAGTACAGTTCGGGTTTGGGATTATACTTCTGGTACTGCTGTGCGGGTGCTTGAAGGTCACACACAGTTTGTACGAGGCTTGCTGTGGAGCCCAGAGCTTCCAAATATTATTCTCTCAGGTAGCTGGGATTACACCATTCACGTTTGGGATATAAGTGATGGTGCCTGCTTAGATATTATAGAAGATCATGGTGGAGATGTTTATGGTGAGTTATTACCTATATTGTAAATCTTTTCACTTGATTTATATTACTATAAATAACTTTTCATATTATCAACAAAGAATAATGTTCTGTTTCGTATACTTCATTCAACTAATTCATTAGAACATAAGCTATTTATATTTGCAAGACCCACTGAAGATAACAAAAATATAATATCGTGAATAAAATCTCATAACATATGCAACGTAATTTTCTTTAACCTAACCATCTTACAAAATCCAATCTCAACTGAACAAGAACCCTGACTTCAATGCAATCAACATGAAAAGGAAAAATAA